>NC_089824.1:139076662-139758746 GCF_035046505.1 Tiliqua scincoides | reverse complement strand
ATACATTCCGGCCCAATCTGTAAGGTCATCTGAGAGGGCTCTCCTTCAAGTTCCGCCTTTAAACAGAGTTAGAGGGATGACAGAACAGGGGTGAGCCTTCTCTGTAGCAGTGCCACAACTATGAAATTCCCTACTGGGAAAACTGCCCCCTCCGTCAAGGCTTTGCGGCAAGGGCTCAAAACATCTCTGTTGTGCGTCTTGTGTGTGTGATGTGTCATCTATCTGTTCCCTATGCCTCTGTATGCCCTTATTTTGTTTTTATTTATTGTCTTATTATTGTATATATTGTAGTGTTTGTGTTTAAAGTTTGAAATTGAAAGCTGCCTTGGGCATCTGCTCTGGTGAAGGAAAGGCAGGGTATAAATCCTTTTAAAGCTGATAATAATATTTGAGAAACTAGAACCTGAAACCTGCTGTTGCACCGTATCACTGGGCACATCCTCCCTCATGCTGTATTAAGTTGCAAGAGTCAATGAAGCCTGAATCCATTATATCTGTATCATAGCTATTTCAAAAGGCCTGTAATAATGTGCAGTTTTGTTGCATCCAATCTGTTTTCTGTACTGTAATGTTTTATTAAATGTCTCAAAGTTTTTTATCATAGATATATCATTACAGCAGAAATTCATTGTCATTAAATGAAGAAAATGATGCTACTTTAAATCTTTGAAACAATTTCATCTTTCTGTCCATGATCTTGCTTGATGTTTGCTTCAGAAACAAAAACCATTGGAGATCATATTTCCCTTGTGTGTAACATCAAACTACACGGTGCATGAACCTCAGTTGTGCTCCAGCTTCTAGTCGAGGCTTATTTGTGCTTTAGCTGGAATAAAAGGGAAAAGATATAACAGTTACTTTTATGCTTTTAAAATCTGTTCTGTTAAATAATCTCATGAGTGCCCAGCTCTAAAAGTCTCAACTTTAGAAGTGTGCACCTTGAGTAAAACAGGCTTTATTCTAAAACGGAGATCAGGCCACTTGGGTAGGTTCAACAACAAACTGGACTGCAGTGAGCATAGCCCCCTGAAAAACTAATTATCATTTAAACACACTTTTCTATAACCTTCAAAACCCACACTGAATGAAGAGTCCAAGAGTTTTCCAAAGGCTTAAGTGGCATTCCCCACTGCAACTATGTATCTTGGGAGAAGATACTGGCTACCTGTGATTCTATAATCATATCAATACAGCAGTTCATTTTGATATGCTGTCATATGTAGCACTGCCTGAATTTTTATGTGAATGCTATAGCATCTGGAACTCAATTTAAAATTATGGTTATGTTGGTTTTCATTTTTTTTTTTAAAAACACCTCATTTCTACCTCTTATTTTCTTGAAGGCAGTGCGAAAAAACAGAGTTTGTGTGAGTTTAAAAAGCAGAGGGAGGACAGACAAGCTTTCCAGTAGTTGTAGCATCGATTTAATAGTAATAGACTATACAGCTGTCATAGCTGTTGTTTCTTACCCCTTCAGGCCTAGAGCAGCATGACAAATTTTGCTTGCAAAGTGACCCCTTGTTATCTATGTGCCAATCATTTTGAGAGAAAATGTTTGGTCCTCAGATAAACCACATCTCACTATTCTCAGCCTCCAATCCCTAGTTCTCAACCAGCTGCTTGATCTCAGTTTCCTTCCCTTTTTCTCCTGCACCAAGGGGAGAAAGTATTTTCTGCCTGCTGGTCACAGATCCCCCAAGAATGACTCCTGTTCCAAAGAGTTTAATAGTCCTGGTATACAACTGAGCCTCCTATAAGTGTTGGTCTGTAGAGCAAAGTCTGGCTGCCTGAACCCAGTTTTTTACAGACCCCTCTCTACATTCAATTTTCTCTAGATGGCTGATAACAGAGACTGTATTCAAAAATGAAAGCTAAGAACAGCTTCATATCTCACATTCATTGTAGAAGAAGTGTATTAACATGTAAGGGAAACAAATATGTGTTTTGAAAGAAAGCTATGTTTGATGTAAAAGACTTGTTCTAAGGAACTGGTCGAAGTTTTCTGCAAATACTGTACATACATTTTAAAACATTCATTACCTCTTGTCACCATTGACATTATTGACCTCATTCTATTGGGAGTGACTATCTACAAAGTCCTCACATCCTATTGTAACTGAGCTGAAGTTGTAAACATGAAGTAATTGAATATCTTCCCCTGTTCATCCTTGCTTCCACTTT
Organism: Tiliqua scincoides; assembly: GCF_035046505.1. NCBI lineage: Eukaryota > Metazoa > Chordata > Lepidosauria > Squamata > Scincidae > Tiliqua > Tiliqua scincoides. The sequence continues at coordinate 139,756,565 of NC_089824.1, read as the reverse complement.
CCCTTCATAGTCAAATTAGAACAGCCTACACTGGATCAGGCCATAGGCTCATCTAGTCCAGATTGGGACAGGAAATAATCTTGTTGGCAACCTTCAGTCTTGAAAGACTATGGTATTGCACTCTGAATGGTGGTTCTGGCACACCGTCTAATGTGGCTGAAAAGGCGATTTGGGAGTGACAATCCCTTCCACACTGGGAGCAAGTATAGTGTGTCCCTGGTCTGTCTCCCTGGCTATGGGCCTTTCTTCTTTGCCTCAGTCTGTTGGCCAAGTGTCACTTCAAACTGGGAAAGGCCATGCTGCACAGTCTGCCTTCAAACAGAACGCTCAGAGGCCAAGGTTTCCCATCTGTTGAGGTTCATTCCTAAGGCTTTCAGATCCCTCTTGCAGATATCCTTGTGGCGCAGCTGTGGTCTACCCATAGGGCGCTTTCCCTGCACAAGTTCTCCATAGAGGAGATCCTTTGGGATCCGACCCTCGCCCATTCTCACGACATGACCAAGCCAACACAGGCGACTCTGTTTCAGCAGTGTATACACGCTGGGGATTCAAGCTCGTCCCAGGACTGTGTTGTTTGGAACTTTGTCCTGCCAGGTGATACCGAGGATGCGTCAGAGGCAGCGCATGTGGAAAGCGTTCAGCTTCTTCTCCTGTTGTAAGCGAAGAGTCCATGACTCGCTGCAGTACAGAAGTGTACTCAAGACGAAATCATCTTATACCTTTCTTATGTGAACCGCTTTGAGAAACTTGTCTTTAAGCAGTATATTGATAGATGATGTGCAAAGTCCTGCATTCCTAACAATCCTAGAAAATAAAATAATGTTGCTCCAGGATTTGGAGCAGGGTTACACTCACTGAAATTTCTGGACCCAGTTTTTGTGCAGTGTTTCTTTAAAGTTATTATCAGTTAAACTGCAATTGTAAACAAAAAAAATTTATGTGTGCACACAAATATATATACATATGAACATTTTGTTCACCTGTATTGTAAGCATCTTCTGAAAGAGTCCAAGACTGAACAAAGCTCATTGCATCTTTTGCTACATATCCACTGGGCATCTTATATTCCTGTTCATATTCAGCATCGTTCCTTCCACAGATTCCACAGGTTTTTCCATTCATCCAGAAAGCTACTTTGATCTGTGTGAAAACATGATAAAAATCAATGTATAGGTGTCCACACACCTTCCTATTTAAAAAAAAAAAAAAATCAAAACTGGGAGTATCATAGCAGAGCAAAGAATACCTCAAGAATATGCCCATCATAGTAGAGTTTATCAATGCCAGCTTCTGCGGCTTTCAACAACAATCCATCCTTCTCACGGACAATAAGAATATACACGTCTGTAATCAGATAGCAAAATTACATTTTGTAAAAAGTTTGGGGTATAATGTCCCAATGCAAGTTGTCACCATTAGTTATTTCCCTCTACCAATTAAAAATATTAAAAATATTTTTATTGTTATTGTTTTTAAATGTTGTAAGCCACCTTGAGTGCTGTTACTGGGAGAAAAGTGTCATAAAAAATCTAAATAAATACCAGAGACAGTTATTTGCAGTTGAAAGACTGTTGCTATTCATATGAAAATAATCTTAAGAGGTGTAATTTTTTCTCTGCCATGTTTGAGGTATAAAGGTTGAACTAAATAGACATTGGAATAATGTCTGAGAGTGATTAAAACAGCAACCAGTTCAGCACCTTAACTACAACCACCTGTACATTAGTCAGCCTGTACATTAGGGCAGCCCCAGTGCCAAGTCTATGGAGTTCATTGGACAAAGCCCTGTGTTGGGTGCTCCTCCCTCCCAGATGTGTGTGTGTGTTTCCATAAGTATGCACACTGCCCCTTGCCAAATCCTTCCAGAAAGTTAACAAGGTGGTAGTCTGGATACTCCTATCTCAACACCTACTGGTGAGTCAGGAGCAGTCAGATATCACAGGCCTTTTCCTCCCAGATAGCTCAGAAGGAAAAAAGGAGTGGTCTCTCTGAACACTCCAACCTCTGCCCACTTGCAGCACTGAAGGAGAAGAAATAATGACAGGGTGCTCTGTCATCTTCTCTCATTTCACACACATTGGAGAATGGGCTTCTTCAAAGGCCCTTGCATCATTTGCAAGGAGGGAAAGAGGGAGTCCAGCAACAGATAGGAAGAATGGAAGAAGGCAGCAACAGTGCAATTTTATGGGTTGTATTGTTGCTGGTGCTGCTATACTGGTGGGTTTCACAGATGAGCCACAACACCAAATCAGACTTCCTGAGGGTACATTGCCAACACAGAACAGTTTGCATTGGAAGCCGTGGCTGTGGCCAAAAACGCAGTCCATTTGTGAATGTTGTGGTGGATGTTGCACCCTAGTACACTATCCCTAAGTGTTCTTCCAGTAAAACTAGTTGCTGATTATGGCCTTAAATCAACCCCTTTACAGATTAATCCATGTTACAGATAAAAACAAAACTTCAGCTCATGTCAGAGACCTCATTCTCCTAAATACATCAGCACATGGTGACCATGAGAAGAGCCTTGCCTATGTACACTGCCAGTTTCCTGCAGTCACATGCATTCATCACAACAGCCCAGGTGGGTCAAGGAGGCCTTTTTTTCTTTAAAGAATGTAAGGCTGTGTTACCTACCAGATCTTGAAGAGAATGGAAGATTCTCTGTTGGAATTTCAGTTCCATTAACCCTCAGTTTAACAAGTCCATTTGAAGTATACATCTCAATCTCACTTTAAACAAAGAAAAAATGGGTTAAACCCAGGCAATCTTGCATTTGTGTGCTACTTCCTAGCAAATTAGAGATATCAAAGATGGGAATTTGCTTTATAACTAGCTCATATTGAAATGGTGAATACAGTGCCCTGCCCCATCTCCCTTCACCACTAATTATGTATTTAATTAAATCAATCAATCAGTGTTGGCACCAGGTTGTGGGGGCTTTGGGACAAAGGCCTACACTGGGTCTCCATGGTGCCTCCCACCTGGCTCCCAATGCTGTATTGCAGTCATTTTCAACCTTTTTTGTTCCTACTGATTAAAGGCACTAAAATTGTCAAAGCACACCATCAGATTTTTAACTACTGAAAGGTACACCACACTACCAGTGGGGAGCTCACATCCCCCACTGGCCCGACTAATAAAATTACTTTCCCCCAAATTCCTGTGACACATCAGCGGACCACTCGCAGCACACCAATGTACCATGGCACAGTGGTTGAAAATGGCTGCCGTATTGAGTACTATGACTGCTATTAAGGGTTCAGAAACTGGTCTGGCCAGTTGGCTGTCTGGTAGGTATGGGCCTTCAGTGACCTGGCCTGAGCGAGACTGAACAACACTCCTGATAATAATAACCACTGGGTACAGAACTACTGTGAAGGTTATTTGACTATCAGATTAATCCTGTCCTCCACCACTAGCACTGATGCAGCCATGCCAAAATTGCATGTGCTGCATCCTATAATGGAGGGGGGGGTGACCCAAAGGCATAAGGAAAAAAAAATTTCTTGGGAGGCCTATGGTTCTCCTCAGACATATGCCACCAATTTTGATGATGCATGTCTGAGGAGAGGAAAGGGGCAGGGAGATTTCTGAAAGGGGATAAGATCCAGCGTGCAAAACTGCAGCCAGATCCACTCCTCCCTGCCCCAGTCCTTCCCCTGGAATGCATGGTTCTGCTCCCTCCCTGACCACAGTCTGCCCCCTCTGCTGGCTTACTTGCTCTGGAACAGGTTGCCAGCTATGTCAGCTCCTCCAAAATGGCTGCTGGTGGCACATTGCATGCTCTTCCACATGGCTCTTACAACAGCAGAGCTCTGTTCCACTGTCATAAGCTAGGGGATAGGATTGGGCTGTATGTTGTATAAAAACTTTGGATAGTTACTAGCAAAACTATAGTTGCTAGTAGTGGTATTGCCAATATGACTAATGTAGCTACTGATATTACCAATTTTCATTAACGACCTGGCCACTTTGCACGATAAATTACTTACTGATTGGTAAGTATGATGTGGATGGTTTTTCCCTTGTTGGGCTCTTCTGCACTCTTTGCCATCACCAGGAACTTCAGTTCCGAGCTACAGTCCTGGGTCAAGATATGGTAGCCGTTTGCAGGCATTGTATAGTTAAAACGAACATCATTGAAAGTTGTGACAGTATCTTTGGATACTAAACAACGAGCTGAAAAGTAAATAACACTAGTGAACGTTTTCCGTGTTTGAAGATCACTATTCTAATCACAGAAATTCTTTCAATATTTTTTTCCCAGCCAATTTTCAGAACTGTATATATACAGTCAGGTCACATCATACACACATTTCACTTGCCTGAATTCAAATATTCATGCTCAGCAAAAGACAAAAGAGAAACAACAAAAGAGAACAATTTACATTGTGCTGGCAATTCCAACCATCATACCACTCAATGAGTGCATACCCTGAGTGACACTGGAGAATGAATCTGCTGTTCCCTCATTTGTTCTCAGATCTGCATGGCATTTTAAAGACTTAGGGCCCAATCGTATCCAATTTTCCAGGGCCAGTGCAGCCATGCCAGTGAGATGTGTGCTGCATCTTGCAGTTGGGGGGGGCAGTCACATTTGTTCCTTTACTTTGGGGCTGCATTGTGGCTGCATCGGTGCTGGAAAGTTGGACAGGATTGGGCCCACAGTATGTATATTTTGGTTTTAAGGGATTTTCAATGTAATTTTGAGTGAATGTGATTTTCGCCATACGCACCGACTGCAGGACCAAATCCCTGTGTAAGGTGCAACCTGACTATATAGTATAAAGATTAAAGTTCACTTACACCAGTCACTGAGAGTAAGTCAGTGTTTGTGCAACCATGCATAGGCCACTGTAGAAATGTGTTTATCAGTTGTATTAACCACCCAGCCCCATTTCCAGACTTAGGACCCAATCCTACCCAGGTTTCCAGTGCTGATGCAGCCGTGCCAATGGGGTGTTCACTGCATCCTGCAGTGGGGTGGTAGTCGTGGAGTCCTCCTCAAGGTTTGGGAACAAATGCTCCCTTATCTCAAGGCTGCATTGCTGCTGCATTGGTATTGGAAAGTTGGATAGAACTGGGCCCTTAGTGACCTCGTATTTGTGTGTAGCACATTGCCATGCGTTTCAAGCAGTTTTCAACATACCAGCTAAAATCCATGTAGATTGCTGGAATCGGGAAAGTAGCTACCTGGATGAAGTGACTAACCTTTCAGATTCTCAAGAACGGAGGGTGGCACATGAGAGATGAAACTCCAGGCATGGGGCGGCATTGCAGATGCTTCTGAATGTTGGCCTACAGGGAGTGTAAAAGGGAGCATCACGTCTGTGTCATAAACTGTGATCTAGAAAAAAAAAATCAAAATATGTGTAAAATAGCCTGACTGCAAAGTGAAAAAACACAGATAGTAAACCTGGTCAGGAAGAACTATGTAGATTTTAATCAAGTAACTGCAGTCAAATTCAGTACAGGGGGGAATAGTTCACCCATTACATTTCTGCTTATCACGCAGTTCTTAAAAGTATGGCATGCCTTTTGTCAAAGTGAGCTAAGTCAAAGTTTTGTTAGAATTGATTTTACAGTGAAATATCACAGTTCAGATTGCACGAATTTGTCTCTGAAAGCTCAAGAAACAAAATTGCTTTTTCATTGTGAAATGGGTCCATTCCCCCCCCCATCGGAAAAGAACTGCCAAGAGAAAGAAGGAATGTCACTAGACTCCATATACTGCTGCAGTTTGCTTCCCTTAAAGTAGCAACAGATGTCACTTTTAAGATAGAAAAATGGCAGTGATATGTGGGGCCACAACCGATCCTCTCCATCTCAAATGAGAATGAACATACTCCACATATCATGGTGCGGTAGTCCCTTTATGGGCAATCTGCACTGTAGCATGATCCATCATACCATATGAAAGGCAAACAGGTTTGCCCTATTCAGGTTTCACTTCTAAAGAGTAGTTAATGGTGGGGGGGGGAGGTGCTCAGAAGAACTGGTTCATGACGCCCCCCCACACTCTTCAATTCTAAAGTCCTTGACCAAGTCTTGAACAAGTCCTTGACCAAGTCTTGAACAAGTCCTTGACCAATTCTTTAGTCCCTGATCATGTTCTTTGACGGCAGAATAAACTCTGAAAAATGAGGACATGGGCTTCATTCGCACTATGAATTCTTATCAGAGTTCCTGTCTTCCTGTGGTCCTGTGTCCACCCTCTATAGCAGCAATTTTCAGCCACTGTGCTGCGGCACATTACTGTGCCATAAATGATCTGCAGGTGTGCTGCAGCAGTTTGGGGGAGAGTCATTTATTAGTAGGGTGATGGGGGCATGTGAGCCCTTGCCCCGGCAATGCAGTGTATCTTGTCAATTGTTTAAAAAAAAAATGTTGGTATGGCCTTGACAATTTTAGCGCCTTGGCAGTGTGCTATGAAAAAGGTGGAAAATCGCTGCTCAATTGCGTTCCTTCCAGATTTGTGAAAGAATTATCTAGAGCAGGGGACTCCAAACTTTTTGACCAGAGGGCCACATCAAATATCTGGCATGGTGTTGAGGGCCGGAAAAAAATTTAAATATAAAATTTAAATAAATAAATTAGGGATGGAACTTAGATGAGTGAATAAATGAATGAATGGGCTCGTTCATTCAACTTCTCTGGCCCTCAGAACACCCTTCAGACACAATCAGAGCACGGTTCTGGTCATGTTCAGTTGAGTGGGCCAGAGGCTTTCAGGGGACAAGAGGTTGACCACGTGCCAGATAGAGGTTTGCTGCAGACTGCATCTGGCCCTCGGGCCAGGCTTTGGAGACCCCTGATTTAGAGATATAGATTGATCTCATAACTAATCCTTCTATGGGAAGGCAGTACAATATTTTACTTGCTGATCTGTATTTTATCAGAGTGGGAGGAATGACATAGTTTTTCTTGAATTATTGTCAGTAACATTTCCTTGGGACACAAATTTACTTGTTAATTTGTTTACTCGTGTAAGTTTACTTGGACAAAATATGGTGGTTGTGCATAGGGCCCAACAGAGTCCTGGGGGCCAAGTCCTATTCAACTTTCCAGCACTGATGTAGCCATGCCAGCAGGGTGCACACTGCATTCTGTGGGGGGTGGGGGGGGGAAAGCAACACGGAGGCTTCCTCAAGGTAAGGGAATTTTGTTTGTTTACTCCAAGGCTGAATTGCAGCTGCATCAGCACCAGAAAATTGGATAGGATTGTGCCCTTGGTCAGCTAACATTTGTTGCACTTAATTCCAATGTGTCCACAAGTTCATTATGACTAACTTAAGTCTCGTTTATTTCAATGAGACTTGTATGACTAACTTTAGTTGAATTGGAACCCCAGCTAACTGGGCAAAGAGACTCCTTTTAAAGTGGTAACTCTTTTACCTTTAGCAGAAATAGAGCATCTGTCTTTATTCATCCCAACAGAGCATCCCTCCCAGTAGCTATAGTGGGTGTCTGGATTGTGAGCCCCTCTGAGACAAGGAACTGTCTTCTTGCTCATTTTGCTACAGAAACTGCTTTGAGAAATTTTGTTGTTGTTGAAAAGCAGTATACAAATACTACTGCTAGCAATAATAGTTATAGAAGAACCATTCAAAAACCTCAAAAAGTCTTAAACTGAGATATTTACATTAGGTAGCCTGAGAACTAGATCACAGCTTTGTGGAGATGTGAGAGCCACAACTACAGAGGCCTCTTGAGGAGGATTCTTCTGTTCCTTTTGGACAAATCCAAGCATATAGGCAGTATCGGGAATAAACATGACAAGCCTGGAGGAAAGGGAAACAATGTTATAATTAATCCTGGTGATGGGTTGGCAACCTTCAGTCTTGAAAGACTATGGTATAAGCCTACAGCACCAGGTATTCCCAGGTGGTCTCCCACCCAAGTACTAACCAGGCCTGACCCTGCTTAGCTTCCGAGATCAGGCATCTGTAGGGTAACAGTTACTGCTGTTAACACCTAGGGTTTGGGGATAAGAATAGGCCCTCAGTTTGGCTGTACTTGTCGTAAGAGGTGACTAAACAGCCATCGGGTAGATGGGACTCTTTAGCCTGGGAAGGCAGCTCATCTGAGAGAAGGAAAACTCTGATCCCAAACCTCCACTGTCTTGTGGCTACATCCAGTTATGGAAAAGGCTTCAGGAGTCAACCTTGAGGCAAAATCCGGAGCCGGAGTCCCTGAGGCAGTTCATGGCTGAACACAGTCACGTTCTGGCAACTCCTGTGACGCTGCTGGAATCAACCGTACTGGCTTCTGCCTTTCCATTGGACCATTTCAGCGATGTGGAGAGGGGGGATTTGCTGCATGGGTAACAGTCTATCCTCCATATCTACCTTACCCAGGCTTCGCGCACTGGAGAGGACACTGTTCTGGAACCACTATTCAGAGTGCGATATCATAGTCTTCCGAGACTGAAGGATGCCAACTACTGGTGATGGGTTAAATTCTGTGCTCTTCAGACAAGGAATGCTAAAAAGCCTTCAAGTGAAAGGCAAAATATGAAGTGCTTTGATCCAACTGATCTGGCCTGGGTAAGAAGACCACAGATATGTCTCTTCTTGCTAACAAACTCTTTGCAGACATAGCTGTGTCCTTCATTTCTGTGCAAAGGTTTAACGTATAGTACTTTTAAAGTTCAAAATCAGTTGTTTCTCACCGTCTTGCAGCTGCTTGTACTGCTGAAGGAATTTTGGCCCATTCAAGCTTGATTTGCATAGCTGGATGATCACCATATTGCCCATATGCAACTTGCGTTGCAATCTTGTAATCCTGGCAATTCTGACCCCATTTTAGAGCACCCTGTGAAGAAAAAAATAGACCTCGATGAGTTAAATTCAAAGGAGGTACACTGCAGTTACTACTGTCTCCTACTACCTTTGCCATCATCAGGAATTTCAGTTCTGAACTCTAGTCCTGAGCTAACACCTTTCCTGGGTAGCAGTTCTTTTTTCTACAGAAAGCTAAATAAATACCACTGCAGTCTATGAAAGTTAAGTCACACTTTGTATCAATTGCACCGCCATTGCAGCTTTCTCTCACTCAAGTCCTGTTGAATCTGCTCATGCAGAATGCCTGCACGCTTCCCCACAGTAAAAGTCATCACCAAATTGGCATCCCATGAGAAGGGGTAAAGAGGCAGTCTGCAGTTGAAATAAGCTTTCCCCCCACCCCCACCCCATGGACTTTGGTGTATGTGCACTACAAGCAAAATCTTGCTAACATACTTTATTCTATAGCTCCATCCTCTGGTACTCCAGAAAGTTTTGCATGAGGAAAACACATGAGCAGGGTAGCAATGTGGTTCCTTCCAAAATGAACCATGTCCAGCCAGGTGGGAGGAAGCCAGGTTTGCCTCTACCCTTGTGTGCCTCTACGCTTCACGCAAATATTCCTAGAGTGGCATTAGGTTGTATCAGAGGGAAGCAGCTGTTGTACTGTATGTGACCCAGTGCCAAACTCAGAAATGACTGGGTTCATTACTTTGCTAGACCAAATTGAATGAATTACATGTGGTTGAAATGGCAACCAAGCTACGACTTGGATTACTGCTGCAATTCAGTATTCAATAAATATGCAGAAACTAGCACTTACAAGGAGAAAAGAGTCTGCCAAACTGGTAGAAAAGTTTACATTAAAATCACCAATTAATCTGAATAGAAGGAATATCACTCTGATCACTGACTGTAAGCACAGTCCATATCTTTAAAACAAGCAATGAGTCAGTGCACACTTGATTTAAAAGTTATTTATTGCAATTGGATTTGTTTAGTAATTTGTGTAAAAGGAGTACTCTTGTGCTGTATCTGTGTACAGCAATGCACAGATAGTGTACTCTTTAGCATCTACTTCTAAATCATCCCATCCAAACAGCATGGTTGAAAAGAACATAGAGGTGTTTGTTTTAAAATAAATTAACTTATTGGTGTACCATGTATCTAAAAGATACTGTGCCTTCAATAACATGGTTGCCTCTTACCTTTGCCCTCTGAGAATCAAGAATGGAAACATCAGCGCAGAGTTTCATTCTGCGGGATCCTATGAAATCTGACACGACCACTTGTATTGAAGGCTTGGAAGAGTGTAAATCAGCACGCAGAGCAAGACGGAACCTTGTGAGTTTCTCATCATCACGGATGGTACTGAGAACAGCAACCAGCCCTGTTGGTTTACTCTTTCTCATGAATCCACACTAAAGTTATGGGGAGAAAAAACCCTTCACAATAAAAAAATGAATGGTATATTTCTGTGGATTTTCATGGAAACACTTGCAGAAAGCATATTCATTAACAAAATATATTTGATTAACTTGTGTGGATGACTATGCTTTCTGCAAGTGTTTCTGTGGAAGTCTACATACAAGATCAAACATTTAGGCTCAGTATAGCAAACCTTATAAAGTGTCATAACTTATCCAAACACTGGCTGAAATTAAAGTGTATAAGGCAAGATAGTTCAAGTAGCAGGCTGGACATTAGTAATAGTTAATAAACTACAAATATTTTAAAATGACGAGTCATAGGCTTAAAGTCAAGACTGAGCCATATAAAGACCACAAATCAAGTCTTCCAATCTCTCTCTAATCCTATCTTAGCTACACAGTAGCACAGTGGTTCTCACACATTTAGCACTGGGACCAGAATGAGAATCTGTCGGGACACACCGGAAGTGATGTCATGACTGGAAGTGACATCATCGAGCAGGAAAAGTTTTAATTATCTAGGCTGCAATCCTACCCACACTTACCCAGGAGTAAGTCCCATTTACTACCATTGTTGAAAGAATACACACAGTAGTCTGTGAAAAGTTCAGGTCTGTAACATTTCCCCAGATGTAGTCACACACCATGGTAGCATCAAGTCTAACAGATTGAAAATGAAATATTGAAATGAATGGGGACCCACCTGAAATTGGCTCACGACCCACAGTTTGAGAAACACTGCAGTAGCATATCTCAAGATACGCCACCATAAGGCCCAGAATGATGGAGTGAATTAACTCTGATATTCTGCCAGCCAGGTACAACAGTGCAAATGGTGGGAGACCACACAAGGGAAACACCGGCCTGCAGAACCTCCCCTGTCATTCACTGGGGAAAGTAGTTCAGCAGCAGGAGTGGTTCGGGGGAGGATTGTGGGCAGCTCAGGGCAGGAATTGGGCCAAGCCATGGGTGGGAAAAATAGGATCTTGGTGGGAGTTGCATATGCTAAGATCCTACCCCCTATCCTGACCCAGACCCACATCCAGGAGTCTCCTTGGATATACACCAGCTAAAAAGCTGGCTCAGGAATGAGGAGATCCATCAGAATCCAGGCAGCATATAGGGTAATATTTTTACTTACCTCTCCTGGGCTGTCTGGTTGCCCCTCCCCCCGCCATAGCATGCAGTGCACACTCCATCAAGGACATTGTGTGTTATGGGCTGGTGATGGATATGACTGGACCATCATTTACACAGAAGGAAGTTCTGTTGAAGTCAAGGAGACCTACTTCCTTGTAATTGGTTTCAAAAGATGGTGTAAGTCTAGTTTACAGATTCTAGGGTTCTAGGATCCTAAGCATATTTATGGTCCTGGTAAGCCTCCCAGCTGCTGCTCATGACCCTCCTCCTCCCTCTCGCTGCATCTCTCTCAGTTCTCTCACCACCTCTCCCACCCCTCCTGCCCCCTTTACAGGCAGGTAGGGACAGCAAGGGAGTGTTCAAAGAGAGCACACGCACACACTCCCTGGCAGCAAACCCATTTTTTCCACTTTTTAAAGGAGAGGGGCGACTCAACTCGAGTCACTAAAGGGTGGCTCTGTTATGAGTCTTTTTCAAGTTGAGTTATGGGGGGCAGTGATTCGGTGACTCAAGTCAAGCCACACTGGGTTTTCCCATCCCTGGCATGGCAGCAGCAGTCTCCGCCCCTTCCCCTACATGCATTCACTAGACCAGAACTTAAAAATTTGGGGGGGCAGTACCATCTTCTCAAAATACCACCTCTTGCAGGTACCTTGATTGCCACCAGCAATGGCAGCTGTGTGCAGGAGAGGGCAGCATGCCCCACAGTTGGGGCTTCATTCTGTACCCTTATTCTCCAAACTGTGCCTCTTTTGAAGGATCAGGCAGTGGCACAATCAATTCTTGCCCACTGGTGCAACTCTGCCACAGATGTCTTCACTTCCAGCTGCGTGGAACCAAACAGGGCAGTGCCCCACAGTCACAGCTGCAGTGGGTCCCAAGTACCACTTGCCATACTGTTGAAGTACCACCAATGAAAAGCACTGCATAGAAACATCTGTAGGGAATCCCTACCCTGTACATTCGGAGGACTCTGCATGCAAAAGGGGACCATGTCTTTGCAGAGTTCCCAGTCTCATGAAGAAAGTCCTTCAAGGATACACTGTATGCAGGTGGTGGTGGAAGGAGTCTTAGGGCAGCCTCAGGGGCGGGTGGGGTGGCGCAAGTCAGAGGAGACCCATAGGGGCCAGGGTGCTTTACCCTGAGGTAAGGGGAAAAGTTTCCCCTTACCTCCTGCTGAGCCACTTTTGGGCTCCTGTCCTGTACTGGATACAGCACAAGCATCTTGGCTTGCCTGTTCCAGCGCAGGATAGGATTGCACCCTAATGAACACAAGTAGTAGGCTGGGCCTGTGCATGAATGTCTGAAAAAGGCTTGATGACTGACTGCTAAAGATGTTAATAGAAAAGTATTACGTGTTTAAGTACTCCCACATTAAATTTGTGATAATAATTCATGAATATGTATGTGTCACCACACAGTTGTGGAGCTGGGTGCTTTCCTTATAATAAGAAAAGGATGTTTTGAAGGTGTCTTTCCACCTTTTCATTCATTTCTCCTCTTCTCACGCACTCTTTATTGTCTTCACTGCAGACCATACATACTTGTTCAAGTTGTCCAAACTTCTCTTTCGTCTTCCTCTTGTTAGTCACTTGATCCTCATCTGACTCTTCTTCAGAGCGTCCCAGCCAGGTTGCTTTTGAATCTACACCTCCTTGAATTTCCAACTGTATTTTCATTCCAGCAGCTTCTATATGGGTTGAAAACCCCATGCATGTATTAAGTCTTTAATTCCTAAATGATGGGTAGCAAACTGGTGTTGGAGAAGACTTTTGAGAGTCCCCTGGACTGCAAGGAGATCAAATCATTCAATCCTACAAGAAATCAACCCTGACTGTTCATTGGAAGGACAGATGCTGAAGCTGAAGCTTAAATACTTCAGTCATCTCATGAGAAGGGAGGCCTCTTTAGAAAAGGAGAAGGGGATGGAAGAGGATGAAATGGTTAGATAGTGTCACTGAGGCAATGAACATGAATTTGGACAAACTCCAGAAGTTAGTGGTAGACAGGAAGGCCTGGAGTGCTGTGTGGTCCATGGGGTCACGAAGAGTCAGACATGACTTAATGACTGAACAACAACGGGTAGCAATCACCCTCTGGGCTGTGGTGACCATTCTGGGTCTAAGTTATCCCAGTTATAATGGTTTATCGGGTTCTTACGTTCTAAGTTATAATGTAATGCATGCAGGTTTAGAGATACATTTTATGCATTTTGCACATGCCACGTTGATAGGGGAGATAAATCTGTTATAACTTATAACAGATTTATCTCCCCTATCAATGTGGCATGTGCAAAATGCACAAAATGTGTCTCTAAACCTGCACACATTTCCTTGGAAATGCATCCAATTGTATATGATGCTTCCTGTCAAAGTTAGTTAAAACTAGCATCACTTTTCACCACAACAGGACAGCTAAAAGGAATACATAACTCTCTAATAAAAATAAAACTCAGTAATGAATATTTACATAGAGCTTACTAGAGACTGTGCAAAGTGCTTCACTTGCATTATTTTGCTGTTGTCCTTATAGAAACCCTGTCAGGTAAGTATAATACCCACACTACAGTTGAGGCTGAGAGCTGCCTAAAGCTGCCTGGTGTGCTCATGACAGTTCATCATCTTAGCCACAATTATTCTTTTATTCAGCACTTGATACTACTCTTCATCAGTAGGCTTGAGGCCAGACCGCCCTGGACAGCAGAACAGAATGGGTGCAAGGGCAGGGAAATAGAGAAGGACAAGGGGAGTCTTGTAGGACATGGTTGTGAAGGGCCCAAACAAAGACAGCATTTTGGAGGGAGGGAGGGGCTTGAAAAAGGACTGGGAACTGAAAAATTAATGTGTATGTTTACAAACAGCCTTGTAATAAATACCATACCTGGTTTCACAGCTAGTCTGATGTCACGTTCTTCCACAAATGTATGTAGATATGTTTTTCTGAAAATAGCAGCACTGCATGATTTCATGGTAAGTTGAGTCTGATACCCCAACAGTTTGATATAAATGGCATCAAAACATATTCTTCCTCCTTCCTGGTAGCGACGGCATTGAAAAGATTAACAGTAGACAAAATTTCAAAAAATAAGAAAAAATTTCCCTGAGCAAAGACATTCTGAGCAATTCAAACAAAGCACTTTTTCCAGCACCCAGGTGTAAATATATAATCTGATTTACCTGTCTACATATACAGGTGTGTGCACACACAACTGCACTGCATTTTTTATTCTCTTGGGTTTCTCCTTGCTATGTGCTACATGCCTATGTGCTACATGTTATTTAAGCCTAAGTTACAGTGGCAGACCTGCCATTCAGTGAAAGGGGCAAATGCCCGGGGTGTGGAGCCTCACACACCTCTAGGACTGCATGGAAGCCTCAGTGAGGCTCCCGACATAGTCAGAAACATGGTTTGCCAGAAGCACAGTTGAAGAGCCTGGGGAAGCTTCCGCAGGCTTCCCTGGTGTGTCCTGGAGTCGTACGAGGATATTTCACAGGTTGATGAAAGTGTCGACCCAATGTGCGGCGGCAGTGAAGAAGGCCAATTCTATGCTTGGGATCATTAGGAAGGATATTGAGAACAAAACGGCTAATATTATAATGCCGTTGTACAAATCGATGGTAAGGCCACACCTGGAGTATTGTGTCCAGTTCTGGTCGCCGCATCTCAAAAAAGACATAGTGGAAATGGAAAAGGTGCAAAAGAGAGCGACTAAGATGATTACTGGGCTGGGGCACCTTCCTTATGAGGAAAGGCTACGGCGTTTGGGCCTCTTCAGCCTAGAAAAGAGACGCCTGAGGGGGGACATGATTGAGACATACAAAATTATGCAGGGGATGGACAGAGTGGATAGGGAGATGCTCTTTACACTCTCACATAATACCAGAACCAGGGGACATCCACTAAAATTGAGTGTTGGGCGGGTTAGGACAGACAAAAGAAAATATTTCTTTACTCAGCGTGTGGTTGGTCTGTGGAACTCCTTGCCACAGGATGTGGTGACGGCATCTGGCCTGGACGCCTTTAAAAGGGGATTGGACAAGTTTCTGGAGGAAAAATCCATTATGGGGTACAAGCCATGATGTGTATGTGCAACCTCCTGATTTTAGAAATGGGCTATGTCAGAATGCCAGATGCCAGGGAGGGCACCAGGATGTAGGTCTCTTGCTATCTGGTGTGCTCCCTGGGGCATTTGGTGGGCCACTATGAGATACAGGAAGCTGGACTAGATGGGCCTATGGCCTGATCCAGTGGGGCTGTTCTTATGTTCTTATGATGGGAATGGATTTGCACATGGGGGGGAGCAGCATCCTGCGGGAGGTGTCATCATGGACCTTTGCCCAGGGGTACAGGGCTGGGGAGGTTCACCACTGCTAAGTTATGCATAGCCAACTATATGGAAGGGAGTATTATGACAGTCATGGGGTAGAGACGGGGGCAGGAGATCCTATCTCCTCTCTCAGCAGCCTCCCCGACCCCTTTCTCTCCTTGGACTTGCACCAGCGAAATTACTAGCACAGGTCTGAGGAGAACCCACTGTGGAGCAGGAGGCTTGTGCAGGGGTAAGGGAATTCACACACACACAAGTTGGATACAGCATACCCATTTTTGGCATCGCGGCACCAGTGGGGGGAGGGAGATAGAATTGGGCTTTTATTCTATTTCACTGTGTCACACAACTTTTTCCTTATATTATTAGGCATTTACATGCATTTTGGGATGAGCTTGGAATGGCTTTCGAATGGACTAGAATTTTTCCCATTGAAATTAATTTAATAATTGTACTTATTATCCAGATTTTCACCATAAGGTCTGTTTTCAGGAACAGATTAGGTACATATAAAGAAGGAAAGGCATATATATTTACAAAGCAGAATGAATTACCTTTATGCCACCATCTCTGAAATTTCTTTCTGATTGTAATGGCTTCCATTGTTGGTTGAAAACATCAGGTCCAGGTCCAACCAGTTTTGGCAGAACTGGGGACTTCTTAGATGAATCTGGTTCATCCATGTTTCTTGAAATGGCATAAAGTTTAGTCCTAAAAGTACATGTATAATGTGTTCTATATAAAAAGCGTAATCAGGTAGACAGAATTATAATTTGCAGTCTGATTTTTCTCATGTGTGTATTTACTTTGAATGAAACACAGAGATGATACAAAGAGCTGTATGAGAAAAGAATGATGGGTGTGATGTAGTAATCTGTTGGGGGAAAAGAGTTAGCCAACCTTCCAAAAGACTTTCCAAACATCGTGATGCTGTAGGTCTCCTGTTGCTCTTGGATGCTCAGATAGTGAGAACTGAATTTTGATTTGTAGCCATTACAGTGTCCGTTGGGCCTGATCCTGAAGTCCTTATTTAGGCAAAATTCTCAATTACTTTATTGCCTTAGTAAGGACTGCAAGATCAGGGCCATCAAATGATAAAAAGAAATTCCCTGTAAAGGTAAATGGATGTTTTAAAAAAAAACAACAACACTGTGTATATGGTAAAGAAAAGGAAAAACTTGGCATATTTCCTGAGACATTTGCTGTTTTAAGGAATGGACATATATTTATATGCAATGCCCCATCAATTGCTAGAAGTGTGATACAGCTACTGTACCTTACAGCAAGTAACTGGGTCTCCTGCTGGACTGGGATGGTCTCAAACTTAAAACTTTCTTCTTTCATGTTTAATCCAGCATCAAACTTCACTGGCATGCTTGCAATGAATTTAGCATGGAATTCAAGGCCATTCTGGAAATAAGGTGTGTTGATTCCCATCGTCGCCACTACATCCATATAGACACTGCAAGAGAATAAAAACACCAGTGTGAACAATGAAGTAAATTGTGCTCAGAATCATACTTCAAAATACTGACTCTCATCTACATTGTTGTCAACCTTTGAAGCACTCAGCTGTAAGATACACATTTTGCCACTCGTTGTGACACTCGTCACACTCGTTGTGACAAGGGGGAAGAGTAGCATTCTCTAAGCCAGTGTTTCTTAAACTGTGGGTCAGGACCCACTAGGTGGGTCATGAGACAATTTCAGGTGGGTCCCCATTCATTTCAATATTTTATTTTTTATGTCTTAGACTTGATGCTACCATGATATGTGACTGCATTTGGGGAAATGTTATAGACCTGTACTTTTAACAAACTACTATGTATATTCTTTAAACAATGATAGTAAAGGAAACTTACTCCTGGGTAAGTGTGGGTAGGATTGCAGTCTAAGATAGTTAAAAATGTTCCTGCTTGATGATGTCACTTCCGGTCATGACATCACTTCCGGTGGGTCCTGACAGATTCTCATTCTGTCCCGGTGGGTCCCGGTGCTAAATGTGTGAGAACCACTGCTCTAAGCCATTTGGAGCAGCAGAGAAAATTTGAAGTTGTACAGTATCCACATATATAATATTATAGTGTGTTTGTAAAGTATAGTATAGTTTACTTTATATATATATATAAAGTATATATATATATATAAAGTATATAAAGTATATATATATATATATATATATATATATATATATATATATATACTGTATAGTTGTAAAGTCTATATTGGCAGGAAAGTGCATTCAGTTTGAAAATGGCTGTTTTCTGGCTGTAAGAATTTCTCATAGTTCACTCCCTGGAGAGATCTCATGGAAGCCCACTGTGTAGGAAGGACAAGGGGTGCCAGGAATTGTTTTTTAATCAGGTGACTTTGAACTGTGAAGCAGTTCTTTTAACAATTAATAGAAGATTATTGCTGCTTTTCTTTTTGAACCTCTTTGCTTATTTTTCTATTGTTTCCTTAATTTTGCCTGTAACCTCAAATTTTTACTCTCTCATTTTTTATAATCTATTTGAAGATTGGTTTCATACCTAATCCTATTCATCCCCACTGTGCTCAGGATAAGCACAATTAGCTGGCAGTTAGTCCATTGAGTACAGTACAACCTACTTCTGACTAGACAAGCATAAGACTGTGAGGGCATTAAGGAACTGCCATTGTTCATTGGCAATTCTTTTATGAGTGTTCTTTTAGTTTCCTGCTTCTCTCTCAAATGTGTGATGGTGGTGTGAAGGTGGGGGTTGCTGCCACCTTGTGGATGTGGAGTAACCACCTCCGTGACAGGTAGCAGCTGACTTGGGTGCCAAGAGATCATTCTGGACTAGTATACCTGAGGGCCACTAAACGTTTCTTGAAATCCAAGATCTGCACACTTGTTTCCTCTCAGTTGTTAATTTGAGGGTCCATCTTGTCAGTTTTCAGTTCTGCCATGATTTTGCATAAGTCTCTTCAGCATCATATCCCTGACACACACCCCTGCCCCAAATTTTAATTCCTGGGGACATACTGGACCAGGGAAGTGAAGGGACAACAATCAACCATCTCTTCCTCTCTGTTTGTCTCTCATTATACCACTTTCGAAAACACAGAAGGACAATGTGGGCATATTTTGGATTGTGTTGATGACTTCTGCCTAACTTTACTATCCCTCACAAAATGAAATGAGCCTAATTTCATACTAGTCATCACACATACCTTGTGTTGATGTCAGTACTAAGTTGTACTAAGTTGGTTTCAAGCAACTGTTCAGGTCTAAAACTACCAGTCAGTGGAGGAGATATATGTCCTTTAACTGGAGAAAACAGAAAGTAATTAAATGTCAAAACTGAGAAGAAAAAACTAGATCTTCAGAATAACATTAGAGTCCTATTAAGACACCAGTTGGAATATTTCATAATTACTCATTTATTACAATTTTCTGAGCACTAGTGAAGCTAAGATGACATGGACCTGATCAGAGCCAGGATGGAAGACTTCTTGGAGTCTCACAGAAATGGCTCTGAGCTCTTCAAAATAAGTGCACGATAGAATCATATTTCATGAATAAATAGGCTCCAAAATCTTACCATTGTATGATTTCCATGGCACTTGCCAACATCACTAAATAAATCCCCTACACATTAGTAGTTACGCATTAATATTGATACATATGAAAGATCAGTGAAGCTTAACAAATCTCAGGATATCTCAATATGCTCCTGGATTAACATAGAATGAATTAATATATGGGACTGATCCATGTGTGTTACCAGTTCCCTGAGGTTGGATCTCCCTCTGTACCATTTATGGTTGGATAGAAGAATTTCTTGGGAAGTAACCACATCAGCACTGCACCTTCCTGATGGTCAGCAATACTGACATGGTATTGTGATATGCGATCCCCTGTGATCTGCCCATCCAATAAGATTGATCCATTCAGTCTGTGTGAAATGGGATCCAGTCATGGGAAATCAGCACCAAGGCTGTATCATTATCATATGAATTGGATTTAGCAGACATTGTACATACATGCAGAAAAGTATGAATTTAGTTTGTCTGAGGGAACTGGCCACTTTGGTCCACTTTTGTGATGTCAGAAAGTGCCTGTAGAAATTAACATAAGTGCCAAATCCAATCCAACTTTCCAATGCTGATGCAGCTGTGCTAATGGGGTGTGCAGTTTATTCAGTGGTGGTTGTGGGCAATTACGGAGACATTTGTTCCCTTACTTTGGGGCTGCATTGGTGCTGCAAAGCTGGATAAGATTGAGCCCTAAGGCTCATTCACAGATGCATGTCAGTCACTCAAGGTGGAAAAACGCACAAGAGTGACAGACGGAGGTCTTTGCATGCAAAACAACAGTAAAGCTGCAAGGGGGTGGAATTTCCAGTGGAGAATGGGAGGAAATGCTGAATCATTCTTCTAACTTCATCCTCACAATCCCTTCTCTCTGGCCATTTTCTACCCAGACAGATTTATCACGTTTGGTGCCTGGTTAGGGGAGGGGGAAGCAGCTAGGGAAAGGACTGTACAGGAGAAGAGGTGGCAGGGAGTTCTGCCCCCCTCTCACCTAGAGTTAATTGTCCCTTCCCCAGCTTTACTGCTGTTTGGTTGTAACTTACATTTGAAGACTCAGGTCTGTTGTTACATGTAGTTCTGTACTCAATGAGTACAATGTCAAATGATGACTTGCAAATGTTGTCATCACTGGAACACCACATTCAAAACTTCTATAGCATTGTTACCACCTGGATTGTAATATTTTTCAACAGAAGCAGTTTAGGAGCTGAGTACAGTAATCAGGTGATGAGATGCCAAGTCACAAATGTGCAAGGGTGTATGAGAGTAAAAGGGATTAGGAATCTTTCTCTAACCCCCACTTGTTCTCTCAAGAAGTGTAAGGGCTCTGGAGGACACTCAGGTCTAAGATGAATCTTCTCTGGGAAGCACGTACAAGTTCAGCATAGCAGGCATTGAGAAAAGGAGACATAATCTTCCAGTGCTTACAACTTTGGGGGATACGTGACTGGTTGGTGTTATTGCTGAAATGTATATTTTATGGGAAGCTTTATTTTTATGCAGTTATTTTAAATTCTTCTTCTGTGGTCTTATAATCTGTTTTTGCAGATTAACACATATGCCCAGGAAGGCAGTGAAATACAGGGCAAACAAATGTCTACTTAAATGAATTGTTATAAAACACTGACATTGATATCAATGCTCACCTTTGACTGTGGCATGCAAAATACTTGTGCTGTATAGACCAAATTCCAATGGAAGGCCTACAGATGTTGGCAGAATGTGTCGAAGCTCTCCTGCCCATAGAGGATGAATCAATTTGCCTGAGAAGCCTTTTTGGAACAGAGTGACCATTTGCTTCGGCACCATCTCTATTTCTTCCGCTTTTGTCAAAAACTGCACAGACAAAGATGGAAGCAACGTAGTGAATCAAGGAAGGAGAATGTTTTCAAGCAAGCAGATTTACAAATGCAGGCCTACCTTCATTAACTGTTGAAGGAGTTCTTTGTCAACACTACCAAAGGCAATTTCATGACTATATAATTTTATATAGCCAAGCAGCAGTGGCTTTTCCATAGGCAGTTCTTTCCATCCCTGGAGCTGGGAAGAGAGGGGCATTTTAAAAACAAATAGCAATGTCAGTTCTTACCATTAATTGCTTGAATTATATAGGTCTAGTCAGTTTCTTTTCAAAGATGCCAACTTATTTAGAATATTTAGCAGAGGATCTTAACGAAACATTAAAATATATTTTCAAGAGTGGATTCTGTGAATGCAGAATTTGTAGGTTTTAAATGGCAGAAATTTAGATATGCAGCACTCCCTGAGAGGGGAATTTTTTTTTTTTTTTACACAATTTAGGGCCCATTCTTATCCAGCTATCCAGCACCAATGCAGCTGCAATGCAGCCTCAAGATAAGGGAACAAATGTTCCCTTACCTTGTGGAGACCTCTGGGAATGTCCCCACACTACAGGATGCAGCACATGCTCCATTGGCACAGCTGCATCAGCACTGGAACACTGAATAAGACTGGACCCCTAGTCAATTAATTGCACTGCAGTAGCAGCTATAAACCTACAAAGATTGGAAATGAGACATTAAACAGTGAAAACATGGGACATGAGTTTTCACTTGTAATAGAGGCTGGTACTGAGCAATCAAGTAGAAAGCACAGAATAGAATTGGGCTACGGATGTCACAAGTGCCCTTTTACATACTGTATTTAGCAGGCTTGAATTGGGCGAGGGAACTGAGATTACTGGTGGAAGCCAGGAATGTGTGTTCCTGGCTTGCAAAATGCAATGTAAACTTCTTCTCACCTAATGCTTCAATGGAACACTATGCTGGGGAAAAACAAAGGCATGTCACAATTCTGATTAAAGAGTTTCTTTCAAATCAATGGTAAGCACACATACCAGTTTCCCAAACTCCTTCAGTTTTTTGAACGTTGAGTATTGAGCAAATGGCATGTCTTGTCTTCTGAGGAGATCAGTTAGAGCTTGCAACCGGAAACCAACCTTTACAGAATGAATAAATGTTAGGTGCCACAAAGTAGCATATTATTATTAACAGTATTTATATACCGCTTTTCAATGAAAAGTTCACAAAGCGGTTTATAGAGAAAATCAAATAACTAATGGCTCCCTGTCCCAAAAGGGCTCATAATCTAAAAAGATGCAAAAAGAGCACCAGCAGACAGCCACTAGAAAAGACACTACGAAGGTGAGGAGGGCCAGTTACTCTCCCTCTGCTAAATAAAAGAAGAGGCACTTTAAAAAGTGCCTCTTACCCAGTTATTATTAAGAATACCTATAAACTGCTTATCAACAAAAAAAGTTCACAAAGCAGTTTGCCAAGCAGAATAGATAATTAAAAAGTGGAAAGTGAAGAAATATTACTTCATAAATAGAGGTGGGAGAAAATGGCGATAAAATAAAAACACATAACACCACTTTCTCATTTTGGTGAAGAAAAAAAAACCAGAAATGTAAAAAAACCAAAAAACTGTTGTATTTGGTTTTTATTTATTATTTAATGGGGCAGGGGGTTGATGGGTAATGACTGTGGCTATATCTCCTTACATTATATGACCTATATCAGTGGATCCCAAAGTGGTGGGTTGCAACCCACCATAGTCGAATAAGAACTGGGCCATTCCTCCTTAAGGAAAATGTCCCAGTAATGGGTACCCAGATGGCGCCTCAGCGATTGTGGCACTGTGGGGACCTGGGGCTTTTCACCTTGCCTGGGGGGGTTGCACTGGCCTCAGGGAGGGTCTGGGAGACCCATAGCCCCCTCTGTGGGCCTCCCCGATGCTAGAAATAGCTCTGTTTGGGAATTGGAGCGCACTTCCGCTTTTCGTGTGAAAAACCCTGGCACCCTGAATTCAGGCACCCTGAATCCGCTACTCCTCCCAACTCCTGCTCTGATGCAAGCCGCATCATGTCACTTCATGGCTGAGCCAGCCATACAGGCAATTGTGTTGCTTGTCCAAAGCCTTAAATAGTTACCTCTGCAATATCCATAGCTGAAGTGGCATAGTAGCCTCTCATCTTTGCTATGATTGATGATGGAAATTCTGCATCATTTACTAGGTAAACTCTCCCAATTGCACCAGCCCTGAAGTCCGCTGTAATCAGAATAAAAAATTTAAAAAACGGGTGTAGGATAAATTTGTCTCTTTCCTATATAGTAGATCTACTGATTGTGTTGAACTATGTTTTAATTACTTGCTTTTATTTTGAAATCCCTTCATTCTGTTCATAGGCCCCCCCATGTCTCATCACAATAATAAAATAGCGCAGTCCTATCCCCTGCCTGAGCCAGCATAGCCATCCCTTTGCCGGCTCAGTTTGTGGCCAACTTGCCTTAAAGCATGTTTGGAAGTACTCGACAGCTTGTGCCGGCCTTCTGGCACTGCATCCAGGAGCAGCGCTGGCTACGGCAGGTAAGGGTCCGTCAGCTGGCACGGGGGTGTGGGGAGGGTGGTGGGGAGGCAGAGAGAAGGCATTTCCAGGTGGGGGAGGGCAGAACAAGGGGTGAATTGGGTCCAGGAGAGGGGTGCCATATCCTATCCGCCTTCCTGGACCAGGCAGTCTCACATGGGGATTTGTGGCTTTGCACCAGCTAAATAGGAGTGGTTGGGGTGCTACTCACAGTAAAGGGGAAAATATCCCTTTACCCCAAGGAAACCTTCAGCTGTCTCCTAACCTGCACTGCATACAGCGCAGGCCATGTGACCTGGCTGTACCAGAGTAGGTTAGGATTCAACTGTAAAACTGATAATGTCACTTCATTAGGGTTACTTACCTTGGGTTGCTTTCTTTTTACTTGCAAAGACTCTTCTAAAGGAGCTTTTTCCTTTGCAGATAAATGCCAACCTTTATCTCTTTCCAAGTTTTTTGTTGTGTTTTGTTGTTTTTTTTTTGCTAAAATCTCATAGCAATATTCATGTACAGCATGAAATGAACAGTATGTAAAAAAATTCTTAAAATGAGAGCTGGTGTAGTGAGGAGGCAATGAGATACTGCTGTGAATCAGGATTTCAGATTTTGCCTCTGTCATGAATTATCTAGGTAGACTTAAGCCACTCCTTCTCCATCTCAGCCCCCCAGATGCAAAATGAGTATAACAGTACTTATCTTGCACAGGGTTGTTGTAAGGAGGAAATCAAGATAATGCATACAAAGCATGTGCATACTCAAAGCATGCTATATAAGAACATAAGAACAGCCCCACTGGATCAGGCCAATAGGCCCATCTAGTCCAGCTTCCTGTATCTCACAGCGGCCCACCAAATGCCCCAGGGAATAGCTATAGAAATGCTATTACTGCATATGAGAAGTGGGATGTGTGAAGTTCCCATACAAATGTGTTCTCCCTTCACCAGTCACAACCGACACAATGTACATGAGAACTTCATGTTTGATCTTCCTTTTCCACACGAATTTGTCATTTCATAAACACATGTTACAATTTGATTGTACAGTATTTTGGAGCAGCCTAATAAATACTACTACTACTATTACTACTACTACTACAATTAGTTTACCAGGTAGGTATGAGATTCAGCCACAGGGAATGCCATATGGGTTGGCTCAAACATGGAAACCATGTTTTACAGGACTATAAAAACAGCAATTGTGAAATGGGTCTGTAACTTACAATGGTAGCCATTGATGTGAATCACCCTGCTGTAACGAAAGCTCCTCTGATTGAATCGAGGACCAAGTAGCTTCATGGCAATGCTGCAAGCAGTAGCCCTATAGGAAAAGAGAAGAGTTTCAAAGAGCACCTGTAATCATATTTCATATTTAAAAATATCTTGGTAAGCACAACTAGTGGTGTCACTAGGGTTTCCGTCACCCAGTATGAGAGGCCAGCGCATCACCATGGATCTCCACCCATGCAGTAGATGGGGCAATGACCCGGGTGGTGGTCGTGGTGATGTACCATTGCCCCAACCTGCTGGTTTTTTGGTTATACCTTTCAATAGAACACAGATATTTCAATATCTTTTTCAATTCCATTCTGCTATAAATTACGCATTGAATGGTATATAACATGATGGTATAATTCCTACAAATCATTATTTTAGTGATTTTGGTCACTCGTGGTGTCATCTCCTGTAATAGCTAAGGCCAGTACCTGCCCTCCAAGGTGAGAACTTGGGCACAACCCAAGACACAAAGACTAGGCCCATCTTCCGCCATCCCAATTATACTGTCCCTGCAGAATGAAGGTATCTCTCTCCCAGGCTGATTATCGCCAGCTGTGAACTTCGGCAACAGCCTGGCCATTGGGGCACTGACACATCTTGGCCAATTAGCACCCTGTACCCCCAATATAACCTCCCTATTCTAACCCAACATTCGCCGGACCCTTGACATTCTCCATACTCCCGCACCATTCCACTAAGTCCATAAGTTTCATTTTACTCTGTCTATTTTATTTGTGCACTTTATACCTGTTTACTTTGCACACTGGGAATAAAAAGGATTCCTGCACTTGACTTGAGTTTGGTGTACTACTTTTCCCTAATCCTTAAAAGAACCACACAGGTTGTGGGCTGGCCTGAGGCAGTGCCCCCCCAGGGTGTCACCTTACTAACACATTATTGGTTCCATGCTGTGTCATAATAACATTTCATTGGCTCTTTGAGGTCCGTTTTGAATTAAGGAAATATACCTTGTTGTTACATAAGACAGTTGCATTTTTGTTTTCTTGTTTTTTTGGCCATAACTTTTGATAGAATGGAGATATTTCACTCTGGTTTTTTTATTGCATTCTGCTGTAAATTACACATCAAATGGTACATAATATGATGGTATTATTCCTACAAACCAGGATTTTAGCGATTTTGGTCACTAGTGTGTGTCATCCCCCCCGAGCGCATCACCCGGTGTGTGCATCACACCCCCCACACCTCCCCAGCAATGCCATGGAGCACAACAGCTTTCAGAGGAGGAATTATTTGTACAGGAAAATATTTAGAAATAACCTTTAGGGTTTTTTTCTTTTCTTTTCTTTTTTAAAGATTCTGCCATAGTTTAATTTTTCTCTTAGCAACATGGCAGTTGCTAATCTATGGGGAAGAATGCTTATATGAACTTACCACATGGAGGGGGCTGATTAGGTTGTAAGTCTGCATCCTTAGACTGCAATCCTATACACACTTACCTGGGAGTACGTCCCATTGAACAGAACTGAATTTACTTCTGAGTAGAAATGCAAAACACTCCAGTATAAGACAAAGTGTCCATTACTGGCACAGTGAAAATGCCACATCCCACTTCTCCACCCTCAAAGCTGCTAATTATCTTGGGAGAGAAGATACCACTGCGACCAATTATATTGTCTTTCCCAGGACAAATGGCAGGTTCAGGAGGAAGGTCTTTGTTAGGGCTGCACAGTGAGGCAAAAGGGTTAACCCTGTCCCCCATTACAAGTCTCTGATCTGCATGATGAAGCCCTTCATCCTTCTGCTTTTAGCAAATCATTTCCTTTTCCACTTACAGATTATCGAGCTGTGGGATCCTGCCTCCAGACAACACTTTCATGTGGGAATATGAGAAACTGGCCACCTGTATACTGGTCTCCCTTTGCAGAAAATTGGCCATTGCTATCACAAGAGGAAGGGCTGGCTTGGTCTCAAAGAAAACCACACAGGCCAGCATTCGAAGCGTAGGCTGAAGTGAGCGATCCAGGAAGATTTGGAAGACAGTTTCCTGTACCTAGAGAGAACAAGCATTTCATAACTGACAGATAATTCACATAAAGAACATTGACAACTGCCTTATACTGAGTCAGATAATTGGCCTGTTTAATCCAGCACTGCCTCCTCTGATTGGCAGCAGAGTCTTGGGGAAAAATGACACCGTGGCTTCCTAATGAGGAAGCTGCTTGAAACATTCACTAATAAGGCTATACCATATTCCTGAAACTAGACATGATAAAGTAAAACTGATGCTATTTTTGGAATCAGCACCCCACATTCATAAATTTTGAAAAAAGTTATTCTGGCCTTCAATTTCACAGGCATACACAGATGCATACATACAAAGTCAGTTGTGCAGGATAGCTTCTATCAATGAAGAATCTGGTCCAGTGACCACTACCAAAGGCATGCTTTGCAGCATTGCCTTGGTCTGCATTTGATATGTGCTGGCTCCCATTTGTCTGCTCAATAATAATGTCACTTACTTTTGCAGCGTCTTTCCTAGCTATTTTCCTTAAGGCCAGGATTGCATTCACATGGGTTCTGAATGAAAAAGTGTTAGCATCAGGTGAGAATCCTGGCAGGAACCTCTTGACATATTTGATGCTGGCTGGTTGTCCTGCATTGCCAAGGGCTTTCAAAGCTACCAAG
Source organism: Tiliqua scincoides (assembly GCF_035046505.1). Lineage (NCBI taxonomy): Eukaryota > Metazoa > Chordata > Lepidosauria > Squamata > Scincidae > Tiliqua > Tiliqua scincoides. Next base: position 139,729,017 of record NC_089824.1, on the reverse strand, counting down.
AGATCTTGTTCATGGCTTTTGTTGGCAGCAACAATGACGAGCTCATGGAGAGGCTGAAAACAGAACAATTGTCTAATATTATTTTATCAAATATAGATCTTTCTTAAATAATGGACACCTTTTACACTTGAGTGTTCTGAGAACAAGGACCCTTTAGAAAAATACAGAAGAACTAAGTTCTTTAGAGGTGCTTTGGGGGAGAATCAGAGTGGGGAGTGAGTAGGGCAGGGGGCAGTTTTTGAGCAGGAAGGGTGGCAGCCACACATGCCGGGATCCTATGCACCTTTTCCTGGTCTGACACATTCCCTGATTCCTCTTGAACATATATCAGCTAAAAAGCTGGCATAGGTCTGAGAAGAACTATTGGGGGTCAGGTGACCTACTAGGAGATAAGTAAAAAAGGTTTACCACTGCATCCTGAGGACAGGTAGGGACAATGCTGAGGCACAGAGATAAGTAAAATAGCCTTACACACATACCTTACTCAGCCACACCATGGTGCCCTATGGGTCTACTTAGATTTGTACCAGCTCTTTGGCTGGCACATGTCCAAGCCAAGGGTCATATCAAGACTGGGCAGAAGTGAAGAATATCAGCAGAGCTGTTGCCACAAATATCTTCCTGCCCCTAGAGGCTATCTCCACCCCATTCTACCCTCTCCACCTCTGCTGCCTGTGTACCTTGGCTGGGGGAAGTAGCTGCATCCGTTGATGAGCCTCTAGCACTGCTTGCTGCGGCCGTTCTAAAATAGCCACTGGTGGCATGCTATGCATATATTTACCCTGCACACCCCTGATCTCGTCTGATCTTGGAAGCTAAGCAGGGTCCAGCCTGGTTAGTACTTGGATGGGAGACTGCCTGGGAATACTGGGTGCTGTAGGCTTATACCATAGTCTTTCGAGACTGAAGGTTGCCAACCAGAAGCTGTTTTACAAAAGCAGAACCATGTTCTGCTGTCACAGCCCTGCATTGGATTGGGCTGATAGTCAACTGAGCAGATGCTGCTTTTTCATCATGTAGAAACAGGGGCACAGAACTTCTTGAAATGGTAGCATATCTGTTAGAAATCCTGAGACAAGGATATCTGAAGGACTGTCTTTTCTCACATAATCCTGCCCATCCCCTAGATAATCACGGAGGGCCATGCTTAAGATATTGCTGCCATTCAAGGTTAAGGGAATGGCTGCAAGGTCCTTCTCTGTTGTGCAGTCACATTTACAGAACAAGCTTATAATGTTTACAGAAAATCTTAGGATAGCCCCCTATTTAGATCATTTCTGGCAGAGTTTAAAAACATATCTGTTTTGCATAGCCTTTGAAGTGGGTTGATGCACCAGGGCCTTGTTCTTTATCACTGCTTATGACCATTTGTTTTAATAATGCTTTTATAGTTTTACTCTGTTAAAAATCTGCTCACATATTGTTTTCACTCAGTTTTAAAGTACCTGTTTTTATTGTATTGTATTATATGATTATTGTGTGAAATTATTGTAAGTTAAATAATTGTCTTGTGTTATATATTGGTTCAACTATTTTATATTATGTTTTAAGACACTTTGAGCTGTGGAAAAATGGTATAGAAATCTTTTAATAAATAAATGAAAATTGTTGGCCTGTATGCAGACCTGTTAATGACTAGAAGCCACAATAATGGCAGTAACTCGTCTAACTTCACACAAATTCATAGGTAGCTGTTTGCATCATCATTGGCATCCTTCAGTCTTGGAAGATTATGGTATTGCGCTCTGAAATGTGGTTCTGGAATAGCATCTAGTGTGGCTGAAAAGCACATTTTAGGAAATATGAAAAACACTTACTTGAAGAATTTCAGCAGGGCAAGATGAAGAGGTAGAACAGTACTTATTTGTCATTGAACCATATGCCAAATGACCAAGCTTGTGAAGCAATAGAGATTTCTGCACTCCATGGCTGGCTAGTAGATCCTGCAGAAGTCACAGCAATTTCAGATTGATATTGACTAAAATGACTATTTATCCCACCTTTCCAAGTATTCAAGATACTCTCTGGACAGCCCACCTTCTATCTCTGGACTTCCACAGCCATCTAAAAATCTGCCTAATTTTATATCTGCTTCTATGAACATAAAATTCCTTTTTAAAACTATTTTTTACACTTAAACATATTTATATTGTTTTAATGCCGCTCATCTCAGCATTGCTGTTTTTTCTTTCCCCCCTCACAGATCTTTATCTCATTTGCCCACACTATTATTCATTTTCATTGGTTATGGCACCCCGAGTAGTTGATATTATTATGATTCTGACATGAGGATGTTGTGGATCCTGTAAACAAAAATCTATTGGATTGTATCTGAAGAAAGCTAGTCCTGACTAACTCCCATTGAAATGTATGGATTTATTAGTTACACTAATTTGTCTCAGAGCACAATCCAGAGATTGTCTCAGAGTGCAATCTGTGAGTGTTGCAAATGTGCCATAAGGCATGTTTGCACCAGCAAGTAAGGCCAACTCGAGCCCTCTGGAGCCGTCGCAACAGTAAGGCCGTGCTGGCCAAGTCAGGCCAGCATGGGGGCTTGGGAAGGGTGGGAAGGGGCAGGGGGAGAGCAATTGGGCCTGCGGGTGGGCCACAGCCAAGCAGGGACTCGGGCCAGGATCCAGCACTTGTGCTGGATCCTAACCCAGCGCCAGGGGGACCCAGAGCAGATCCTGCTTGGATCTGTGCCACGTCTTTAGATGGTGCAGATCTGAGTAGCCCTATTGGGGCTACTGTGGTATTGGGGCTGCTGTGGCATTACCTGAGGTAAGAGGAATGCATTTCACTTGCCCTGGGCTGAGCCACAGGCAAGCCCAACCTTGCTCTGACTTTCAAGATGAAAAGGACTGCTTTGAAACTCATGCCGATTAGGGAAGCAAGTACCACGAAATAGTATACTCACTGCTGCTGCTCTTAAAGTAAGTCTATCGGGTTTGGTTAAATGGAAGGCCAAAACAAGATTTACAGCAGACCCCATCACGCCGAGGTCTTCATTCTGAATTCTTTGCTTCAGGAACATGAATGTGTTAGTGGTTCCTGCTGCAGCAACTGTGCTCAAGAGCCAACACCTGGAGACAAGAGCGACCTCTGTTAGCTTTTATTTTCTCCATTTAGAAACTTGAACTGAAAGTAACAAAAGCAATCACCTGTGTTCCTGTCTGATTCCAAACTGCTTCCAAAGAGATTCAAGGTTTTCAAGGGTTGCCATTCTAGAAAGCTCAATAAGTTCGAGGAACTTGGATGGAGTTTCAACATGAACTTGTAACTGGTTCTGCTGCATTAATTGCAGTAATACTTCTGCAAACTATGAAGTAAACAGAAGATGAAAGGAACATATGGTATTGTCTCTTTTATTATTTGGCTTAATTTGGAGACTTTCCATACTTTTGCATTGTTAAACACCTTACCCTTGTCTCTATGCTTTTTGGCTTTATTAGATGCAAAGCCATCTGGGGCAAGTCTTCCGCAAATTGATAATACAGATTGCCATGATGTTGCAGTTGGATCTCTGTTATTTCTTCGTGGTTGCTTTTCGTCTCAATCAAAGTCAGGTTTTGTCTGAATCAAGTAAAAAAGAAATATGTTTATTTAAATAGAGATTCCTAAAGAAGATTGGTGTGGATGTAAAAGATAAAAATCATTCTAAATGAAAAAACTCAGTGACAGCAGCATATTCTCAGATCTGAGACTCTAGCATGTTGGTCAATTTAGGGATCTGTAATCTTCGTACTTGTTTAGCACTGCATCAAAACACCATTATAAATGTTAGTAAAAGGAGGTATCTTGTTGGAAGTAGGAAACATACAACTTGTGTTTTTGCTATATTGATCAGTTGATGATATCTGATATCTTCCATGTGTGATCAAATACCACAGACAGAACTTTCAGACCACGTCACATTACCTCAGATACAATGCTTTTCAATGACTCACATGTTCAACTGTCAGTCAGCAAGAGTAAACGAATCAGGTGATGAGGAATCAGGCAATGTGCATGCATGTGTGAACCTAGCAACAGATTTCACTCTAATAGTATCAATCAGACGTACCTTGCTTCCATAACAGCAGTACCACCAGGTTCATTAAATGGGGAAAGCTCATACACCTGCTGGGATTCAGCATATATGATAAGGGCTCCAGGTTCCATATATTTCAGTTTCTGGGTGAGGGCCACAGTACCTCTTGTGTTTTTGGCTTGCTAAAAAGCAGAAATACACTTGTTCAGACAATAACAACAATAACCATAAGATCAAATGGTCTTTTTCATTGCTGATTCCTGAAGTGTACACATCTCTATCAGTGTTATCAAGACTTTTTTACCAAATCAAACTCAGTTGCAAATATTTGCATTATTCATTGATATTGTCATTTATACAGTGCCATTAAAACTCTTTACCACTGGGCATGTTGGACAAGGACGGATATAGGCCATTCCGATGTTCTTCACAACTTTTTCAATGCAGTTGTTGAGGTCTCTGGTTTGCAAAATGGTGGCTCGGTCATTCTCCCTGTCCTCCTGGACAATGTATCTTGTGTTGCAGGTGCCTTCAATTCTCGGCTACAAAGAGCAACGGAGCACAGTTTAATCACAGAAACTTAGGTCTGGAAGGGATCGGAGAGTCGTGAGCAACCCTGTCGAGGCAGCATTCTCTAGCCTCAGCAGAACACATTAGCCTACTATGTAATGAAGACCACAGTTTGCTACAAGGAGGAATCAGTGGAGAACCCAGCAAGCCCAATTGCTTCCAGAACCAATAACTCTCAAAAACGCAAGTAAGCCAAGTCTTGTGTTTCATGGAATACATCACTTTAGAAATACATTTTTTTTTTTAGAATAGGAAGAAGTAAGCTTGGGCAGCAGAAGCAAAAACAGGAAGGGCAGAAAGATATTTAGGACCCGTCCAAACTTTTCTGGCACCCAAGGTGTGGTGCCCAATGCTGCTATTCCCTCTCAGCCAGTAGTGAACCAGCAGGCGTGAAGAGCCACTATCACTACTCTCGCACTTGCTGGATTTGAAAAGGAAGAAAGGAGAGTAGTGGGCTAAGTGTCTCTTGGGAACCATTCTAGCCAATCCTCTCCCCTCCTCCACACTTCTTCCCTCCTTCCTTTCCAAACACAGCATACACAGGATGAGGAGCAATCGCAGTAAGAATAAAATAATAATAATAAAACTTTATTTTTATCCCGCCCTTCTCCCTAACGGGACCCAGGGCGGCTAACAACATATTAAAAAACAATAGAATTTAAAAACATTAATACAAACAGATAAAAACATTTAAAAACACACTACAGGGCCATAAAAACAGTAGTCAGATTAAAAGAGTAAAAGAGCAGATCACCGAGGAATCAAGCCTGTAAAACTAAAAGATGTATAAAAAAGTTAAGAAGGCCAGAAATCAGAAGGCTTGTTTAAACAACAGTGTTTTCAGGCCTCGCCGAAAGCTCTCAAGAGAGGGAGCCATTTTCAAGTCAAGGGGAAGGGAGTTCCATAATGTTGGTGCCACTACCGAGAAGGCCCTATTTCTTGCAGCCACCCCCCGGACCTCCTTGGGTGGCGGCACTTGCAAAAAGGCCTTCTCTGATGACCTGAGATGGCGAGCCGGATTGTACGGGAGTAGGTGGTCTCTAAGATATCCTGGCCCAGAGCAGTATAGGGCTTTAAAGGTCAGTAGAGACCTTTACTCTGTGGCAGTAGAGAATGAGGTAGTTGGGAAGGGGAGAGTTCGTACTAGAAAACTATGATGAATGTTCTCAGGTTGTAGCCTGATGGATAGCTTTTGCCTCATCCACAAAGTCTGAAAATTAACTGGTCAGCAAATTTGGATTTGGAGAGAACTATTTCCCAGGATAGATGTGCGATTTGGTTTCCCCTCACGTACCAGTTAAAAATTAGTCCAAGCGCAACATCACTTCCAGCCTGATATCATTAATAAGGAGAAGTGACATTACTGGACATCACTTTTGGCCCTGATATCACAATAATGTCACTTTCTGCTGACATCACATCTGGCCCTAGGTGGGCCCCAACAGATTTTTGTTCTGCCCAGCATGCAGGGCTGCTGTGGTGCTGTAAATGGCTGCCATTGCATCCTGAGCACAACTGGGCAGCCACTGGGGGCTCCCCAGGGAACAGGGATGTTTGTGCCCTACCCCTGGGTAAGGAAAGTAGCCCACAATGGGGTTACTCAATTCTGTGGCAGCTGTGGAGCTGCTGCAGAATCAAAGAGTTCTGTGTCGGGCCACACGGCCCAACACGGAGCTCAGGATCCAGTGGAGCTCTGCTCTACCAGTTCCACTCTCCTCCCGCCCTCTTCCCTCTCCCTGGAATGCCTCCTCCCTGCTCTCTCCCCCACCTCCCCCTGCCCCTGAACTTCTCCTCCCTGTCCCCCCCACACCCCCACCTACCTCTCTCCTGCCCAGTGGTTTGGGCAACCACAGAGTGGCAGAGCACCGGCTATCCACTGGGCTAGCTCTGGTGCTTGGCTGGCGCTAAGGGCTTGCAAACGTGCTTTACGGCATTTTGCGATAATGTGCACTGGCAGATTGGGCCCTGAGACATCAAGTGAAGAGCAAACATGTTAAGTACAGGCAAGTGCGAACCAGTCTTTATGTTATTCCGCAGTTCTAAATATTTAACATTTGTTCTAAAACTGAGTCATTTTAGAATCTGAAAACAAAAATATCTCAAACCTCTTGTAGTTCATAAACACTCTGTGACTGCTTTATGGTTATCGGGAGCAAAGTCAGGATCCCCTTCACTATATTAACACAAAGAATTGGGATGTCTTTTGGGGCATAAATGTTTCCAATATGGCCTCTTCGGTATTCAAACTTGAACCAACGGGTAAAACATGGACCAATCTGCTGAGTGAGTTTGGGTGCTTTGATGAATCGATCCCTGGGCCAGATTCCATAGTATTCTTCCAGTTGAGGGGAAATGACCTAAGGAAACACGTGGGTTAGTGTTCTGGTTAAATGAGAATTTTGCCACCCAAGAGGTGAACAAGAGTCATAGATCTGTTTTACAATATAGTAATCTTTTTTTCTGTATTTGTAAACAACTTCATGGTATAAAACAATAGTGGTATGGGGGGGCAAGAAGAAGAGAAGAGCAGGAAAAACATTTCAAACATGGAGAGGGGCAAGAAAGAAAAGATATCTTGATATGCCCTTTTAGTAATTGCCAATCGTAACTAATTCCCCACATGCCAATGCAGCCACATCAAGAGGGCACAAGCTGCGTCCTGGGGGGAGTTTTACACGGCAAAAGTCTCCTTGAGGTAAGGGAACATTTGTTCCCATGTCCTGAGGTAAGTCCTCGCTTCCCCTTTGGACCCAGGATGGGGAACCAGGCTGAGAAAGGGGATAGATATTGGGGGCACCACTATCGCCAATACTGCCCCTTTCCCAGCCTTCCTGCCTCAGTCTCCTCCCATTCCTCCCCCTCTCTTCCAACCAATCCCATCTCTGACACAGATTTACCTGACCCAGAACTTGTTGGGAGGCCACTGTTGTGTGGACCCAGCCGCTTACAGTGACCAAGCTACAATATAGAGCAGGTCACTATTTGTGACAGCCATAAAGCAGACTGTGCCGCCAGAATATGAATTCTGGCAGTCCAGCAGCACAGCCTATTCAGATTGGCCCATAAGGCTGAAATCTTATACACAATTTCCAGGGGGTAGGCCTCATTAAACACAATAGACTTACTTTTAAGTAGACATGCATGGATTTTTGATTTTTCTTTGTAAACCGCTTTGTGAACTTTTAGTTGAAAAGCGGTATATGAATACTGTTAATAATTAATAATAATTGTACTGTAAAATTAGGAATTGTTGGTGTTAAATACCTTAAGAATATGTTCTTCCTGAGATACTCTGCTGACCTCTACTTGACAAGTCAGTTTTAATCCAGACTTCTTTAAATCTCTTTCTGGCAACCCATTCAGAATGAGTCCTTCATAGCGATATACGTAGGTTTTGATGTTGCTAAACTCAGGTTCTGTAAACAGGAAGGAAAAGGCTCATTTTAAAAACAACTACTATATCTGATACGTTATTGATAGCAACAAATAGATGCCACTTGAGATATCCCAAGAGATGGTGAAAGAGAACATGATGGCCATAATGACAGCACAGGCCTACCGCCCCAACACCCATTTTTTAAAGTTGGCAAAGATGTTTGAATGAATTTAGAATATTTTTGGGATGCTGAATACAAACATGGCATCGGTTTTGCCCAATTGGCTGTATGGGGGGGGGGTATGGCATAGCCACCTTATATGCTGATTCAAGCAGTTTCCTCATGTGGTAGCTGACACCATGACTTCCTCATGAGGAAACCACTTGAACCAACATATAAGGTGGTTATGCTGTACTTCCAAATCTAGAGCTATTCAGACAAAACCGATGCCATTTTTGGATTCAGCATCCCAAATACATCGATGAATACCTTTTATGTCAGCAAAATATATTTGGGCCTGTGTAATCATTTCTATGGTGCTTAGTAACTTTGCTAAGGGCCCAATCTAATTAACCCTCAGCGCTGGCGCTGAGCTCCAGTGCCAGCATTGGGTGTTGCAAGCGTGCCATAACTCACATCTGTGGCACTTGAAGGGGCCAATGGAGTTGGGCCAGTGCCAGTTGGCACTGTGCCTCAGCACCACATGGAGGACTGGGCAATGCTCCTTCAGTACCGGCTGGAGGTATTTTCAGGGTGGGGGAAGGCAGGGAATGGGCAGAATGGGGTATGGGAGGGTGGACTGGGGGAGAAACTGGCCCGGGAGGGAGGTGGGACCAGCAGAGGTTTGCTTTACCTTATCCCATTCTCCATCTTGGCTATAAAACCTGAACACAGAGACTCTCAAGTCCGCACCAGCTAAATAGCCAGCACAGACTTGAGAAGCTCCATTGAGGAGCCTGGGGCTTTTCTTGGGAGAAGGAAATGAAAGTCCCCTTCCCCGAGGAGACCTCCGCAATCCTGGCAGTGCTGCTAGATGCAGCGGTAGCCATTTTGGCCTTAAGCCTCTTCAAAATGGTGGTAGGGCACATACATAGGAAAACAGTGTGCCATGAGAGGGAGCTTAATGCTTTCCCCCTCTCCAGTGGGTACATTATGAAATGTATAATGTATCCACCTCAAATTCTCTTAAAATATACAGTACACCGATTTCTGGCATTTTGAACATATCCAGTGGTAGGCCTTTGTTCTTTGCGGTGTATCTTGCTCCGTCCCTCAAATGCCTGCCCAGTTCCCAGCCCCAAACCCTGAAATGGTTCCCTGGCTGGTTGATTGTGCCCAAACAACATGGCGAAAAGGCAATAATACAAATCTGCTGAGAACTTAAACTAGTCAACAGCTGCTAAATGACACAAAACAGAGAGAATTTGACTTACCAAGATCATATTTCTGGCAACCTGTGTGGGGAGAAAATACATTCATAAGTAGATAATACCTGGACTCAAGTTAAGAATAAGTTCACTTCATCTGAAGTACAGAAACAAATGGGAGCGAGGCAAGTTAGATTTCCGGTTCCCCATAGCCCTTCCTTCTCTGAGATCACTTTCTGTGTTTAATGACAGTGGAAGAAGTAAACTTACCCACAAACGTGATAAGCAAGGCAAATGTGACTCCTCTCATTTTGGAAGAGAATGAAAACCTCCGAGAAGCACACAACTTTTATACACCAAGAATTATTGATAGGCAATCATTGCCGTGGGAGGGTTTGTTGAGTTGCCAACTTTCAGTCCAGCTATTCAAACAATCTTTTGGCAAGATGCTGTATTTTTTGCTTTCAGTGGAGGATTCTGTTGGGAAGACAAATCTCGACACAGTCCTCTCAAGTTATTGACATTCACCATTACAAAGCTGCTTCATTTAAACCTTGACACTTTTTTGGTTCTAATTTTGTTACAGGATTTTTTTGCAACAACATATTTATTCTGGGAGAGGAATTATTGGTGGCCATGACGAGCTGGCAGTTTTGAAACTGTTGTCGTTAATGTTAAGGTGGGCAAGGTTATGTTGACATGACACATGGCTCACGATCTTATCTAACTGATAATGTCCTCATGAGGATTGTTTAAAAAAAATAGAGATTTCCTTTTTAAAAATCAGAATGACATTAAGCTGAGCAACAAAGGCTTGGTAATGATAACTGGGAGCCGTGAATTGGTGGTTAGGAGGGGTGTGCAAAAATTTGCTTTTTTCTTCCATTTTGAAAGTTTAACTTTGATTTGTTTTAGTTTCCATTTATTTTAATTTGAATAGTTTTTTTTTACCATTCACTTTCATTTTCTACTGATTTCAAAGGGAAAGTTAGCCAGTCTTCTGATGGCAGGAGGTCTGGCCTAGAGGGTTGAGCCTCCATTTGCCTGAAGATAACATCCGAAGGTCGCCAGTTTGATGCCACTGGCATCGTGCGACCTTCAAGCAGCTGACAAGCTGAGCTGAGCTATTCCATCAGCTCTGAGCATGGGAGGATGGAGGCCAGAATGTGAGACCAGATCAAGAAAAAAAACATCTGACTGTTGTGGTTTCTTGAAAGATAGAAACCTTCTTTCAAATTATAAAAATCCCTACAGGGATTTAAATTGCCTGCCTATGTAAACCACCTTGATTAAAGTCTAAGGAGAAATCTGAGGACCAAGAAAGGCGGTATAGAAACACCTGTATAAATAAATATAAATATAAATAAAAACTTTGTGGTTTTCCATCCAAATGGCATGACATTTCAGACATTCTGCTCCACTCCCTAAGGGATCAGACCTGCGAATTTCAGAAAGATTGGAAAGATGGTTCCTTGTAGGCATATACTTTATAAGAATCCCATTGCTTTCAATGAGAATCCAGCTGCCCTTCTCCTGAATTTAATATTTGTGTTCTCCGTCCTGTTGGCATGAGATATGTAGGCATTCTACTAACTAGGCCTTTAAAGGATCAGACCTGTCAGATTTTGGGCAGAAAGGATAAAGGGTCAATATTTCACAGGTAATTGAAGACACACAGGCATACATTAATACTATAGAACTACAAAATGGCACAGCTGATGGCATAGCCAGTCTGAATAAGAAGCAGACAAAAAGTATACCAGTGCAGAGGATTTAAGAGCAATAGGCCAGACTTGGGAGCCACTTGAGTTGTGGAAGCAGACTGACACAGCTCAAGGCATGGCCATAGAAAAGACAAGTGGGGCACACCCTGCATTGCAGACTTTTGTAACAGACTGCCATGATGGTGGAAGAATGAGCAGCCTAGGAGAGAAATGGAACACTTACTTGGTCCCTACCCAATGGGGCTCCTTGCATCTGCACCACCTATTTGCTCCACCAATCCTATCCCCCTCCTGGCTTCAATCCACCCACCGTTCCACCCTCCCCCACCCCAAAACACCCCCTTCCTGCCACCCTCCCACAACCCCTGTGCTGCTTGGTGGCTTACTTACCTCTGTCGGCCGCCAGGCCTGTGGTACAGTACCAGTTCTCTGTCGGTGCTGCCTGCTTGTGTGGTGTCACAAATGTGCTCTATGGCATATTCGTGACACCCTTGGACATTCAGTGACCCAAGGTGGGTTTTAGCCTTGAGTCCAGAGTTTAGCAGGGTGGAGATGAGTAAATAGGCAGGTAGGCAGTGAGCGAGAGGAAGCAAATGACCTTGGCACTTGGCTATGGCTGGCACTTGGACTTTGTCCCCCAGATTTTTCTGGAGATTTTGATAAAGTCATTACTCCAGATTGGCTGGCTTTCCAACTGTCAATATCAATTCTCTTTCTCTCTCCCCCTCCCTCCCCCCCCTGTTCTTGATGACCATTTGGTGACCAGTACATTGAGTATAGGGCTGTTCCAGATTTTCTAAAAACATGAAAAAAATGAACAATCTTTCTCTCCCCCACTACTACAATGTCTGTGACCTGTACACAAATACAGTATTCAACCTGTTCCAGGGCTCCCATAAGAATGAATGGAAACAAATGCTAAACAAAACAAAACAAAAAACCACCAAAATGAATGGATTCCTCCTCTCCACCAAATTTATTCAACTTCATTCCCATTTCATTTTATGGCAAAATAAATGAAAAGCCCTAATCCTATCCCACACCACCTGTGTTATATCCAATGGTGCGGGGAGAGACCTGAAGGTAAACGGGAGGTAAGCAAAAAAGATATTTACTTATCTCTGTGTAAGCCCTGGGGCCACCTATGGGTCTCCTTGGAAAGAAGAGAGGCAGGGAGATTAAAAATGGAGGGGATAGGATCTGGTGTTCACCATTACTGCTAGATCTTGCACTTTTGGACTGCATTACATTGTCTACTGAGCTAGTAAACAGGGCCCTGGCCCTAAGGAATGAATAACAGCAGGAACGGCCAAACTTGTGGCCTGCATACTGTCTATGGCACTGGCAGCTCTACCAATGGTTCATCCAGAATTAAAATTCTGCTAAAATTTAGACAGCCAGATCTTGGTATGGTTTTCTGCATGGATTAAGTAAATCTGATGACCTGTTGACTTCATTTCAAATCCATTAAACAGGTGCCTTATAGTGGAACACTAGGCATACCTACCCAGAAATAAGGCCCATTAAATTCAGTGGCACTTACTCCCATTAAAATGGGTATAGGATTGCAGCCTTAAGCATACTTTGATTATTTCAACTGTATTTTAATAATTCACAGTCCACAAGTGGGTAATGTCAGTGGCAGAGCACTTTGCATGCAGAATTTCCCAGGTTCATTCCCTGCCAGTATATTGTCCTGACAGTCAACTGAAATCTCCCCTCCTGCAACTTAAGTCCAGCTCTCTGGAACTACAAAGAACAAGACTTTGTTCCCTTCCATGTTGCCTTATTACCTAAGATATGGCAGTGTAGTTCTTGGCTGACCATATAAGGCAGAGTAGGGAGCAAATGGAGACATAGAGCTACAAAGAGAAAGGAAGAGTGGAAAGACTTGAAGCAGAAAGCAAGATAGAAAGAGCAGAGGTGTCACTAGGGTTTGCAGCACCCAATGTGAGAGCTCACTGCATCAACCCCATGATGAACATCCTCCCATACCAGACTATACAGAATAAATTACAATATCATATGCATAGCCTAAATGTAGTGTCATCATTAGGGTTGATGTCACACTCCATTCACTTTATTTCTTTATTTTACTATAGAACTGTACAGGTCACCCAACAAATCAGTTACCCATGAAAACACCAACTTGATGACACTCACACAACTAAATAAGAACATAAGAACATAAGAACATAAGAACAGCCCCACTGGATCAGGCCATAGGCCCATCTAGTCCAGCTTCCTGTATCTCACAGTGGCCCACCAAATGCCCCAGGGAGCACACCAGATAACAAGAGACCTCATCCTGGTGCCCTCCCCTACATCTGGCATTCTGACTTAACCCATTCCTAAAATCAGGAGGTTGTGCATACACATCATGGCTTGCACCCCATAATGGATTTTTCCTCCAGAAACTCATCCAATCCCCTTTTAAAGGCGTCTAGGCTAGACGCCAGCACCACATCCTGTGGCAAGGAGTTCCACAGACCGACCACACGCTGAGTAAAGAAATATTTTCTTTTGTCTGTCCTAACCCGCCCAACACTCAATTTTAGTGGATGTCCCCTGGTTCTGGTATTATGTGAGAGTGTAAAGAGCATCTCCCTATCCACTCTGTCCATTCCCTGCATAATTTTGTATGTCTCAATCATGTCCCCCCTCAAGCGTCTCTTTTCTAGGCTGAAGAGGCCCAAATGCCGTAGCCTTTCCTCATAAGGAAGGTGCCCCAGCCCCGTAATCATCGTAGTCGCTCTCTTTTGCACCTTTTCCATTTCCACTATGTCTTTTTTGAGATGCGGCGACCAGAACTGGACACAATACTCCAGGTGTGGCCTTACCATCGATTTGTACAACGGCATTATAATACTAGCCGTTTTGTTCCCAATATCCTTCCTAATGATCCCAAGCATAGAATTGGCCTTCTTCACTGCCGCCGCACATTGGGTCGACACTTTCATCGACCTGTCCACCACCACCCCAAGATCTCTCTCCTGATCTGTCACAGACAGCTCAGAACCCATCAGCCTATATCTAAAGTTTTGATTTTTTGCCCCAATGTGCATGACTTTTCACTTACTGACATTGAAGCGCATCTGCCATTTTGCTGCCCATTCTGCCAGTCTGGAGAGATCCTTCTGGAGCTCCTCACAATCACTTCTGGTCTTCACCACTCGGAAAAGTTTGGTGTCGTCTGCAAACTTAGCCACTTCACTGCTCAACCCTGTCTCCAGGTCATTTATGAAGAGGTTGAAAAGCACCGGTCCCAGGACAGATCCTTGGGGCACACCGCTTTTCACCTCTCTCCATTGTGAAAATTGCCCATTGACACCCACTCTCTGCTTCCTGGCCTCCAACCAGTTCTCAATCCATGAGAGGACCTGTCCTCTAATTCCCTGACTGTGGAGTTTTTTCAGTAGCCTTTGGTGAGGGACCGTGTCAAACGCCTTCTGAAAGTCCAGATATATAATGTCCACGGGTTCTCCCGCATCCACATGCCTGTTGACCTTTTCAAAGAATTCTATAAGGTTGGTGAGGCAAGACTTACCCTTACAGAAGCCATGCTGACTCTCCCTCAGCAAGGCCTGTTCGTCTATGTGTTTTGAGATCCTATCTTTGATGAGGCATTCCACCATCTTACCCAGTATGGATGTTAGGCTGACCAGCCTATAGTTTCCCGGGTCCCCCCTCTTTCCCTTTTTAAAAATAGGTGTGACATTTGCTATCCTCCAATCTTCTGGCACCGTGGCCGTTTTGAGGGACAAGTTGCATACCTTAGTCAAGAGATCTGCAACTTCATTCTTCAATTCCTTAATAACCCTTGGGTGGATGCCATCAGGGCCCGGTGACTTATTGATCTTTAATTTATCAATGAGGTCTGAAACATCTTCTCTTTTAACCTCTATCTGACTCAACTCCTCGGTTAGGAGGGGCCGTTCGGGCAGCGGTATCTGCCCAAGGTCTTCTGCCGTGAAGACAGATGCAAAGAACTCATTTAATTTCTCTGCCATCTCTAAGTCTCCTTTTATCTCCCCTTTCCCTCCCTCACTATCCAGAGGGCCAGCCGCTTCTCTGGCGGGTTTCCTGCTTCTAACATATTTGAAGAAGCTTTTATTATTCCCCTTAATGTTGCTGGCCATGCGTTCCTCATAGTCTCTCTTGGCCTCCCATATCACCTTCTTACATTTCTTTTGCCACAGTTTATGTTCCTTTTTATTCTCCTCATTAGGGCAAGACTTCCATTTACGGAAGGAAGCTTCCTTGCCCTTCACAGCCTCTCTAACTTGGCTGGTTAGCCATGCGGGAACCCTCCTGGATTTAGTGGAACCCTTCTTTCTTTGCGGTATACATCTCTGCTGGGCCTCTATTACTGTTGTTTTAAGCAGCCTCCATGCACTCTGGAGAGATTGGACTCTTTTTACCCTCCCTTTCAACCTCCTTCTAACCAGCCTCCTCATTTGAGGGAAGTCCGCCCGTCGGAAGTCAAGGGTTTTTGTTAGAGATTTGCCTGGTATTCTTCCCCCAACGTGCACGTCAAAACGGATCGCAGCATGATCACTGTTCCCCAATGGCTCAGTAACGTTTACATCTCTAACCAGGTCCTGCATACCGCACAATATTAAATCCAGAGTCACCTGTCCTCTGGTGGGCTCCGTGACTAGCTGATCTAAGCCACAGTCATTTAGCACGTCAAGAAATCCAGTTTCCTTATCGTGACCAGAACACAAATTGACCCAGTCA
Organism: Tiliqua scincoides; assembly: GCF_035046505.1. Taxonomy (NCBI): domain Eukaryota; kingdom Metazoa; phylum Chordata; class Lepidosauria; order Squamata; family Scincidae; genus Tiliqua; species Tiliqua scincoides. The sequence continues at coordinate 139,713,209 of NC_089824.1, read as the reverse complement.
ATATGAGGATAATTGAAGTCCCCCATGATTACAACCCTGTCCCTCCTTGTCACCTCCCTGATCTGTTTCCTCATTTCAAGGTCCCCATCCGATTTCTGGTCTGGAGGACGATAGCACGCCCCCAGTAATACATCGCTGCACAAGCCTAGTAATTTAACCCACAGAGATTCTACGGTGGAGTCAGACCCACCTTCAATCTCTACTTTGCTGGATTCTATCCCTTCCTTAACATAAAGGGCCACCCCACCTCCAACATGCCCCTGCCTGTCCCTCCTGTAGAGTTTATAGCCTGGGATTGCGGTATCCCACTGATTCTCCGCATTCCACCAGGTTTCCGTTATGCCCACTATGTCAATATTTTCCCTTGTCACCAGACATTCCAGTTCTCCCACCTTTGCTCGTAGACTTCGGGCATTCGCATAAAAGCATTTATACACGGAATGCCCCAGGATGGGCTGCTTATTCGCTCCTTTGTCCCCGCATCCTCTCATTGTGCCAAACCGTCTATCACATCCCATCACGCTACCTTTCCCAATTTCTTCTCCTACTCTGCCTTTGTCTTGTTGTTCTCTAACCTCCCCATCCTCATCCCTATGGGATGAGAAATAGAAGTTCTAGTATTAGCTCAGATAAATGGAAATGAGAGCTGACTCATACTAACACCTTAAGGGTTCACTTCTATGTTGTAACAAACCTTAGTGGCTTTCAGAACAATCAATCTCCTTGGTCAGTTCTGAGTTTAGGAAATCTTTATGTTGTATAAGGCAGTTGTGTTTTGTTTTTCTGGTTAACCAGCCATAATATTTGATTGAATACAGATAATTCAGCATGATTAGTTTCATGAAATTACCTTTCCAATGATAATTAGCATGGTGGTATTATTCATAAACAGAAATTTTACAAAAGGTTTCCAAAATTTTGACTGCTAGTGGTGTCACTCTTCCCCCGAGGGTGTCACCCAGTGTGGTCTCTGCAGCCCTTAGTGATGCCGCTGAGAAAGAAAAAGGAAAGATTGCCTATTTAGTACCAGATGATGAAAACCAGCCTATGCAACTGTAATTCAGGACATGTTTACTCTGAAGTAAACTCCACTGAAACCAGTAGGATTTACTCATAGGAAGATGTTCATATCCCAACACTTTGTTGTGGATACCTCTTGTCTTTATGTAACCTTTTCAACTTTGCTGTAAACTAATATCCTCAAATTCAGCTGGGAGGGAGTGGCTTGGATGACACTACCTAGTGCAGTAGTTCTCAAACCTTTTTGTACTGGGACAAACTTTTTAGAATGACAATCTGTCGGGACCCACTGGAAGAGAGGTCATTAACCTGGAAGTGATGTCATGGCTGGAAGTGACATCATCAAGTAGGAAAATTTTTAGCAACTCCCCCATGCAACAGAAACAAATCAATTAAGTAGATTAAAAGTAAGTAAATTATAAGTTTACAATAAGTATAAGTTTTTTAAAAAATTAAAATAAAGAAGAACCCTCCTAACCCTCCCAAGTATTTGCTGATCTGTTTAAAAAAAGTTCCCCAAACATCCCAACAGTTGCAATTCTATTCATACTTACCTGGGAGTAATCCCTAATGTCTATCATTGATAAAAGTACATACATAGCAGCCTGTTAAAAGCACAGATCTGTTACATTTCCCCAAATGCAGTCACATACCATGGCAGCAATCCTGACCACCTTTCCAGCACTGACATAGGCGTCCTGCAGAGTGGAGGCAGTCAAGGGGGCCTCCTCAAGGTTTGTTTGTTATCTTAACTTGGGGTTGCGTTGTGGCTAGGTCAATGCTGAAAAGTTGGTTAGGATTGCGCCCTATTAAATTAAAAATAAAATACACACTGAAAAGAGTGGGGACCCACCTGAAATGGGCTCCCGACCCACCTAGTCGCTCCTGACCCAGTTTGACAAACACTGACTTAGTGAGTGTGCACGGCAGCAGACCTGCTGAGAGCTGGCAAGATGCCTCATTGCCCCCCCTCCTAAATTTTCCTACAAACCATATGTTGCTACAGTTTTTGTAGTAAACAGTACAAAACAGTACTGTACAGTACAAAACAGTAAACTGTTTTGTAAACAGTTACAGTTTTTGTTTGTTGTTTTGTATTTCTGTTCTCTATGCCAATAAAGGTCTTATGTATGTAAAACAAGTTTTTAACTGACAGTTTTAACTTGAGCAAGATTGAAACAATGAAAACATGATCAGAATGGAATCATTTCCTTATTTTGAGTAGTGCTACTGCGTTCCTTCTACCTCAGCTAAGTCTTCCTCATTTGCTTTATCTTCTAATAATAATGCAGGGGTATCCAAGGACTGCCTTTCACTATCTCCCCCATTACTAGGTGATGATTTTGAAACAAAGCTCAGGCGAAATAAACTTGCCTGGCCCTTTTTTGGATTTTGGATTTCTCTTGTCTTTTTTGTGCTCCAGACTTATATTTATACTCCATACTGTTAATTTCATCGTCAAACAATGCCAAATCACATATACTGTAGATTTGATTCAAGGTCGTGCGTTCTAGACACCTACTAAATTAGAAAGAGTGGAGCTGACTATTGAGGCCTGGGAATTCTGTGAACTGGCTGACCTAGTGCTGGGGTTTAGTAGTTCTGGTCTGAAGGTATAAATTTCAATTGCATTTTTTAATTGTACTAATACATGTTGGTGCCTATGATGAAGACCTGGACTTCTTTTCCACTACAGTTTGAATCCACTTTCAATTCACTTCTGTTCCCTCAATGCAGTGGCATAGCCCGGGCAGTAGCACATGTAGCCCGGGCAGAGCTCAAAATGATATATGTTACCCATATATCACATCATAACATCAAGAAATTAACTGTTCACCCATGAAAATCAACACAAGGAAATTTTAAGTCAAATAAACCTTTGCCTTGCAATATTTTTAACGCCACTAGAGGTCCTCAGCATATCGTCCTCCTTACTTCACTTATCAAATCCTGTTCTTGTCCTTGCAATGTCTTTCCAAATCCACTAGATGTCCCCGATGTTCTATTCTTCTTATTCTGTTGTTTTGATTCTATTGCTTATGTTTGTTGCTATATCAACCACATTCCGTTCCAGGAGATAGTGAGAGGAATTCAAAACAATAAACCACTTTTGCAAAACAAAGAAATGCAGATCTCCAACCCTCTCCACAGGCACTTCAAGATCCCCACAGGAAAAGGAAACTGAGCATTCCAAAGCAGAGTTTATATTCCAAAACGATTAATTTGTAATCCAACAAGTTTTAGATTTGTAAAGTTAGAGTTATGTTTTCATATTTCCATAACTAGCTCGGCAGGTCTCCTCCAAAGCTTCTTCTCACAGGAGCAAACAAATAAGGGGAGAAAGCTTCCCCCCTCTTTCCTCTTCCCAGAGGGAGAAAACCTGCCCCTCCTCCTTCTTTCCTCAGGCAAAAGCTTAATCAGGCAGTCAATCAATCAATGCCAGACACACACAGCAGAATAACAATCACTTAGTTCTTCCAATGTCTTTCCCTGCCTGGGGCCTTCAGCTTAGTTTCAAGATGAATCCTCACCAACACCGACATTGATTCCTGGGTTCCCTTGGAGAAAAACAGCCCCTGGTTGGACCCTTCTTCTCTGAAACTGTACACCATCTGTAGCATCAAATGTCTCCTCATCACAGATCGTCGGATCTCCTCAGACCCACGGTTTTTGGGAGGAAATAGCATGCTTTCCCAAGAGCTTTCAAGAGGTCAGAAAAACACAGCCATTCAGTTGCCTTTGGCCACGCCCCCCATTTTTGCCCCACGGCACACTTTTTAAAGGAGGGGCAACTTGACTTGAGTCCTTTAGAGTCACTAAAGGGTGACTTGGAAAGTATCCCCATTATGATTCTTTCGTGAGGCGAGTCGCAGGGGGCAGAGACTTAGTGACTTGATTCGAGTCAAGCCGCGCTGGACTTGCCCTTCCCTGCTAATAGGGATCATGATGCACAGGAAGGAGGGTTTACTTGCAGGTGGTTTGGGATGTTTGGCTTAGGGTCAAACTACATGTTATGTTAAAGGCATCGTTTGCCCTTCTGAGTATGTGTTTTCAATAGGAGTCATGGAAAGATCTAATTGGGATTGGGACCATAAGATGCAAGAGGATTTTAACCCTTTCTGCACATGCCATGGTCCCAACAGAAATCCCCTCTGAAATTGCTGTTTGCCCCAGGAGGGAAGCTGCTGTTGGCACCAATTTGCCCTGTTTCTTCTCTAGCTTATAAGAGCCCTGCTTGATTAAGACAAATGCCCACTTGATTCAGCATCCCATGCAGGTCAGCCATTGGGGTAATCAGTAGAGCTACTGACTGAATTTGCACAGATCTGCTATGTGCTCACACTGTTACAGTATGTGCCTCATACAGTAAGGCAATTCGGTGGCTGGATAAGGCAGATGTATGTGCTAAATGTAAGCATACCTATCAGACAAGGGCCAGGGCCTGGGCCGATCAGGGCAAAGTGCTGAGTCATTGCACAGAACAAGGAGAGATGGGAAAAGCTGATGCAATCCCTGCCCAGGATGATGCAATGACATTCCTCAGTGATGAGGTCATGGTGCTTCCCATTGGCTGACAGGAGTATAAATGTCCAGCAAGCACACTCCACTGGTGTGGGTTGTAGGAGTGAGTTGCTGCATGAATCTCTGCTGGACTTGACACCTGATTTGCTGACTACTTGAACTGTTTGCTGGACTGCCTCTGCTTGCAGATTTCTGCAACTGCCTTCTACTTGTAAATACTGCCTGTAAATAGACTCTGGTGCTGGGATTTCCCTGGGTCTTGCCTTCTTTTTTTGGTGTTCTCCCCTGTGCTCTGAGCACCACACGCTGCAGCTGCAGGTTTGCGCTTCTGCTATCTCTCTGTTTTGCCCATTATCTCCAACATTATCTCTGTTTTGCCCATTATCCCCTTTAATGCTCCCCCTTTTCAATTGCAAGCATGCATTCATACACATGTGTACCCACCACTGCTGTAGCTGCCACTGCCACCTCCTCCTCTCCTGTCCAACTACTTTGGGAAGTAACTGGACAGGCAAGAATAGGGGAAGCAGAGCCCAGCAAAGTGATCCAGACTTTGGATCTTCCTCAGTCTTATCTTTTGGGCCCTTCGCCCACTGACTCCCTCTTGCTCCCTTCCAGCCCTGTTCAAACAGGCTGGTCAGAGTATGCTGGGAGCATTTGTTAGTGCCTGTTTGAACAAGGTCAGACAGAAGCAAGATGGAGGACATTGCAGTGGAGGTGGGTGAATGGCGCAAGAGGTAACAGGGAAGCAAAGTGGGGGAGGGCCTCCTGCTCCTCACCATTCTGACTTTCTTTCTGGCCAGGAGAAAAGTGGCCTTTCTGATAAGGAGAAAAATGTGGAGCAATTGGCAATATTATATTGTGGAGCAATATTATATATATATTATATATATATATAATAACTTCCATGTGTAAGCCAATTGCTCCACATTTTAATCCTTATCAGAAAGGCCACTTTTATGTATATGTATATGTATAAACATATGTATATGTATATTAATATTTATTAATATTATAATAATATATAATATTATAATTATATAATATAATAAATATAATATATATTTTATTAACTATATAACTATAATATAATATGATTATATAATATTAATAATTATATAATAATAACTATACTATATATATAACTATATAATAATAACTATAATAATAATACTTATATTAATAATTATATAATATAACTATAATAAGTCATATAATAACTTCCATGTGCAAGCCTATTGCTCCACATTTTTCTCCTTATCAGAAAGGCCACTTTTATGTATATGTATATGTATGTATATGCATATGTGTATGTGTGTGTGTGTGTGTGTGTATACATACTTGTAAGATTTCTATTCCATTTTAACTCTATTCAATGGTTTTATTTTGGTACTATTTAGGTGTTTTATGTTGTACTTTTAATCTGCTCTTATGGTAATGCTACTAGTTGGTTTTTACTGTCCTGTATTTTTTGCATTGCTTGCATTTTGTGCTGCATTTTGTACATCTAATTTTAATCTATTTTAAATTATTATGTTACATTTTGTACACTACTATGAGCTCAAAATGCAGCCAGAACTACATTTCCCATGATGCTTTAGAGCAAAGGCCAGTAATTCGTTGCAGTCTGCCACCTAAAGTAGAGTCCACCACCATGCAGAGCTAAGCTTGGGAGGAAGCCTGCTACCCAATTTGCCATGTGCAGGCAGTGGCGTCTCTAGGGTTTGCTTCACCCAGTGCGGGAGGCCAGTGCATTACCCCCGTGCTGGACCTCCTCCTATGCATTGGGTGGGGCAACAACCTGAGTGGTGGGCAAGATGATGTACCATTGCTCCACCCTTACTTTTTTTTGACCATACCTTTTGATAGAATAGAGATATTTCAAAGCTATTTGTTTCATTGCATTCTGTTGTAAATTGCGCATCCAACGGTATATAACATGATGGTACTATTCCTAAAAACCACAATTTCCACAATTTTGATTGCTAGTGGTGTCATCACTACCCCCCAAGTCACCTTACTGCAGTGGTTATCAAACTTTTAGCACTAGGACTCACTTTTTAGAATGACAAACTCTCTGTTGATGTCATGGCTGGATGTGACATCATAAAGGAAATTAAAATAAATAATTATAAAGTACAACAAATAATTAAATAAGAGGAAGCCAGCCCTGTTCCACCAAGTGAATTTTCTCTGTAGCCTGCCTGCAATAACACCCGTCCCCCCCAAAAATCAGTAAGATTTTTGGCCCTACCCAGTGCCCAGTTCAATTTAAGTTCTTATATTTAAACCATATTACTATCAGAACCCACCTAGCTTTACAAGTCTCCAAAAGAAAAGAGTTCACCTTATTCTCTCAAGCCTATTTTATTGGGGGGGGGGGGGTTGTGTGTGGCTGCCTTCTTGAGCTTTTGTTGAGCTCCACTTTCCTCAGATTAGGGCCCTTCTGGTGGGCTGGCATTCCTCTTTGCCTGACCTGACCACGCTTTCCATAGGGCTCAATGCATTCGTCAGCTTGAGGGAGGGTCCCTTTTTGGGGGACTGTGCTCATTGGACTGTGTTCATTAGTTCCTTTCCAATGGACTAAGGTGTGTTTTTCTATTCATGAGTAAATGCACGATATAGCTCAGTTTCACTTTCTATAGGGCATCATACATTTAAGACAGTTGCATTTTTGTTTTCTAGTTTTTTGGCCATAATTTTTGATAGAATGGAGATATTTCATGCTGGGTTTTTTTCATTACATTTAGATTAATCTAAATCTAAATTAGATTAGATTTTTAATCTAATTTAAAAATAGATTTAAATCATCTATTTTAAATTTATTATATTACATTTTGTACACTGCTTTGAGCTTTGGCTCAAAATGCAGCCAGAACAACATTTCCTATGATGCTTTAGAGCAGGAGTCGGCAATCTGATGTAGTCCACCACCCAAAGTCATCTGCCCATGCAGAGCTAAGCTTGGGAGGACACCTCCTGCCCAATTTGCCTTTTTAAAATTGCATTCTGCTGTAAATTCCTCATTGAATGGAATAGAACAACATGATGGTATTATTCCTACAAACCCCAATTTTAGCAATTTTACTCCCCTTAGTGTACGTCACCCCCCCAGTGCACATCACCCAGTGCAAGCCACACCCCCTAGCAATGCCACTGTGTGCAGGACAGGGAATGACAGAGCTGACAGCCCTGCCTGAGAAGGCAGCCCTACCATTCTCTGTCTGGTGTACGGCAAATTGGCCGGGACCTCACAAGCCGAGCTCTGCGCAGCCACTTCTGGGGGCTCGGCAACCAGAAAGTTCTGTGAGGAGTGATAGGTTTGAGGAACAATCAACACAGACTCTTTCTGTGTGGCAGTTGCTTCGCATTGTGCAAGAGGGGACAGTTTGTTCTGTTCTTACCGCTGCACTTCACACAGTGCAGCATCATTAGTGAAAATCAGATGCTATTACGAGTGGGAGAGAAAGCAAGGAGGAGAATCAAGCAGAACACAGTCAGGCTGCAGTCTTCTGCTACTATGAAATGCTTGCAGCATGAGGGCAGAGTGCATGCTCAAGTTCTTTGCTTCACGACCACAGGAGCCTGAATACTATCCAGGGAGATTTCTTCTACTCTTCTTCTGGCCTCAAGTTAGGACAGGGACAGCTCCTCAATATGGAAGTCTCCCCCAGATTTGGGGACGCACTTTGGTCGAATTTAGTTGCAGATCCCACTTGTTTCAGTACCAGACACAGGTGGTCCAGTGTCTATTAGTTTGTATATGGAATAGAGCTATCCAAAAATAAAGTCGCAGTTCCTACATGCTTGAGGGATGTCCTAGGTGTGTCGAAATACATATTGAAAGAAAAATAAAATAGCTACGGAAGCTTCTAGGAGTTTGAGCATCCAAGACCTATGGACTCTTAACAGCTCTTGAGCAAGGGTGTCAGCTTTTCCCTTTTACCCTCTGTAGAAATAACTACCACTGTTAGCCAGTTCTCGGATTTCTGGTTAATAATATATCCCATAGAGGTGGAAAGTCACTGAGGTATGGGAACTCCCCCCCCCCCCCACGCCACCTGAACAGCACTACAAAACTCCTGCTAGAGGCTGGCTTGAGTCCCACATGCCAGCATTCCTCTTAGAGGCTTGGGATACACTCAACATTTTCTTGCAGATCCAACTTGTTTCGTTTTATTTCTCTTTATTTAAACACTTATGTACTGTTTTCCTATTCAAAATATCCAAAGAAGATGACAGTTTTTAAAAATTATCCAAGTAACCAAGACACACCATTTACTTTTATGCATATCTAAACAAATAAAGAATCTAACACTTTATTTTTCTTTTTGAATGCAAGGGTTTATTAGGAAATAATATATTTCATTCAAAGTTAAATTTGTTTTGACAGAAAGGTTTGATTTTCTGTTGAAAAATCAGACTTCTTTAGAAAGGTTCAGGAGGGTTTTAAAAAGACTTTTAAATTAACATCTGTGCAGTTGCCTTGAATAGACATTTGGCCCCACAGAAAACAATATGATGGAATTCTAATTGGCTGAAAAGGAACTTCAACAAGAGCATGCCAAGTGAGTTTCAACATCGTGGAATTCATCTTCAGGGTCATATCTTGTTTCAGTGGAATCTAAAGACAAAGAATGAAAGAATTAAAAATATAAACTATTTTGCAAGGGGAAGAGCACTTTTCATACCTGCATCAGAAATATAATACATGGAGACAAAGGTATTTCAAATCAAAGGAGCCTGCATGCAATTCAGGCTGCAGAGGAAACTGACATCAGAGTAAGTTTTAGGATGGGGCTTAGAGAAATCCTGTTAGATTGTAATGATTGTGTATCTTTCAGCGGAGCAATGTGAATAGATAACATCACACTAGGCCTACCCTGAAGGCATTTTTAATGCGAAACATTATAGGTTCTGATAGTGCTTAGAAATAATCAAACTGTGAAAATGGAAAAAGAAATCCCCTCCAAGGATTTATTTATGTTGGAGAGCGGGGGATAAACAAAAACACACAAATCTTCCCTTGTTTTGCAGAGAAGCAGGATGATGCTCAATAAAACCCAACCTTTTGCTGCCCCAACTTCATCCTTAAAGCTAAATGTTCAGAAGCTTGGGGCAATCAAGAAACACAACAAATCAGCATCATGAATAACACTTGTGTAATAACTCACTATTGTGGAGGAATTTGCTTTGCATCCTGTGTTAAAGATTACTAAAATAATTATTGTGGATAATCCAAATAGCATATATTACATTGACTTACCAGGTGGTGGTGGACAATGCATAGGGAGACGAACTCTTTTGGTTGCAGTGGCTGTGCAGCCTTCTTTACAGCGCAACACAGGTACGTTAGGCCTGCATGTTACCTGTTTTCCTCTATGTGGCACTGCATCTGGTTCCACTATTGTGTGCTTCACTTTGCACTCTGCATCAGAATAAGCACAAATATTTCAAACCCTCCTAAAAAAATATCTGGAACTTCTCTAACGTCACTCGCTGAATACAGTGATGATTTTAAATGGAAAATGAATTTCGGCTTCATCTTTCAATTATACATTGATATCTATAGACTCAATCATATGAATCTTTTAACTTAAGAAGTATGTGGATTCAATAATTTTTTCAGATTTTAAATGGATCTAATTATTTCAAAGGGCTCTCTTGGTGATAATCATATATAGATATAGATATAGATATAGATATAGATATCTCAAAGTGTGCCTACCTTCAGAGGGATCCACCCAAGACTGGGCAAAGCTTACAGCATCTTTAGTTAAATAGCCAGTTGGTGTTCGGTACTCTTGTTCTGTTTCAGCATCAAATTTTCCACAGAGGCCACATACTTTTCCTGCTAGCCAGGGTAAGGCCATAATCTTCATGAAAATAAACCAAAAGAAACATCATTGAAGTTAAATTTATAAAAAAGAAAGCTAGTAAGAAAGCACTATGGGCTCATCCTGCCAAAGCAAGTACTGAAAATACAGTGCCAAGCAAAGGTGATTGTTTTTGAGATTCAAGGTGCTATTTTTGTTTATATCATAAAGGATTTGCCAACGGAGATGCTACTCAGTGTTGTCAAGATACTCACAGTCCAGTACAACACAAAGATCCATAGATTAGAAAGAGCAGTGAGGTCAGAAGGAGCTACCAAAGCATTCTTCATGATTAGAGATGGTAATTTGCTTTGACTGATAAGCAGTCTGATTGGCAAACAGATTTTACTCTGCAGTTTATGTTCAATCATTTTACAATCTTGAAAACATTAGCTATAGAGAGAACAATACCTGTAATTCATCTTTGTCATAGTATAATTTTTCAAGTCCATACTTGGGAGCCCTAAGGAAAAGCTTGTGGTTTTTCTGATAAATTACAATGGACAAATCTGTAAATAAAATAAAAGTCAAAATGACAGTTCCACCAAGGGATGCCAGCAGGGGGAAGGAGTCAAATAAAATGAAATAACACTATTTGGACTAAACAGTGTTTCTATAATTTGAACACTGTTGTGTGTCAAGCCCCAATAGCCTCTTTCATTGGTCTTCAACCTTTTTAGTGCCACATCCCCAACAAAAGCAAACAAACAAAAAGTATGAGACTGGGGACGCACTGTTGGTCCTACCCCCCCTCCTAGGACTGTACTTGCATACTTCCTGCCCCCGTTGCTGCCCACTCCCCACCCTTGCTATGCCCTCTCAGCACTGATCACTATAACCAAATATTCTTAATAGAGAGAGAAGAAAAAGTTACCATGAAGCCTGACTCCAGTGAAAGCTATTTCAGCACAATTGCTAAGAACCTGAACAAGACTGGAACAGTCTCCTGTTACCTGAAGGTGTACACCAGAAGCTTTCTCCTTTAACTGGGGATGCTGTAGTCCAGAGGTGCCCTTGGACTGGCACAAGTACCCAGGAGGGTCGCAAACATGCTCAGGAGTCGGCAAGGCCAGCACGCAGAGGTGTGCTGACCTGTGGAGGTTGACACAAGCCTCTGCGCCGAAGGAGGCACCGAGACTTGCATCAGTCCAGTTGGGCCAAAGCAAGGGTCTGGAATGGGCAGGGCAAAGTAAGGCAAGGCAAGGCATTCCAGGGCAGGAGGGCAGGCGGGGGGCTGCCCCGGGGGCTGGGTGGGTGGGTGGGGAGCAGGAGTCGGGGCTGGGATCCAGCAGTTATCTCAACCACCGTGGCTGGGGAGCCACTCTGCATAAGCCACTCCGCTCTCCTCTGACTTGTGCCACCTCAGGAGGTGGCGCAGGTCCAAGAAGCCCCTTAGGGGCCAGCATGCCTTACCTGGAGGTAAGGGGGAAAGTTTCTCCTTACCTCTGGCTCAGCCGCTTTGGGCCTCTATCCCGCGCTGGATACAGTGCAAGCCTCTTGGCTTGCCTCTTCTAGCACAGTATAGGATTGCGTCCTTACTCTTATAAATTGCTGCAACCCCATCACCCCAGCTTTGCAACCCCATTGGGGTCCCAACTCCAAGGCTGAAGAAAACTGGTGTATTTTAATATATTTAAACGCAAGGGGGCATTATTATACAGTATTTCCATACCGCCTTTCTCACCTACTCTCACCACTCTCACAAGGCTTTAGCGGAGGCAGGGTGCGACCGCTCCGCTTTCGCTTTCAAAGCTGCGGGGTGCCCTGCAGAAGGTTGTGCAGGGCTCCCCGCACCCCCAGGAGGCTGCAGGAGGCTCAGGTACATGCAGCCAAGCCCTTGCAGCCCTCCTGAGCTGCACAGTCCTGGGGATTGTGCCTCTGCTTCCTCCCTGCCTCCAGGCTGCCCCTGCCTTAAGGTGAAAGTGGCCAGGGCCCACAGGCTGGGGCGTCGTGACACCCCAGTTTGAAAAGCCCTGTCTTAGTCCTATTCATCAAGCCTTGAGTTATAACATGCAGTCTATGAGCTAAACTGTAAAAGTATATTCTGTACATACTGGTTCCTCTTTCATCTCTGACTGTGTGGGGGAATTCCACAACTTCAGCATTATTATCTTCTGCTATGGGGGCTCCATTGTGAGTTTTGAAGTCAATTGTTCTGGTAAAAAGAAAAAGGAAAATTAAATTTCTGCAGTGGTCTCAATTCTCTCAAACCTAATCACTTGTAGTAAAAATAGCTATTATGGAGCAATATTTCATTATCTTATGAATATTATTTCATTTGCCATAAAGGGACAAAAAGATAATCTATCATAGTACACTGCTTGTCATGCTCATTATTCACAGTTATTTTATCAATGTCTATGCCGATGGAAAACAGTATAATTTATATGCGGTGGTAGATCAACTGTTTTGTCTATAGCTAATTAAATGATAATAAGGATAAAGACTATGTTGATAAATAATTTACAGTAGCGGATTAGTTGTTTTGTCCTAGAAACCATTTGTAGTCTTGTTGGAGTTGTTAAAACAGGGTTGCATTCTGCTGTTCTGAACTACGAATTGCTCAGATAAAATTATCACTTCTCTGCACTAAATTATAGTTTGTGATAATTTTGAAATTGTTCTGAAAAAGTTGTCATTCCAGAAAACCAGAGAACTGTTTGGTTGGAGTGTGAAATGTCCTAAGGAGGGAGAACGTAAAAGAGCGAAAGTAGCAACAAATCTACAGAGATAAATGCCTTTAATTGACTACTGGATGTACGATGGCCAGTGAAATCCTATGCATGTTTACTCAAAAGCAAATCCCACTATATTTTAAGTGGTTTACTCCCAGGTAAGTGTGTATAGGATTCCAGTCTTAAAAACATATGGCCCAAATGAGTTAGGGTTAAATTTTATCCAATTTTCCAGCACCGGGGCAGCCGCAGTGCAGCCCCAAGGTAAGGGAACAAATGTTCTCTTACCTTGAGGAGGCCTCTGTGACTGCCTCCCCACCACAGGATGCAGTGCACACCCCAATGGCATGGCTGCACTTGCACTAGAAAATTGGATAGGATTGGGCCCTTAGCTGGTAGAGTCAGCTTGCATGTGGTTAAGAGGCTTAAAATTTTCCTCTTGCCCTATGAGTGTATTGGATTGTTGCAGTGTAATTGGGGGTAGATGAACTATACAGTACTTACCGAGTACCTAAACGGACCCTGATTTCTTTATATTTGGGATTATCTGGTTGGTGTTTCATCATCACCAAGAGCTCACTGTTCTTCTTTTCACAATCTTTGATCAAGATCTGGTAGCAGTCGGGAGGCAATGCATTTTTTAGTTCAACTCCATTGAAGGTTCTGATGTTTTCACCACTTACTGAGCAAACACCTGATAACAAGACAAGGAACGCGCACACACACACACACACACACACACACAGAGAGAGAGAGAGAGAGAGAGAGAGAGAGAGAGAGAGAGAGAGAGATTGTAAGCTTTTGGGCTTTTAGCCTCCTGGAAAAAACTAATAGCATAGCAAGAGAAGACATCTTTAGACAAAAGTGTAGGGTTCTGTAAGTCATGGTATGTAACTTTTTTTTCCATTTTTATGGAAAAATTTCCTTCATCTAATAATCTGAATATTTTCTATTCATTCTTCCAGATCACTTGCGCAACTCTAGTGAGTGTAAGCCCCAAGCTGAAGTGGAGACGTGGGTAAGATACGAGAGGGAAGAGCTGACTTAAAACATATCCTAGAATTCCTCCAGATGACAGATACACCACCAGTATTATCATAATCTTTTGCTGACATCTGAGCAGCATGTCTATAGGCATTCCTAGAGAAAACACACACACACACACACACACACACACACACACAAACACACACACTCCATCCCAGCCTCCTGCATTTTGTTTCTGATTGACCTTAAGATACAGTGTACACTAAGCTCTACAGACAATCACAGCCACCCCAATGCTTAAGCTCCTGCCATGGAGACCATAACCATAGGGCACATAGTCTGAAGCTATACATCTCTGGCATCATGTTGTACACACACTGAACACACTTAGAGAACACAAAGAAGCACTTTGGTAGTGGGAACTATTATCACACAAATGGAAAAAGGCTACTTTGGATAAACAGGCAACCATCCTAATAACAAATATGGGAAGAGTACTTTGTTAATACTTGGTTTCTCAGAATTCTCACTGCAGGTAACCTGTCCCAGAAAGTCTTCTCACACCAGTACAGAACTTGAACTTTCACTCCACATGCCCAATAAGACAATGCATCTCACACAGATAAGGCAGAGGGCAATTCCATGCATCAAATAATGAATGTTGCATATATATATCTCGTTTCTCCCTTCAGTGTTGTCATGGGATTCTCCAGTGGAAATTTAATTTGAGTAAAAGATTGCACTGTAAATTGCTACATATATATTAAGAGAATACATATTTTAAGGGTTAAAGCCTATGGAGATGATAAATTGCTGACCATTCAGATTTGCAAGAATCAGGGATGGTGCATCCGGGAGTTGTGATAAGTAGACTGGTGGCTTCAGAGGCACTGACCATGGAAGTTTGCAGTGGTCAGCATAGTAGACATCCTGGAAAGGAATATTAAAACTGATTAAAACAGAGCTGGCATACTTTCAGTCCAGCACTAGCTTTCTGTTTGTGCTGCAGATGGGCACAAGGGTGAAACCCAAGACCAAACTTTGGGCTAAATCCACCTAGCCCTTTCATTATTCCTAAAAGGTTTCCCACTGGCTACTCCATTGACTTGAATGATTGGTCAATGAAAATATACTGGCAATGTGAATCACATCACATCATGTGTCAACAATGATGGCTGAATAACTTTTGGTTTGTGTAAGTCTGTGTTGGTTAAAAACTAAAAAGTGCATATCAGAACTTGTACACATGTTTGTCATTGACATGACTCTCTCTGTTCCTTTACTCATTATTCTGGGAAAGACAATAGAGGGTGACCCAAAACAGTGGTAAAGCAGGTCTGTTATTTCCATCTGAACCAACACCTGAAAATAAGTGTGGAAATAATATTGTGTGCAACTCACCTTGGGCATCCTTAAGACTATGGAGCACCTTTGTGGATCATCTAAAGCTATGACCAACTCAAACTGTCGAGGAGGGTTTCTCTGTTCTTTCTGTGATAAGCCCATCATGAAAGCTACTCCAGGAATTAGTTCATAAATGCTTGAAAAAGGAAGGGAGAATAACTGTAATTAGTCAGGTAAGAAGGACATCTCCTTCACTTCCTTAAATAAAATGACATTTCCAGGCACCATTTGGGTACAAGGCAAAACATTTCCTTGCCTATGATTACGTACTCAGCCTCTAGAATATGTTGCTAAAGCCTGAGGCGCCTGTAGATCTGACACTTTGTTTTAGAGCCAAGAGCAGCAGTAGATTTCAGCTATAAAGAGTCTCTACTTTTTATTCATTATCCATTCTGAACTGGAGAGCAAATCTGGAGCATTAGAGAGCAAATCTTCCTCCTGGTCATAGAAACCTCAGCACAGAAATCTTGCTACAGAGCACATTCAGGTCTCTGTATGGAGACTGAGCTGCTAGATTGGTATGTGTATTCCATTCCACAACAGATAAGCTACTAGATTGTGTGGAAGGCCTGTTCAAGGCATAGGACATATAAGAGGGACTAGGACTACAATCTTTCTAGGAGTAAGTCCCATTGAATTCATTGGAACATACTTTTGAGAAGCCATGCATAGGATTGGGCTCTTTGTCTTTCCTTCTTCTCTCCTTCAGCCAATGAACTCAAGGGTTACTACTTGTCCCGGGAGGAAAACTACAGGACATATTTGGTTGAACAGCCCATGCATTTCAGGGGAGGATGCCTGATCAGCTGAAAAAAGGAAATTGGCTGGGGAAAAAGACTTTTTTCATGTCAATGACATGCACACATGAGGGCCAACTGGACATTGCTTGCAGGCCAGTCTGGCCCCTAAATTGCCAGACATCAACAGGAAAGTTCTAGCAGCTTTTTAGAGGTGGTTCTGGCAAAAGTGCAAATGCCTTCATCTCCCATCTTCTGCTACAGGCCTGTTTCCCTCATAAGTGTGAAAGATTGGACATGAGTAAAAAAAATGAAGTTGCTCAACAGGTCCAGCAGAGCACTTATATCATCCATGAATTGCTGAAATATATACATTTACTCACTCTCTTGCAACGGATTCCATACAAGGAGGAAGCTTGGGAAAAGCAACCTTCAGCTGAAGAGCAGGATAATCAGCAAACGTGCCAGGTCGAACCATGGCTGAAACCTCATACTGCCTGCAGTCACGACCTGCTTTCAGGGAGGCCTGAGCAATACAGCAGAATTATGAATACATTTTGTCAAAATATATAATCAACTTTGGGCGCAATCCTAACCCGTGCTGGAGCAGGTAAGCCAGGAGGCTTGCGCTGCATCCAACGCGGGATTGCAGCGAGCAGCAGCTCAGCCATGGGCAAGGGGAAGCTGTTCCCCTTACCCATGGGTAAGGGCTGCGTGCCCCTATGGGTCTTGGACCTGCGTCACCTCCAGAGGTGGCGCAAGTCCAAGGAGAGCAGAGCGGCTTGAAGCCCCGCGGTCAGGGGTTCGGATCCGGCATAACTGCCGGGTCCCAGCCCCGCCCCTGGCTCCCCGCCCACCCTCCCCCTGCCCAGTAACGCCCCGCCCCTTTCCCACGCCCCCATGCCTACCTTTGCTGCTTATGTTGGCGCACTCACGCTGACACAAGCAGCGGCGTGGGAGCTGTGGCGGAGGCTTCTGCCTTCATCCATACGTCAGCGCATCTGAATGCGCCAACGCAGCTCCTGCCTAAGAAGGCTCAAACGTGCTTTACGGCACGTTGCAACCCTCCAGGGCCACCTATACCAGTATAACTGCTGATTAGGATTGCACCCTTTGAATATTATTGCTCTGTGGAAACAAATTTGCTTTTGAAGAGCCTCACCCATATTTTGTGTCCAGCAATTTCAGCGTTAAAGCAGGTTACTGTAGGCTTTCTTGGTTCTGTGATGTCTCTGACAATCATTTGTACTGCCGAGCGGTCTCCATACAGTGTAGTCTCATATCCTTCTACTGGTTTATTATTACGGAAGGCACCGAGCTTAGCAACCAGAACTTCTGGCAGCTTCTTGGTCTAAAAGACAAAGGAAAATATCCTTCATGTTCCTGACTGAGTAGAAATAGCTACAGAAACATGTGCATTTCCATTTAGAAAGAGGAACCAGAGACTTCAAAACATTTCATTAAAGGGATTTAACAACAGCAGCAGCACACCTTTGTTTCAAACTTACAGAAACCACTCTACACCCTTCCTCCTCCTAAGTTCTGGGAACAGAACCTTTGCGAAAAATGACACTCAACCTGTACTGAACTTTCACAGTATATGTTCTATATCAGAGAACACCTTCTTCCAACTTGAACCTTCTCACTAAGATCACCAAATGAATCTTCTCTGACAGTGTCCAGAAGGACCAGACTGAAGACCAGAAGAATTGGGCCTTTCTTGGCTTATCTGACAAGTCATTTTTTAGAGAGACAGGAAATTGCTTCAGATGGTCCATCAGAAGGGTGTTTGTCATGCAGGGCTTTTGGAGATTGCTAACAGAGAGAGTCCCTTCATTCCTTTTGCTGCTGTTAAGTTCTGTTATGTTATTCTATTGTTATATTGGTAATAATTGCTGATTTTTAAATTTTAATATTAGAACTGTATTTTGCTTATATTTTACAGAGACCTGCCCTGATGCCCTGATAAGGCTGTTTGGACAAAGACAATATATCAATAGCTTAGTGGCAAGACATATTCTGTGCCTTATGCAGAGCAGCCCAGGATCAATCCCTGGCATTGCCGTATAGGACTTGGAAAAACCCCGACTGAAACTCTGGACAGCCACTGTCACTCTGTGAAGAGAGACAGAAGATCCCACCCAGTATAACAGTTTAATATGTTCATCATAAAATGTTTAATACACTCTTGTATATTTTTCTAACCAGGCCAGATTCGCAAATTCCCCTCCATTTGTCTTTTGCCAAGCAGAACATTTTCCAACCATACCTGATAGTCAGTTTTATCTTCTTCACTGCTGGATGTTTGTCTAGATCTAGAGGAAGAGGAGCTGCTTTCACTGCTTTCACTGCTTTCAGTAGTATCACTTGAGCTGCGACGGCCACCAGTTGCTTTTTGCTGTCTTGGACGCTGCAAAATGTTTTGAAAAATGCATCCTCAAAACTTGTAGCAACTTGGGGCCCAATCCTATCGAATTTTCCAGTGCCGATGTTGCTGTGCCAATGGGGTATGCACTGCTTCCTGTGTTAGGGAGGCAGTCACAGAGGCCTCCTCAAGGTATGGGAACATTTGTTCCCTTACTTTGGAGCTGCACTGCAGCTGCACCGGTGCTGGAAAGTTGGGTAGAATTGGGCCCTTGGAGAGTTATTCTACACAATAAGGCAGGTAATCTTATATGATTTTTTGTTAAGATTGCATTATGTAGCAAAGCCTGTATTATGTAACCGTATCTTTCATCAATAATGAAATTGTGTCAGAATGTCCTGACCTGCATAGTTCAGTGATGCTGGGCTTAATGAACCAACCTACAGCAGTTTCAAACATGCTTCTTGGGGTTATTTAGGAAGTTCCTTGCATATAATCAGTGCTACACTTTTTAAAATGGTAGATTCCACTGAATTTTCCTCTAAGAATGTTAGTACAGTGCACTAACTTTTTTCCTTTCTGTTTTTTAGAAGCACTATCTTGTACACAACAGGTCTGAAAGTATTTCAATAAACATGACATTTTTTTCCAGAGAATGAGTTATGCAACAAAGGCTGTGACAATGGGAGGCACCAAGATTCAAGCATCTTTATCACTTGCACATTTCTGTGCACATTCAGTGAATGAAACTTTGAAAAATTGCAACATCATTGATAATTTTCTGGCTCCTGTGTTAGCATGGTCCACCCCGTCTCCTATACCACCAGCTACAACACCACCTGGCAGGCTGATCTGAAAAATCTTACCTTCTGTTCCTTGAATGCAACGAAGCTGAACTCGTAGATTTCTCGTGGAGTGCCCTGGGAAAGTAAGAGAAGCAGGAAGTTGAGAAGCCTGTCCTTTTGCAAAGGCATCAGCATGTTAACTCAGAACGTTAAAAATTAAGTACTATACTGCTGGAATGAATTCATCCAAACCAGAGGTTCAAGCCATAACTAGCTTTTTCTTCTCCAGGGGCAACCTGTTTGGATCAGCTGCTTTACAAGCTTTCAATGCCAAAGTCATACCACAAATTTTATATTGCATCTCAGTATGGATGCCGGCATTAAATAACACAATTGAAAGGGTTCAATCTAAATTTCTTTACAGAATTCTCAGCTTACCACATTGCAGCACTCTGCCTATGCAGCACTCTGCCTGGAATCAGGTCAACATAGACTGGAGTTACATGCATGGTCCAGTTTTTTAAAATACTGGGCCAAAGTCTTTTTTAGGGCTGATCACAATTTGCTGCTAAAGGGGCTGTTGACTGATTCAACGACAACTCCTTGCCTAGTACTATTTTATTAAAAAATTCAACAAATGGGCCTTGAAGCCGATCTACAAAGGGTTCCATCTCCTGAGGTTATCATCAGGCTTTTGTCAGCCAGGCTATATGATATAGAAAGGCAAGAGATTCTAGGCGCAGTACGAAAAAAATGTTCCCCTTTGAATTTTCAACTCAAAATTACAATTGGTCAACAACCAAAATATCTATCCCTCCTAGTGCACCTCCTGGAGAGAAGGGCCTTTACCTTGGCACATTGTAATGTGACTTCCTCTAATGAATTACTTTGCAGATTCAGAAACGCCTCCTGGGAAGAACGTTTATGTAGCTGCAAATTAGGTGAAGTAGAATCATCCATACACATTAAGCTGCGCTCTCCCAGATATCAAGCGCTAAGACAGCGATTTCTCTCTTCCTTGCTCAACACTAAAACAGGGCATTCTGAGACCGCTATAATTCAATTCCTTCTGGCAGGTGATGTCGAGCATACAGCCCTCTTAGTCGCACAGTTCTTAAATCTGAGTAATCTGAATCGAGCCAAGCTTTCTGTACCAAGCAACCACTGAGTAGATTACATCTTGGCAATGTCTGTAAAGTAACTGAGTGTCTTCTGTTTTTTAAATAATTCATGTGTGTATGTATAATGTAATGTCATCATCATTCTTTATTTACGGTCACAGACCCAACATATAATATAATGTATGTTTGTATCCGTGTGTACACGTAGGTGCGCACATATACATATATTTGTGTACTGCTTAGGTTCTCTGTACAGTTTCTGTACAGAGTCTTCACCTATCAAATACTTATGCCTAATAAAGTTTTGTTGAGTTGAGTTGGAATTAATGTTTCAAAAGTATGGGAGGAAGTGCCTAACTCCTAACAAGATTAATAAACATGCTAGCATGCTAAACATGCTAATATTAATAAACATGCTAAGGCTTATCAGAAAATTTAGACATGTTCATTGCCACAAACATGGGCAACATCTCTTTTATTGGCTGCCTGGCTATAAAACGTAGCCTCCTTAACACTGCTTTACCAATTCTACAATAATATTTTTCTCAGCATGCTCTACCAATATTTGCCGGCACATGCATTTTGGAAAATAATAAACTTCAGACTATTTTGTGAGAGCATAGCAACAATACAACCCATACAGACCTCCGGAAACCAGCGATTTAGATTTCATTTATGGCACTAATAATAATGATGTAACTTTTCCTTTTTAAAAATATTTTAGTGGCCTTGCTACTGCTGCTGCTGGTCTCTCTGGACCTGGTACCAGATCTTAACCCAGAGCCGTCTCACTGACTTCCCATTATGGTAAAACTGGTGTAAGGATTGCAGTCTGGCAATTCATCCCAGCAGGTCTTTAGGGCCATGCTTTGTACAGCTGTGGTGTGTGCACAGATGCAATCGTGCAGCAAGTCTTATTTTCAGGGGTCACTCACTGTAAGGTCACTCAATGTATGTATCACTGCCATTTGCAGAAGGTGCTTTCATACAGGACGAAGGAACTCCGCAACCAGGCCAGCAGATGGATCCTTGTGGGTTCCAGCTGACTGACACTGTGCCCTGAGTCAGCTGGAACTGGAAGGACCATGCCTGTCCTCTTTGCCACAGTCCAGGCGAGCAGATCCGCCCTGCCCTCCCACAAGGGAGCCATCAGCTCTACACACGGCAGTCACAACTCCATTACCTTTTTTCTTGGCATTTCGTGACTCTCACTGCTGGTGTCACTATCCTTGCTGCTGCTGCTGCTGCTGCTGCTGCTGCTGCTACTGTCGCTGCTGCTGCTGCTGTCACTGCTGCTGCTGCTGCTGCTACTGCTACTGTCGCTGCTGCTGCTGTCACTGCTACTAGTGTCACTACTGCTGCTGCTGCTGCTATCACTGCTGCTGCTGCTGCTACTGCTGTCACTGCTACTACTGTCGCTGCTGCTGCTGCTACTGTCGCTGCTGCTGCTGCTGCTGTCACTGCTGCTGCTGCTGCTACTGCTGCTGTCACTGCTACTACTGTCACTACTGCTGCTATCACTGCTGCTGCTGCTGCTGCTATCACTGCTGCTGCTGCTACTGCTACTGTCACTGCTACTACTGTCACTACTGCTGCTATCACTGCTGCTGCTGCTGCTGCTACTGTCACTGCTACTACTGTCACTACTGCTGCTGCTGCTGCTGCTGCTACTGTCACTGCTGCTGCTGCTACTGCTGCTGTCACTGCTGCTACTGCTGCTGCTGTCACTGCTGCTGCTACTGCTGCTACTGGTGCTACTGCTGTCACTGCTGCTGCTGTCACTGCTGTCGCTGCTGCTGCTATCCCTGCTGCGGGAAGACCTATCTTTGGAGGTGTGCCTGCCTCCATACTGACTGGCAGCCTTGCTCTCACTGCTGCTGGTGCTGTCACTGCTGCCACTGTCACTACTACTACTGCCACTATCACTCTTGCCACTGTCACTGGTGCTGCTGCTGTCCTTGCTGTCAGCACTGCTGCTGGTGTCACTGCTGATGCTTTCGTCCCTCTGCTTCAACTGCTTCTTTGCAGCAAGAGTGAGCAAGGCAGAGGAGGAGGAGGAGCTGGAGGATGAAGAAGAGAGACTGGAATCTCTGGAATCTGATTCGTCACTCATTGTTTTGGATTTCCTGCCACGCTGCTTCTTTCGATGTTCAGCCGCATCCTGCAGTGATGGTCAGAGGAAAGCAAAAAAACACTTTTTGAGAAGCACGAGTCTTGCCCCATCTGAGCAGACCAGGGAAAGAAAATCACTGCTATGAGGGTGACTTTATTTGGTATAGATATTTAAAGCATTGCTACAATGATGAGGCAGGTAAAATAAGGGTGTTCATCTATTTAAAAATAAATTTATTTTGCATCTTGGCAAAGAATCAAACCTCCTTGAATTCAGTTTGGAGGAGTTTGACACTTTAAAATAATACCAAATCACTTAATTCCTCCCTGGGATTTGTGGCACCGAAACATATATTTGTGCAGTCATGATACTCTTTTTAAGTTCATCGTTTATTCATACCTTGTATCCCTTTTTGTATCCCTTCTTCTTCTCTTTGATCATTTCTTCATCTGCTTGTTGGTCCTCCTCTGCTTGTTGGTCCTCCTCTGCTTGTTGGTCCTCTTCTACCTCATCCTCAAACTGTCCCACATCCCTTCTCATCCTGTGTGCTTGAAAGGGCCACAAGGATCTCAGCTTGACCTCCCCCTGGATCTCATCAACAGGAGCACCTTTACAGCCTACAATTCATACATATACATTAGAAAACCAACACAATTGGATGAATTCTTATAAGAATATAGACTTCGCCTTTTGGTCATATAGTAATTACCTGGTCTGAGCTTGAAGCTTGTTTGATGTCTTGCACCTAAGAAGTGGAGCATTGTCGGATAGGTATCTTTTGTTTTCTTGATTGTCTGTTTACAGATGTCTGTACAGGTAGCTGGGATTCTAAGTGGGAATGGCTCACAACCATCTATTTGTGAGTCTGCGCTGTAGTGACATTCATCTTTAGTCTTGTCTCCGTATTTACTGGGCTTATACTTCAATTCACGGCTTTGCTGCAAAGAACGTAGATTTGTCATTTGGCTATAAATCACAGTCAAATAATACACAGAGTGCACACACAAATTTTATATTATTATTATTATTATTATTATTATTATTATTATTATTATTATTATTATTATTATTATTATTATTATTATTATGGGAACTCCACATGTTGGCACTATGAGAGAGAAGGCCCTATCCCTACATTGCTGCTAATCAAACTTCTGGTAATGGCAATTTCTGCAGGAAGGTATCTCCAATTGACTTTAGGGGATGGCCACATCATGTACTGTACCTGGCCCTAGGCCATGAAGACATTTAAAAGTCATGACCAGCACCCTGAATTGAAACTAGAAAGAAACTAGCAACTAGTGAAGCAATATGATTTGAGTGAAACCATCTGACTCTAGTCATCACATTCTGCACTAGCTGAACTTTCTTGGTGGTCTTTGTGGCAGTCCCACTTACAGTGCTTTACAGTAATCCAAACATGACACATCCAGTGCATGGACAACTGTGGTCAGGTCTGGCTGATCCATGCAAGGACACAATTGTCACACCAGTCTAAACAGGGTAAAACCCACCCCATCCCAGGACTCCACAAGGATCTGCAAAATATGATCCTGCTACTTTAAAAGGAGTGCTAATTCATCCCAAGCAGGTTGACACTCCAGCAAGAGAATCACCAGTGTCCTGACGATTAGCACCTCTTTTTAATCCAAATTTAATTTCAGCCCATCTCTGACTCTAGACATCTACAGCCTCCCCTGGATTAGACTGAATGGAGTTATTCAATATTCCACTGAATGTATTCCACATATTGGTAATGCCAACTTCCCTGATGACCTCTTCCAACAGTTTCATGTAGATGTTAAATAACATGGGGAACAAGATACAGCCCTGCAGAATACAAAGGCCAAGTGAAGAGCAAGTGTTACCCAATACTACCATCCAAAATCTACCCTCCAAGATGATCAAGAATTACTGCAGAACTGTCCCCCTAACACTCAACCCAGTCAAGTGATCCAGAAGGATACCATGGCTGATGGTGTTAAATCTTACTGGGAGATTCAATAGGGACACATTCCCCTTTTCAGTCATCAGTGATCTGGTGATCGAGGCTGTTTCCATTCTAAAAGCTAGCCAGAAATTGAGCTGAAAAGGCTCCACATAATTGGTTTTATACAGAGGTCCTTGCAACTAGGATGCCACTGCTCACCTTGCCCAGAAATAGGATGTTTGAGACTGCCTGATAATTTTGCAACACAGTGGGGTCCAGGAAGGGTTTCATTAAAGAGTGGTAGAACACCTACCAGTTACCAGATTCAAATAGGCTGTTATCACTCTTTTATGCAAAGATTAATTCATAACCCTCCCTGCCCATGCAGCCATTCCCTATCAACAGTCCAAATTAGCCATGACAGACAAGGATCAAGGAAGCATTGAGACAAACAGTAGCAGGGGATATAAGCTATGTAAAAAATGGAGTCCAGGGGAGAGCCACAGCACAGAGAAAAGCCACAAGGGTGAGGCTGCTAGGGCTTTCGTTCAGCTTGGGCAGGAAGGCCTTGTAAGACTTGGCCAGAAATGCAGCCAGTTGATAGGGAATCAGGTGGGGAGGTTTAAAAGGATGGGGTATAGGCAAGATTGAGGAAACTGAAGAGAAGATGAGGCAGAGAAAAGAGCAGAAGTAAGAAGAAACTAGAGGAGGAAGGAAAGATTTGGGACTAGAAAGTGGATGGAGCAAAGGGACAAAGTCTGCACACATATGATAAGAGGTGTGGAATGAAACGGTTATTGTCCAAATTCATTTAACACTCTATCTTAATTGTATCAACAGTGCAATCCTATGCATATTTACTCTGAAGTAAGTCCCACTATGTCCAAAGGGGCTTACTCCCATATGTTAAGTATGCATAGAACTGTGACCTAAGATATATTTAATTGGGTAGTAGACCTTGTCTTCAGATAATGACTTCATCCTTAAGATTTTTGTTAGAAAATCTGGTTCTACCAAGGAGTGTCAGGAGGTGTCATAATCTGGAGGCACAATCACTTGGCATGTATCTATAAGTCTCAACAATTTTCAGACACCTTGAACAAATGGTGTAACGTCATCCTCAACTCCATAATTTACTAGGAAATTATGTCATTTACTAGAGGACATGTTCATGTGCACACACACAGATATTTACAGTAATGTCGTCTTGGTCTGATGGCCTTCCTCCTGGCTTGAAAGATTCGTCCTCAATACTTTCAGGTTGCAGTGGAAGAACTGGAGATGTTTTCTCAGAATATGGATCTCTTGCTACAACATGAGCCTCATGGCTGTGTGGATATGCAACAGAATGTATTTAGCTTATGCAAAATGGTACCATGATAATTTGAAGAAGAATGCATTTGGTGCTAGGAACACAGCACGACAGACAAGGCCATCGCCCAGTAGTAGAAAACAAGATTTGCACATGCAGGTCTCCACATGCACTTCTAAACTTCTCCTGTTGAAAGATCTTGTGTAGCAGGACCAGGGAAGACTTAGATCAGATGTGGCCCCTGGAAGCAATTTCTCTGGCTCCCTTAAAATTGGACTCCTCCAGCATGATAATTAGGCTTTCTCATCTCTTGAAATTATGGACAACATTTGTACATTTTCCCCTTCCTCCAAGGAGCTGCTGGCGGCTGCCTTGGGTGTGTGGGATGCGGCGGCAGCCATTTCTGGCATTGCTGCAGCCTCCTGCCCTGGGCAGCTCAGTATTAGGCTGTTAAATCTTGGAGACTCAGTTAGACTAGATAGTGCTGGTTTAGGTGGGCCAGTTGTCTGACTCAGTACAGTGGATCCTGTCATATGTTTATATCTAACTCCTCAAAAAGTTGAGGACGTAAGTGCAGGGTCATATATAATGGGAACATTTACAATGGGGATCTCCAGATAAATACCCATTTCCTACTATCCTGTATTCTTATCCTGAAAATATCCTATGCTTTGGGGATACAGAGCTTTGGGGATCCTATGCTTCTGATGGCAGAAGGCCTTAGGGAACAATAGGTGACAAGAAAAACAGATTTCAGGCAAATGGAAGTCAGCCACTTTACCTTATTCTTATCAGCTCATACTGCTGGCGAACTGGAGGCATTTTGAACTTGAGGTTCGCCTCCTCAAGGTCCAATGTGGCAGTACCCTTGGGTGAGGCTTCTAAATGGAATTCGGCTTTCATTTCCACAGCATTCTGCATATAATCAGTTTTAATTCCCATGAGCACTGTACTCTTACCATGGACGCTATAAGAAGGTGGGAAAGGACACGTATTACAAATTTCCGCACTATGTTTCACTCTTTTCGGAGTCAGAATTTCCTTTTCTTAAATGACTCTATTAACTATAACACATTTTTTGAAAAGTCATTATTTTCCTTACTGAATATCAGCTTCGGCATTAACTTGTACACTGGTAAGATCAGGTGACTGAGTTTTTTCACTTGATGGAGTTGTCCTTACATTTGCTACAAGAGACAAAACAAAGATGTGAACAAACATGTACAGAGGTCAAAGAGTTGTCTTATTACAAGTAAACGTGTACACTGGGCCCTCCTTATCTGTGGGTTTGGCATCCACAGATTTGACACAATGTGAATGCCAACCCCATGACTGGAAGGTACTTCTAGTCACATTCAGACGGTCCTGTGAGAGATATCCGCAGATTTGATTATTCGTGGAAATCGGTATCCAAGGAGGGTCCTAGAACAGATCAGCTGCAGATATTAAGGGCTTACTGTATCTTAATTCCATAAAAAGCAAAGTCTTTGTCTTTATTTTAAAAATCTGACTAATTATTAAGAAATACTGAGCAGTAGGTCCTCAAAGTCAGAAGTTACATGATTTGACCTAGTTGGAGCTCATTAGTACATTTCTGATTATTTGGGATGGAAGTGAACTAACAATTAATGCAATGTTTTAGAGAAACTAGGTTGCTCTTGTGCTGATAAATAACATGGTTGTAAGGAACTCTGGAGCTCACTTGCTACCTAGTGATACCTAGTGATGTTACCCAGGGATGAAGATAAAACTTTACTGATCTTAATGAGGTTAGACTAATGTGGGAAAAATATAAGCAGGATCAGAATACAATTAATTCCCAAATACTCATACATTCTGAGATAGGATCAAAGCTAGCAAGATATTTTGGAAAACACACACACACACACCACACTTATGAATGATAAAATAATACCTATTATAAGTTCTAGCAGATGTTATTTTGCATATGTTTTCATCTACCTGTACTGCATTTTTGCTGTTTTTGAATTAGTTAAAAGAAGTAATGTATTCTTGTAAAGAAGAAGGCAAGGAAACAGATACCCTTTCTATGGGTACAGTATTTGGTACAGAGCATTAAGCCATAGCTGTCAAGCAGTGTAAGAGCCCAAGTGCCACAGACCACAGTCGCAAAAGTGCCGTAAGGCAAGTTTGCAGGGCTCACCGCTGGGCTCCCGCCAGAGCTAGCCCAGCGCCAGCCAGAGCTGAGCTAGCACGCAGTGGTCACCTGGGTTCTGAGGCTTGGCAGTCTCCCGGACTGCTGGGCTACAGAATGGGAGGCAGGGGCGTGGCCGGGGACGTGGGGGAGGTGTTCCGGGGAGAGGGTAGCTGTGCCAGGGGGCGGGCAGGAGGTGTGTCGGGGGAGGGAGAGAGGCAGATCTGCGGAGCTGTGCTCTGCAGGATCCAGGGTGCTCGTGCAGAGCTGCACACCCTACACGAGCGCCTTTACTTTAGCGCTACAAGTAAAGCTGCTCCCTAACCTGGATCTGAGTTTTGTCACATTCTTCAGTTCTCTCCAACATATGTTATTCTTAATAAACTATAAAGACATGTTATTTCCACACTCACCTTTTAAGGAAGCATGTGCTAGAACAATGGCATTCCCACTGACTTCAAATGGCAGACCAACTATAGTAGGACGACAGTGCTTCATCTCCAGTATCATAGCATTAGTCGATTCATGTGAAAAATCAATCCCGGAGAGTTGTTTCACCCGATCTTTTAACCGGGTAGAAGGGTCCTTCCATGCCTGCAGTGGAACGAAAATTCAGCATGTTAGAAGACCAAGAGATAAAGCAATTAGGGAGATTCTGAAAAAAATAAAATAAAGATAATCCCTTACCTTCTGTACATCTTTAAGGTCAAATTTATAAAACCCAATTTCTTGGTCAAACACTTTAACAGAGCCAATGGCCAGTGGATCTTCAGGAGATGACCACCCTGACAGCTGTCAAAGTCAAATCAAGGAGAATTATTTAATATTTAATCCATTCTGACAGGTAAATATCAGCAAGTAAAGAGAAACAGAAATTGTTTGATTAGTAAAAACCGTGATCCCAAGCCTATCACCATTGAAAATGCACCTAGTAAATGCTCATGATTACTGATAAAGGGGAACATTTATCACCAAATCAAGGATTTCATGAGGGCAGCCATCCCAAATCAAGGTTTCAACACAATCCCTTCTTCCACCATTTCTTTATGACAAATAAAAACATGTACCTCTCTTTCAGTCTCTTGTGTCTTCTGATGAGTAGCAAACTGGTCAAATTCTTTCCCTTGCTTCCTGAGTAATTCTGAGTAGCCTTGCATGTGTAGTGCAACCTATTTAATAAAAATTTTCAAAGAAAGCATAACAACAATTTAAAATGTATCTTATGTGAAGCAATACAACAACAAAACCAAACACAGACATCAGGTGTATATGTTCTAGAAAGGATCTAAATAAATGCAATGCATACCTCTAATGGCTTTAAGCTTAATCCTGCACCAAATGCTTCCAAGTTTAAGATGACATTTGTGGGCAATCCCGCTTGGGGACCAGTCACCCAGAATAAATTTCCAAGGATCCCAAATCTATAATGAGCTGTAACAGAAACAAACAGAAATAACAGTCTGGTTATTGATCTTCGGACAACAAAATTTGATTCCTCTATATCTATCCTTTGGAAGCATTGTCCTAGGTTAACTGCATATCAGTCAGGTACGTTATACATAAATAAATCTCCTTCCCTCCACCAGGCTGTTTGTATACTCTCAGGCAGGTGTCAAATGAGAAGGTGGATTGAGCTACTGGAAGCCAGCTGGACATAGCTGGAGGACAGTGTGGCTTAGTGGATCACAAGTCACACAGGCCTATTTTGGACTAACAGCATTTTTAAAGCTTGTAAAACACGGGATACAGGAAGTAATGTTGAAGATGACAAAAACATTGGGTAAGGAATTAATCAGACTTGGTATGGCAAATATTTATAATACTCTAGCAAAGTGATTCCCAACATTTTTTCACTTACATACCCCTTGGCAGTGCATTTCCATAAATTGCACCCCTCATTTTAGTCCCCCAAGGCTTTCTCATGCCAGCCCCACAAGGTCTTCTAATACAGACCAGCCTTTCTTGTTATTCAATTCTTTTTCAAGTACCCCTAAATGTCCTGGCAAGTACCTCTGGGGGTACACGTACCCCAGGTTGGGAATGACTGCTCTAGCGTTTTGAAAAACAATGGATGCTTCCATGAAGGAAGAAATGAAGTTCAAAAGGCCATATCTTATTTGGGAAAGAGAAGAGAAATAATTATCTACTACTCATGGTTATACATACTGGATAGACAAATAATTATCTGCTGTAACAAAAAATAATAATCTATGACTTACAGCTATACATATTGATTTGAGAAACTTTGCTGTAACGATAACTCAGTTGATCAAGTTCAGGATTCAAAAGTTTCATGGCGACATTGCAAGCCAGAGACCTAAATAAGACAGACAGCACTGTTGAAATGAAGACCATCTCAGGGTCTTAAAGAATGTTAAAGGTTGTCAGATTTATCAGGCATCTGATGACGTAGATTCTTGGTGGGCAAAACCAGAGTTGAAGGCCTTCCCTTACTAAACTGAAATTATGACACCTGTTAAAAGTTAGTTGCCTAACAAGGCATGATAGCGGCCAAACCAAGGCTTGCAAGGCACATGCAGCTCCTTGACATATAATGTGAGGCTCCAGGAAATCACCATGAATATAAAAAGTAAATAAAAAAAAAAAATTCAAGCTTTATATTTGTTTATTGGGTATAAACTGAGAGTCTGTAGGATTTTTTAAAAAAGTTTAATGTTCATGGTGAATAAGTACAGTATATTTAAGAATTTAAATGCTTCTTAAATATGATGGCTCTCAAACATCCCTCCTATGGCTCTCAGACACCTGAAGTTTGTGGCTATGTTAAGCGAGTTTGGCCACCCATGCACTATAACAACCAACAACAGTAGTCCTATTGTGTGATGGTTATGTCCCTACTTACTCATTCAAGAAATGGGGGAGCCTGATGTTTGCCATTGCCTTCATCTGGGAGTATGCCACGCTGCCAAGTTGCAAATTTTGGTCTTTGCGCACCAAATAAGCAACAGCTGTCACCATAGGGAGAGTCGGCTTAGTTTGAAAGATAGCAATGCATGCCATTACTCTGACTTGGCTTGAACGTGAACGATCAGCCATTATTTGAATGAGGTAGTCTTGTGCCTAGGGGAAGAGAACATTCCATTATTGCTTTCTTATCGTATGATAAACTGTATTAGAGATTGTATCCAATTTATCCAAATTGTATGCATAACAATTGTGTAGGTTTCATGCATGTAGATTTAAAGAGGAATACATTGGCCTTATAGAGGGATCAAATCACAAAGATGAAGTTAATAGACAAGGATGCTATTTATGGATATGAGTTCCTTATCAAGAATATGTGAATCCTATGTGGCTGCAAATATCCCTGATGTATAATTTATTACATATGAAATAAAAGGTGTTGTTTATGGTTCTGTGTGCCTTTGTTATTCCAGCACTCTCTGTCCTATAGTGCCTAGCTCCAGGGTGTCACACATAAGGCTTATGAACCAAATGTGGCCCTCAGAAGCAATTTATCCACAACCCCCCGTTATAATTGGGGTCTCCCAGCTTGATAACACAGGCCAACACACATTTTGCTTCCTTAAACACACCAATTCCTGGGTATATTTGGGGTGCTGATTCCAAAAATGGCATCCATTTTGCCCTATCACATCTAGTTTTGGAGACATGGCATAGTCTCTTTAGTGAATGGTTCAAGCAGCTTCCTCATGAGGAAGCCTGCACCATGGTTTCCTCATGAGGAAGCTGCTTGAACCATTCACTAATGAGGCTATACTCTATCTCCAAAACTAGACGTGATAGGGCAAAACGAATGCCATTTTTTGAATCGGCACCCCAAATTCATATCAAACCACCATAAAGTTTGGGAAAAACTTTTCTGACCCTCAATTTTGTAGGCCTGCATAATTGGAATTTCCCAGCTTGATAATTGGGTTTTCTCATATCTTGAAAATATGAACAAGATTTGCACATTTTCTCTTCTGTCATTTACAGCTAATGAGTTTCCATGTGAGAACAAAGTACTTGTTTCTGGCCATCATCTGCTTAATGATGTCATTTCCAGCCCTCAGTAGGCACCATGAATGCTAACTTCAGCCCTTTGTATGAAATGACTTTGACTTCTCTGGGGCCCTAGCTAGATTCTCGGGAATGAATGGTGAAGATAACCCTTCTTTGCCTGTCCCATCATCTAGTTTTCAGATGTATATTGCCTTTAAAAATAGAAGTTTAAGTTTCATTTTCACATCTAAAATCATTATTATATTATTAATATCATTAATAATATCCTTCATGATTCTTCATTTGACACAGAACCTTGGTGCTCAGGCAGGCTGCGTGCGCTTGCGTTGCATTAAAAATAGCACTGGATAAGCAAGGCACGGCCACTGAGTTAACATTCCATGAGATGAATACTTTGTACCTAATATATTGACATGAGTTGTCTTTGCTCCACTTACCTTGATAGGATTTTGTTTGCCAATTTGAGCAATGGCCCAAACAGCAACAACTTGAATGTGGTCTGGAAAACCAGGCAGGAGATTCATGATTGGCATGAGGCTAGCTGACTGACCGGCATTGCCCATAGCTTTCAGAGCCAGTAACACTTTGTCTTCCTCACGCCTGTTGGCTGCTTCATTTAAGAGGTCATGAAGGGGCTGCAAAGAAAAATGAACAACATTTTTTTATTTGATGCCGAGCTCCATGGGTGTAATAAATGTTGCTATAGTAGTTTCATGGATTAAAAAAAGAAGAGTGGATGCAACTCTCATTACCTCAGTCATCAGTGGGTTCCTGTTCTTTCAAAATATGTAACGCACATTCATTCTGAGTATAAAAACATATGCTTGTGGCTTTGTTGGACTGGAAGAACACTTATGGCCAAATCATTCAAAGCAAATCCAAAAGTATACAAGAAATATCCATGGACAAATCAGCCCAGATCCAAAATTCATCAAGTCAACAGATTTTTAATTCTGTTAATTCACCAAGGGTACAGAACAAAATTCACTTCAAGAAAGTAACAGAGGTATTGTGTGTGGGGACTACTCCAATCCTGACATGGAGCAGTTTTCTCCATTTTTAGCATCTGGACCAGCAAAAATATTTTTAAAGATAGTATATTTAAATTAATAGCTTAATACCCACTGGTGTTCCTGGAAAGGGGGGGGGGCAAAACAAAAGCTTTTGCTTTTGCAGTTGCAGTTGCAACTGGCTCTGAAGGCAAGGAGGAGGGGCTGCTTTACACCAGCAGCAAGGCGCCTGAAGAAACTTAGTATTTTGCCCCTCCCCCCTGGAACGCCAGTGTTAATACCTATAGTTTGTTAGACCTGAACATAGAATATGGCTCCGGAAAACACATTTTGATTTTTTTTCCAACAAGTTTTAGATTAACCTGAAATAAGCATTGTACCTGAAGGGCTGAACTGGAGCAAGGTGGAT
This sequence comes from Tiliqua scincoides, assembly GCF_035046505.1. Taxonomy (NCBI): domain Eukaryota; kingdom Metazoa; phylum Chordata; class Lepidosauria; order Squamata; family Scincidae; genus Tiliqua; species Tiliqua scincoides. The sequence continues at coordinate 139,679,801 of NC_089824.1, read as the reverse complement.
AGCGAAGACACGCTTTTTTTACAAGTCCACCGTATCCCAGATAGGTAAGTATTTGGACCGTTATGGTTCTTTGTAGCTTGATTTGTGTAAGTATATCCTGTTGGAGAAAGAGAGAAATAGTTTTAGGAACCAAAATTTGATGGATTGATCTTTTTCAGTTGCAAGAGTTATCCTTTTGATATGCATTGCATTGATTTATCTACACAGTGATTTATATTCTATACTTTTACAATCAAATATGATGAATAAGCTTTAGATGTACTTACATTGGCTACTGCAAGTGTGCGCTCATTAGGGATGGCATAGTGGAAGATTGTGAGCATTAGCCAATGTTGTTCAAAAACAGTAAAGCTGTCACCACTTTTCAATAACTCCTTCACAACCCTTAGTGCATCCTCAGTGCCTGCGTAAGCGAGTGCAATCACAAGGGCATTCCTGCAAGGAACAGAGGAAGACATTTTAAGATTTATTCTTAGTCTTTCTCTACAGAGAAATGATGATTGGATATATTTATGAGAAGATCTTGAAATGTTCTACTGGAGTAAAATCAAGTTTAGAATGGGTATCGATCACTATGCCATGACATCATGGCAATGTTATGAAGTCTATGCTACTGAGCCAATGTACCTAGCATGACGGTTATTCACATGACTCTTGAAAAGTTCGTGCAGACTATTGAAATCCAAACGACGACACAGTTGGGTTAGCTGTATGAACTTGTCTGCACTGTCCTTTATGCTGCTCTGGTCTAACACTTGCAACACTTCTTCAGCCTATTAGATCAAAAAGACAACAACCGTTACTCAGATTTATTCACTGTGCTCTTTAAGTACACATGGCTCTCATCCTGACTTTAGAGAGTAGAATAATTCAACATGCTAAACTTTCTCTACCTTTTGTTTCGGGTTTCCAGGCTTGATTGGCATCAGAATGGAACTTTCTTTTGAAAACTGAAAGTGAAGATTTCCTTGGTTCTGCCAGTTGGCCTGTGGAACTTGGGCAGGTCCATTTTTCACCTCGCTCAGTGTAAGTTCTTGACTGGAAAGAAAGAGGAAATCACAAGTGCCATTAAGGATGCAGTCACTCCTGTGGACCGTTTCTGGATTGACCTCCCAAAACAAGGAGGATACTTGGGAAAATACAGGGTATGAAGTTAACACTACAGAAGCCAGTCAAAATGTAACTCAGAATTGTATCTACTGTGAGTAAGGGGTATGTAGTTGAGAACATCAGAACAACACTGCTGAAACTCTTCAGCTAGTGCTATGTACCTGGCTTTCATAACTCCAGCACCATCACGTTCATCGAATAGGGAAACCTCAAATATTTGCTCAGATTCAATACGAGTCATCAGAGCCCTGGAGTTTTCGTATTTCAGGTTGATGACAGACGTTGCAGCTCCTTTCACCATCTTTTCTTTCTACATCACAGAAAGTGCCAGTTTTAATGAGTATGAATACAATCTGACTTTATGCTCAGTTGAGAACAAATATTTTTATAGTATCCTTACCAGTGGGCAGTTAGGGAGGAAGTCGATATAGGACATTCCAACATTTTGCACTATTTTATTCTTGCAGTTGTCCAAGTCCTTTGTCTTAGTAACAAGGAGACCATTGTTCTTCCTGTCATCTTGGACAATGTACCTTGTCTGACACTCGCCACCAATTCCATTCTGCAAATATTGATAGATATGTCAGTCGACTAAATGATACAGGAACCCAAAGTCAAAATAGAGATGGCAAAGATTTGCAATCTGTGTCTCAGAAAATGAGAATAATATCAGGCACATCAGGAAATTTTCACAGCAGAGTATTCTCCTTTATAATTTCCCTTGCAGTTTGATACTAATTTCTTAATATATTAGAAAGCCATACTAAAACAGAGCTGGCTTTTGTTTGGTTAGTCCCCAAATTTTGACAATGCTCTCTAGACTAAATGACCCTTAAATTAAATTGTGAGGGTTAAATTGTGAGGGTAACCATACGGTATTAAGAATTTAGGGGCAAACTAGTGCTGGCCTTCTCAGCAACACATATTTACGTAGAGGAGCGATTTTACCAGTGTGCCGTGGCAAACAGGTGTGCCGTGAATGGTCTGCAGGTGTGCCGTGGGAATTTAGGGGAGGGTCATTTATTAATAGGGCCATTGGGGGATATGAGCCTCCCATTAGCAGCATGGTGTGCCTTGTCAAGTGACAAAAAGCTGATGGTGTGCCTTGACAATTCTAGCACCTTGTCAGTGTGCCATGAGGTGAAAAAGGTTGAAAATCGCTGGTGTAGAGTGACCTTTTTAAAGAAAGAATTCATGTACCCATTTTACTTATTGAAAGGAAGTGACCTTGGGGGTGACTACTTTTCTTCAGTTCCTGGGAAACAAAGCAGTGAGCAATAGCAGCTATACACTCCTTAGTGCAGTAACTAATAAAGAAACAAGATCTTTCATCTCTATAATAAGCTAGAGCTACTAGAAAAAAATGAATGCAAATGTACCCTGAATGTAAATATAAGATACAAACCTCCTGTGTCTCATACGTACTGCTGGATTTCAGTGTTATTTGTAACATGGTCAGTATTCCTTTGATAAGATTCACACAATGTTTAGCAGCATCTTGTGGTGCAAAAATATTCCCCACAACACCACCAGCATATTCAAATTTGTAGAATGGGAGGGAACATTTAGATATTTCTGCAGTTTTCTTAGGATTGACAGCAAACTGATTGGAATGGAATCCAACATAATCTTCCATTTGGAGATTGTGAACCTAAGAAAAAATGGATGGGAAAAATCACTATTTCAGTTTAATAATAATAATACTAGTATTTATACACCACCTTTCTGGTCATCAGATTACTCCTATGACTTTATTCAAGGCGGTTCACATAGGCAGGCTATTTCTAAACCCCCAAGGGGATTTTTAGAAAAACAGAAAGGTTCTATCTTTCAAGAATCACACAACATTTCAGATGAATCTTTCATGGTCTGGTATCACTTCTGGCCCCCAGTTGCCTCCCACGCTGGCTGACAAGCAGCTCCTTCATCTCTCACTTGAAGGGCAGCCAAGACACTTCTTCGCTTACACCAAAGAGCAGGTGGAATAACTCAGCTCAGCTTGTCAGCTGCTTCAAGGTCTCACCATTCACGGAGCTGCCGGTGGCCTCGAACTGGCGACCTTCAGATGTTATCTTCAGGCTAAGCCTCTAGACCAGAACTCCTGTCCAGTTTAAGTCCTTTTATCATATCTAATGTATTTGATATGTAAACAGATCATACCAAAGATCCACTAAAATCAATTATACTGAGCTATGAATACTGTTTTGCATTATGTATCTCTTTGCATAGCACCAGGTCATTTAACATACAAAGCACATGTAGAGATACACAAAGGTAACCTGCTTTCCTCTTTTACTGTAATGAAATCGGCCCACAGAGATAAGGCAAGCTTTTCTATTGACTCTTTTGTGAAATATATTCCGCACTAATGATGTTCTGCTGAAACATCCATGAAAGTTTTTGTGCTTTCACAGATATAGTTGAACTGTATAACTTAAATGCTGAGAGAGTTGCTCTGCCACCACTATATAAAGGCTAGGAGTACAAAGATGGTCTTAGGGATCGGTAGTGGATTTTCTGGTGGGCTCCGAATGGTCGGTAGTGGCCCAGCAAAGCCAACCCCAACACAAACCCTATATTTGCAGGTAATGCTACTGAATTCTAATCCAACATTTTAACTAGTTGGCCTATGAGGCCAGACTCACTTCTATAACCTGAAATTCTGATTCCCAAGTAATTCTACTGAGGGGATTTAGTAAATAGGCTGCAACTGGCAGAGCCTTTGAATTTTACAAGACTACTCTACATTTACTCCATGTTTTCCTTAGGGCGCAATCCTAATCCCTAATGTCAGTGCTTTCCAGCACTGGCATAGCGATGCCAATGGGACATGTGCTGCATCCTGCAGTTGGGTGTCACTCAAGGAGGCCTCCTCAAAGTAAGGGAAAGTTTGTTCCCTTGCCTCAGAGCTGCATTGCCCTTAAGTCAGTACTGGAAAGACTGTGCCTTTAGGATTGTGCCCTTAAGATTGTGCCCTTAGGGCAAAATCCTGCCCCCCACTTGGGCTGACACAAGCCCTTGCTCAGGCCTGCTGTAAAGCACTTTTGCGCCACTCAAAGGGGAGATAGGCCAGTGCACAGATATGCAACATGGGCCCTGGAGGATTGGTGAGATGCGTCGGCCAAGCTCAGCCGATGCAGGGGTCTGGGGGGGAGCGTGGGCAGGGAGGAGGTGGGAGGGAGGTGTTTCAGTGCAGGAAGATGGCAGGCAGCAGGTGTTCCAGGGGGCAGGTGGGCAGGAAGCGGGAGGCGGGGCCAGGATCTGTGGTTATGTGGGGTCCTGATCCCATTCCTGGGAAGTATGGCATGGCTCTGGGCTGCTTGGATCTGTTTGGATCTGCGCCACCTTGTCAGATGGCACAGATCCGAGTAGACCCATTGGGACCACTGCAACATGACACAGGATAAGGAGGAACATTTCTCCTTGCCTTGGGCTGTGCTGCTTTTGGACCCAAACTTACACTGGATGCAGCATAGGCCCTCTGGCCTGCCTGCTTCCAGCGCAAGTTTGGATTGTGCCCTTAGACAGTCACCCTGTCATGCCTGGAACACAAATATTTAAGGTCTTCTAAAAGTAACCAGAAAACTTCTGAGTCACTGATATTATTAAAAAAAACAAAAAAAAAACTATAGAATTTAGTAAGATTCTAAAGTAAGAAAATAGAATTTGGGTGGATAAGAGATATCAGGATCAAATATTAAAATGAAAGTTGACTTGTTTGTTAGGCCATGTTAACACTACGTGAAGCTACAGTAAATATAAGACCATATCATGTGCAGTTGGGTGATTTGTAACAGCAGTTTTACCTTCCTTTGCTCAGAGATTATTTCTCCCCCACTTCTATCATTTCTAGATCTTTCATCTCTCAATCCCCCCCTCCTTGAGTTTAACTTCTCTCCTGATATCTTCTCCTTGTCTTAGTTTAACTGCTACCTGGGCTTATTTTAGTTGCTCCAGAAGAAAAGCCTGCTGTAAACTCTGTGGCTTGTGCACTGTAAAACATTCAAGCTATATGTTGCTGCCTCTCCATTTGTTCTTAAGGCTTTGAATGAAAAGTTATTTGAGTTAGCATAAATTAAGTTGAGGGCAAATCACTATAGAAAGATGTTCGGGCACTTTTACCATGAATACATCTGCAAATTAGAATGAGTTCTAAAATGAAACCTGCATCAACTTCCCCTGGCTGGTAATGCAGGGATCATTTAGAAAAGAGAGTTTTCTGCCATTTTCCTTACTGAAAATATATTTGTAGGGGCTGCATCTACCAAGCTTACCTTGAGGATTTTTTTATCTGACTCCTCAGTGAAGATCTCTAAGTTAGCTGTCACACGAAGTGCAGACCTTGCTGTACCTTCTCCTTCTACCGTATTGTTGATAATGGCCTTGTATTCATACCTGTAGATTTTATCATCAGCAAAGTGTGGCTCTACAAAAAATGAAAGAAAGATTTATTTCACTAGAACTTATTCATCAAAGGCAAGTTTTAATCTGCTGGGCTTTAATTTAAGGGTTCATTGATGTACATTTTGGATCAGTTTTGGTTTCGATTTTGGCATGTGCCACTGCAGAAGGGAATTAACAAGAAAATAGTTCCTCAGAGCAATTGCTTGCTCTTGCTTATTAAATCAGGTTATCTCATACTTCCTTCAATGCCTTTACAAGGCTGGTATATTTAACTTTTGAAAAAATGCAAATACATTTTATTAATTGGCTCATCAATCAAAGGCCAAGGATTAATCATATTTATCATGTACAGTATTATTATTGTTAGCTGTATAATGAATAAATGTCTATTGCATGTTACAGGGTTCAACGCTCTTCATATTGATAATCTTGTAATGCTTATAGTAACCCTGTAATATAGTTCAGTATGATTATTCCTCTCTTGCAGATGGAAGCAGAGCTGAGGCTTAGGGAGAGAGGCTTGCCTAAGGCCACCTAGAGTGTTCCTATCAGAGGCACACTGTAAACAGGGAACTGCCAGATTTGAAATTCATCCTCTTAACCAATGGTATTCCACCAGCTCAACAAATGCTTTTTCACCCAGTGGTTGATTGCCTTAATAGTCACTTCAACAATATGATGGTACAAAAAAAAAAAATGAATACTAGACTTACTTATTTGGGCAAACCGTGGATTCTGTGGCGACTTCTGACTCCCTGCAAGAAAGAAATTGGACAGTTTACAATCTGCATATTACAGCAGAGCAGTGGTTCTCACACATTTAGCACCGGGACCCACTTTTTAGAATGAGAAACTGTCCAGGACCCACTGGAAGTGATGTCATGACCGGAAGTGACATCATCAAGCAGGAACATTTTTATCCATCCTAGGCTGCAATCCTATCCACACTTACCCAGGAGTAAGTCCCATTGCCTATCATTATTAAAAGAATATACATAGTAGCTTGTTAAAAGCACAGGTGGAGACCCATTATTCGTGAGGGTTCCGTTCCAAGAACCCAGGTGGATGGCAAAAAAATGAACTATAGCAAATCAATTTAAAAAACAAAGCTTCTTTGTGTGGTGATTTAAAACAGGCTTGCTGACCTTTTGAAATGCACGCAGAGGTAATCAGTTTGTCTCCAGGCGCTTAGGCTTCACTAGGAGGCAGCAATCCCTCCCTTCACCAGGAGCCCCAGTGAGGGGGAAAGAATTGAGGAGGTGATAGGAGGTGAATTTAGCCTTCTTTCACCTGCTCAGGGGAAAGGGAGGAGTGAAGCCTGCAGAAGGAATGACTGATGGATTGTCAACGGTTGTCCTCTCTGGCATTATTAAAGGACTGTTTAATTTAAAGGCCCTTCTCATCAGCTTCAAGACAGAAAAATCTGTGGATACTTAGGTTATAGGTTAGGTTATAGGTTATCAATTAGGTTAAAGGTTATACCTTTAATCACTTATATGACTGTAATCACTTGTATGACTGCAACAGTAAAAAGCAGTTTTTTAACTGTGATTTTAAAGGGGTGCATTTTTCCCCTTCTCCAGGGATCAGCACATTCCTTCTCATTTGCAGGGGCCATTCGTGTTGAGTCAAATCCGCGTATAAAAAATGTATAACAAGGCTGGACCTGTACAGGTCTGTAACATTTCCCCAAATGCAGTCACATACCACGGTAGCATTAAGTCTAATATATTAAAAATAAAATATTGAAATGAATGGGGACCCACCTGAAATGGGCTCGTGACCCACCTAGTGGGTCCGACCCACAGTTTGAGAAACACCACAGTAGAGAATAACCTTTTCATTGTCAGACAGTGTTGTCTAAAATTACAAAAGTACAAAATTCTACCTAGGGTTTGTAGTAAACAAAAATTTAAACTTACCCACGAGGGTGAGCAGGACTGCTAGGACAATCCCCCTCATGATGAAGGTGAGTGTTGGTCTTTAGCCATCCTGGGCATTTTATAGGAAGAGCAGTCATCCCACGTGATCCCTGCTGACCAGGATTTTGCTGAGGTTGCAAATGATTATCTACTTCAGCAAACAACTAAGTTTTGCTTTTTTTGGCACCCAGTCTCATCTTTTCTTTAATTTTTAAGGAAGAGAGACTCCTCTGTTTTGCCACAAACATGGTTATGTCCTCTATGTTTCTTGTTAAATTCATACTGAAATATGTAAGGAAAATGTCTTACATACAATTTTTTTTTTTTTGGGGGGGGGGGGATGTTAAAAAGAAAGAAAGAGAGAGAGAGAGAGATTTTGCTAGTTTTATTTATAGCTTGTGGCCATCCTGAACACTGCTTTAGATGGGGATGACTGTGCCCTGGTTGTTCTGACCTGATTTCTAATACAAACTTTAACCTAACTGATAACCTCTCAAAAGTGATGGCTGGTGACCGACGTGGCAAATGCAACATCTGTCTTTGTGCCTGGTTGTTGCTTTTTAAATTTCTCTTCAGTTTGTCATTTTGAAAAATGAGCAACAACTCCATGACTAGCATTTGTTAGTCTTGTTTTCAAATTAGCTCCCTGCATGAGTGTCTGCCGACATCTGCGACAAAGGCACAAACAATTGGTTTGTGTTTTATATTCAGCGAGAATTATAGTGACCAGAATTCAACATGACATTAAGATATTAAAGCGATGAGGGTCTCACAGAACACAATAGTCATATATAGAATTCAGATATAATATTGAATTGCTTATTATATCCCACCTTTCTTCCATCACAGGGCTCACAGTGAGATCGACAGGGTTCCCAGGAGGCCTTTCAAATAGGCACTAACCTTACATGGACTTTCTTAGCCTCAGTCATGCTATTGCATTACATTCTCTCAGATGAGACATTACATTGTAATAAATACAATGGAGATCTTTACTCTGAAGCACTGTGGTCAAAATGTAGAAAGGATTTTGGAAACAAGGAAAGGGCACTGTTTCACTAGGTCATTGTTGTTGTTAAAAAAACCACTTTAAAAACATCCCCAAAGTTGTCTACAGCAATGAAAATAAAAATACAAAACCAAACATTAAAATTCAAAACTTAGGGCGCTTTCCTAAGTGCCCCTTTGGCCGGTGCAAGTCCCAAAGAGTGTTGTAAAAATGCCGTAAAACACTTTTGCGCCACTCTTTGGGGAGATAGGCTGGTGCATGGATGTGTGCTGGCCTCCCTGTGCCAACATAGGCTCTTGGAACGGGCGAGTTTGCATCAGCCGAGTTCGAGCTCCTGGGCTGCTTGGATTTGCACCACCAATTTCAGTGGTGCAGATCCGAGTAGCCCCATTGGCCGAGCCTCAGACAACCTGAAACTTGCGCTGGATGCAGAGCGGTTTTGCCGGTCTGCCTGTTCCAGTGCAAATTAGGATTGTGCTGCCCATATCTCTTGAATGATGTTGATTTTGGATTAAAATGAAAGCTAGATACAGTAATGCCATTTGCCTCAATATGTTTAGCCCAAACTCCATATTTGACCTAGGACAATTTGAAAAACATATATTTTAATGTATGTAAAGAAGCAGCAACAAGAGCTCCTCTGTCCAGACAGAATCAGGTTTCTGGGGTGAGGCCAAAATTAATATTCTTTGATAAACTAGTCAGAAGATAGCAGAAAAAAGGGTCTTGGAGGAGCTGATTATCTGGTTCCATTCCGGTCTGACTTCAAGCTGGGACTCCAGAGAGTTGCCTTGGTGGATGACTTGCACCAGAGAATGGACAGGAGGAGTGCATCCCTGTTAGTCCAACTGGACCTCTTGGCAGCTTTTGACACAATTGACCATGGTATCTTCTGGGTCAGTTGGCATAAAGGAAAGCAAGAGAGACAACAGAGACAGCTGAAGAAGGAGGAGAACTTTGAATGGCTGTGGATGATGGAGGTAGACTAGTGAATGTCACATGCAAGGGTGTATTGGGGTAGAATGTTGTTGCTGTTCAGTCATTAAGACATGTCTGATTCTTTTTGACCCCATAGACCACAGCATGCCAGGCCTCCCTGTCTATCACTAACTTCTGGAGTTTGTCCAAATTACCATGCACTCCCCAAATAAATACAGCCAAAAACAGGTATGGAGTTAAAATGGGCCACTTTATTGAATACAAAACATTGCAACAGGGCAGCAAAAGGGGTAAACAAAACCCATCCCAAGTGCGGGGTTCTACATGGGGGAAACGATCCTAGCCGTCTTCGTCCCCCAATCTCATAGGGCGTCCACCCAACTCCAGACGTAACTCAATTGTTATTAAGCCCGCCTTTCAACGTCACCCGAAGAGGGTAAGTCAGCCGAACTGTTATGCCTTCAGGTCACCCCTGCAAGGCCCCCAAGTTCGAACAAGGGGCTAGCCAGCCTGCCTCCTCGAGCCGGTCAGGCATCATGGGAGCGGTTCTGGTTCACCCCCTGACCTTGCTGACTTAGATTGGACACCGAGACGGTCTTCTGCCTACTCACCCTGCACTTCTACCGCCACAAGGGGAGGTCAGCCTAGCACTTGGCCTTCCCTGCACCCAAAAAAGGTTCTCAAGCCCTGTTGCAAGTCTGTTAAAAGAGGCCATAACCCATAGGGGAAAGATGCACTCCATCGCCACGGTAAAGAGCAGGCTGCCCAAAACAAATTCCAGGATGATGGTTAGCCGCTCCCCCGAGTTCCATGATGACCCTGCCCAGGTAAGCATTGACTCTTTTGTGGGCAACATCTGTTCTTCTAATGTTGCACATCCACCTCCCAATCCTCCTAGGCAGCATACCAGACCACAGAATAGTAATCCCAGGGAACTGACTAACGAGCGTTGCAAATTCCCTGCGGGCCTGGAGCCTCAAGGACATAGACGTCTTCTGGCCCAAGTCATTCTCACCTAAGTGGACAACGATTACCTGGGGCAGGGGGTTGAGTGCGATAAAATCCATAAAGGCTGGGAAAAAATGACTCCAACACATACCCCTCTTGGCCAGCCAATCAATGTGCGCAACATCACCCAGCTCCGGCTGAGAGCCGATGACATGGCATGCTTCCGGGCCCAAAAAGCTATGGAATGTCCGCAGATCAGGACCCTGGCTGGGCACCACCGTCACGGACCTGTTGACAGAAAAGCACATCGTGAGGCAAACTCACTTAACACCCACTTAGAATAGCTCACAGTTAAAAAGTATAACCAATTCCCTCAGCCTTGTGAGGAATACACATCGCCCCACCCAAATGGGTCTGGGCAAACACTTGCATGGTCAGTAACATGGTCATCACAAACACATCGCCCCCATCCGAAACAGGACTGGGGCAAACACGATCCAGGCCAGAGCCTGATCAACAGGGGGCCTTATAGACCAAAGACAGCAGCTACACATCGCGCCAACGTGGCACAGCACCTTGGGGTAAAAGCAACTGCAAAATAACTACCCCCCATGCTCACCCAGGGAGTCACGGCCTATACTAACAGGCCCAGCATCAGCGAACATAGTATTTAAATGCACCAGAGAGCCATCTGCCAGTGTGCTTGATGTCCTGGGGCGAAAAAACCAATGTGAGCAGCTGCTGATGCTGCCCCAATTAAAAACGAATGAAGCCCGGATAGTTCTGCCCTCAAACCTAAGTGAGCCAATGCCCTCTTAAAAAATGGCCCAAAACGGATAAATCATGAGGGGGGAATGATCCCAACTGTCAGGGATCCCAACAGCGGGCCCGCTCCTGAAAGGAGCCAACAAGGTATACAGGGCAAAGGTACCACAGATACAGGGCAGATACAGGGCAAAGGTACCACATAGGAGCCCGATTAAGCTGAATCCACTGCCCACACCCCGAAATTCCCCCCCACTCTCAAGGGATAGAGGCAGGGCACCCATTAGGTGGGTTGATAATTGCAAAGACACTAGCCTTGTCAAAGGTCATCACCTCTGTGCCTATCTGCACAGAGCTACTGCACCTGGTAAATGTGCAGCAGCCACTGCCATGCATGTTAAGCAGGTTACTAAAGGCGTCACTCCACTTATGAGGAGTAGGGACAGCACACCCTTAGGTTGGTAACAGAACATAACCCCCCACTCTCAAGGGACAGAGGCGGGAAACCCATTAGGTAGGTTAATAATTGCAAAGACGCAAGCCATGGGAAAGGCCATTACATCTGTGCCTATCTGCACAGGGCTACTGCACCTGGTAAATGTGCAGCAGCACTGCCATGCCTGTTAAGCAGGGTACTAAAGGCATCACCCCACTTAGGAGGAGTAGGGACAGCCCACCGTTAGGCGGGGTTGGTAACAGAACATAGCCCCACACTCAGGGACAGCCCACTGTTAGCTGGGGTTGGTAACAGAACAAAGCCCCACACTCTCAAGGAATAGAGGCGGGGCGGGTTAATAAGCAAAGACACTAGCCTTGGCACAGGCCATTACATCTGTGCTTATCTGCACAGGGCTACTGCACCTGGTAAATGCATAGCTGCAGCACCATGCCTGTTAAGCAGGTTACTAAAGGCATCACCCCACTTTCGAGGAGTAATTGCAAAACCCTAGCCTTAACAAAGGCCCTTGCATCCTCGCTGGGGGAGAAGCCCCCCACTAGAGGGGGCTAAAACTTCCTGGTAATGCCTGTACATGATATTGGTCAATAAGCCTGTGGCGAGCAGCCACCATAGGGGCAGCTTTATAAATTCCCTTTGCCACATTAATTTGAAAACCCCTAGTGAAATCCTGCCATCTTGATGCACCCTCCTGGCAGGAACTGATGGCCTGTGTCAGAGACCAGTGACAGTGGGTAGAAGTCCAGGTGTCAACATGCAGCTATTAGATAAAAGCTGACCTGGCATGGACTAGGCAACTATACTGAAAGGGAAAACCCCGTCCTCAAGTGCCACCTGTGCAGCCTTTACAGTGTGGTGGCACCCCAACTTTGGGATCGGGACCCAATTAAAATTAAGGCTATACCAACCACTCAAGCCTCCGTGGTCATAACGGTTATTTGCTCTTCCCCCAAATAGAGGTTTATTTCAATTTTTAATGCATTTAGCCTAGCCGCTTGTCAGTTTTATGACCAATCAGAATTGGATTGGGACCTATTGTAGGTCATGAAGTCATAGTTTGTGGACCATAGTTCAAGAGCATTAATGCCCAACCTGCAACCATTGTAACACAAGGCAGGTAGGAGCTAGTCCACAGGAGCATCTTTCCTCTAACCCTCAAGCATCTTTCAAATCCAAACACCCTTGGTGTAGCCTCGCCCCTAAGGTTACAAGCAGAAAGAATGTGGAAGCCAGGTGGGCAGTTTTGACCGAACTACCAGTCCCCTTTCCCTATCGCTCAAGTAGGGATGACAATGGTTTGAGGAGTTAAAGCTCCATATTTCAGGAGGGAAGCAGACGCTCCTCCTAAAAGTGAGTGTCGGTATTGCTATTATGAATTCCCAGAACAAGCCGGGTTGAAACCTTTAAGAGTATAGCCAGGTACAAGGAGTAACAAGGCTTGGACAATAACATGCACGCTCACCTAGTTGCTGCACCTATGTCTGTCCTCCTACCTAACTGTCACCCCATGGGAGGGGAAATGTACGAGCACTGTCAACCTGCAAACTGGGGAATTATGGGAAACCAAGGTTCCCGGTATTTTCCTGAGGGAGGAAATTACTCCTAAGCGCTCGTTAACACATCTGATACCAGCGATGTCTGGACAACTAAGAAAGGCTCTCAAAGCTCTGAGGCTGCCAATATCACACCCTTTACTAGGAGCAAGACTCATAGACCAAAACGGAGCCTGTTTCCTAGAATACCTGCACAAGATTGGGCTCTTAAGTTCATCCTCCCCAGCGGCTGAGGAAATGGGAGATGGGGGGCCGGTAAAAAAGAAACAACTGCACCCAGAGAAAGAACCGACTGCACCCCAACAGTTCCCACTGGGATACTGTCCAATCCAGGGCTGGGTCCTGCGAAGCCCTGATGCGGAAATGATGGTCGTAGGCCATCCAATCCGCCAGCATGGTCGCGAAAAAGCACGATGAATAATGTCCAGGTATTTAAAAAGTTTCCCCGCCTTCTTGGGGTACAGCTGGACAGTGACCCTAGAAAATAAAATGAAACCATTGAGTCAATTGGTTCAATTTTTCTCAATTTTTCTTTGCCTAACGGTTTCAACATCTCGCACTGCGTCACTCACTTTAGGGGCAGGCTCTGGCTCAATGTGTAAAAGACTAAACATGTCTATAAAGTCACCTCACCATATCTTCTCCTTGACCGACAAGGCGAGGTGTGAACCCAGAGGGATGGCGATAGTGCCATATGAAACCTTAGGCTTCTCCTTCTCCTCCACCAGGCCCAGAGAATCAACCCCCCAATCCAAATCCTGTTGTTCCAAATCAGGCTCATGTACAGCTGGGTACTGCCAATAAGGTGGGGTGGGGCTCTACCAGCCTTGGGTCTAGCCTTGGAGTACAGATTCGCCCAGCCCAGTGCCTGAGGGTACTGTGGGTAGCTAGGACTGTGCCAGAAAGTAGGCAGCCCCCATGGGGACCAGGGCTGCTCTGGGACAGCCCAGTCAGAAGACCAAATGTGGCCCTCCTGCTCATCCCACACCGGTTCCAGGTTCTGATCAAAGTCAAACACTGGCCACCTTGCCCACCGCTGCCTCTATAGGCCTGCGGTCGTAGCTTCTTAAGTGGACTGACTGCCTCAACTTCAGGGGAGCTGTCATCTTGTGGGTCGCCCTCCTTGGCAGTGGCCAGTGTACCAGCTGGGTCAGCGACCTGCTTAGGGGGGAGAGAGGCACCCATCAATGCTCCTTTATTTTTTCTGGTAGACCTGCGAGGACCAGGGGCCAGACCAGAACTTGAGCCCCCATCACCTTGACCAGCCTTCCTGAGTGCTTTTTCTTTTTGTCTGGCTTCCAAATGGGCCATAAAGGCACACAACTCTGCCATCTGATCCTCATCGTCTGATGAAGAAGGAGGGGAAGGGGGCAGCCACACCGGGATAGGCCTTTTGGCGGCCTTACCACCTGAACTCTGCGCCTTTTTCCCCATGTCTACACTCCCAATGTATTATATGAAACTGGGGCCCACCACCCCCATGTTCTTGCTTTTAACCAGTAGGATACAGTAGCCCCTTGAGAAGGGCATGGTAGACTTGCTGTAGAACTCCTCCGCAGTCACCGGTGCTCTGGATCGCCCTGCTGCCAACGAAGATGCCCGAAAATATCCCATCAAAAGTGGGGGGGGGGGCCAGCAGGAACTGGGGCTTGGGGTGCAGCCGAAATTCTGTGCAATGGGGAGGATGAAGACCTCCCTTCCAATTAAGCCCCCCCAATAGCCCCTTACAGGGACCCTGGCTGCCAACAGATCAATTACTGGGGGGGCGAGCGCGAGGAGGTAAAATGGCACCGGGCTCCTGAGGCCCTGCCGTGCCACACGGTCACCCAAAATGGCTGCCGCCACCCCAGCCCGATTGCCCCCAGCCTCCCTGCCGCCTGGTGCGGCAGGAGGAGGCACCCGGTACCCCTGGATGCGGGGTGCGCCTGGCCTGGAGCCGGCCTGGAGCCGGCTAAAGAGGGACCAGCCGCCCGGTTCGCTCCGTGGGCGGCTACCCCCCTGGGCACCCAGCTGCCTGGTGCGGCTGGAAGGAGGCTCCCGCCGCCCGCCCTGGAGGCACGTGCAGCCAACTGCCCTGGCCCCAAAGGCTCGTGCCGCCCGGGCCACTCGGTGGGCTCCCTACACCTGCAGCGGGGCAGCTGGCACCAACGGGGCTTGGAAGCACGCAGGCCCACTCAAGCCCTGTCTACAGGGAAGCCTCCCTCCCGCTCCTGGCTGAAGCGTCCACACCGGTTGCTTGCCAGGAACGGACTGAGCTCCTGCAGGCGCATATGCGCCTGAGGAGTTCTCCCATCCCACCCCCCTTTCGGCTAGCCAGCCAATCCGCTGGCAGCAGGTTCCTGTTGCCGGCTGGGGGGGAAGCCTGGCAATAACTGCTAGCGCGCCAGGGAGGCGCGCTAGCAGCCTTTCATGTTCATTGCCTCAGTGACACTATCTAACTATCTCATCCTCTGCTGTGCCCTTCTCCTTTTGCCTTCAATTTTCCCCAGCATCAGGGTCTTTTCTAAAGGGTCCTCCCTTCTCATGAAATGACCAAAGTGTTTAAGCTTCAGTTTCAGTGTCTGTCTTTCCAATGAACAATCAGGGTTCTTTTCTTGTAGGATTGACTAATTTGATCTCCTTGCAGTCCAGGGGACTCTCAAAAGTCTTCTCCAACACCATAATTTGAAAGCATCTATTCTTTGGCACTCAGACCTCCTTATGGTCCAGCTCTCACAGCCATACTTTACTACTGGGAAAACCATAGCTTTGACTAAATGGACCTTGCTGACAAGATGGTATCTCGACTTTTAATTAAGTTGTCTAGGCTTACCATAGCTTTCCTCCCAAGAAAGCAAGCATCTTTTAATTTCATGGCTGCAATCTCTGTCTGCAGTGATCTTGGAGCCTAAGAAGATAAACGCTGTCACAGCTTCCATTTCTTCCCCTTCTATTTGCCATGAGGTGATAGGACCGGATGCCATGATCTTAATTTTTTTAATGTTAAGTTTCAAGCCATATTTTGTACTTCCTCTTTCACCCTCATCAAGAGGTTCTTTAGTTCCTCCTCACTTTCTGCCATTAGAGTGGTATCGTCTGCATATCTGAGGTTATTGATATTTCTCCTGGCAATCTTAATTCCAGCTTGTGATTCTTCCAGCCCAGTCTTTTGCATGATATACTCTGCATATAAGTTAAATAAGCAGGGTGACAATAATAAGCAGGTTCGTACTCCTTTCCCAATTTTGAACCAATCAGTTGTTCCATATTTGGTTCTAACGGTTGCTTCTTGACCCGCATACAGATTTCTCAGGAGACAGGTAAGGTGGTCTGGTACTCTAATCTCTTTTAAGGACTTGCCACAAATTGTTGTGATCCACACAGTCAAAGCCTTTAGCATAATCAATGAAGCATGAAGGGGATTGGTGTAGAATACTAGAGAGATAAAATGGATGTAGCAGATGAAGTCAGGTTTCCCCTCACAGAGAAGAGTGAAACTTGCTGAAGGAGAATCAGCATGGTTTGTGGAAAGCCATGTCCTGTCTCATTAATCTTAGTTCTCTGAGAGCGTGAGCAGGCATGTGAATAAATGTGAACCAGTTAATACTGTAGACTTTGACATTGAAAAAACTTTGACCAAAAGAGATCTTTGAGTCATAGTAGATAGTTACATGAATATGTTGACCCAGTGTGTGGCAGCACTGAAGAAGGCAAATTCCTTGCTAAGTTCATTAAGAAAGGGACAGAGAATAAAGGCCCTATCCTATCCAGTTTTCAAAGGCTGGTGCAGCCATGCCAATGGGGCATGAACTGCATCTTGTGGTGGGGCAGCAGTCACAGAGGCCTCCTTAAGCTATGGGAACATTTGTTCCCTTACCCTGGGGCTGCATTGTGGCTGCACTGGGGCTGGAAAATTGGATAGGATTGGGTCCTCAGATGGCTAATATTATGCCAAGATGACTGAAAGATTAGAATAACTTTCTTACAAAGAAATGCTACATAATCTAGAGCTGTTTAACTTGGGGGAAAAAATAAGGGGGAAATGACTGATAGTGCAATCCTATCTTGCACTGGAACAGGCAGGCCAGCACAAGATTGGGGCCAACTGCAGCTCACTTGGAGGTAAGGGGAAACTCTTCCCCTTACCCTTGGGGTACCCACAGCCCCCTATGGGTCTCCTCAGATCTGCACCACCTCAGGAGGTGATGCAAGTCTGAGGAGAACTGAGCTGTTCCGTGCTGCTCGGGGAAGGGGGTTGGGGGTCTGGCATAACTGCTGGGTCCCAGACCCACCTTCCACTCCCCCCGCCTGCCCCCTGGAACGCCCTCTGCCCACCCTCCCCCACCTCAGAATGCCTCCCTCCCTTGCTCCCTCCTCCCCAGACCCCTGTGTTGGCCGATGCAGCCTTCCTGGTGCAAGCCGCCCTGAAGTCTGGATGCAGCCTCCATGTTCCAGTGCATCTCTGTGTGCTGGTGCAGCTTGCTTTCGAGAAGATTGTGCCCTAAGATTCATTAAATTATGCCTGGTGCAGAGAGAATTGGTAGAGAGAAGTTTTTTCCCCCTCTCTCACAATGCTAGAATCAGGGCTCATCTATTGAAAATGACAGGCAGGAGATTTAGGGTGGACAAAAGGTTACAGAACACAGTTAGTCTGTGGAATTTGTTGTCACAAGATGTGGACAAATTAATGGAGGATAGTCTATCAATGGCTGCTAATCATGATGGCTATGTGTTACTTGCAAGTTCATGGGCACTATGCCCCCGAATAGCAATTGCCAAGTAGCAAAGGCATGAAAGGTACATGAACTTCCCAGAGCCATTGTGTGTCACTGTAGATAACAGGATGCTAGACTAGACGGGTTTTTGGCCTTATTCAGCAGGGTTCTTCTTATGGTGGAATTTTAGGTGGACCACAAGAAATAGGGTCGCTATTGACAATAGTTGTCAAGGAAACAGATAATTGCTGATGGGAGAAGCGATGATTAAACTGACAAGGCAGATGGAGAAGGAGGAGAAAGGAAAGGCAGAATGGACAGCAAAAGAGAAGGCTGTTAAAGAAAAAAGGAAGAGAGCATGGAAAGCATAGTTCTACTTTTATATGCATTGTCTCAGGGCAACATTGGCTATGTGGTATTTCCGTTTCCTGTCAGCAGGGGAACCCACAGTAGGTAAGCAGGCCCCCAGGTAAGCAGGTCTCATTGCATAGCTTTGTGTCCAGTGCTTCCATGCTGGTGTTGCCAATATTTCCAAAGTTCATGAACAGCTGAAGCATACATTCTCTGGTCAGGCTCGGAGACAGGAATTGAACCTTACCCAGAGAAACATGCCTGGAAAGAAGAGGTTTAAGGCAAGAAGCCCTATAGGAGGGGGTCAGCACCAGTGCTCCTTCTAAGCTGCGTGACCATGCATCTCAGAGCTCGGTGTTCCCAGAAGTTCAGCAATGACATATAACATCATCTCTGAGCATCTTGGGACACCACCATGCAGTCATGCAAGGGGTCCATGCAGCTACATGGGTCCCTCAGACAAAACACTAGTCAACATCCCTTTCCCTCCTGTTGCTTCTCCATTGTAAAGCAATTGTCCCACCCACATTTATGCTTGTGTGGCATTCAAAGAGCCTAATCCTATCTCCCACTGTCTTCCACTATGCAGCTGCCCTGATGTGCAGGGGTGAGGGGGGATGACCAGATGGCCACAAAGAAGCAAATAAAAATATTTTCTACTTCTGCATAGAAGTTGTCATCTGGTTGTCATCTGGTTGTCAATGAGTCTCCTTGGGCCTATGCCAGATCTTAGCTGGAGGACATCTGAGGAGAATCCTGGGTGCAAGTATGAGCCAGGAAGGTGGGATACGATCTGGCCCTTGGTTCTGCCACGAAGAGCCACCCCTTGCACCCCTGAACTGCACCCTGCCTTCCCCAATTCACAAAACACCCCTGGACCATTCACAAAACACCCCTCTATGACCTTATCTGCTCCACTGCAGCATCCAACAGCCACTGTCATACACACTGGGCCTCTGGCCATCTGTGCCAGTGACCCCAAGTGCACAACAACAATGGTGACTTTTACGGCAGCGGGCCAAAAGTTCCACTGCTCTAAGTGGTCCATAGGATTGGGCCATAATGCACTGGGTGTGCAACCATATCTTAAAAGAAAATCAATACTATGTCAAAACGTTGCATTCTTTAAAAGTGTACTTGAGATATCCTACTATAGCAATAATTCAAAAAAAGAGTAATCAATCACAATGTCAGGATATATGAAAATAGAATAAAACCCACATTGATATGTACATACTAATGCTCCAAATCATGTGTACTAAGTTCTACTAAATACAGTAGGATTTATTTCCAAATAAACAAGCATAGGATTGTGCAGTAATTAAAAAAATAAAACAAATTCATATACAAAGTCATAATCATTCTCTGGTTTTTTTTTTAAAATTCCTCTTTGGCAATGTTGGTGCCTGTATAAAATGCCCTTTTAATACAGGTCACAGTGATCATGGGATTTTTTTCCCCTGTGTAAAAAATTTCACCAGCAATCAGCAAATATTTTACCTTCTAAAGTTAATGTCAGAGTGACAAATTGGTTAAAGTGCACAAAGATTCTCAGTCATAGAAGGCACAGGGCACTTGCAGTTTCAGTACTAACCTTTCAATCACTCCCAAATCGTCAAACAGATGAGTACAGTGAGGGTTAATATCAGCTGAGCTGATCACTGCTAAATATGATGAATAAAGGCCAAATCCTATGCAGTTTTCCAGTGCTAGTGCAGCTGTGCCAATGGGGTGTACATTCAGTGGTGGGGAGGCAGTCACAGATGCCCCCTTTAGGTATAGGAACATTTGTTCCCTTACCTCGGGGCTATATTGCAGCTACATTGGTCCTGGAAAGTTGGCTAGGATTGGGCCCCTAGTTGTTTTTCAGTTTTCTGACTACACTGAATTATATTAAAAGAGCCCGTTATAAACACCTTTGCTTTAAGATAAATACTTTAGGACATACAGGCTGCAATCCTAACCACACTTTCCTGAGAGTAAGCCCCATTGAACAACATAAGACTTACTTACTTGAGTAGACCTGGTTAGGATTGTGCCCAAAGTGTTTTAAAAATTTGACATAGCTGACGAATTAACATATGGGAATAATCACAATGTCCAACAGTACTGAGAAATACCAACACACAGTTATTTAGCTAGTTACCAATCTATAGAAATTTATAGAATCTAGTTACCATATAGAAAAAGAAGCATGATATAAGTTTAAAAAAAAAAGTCCCATCTTCTTATTTGATGACAGCTAAGTTTACGCGGATAACTTTCTGCTAAATCTCCTGAGTAAACTTGCCAGTCATAGCACAAGAGGATGGGTTTTCTAATGCACTGGGAACCTGTTAACGTTCTAATAATGGAGAGAAATAAGTACTGCCAGTGGCGTTCCTGGGCTTCTTTGTGCCCTGCTCTTTGTACTCTGTCTTTTGTACTCTGGGGTGCATCTTTTGTCTCCCTGGAGGAGATGCAGAGTAGTGCAGTGCAGAATTGCACAGGTGGTTGCCATTTTGGGCGCAATGCTGCTCTGGGGGGCGTCTTTTGTCTCCTCCAAAGAGACAACTGGAGAGGCAGTGAGTGTGATTTAGTGCTGGACTAGGCTGCTCCCTCATTTCCTCCTATAGAGGAGAGGAAAGGGGCAGCCTAGAGAGGCAGTGCGCCAGGAGTTTCGAGCGACTATTGGTGCTGCCACGCTAGGCTGCCCCTTTTCTCTCTTCCTACAAAGGAGGATAGGAGGAGGGACAGCCCAGTCCAGAGCTGAATCATGGCCAGATTGGCAGTAACTCACTGCCTCTCCAGACGTGATTCTGGGCCAGCCCCTCCTTCATTGTGAGGATTTTTTTATAAAGTGAAAAAAGCCAGCAGACTTACCAGTTTCTTTCACTTAAAAATAAAAGATAAATGGGCAGCGGGTGGCTGAGGCTGGCAGCGGCTCCCGGGGCATTTGCACCCTTTGTCCCCCAAGATCCGTCACTGAGTACTGCATATTTTTTTCACAAAATATACTGTTGTCTTCAGCTATAAGAATCTTTAAAAGAGTCATCAGTAACATAACCAAGAATATGAAGGTGTAAACAGTCACATAGTTGCACTTTAAGGTTGCAGTTCCATGCACACTTATTTGGGAGCAACCCCAACTGAACACAGTCAGATTTATGGCACAATCCTATACTTCATAACACTGACGCAGCAAGCACTGCGCTGGCCTAGGGTGTCACATAAGTGCCATAAAGTGCTCCAGGACACACTAGGAATAAGGAGCACTGGCAGGAAGGCCTGCACTGTCTCACTGATGCTGGAATTAGATGGAGTGCCCAACAGAGCAGGTAAGCTCCCACTGAGCAGCACAGGGGATGGGGAAGGTGGGGGAGGATGGGGATGGGGTGTAGTAGGGCAGGGAGGCAGAGATGGGGTATATTGGGCCCAGGAGGAGGGTGGGATCAGCAGTGCTGGTGCACACCAAATCCTATCCCCTTCCTGGGCCTGAAAGGCAAATGCAGGCAGCTTGGACTTGTGTCGGCTATTTAGCAGGCACAGATCTGAGCAATGGTGTAACTAAAGAGGTGCAGGGGCTAGCAGTAGCACCAGGCAACAAGCTTTAGGGGGGCAACAAGCTGAGCTTGACACTAGTGGCCAAAATTGTGAAAATTTTGGTATGCATGAATAATACCATCATGTTATATATCATTGGATAGGTAATGTAATGCAGCATGCAATGAAACAAACCACATCAGAATATTTTTATTCTATCAAAAGTTATGGCCAATTAACCAGAAAACGGGAACACAACAGCCTTAAGGAACAAAAAATGGACTTCTTTAAACTCAAAACGGACCTATGAGATTGATTGTTCTGAGAGCCAATGAGATGTTATTATGATACAGCATGGAACCAATAAGGTGTTAATATGGAGGAGGCAGGTCCCCCCCAATTTGCACTTTTTAAAAAGCCCAGGTGTGATGTCACTTCCAGTTGTGACATCACTTCCGGGGCATCATTTTGAGCGCCGCACTGGGCCGATGTTCAGTAGCTACGCCACTGGATCTGAGTTTCCCCACTGAGGAGGCAGAAGCTTTACATGGGGTAAAGAGTCAAATGTTCCCTTACCTCAAGGAGACCTCCAGCCTGCTGCTTGCCAGTGTTGGATATTGTGTGGGCCCTGCAGCCCCGCTGCACTAGCGCTGGTTAAGACTGGGCTGTTACTTTCAAGTAGACATACATAGGATTAGGCTGTAAAGCTTCACTCTACTTCTACTATTTAGCATTTTATATAGAATATTTTGGAATACGCAAAGACCATTGCATATATTAACTTGATGTAATCCTTAAAACAACCCTGTATGGTAAGTATTATCCCCACCAGGGCTGCCCCATCCATGATACGAATGAGTCCATTCTCATTGGACAGCAGATTGGTGCAGAAGTGGAAGAGCAGCAAACAGAACCTTGACACCTCCCCCAAGCTACCACCATGGACCCAGCCAGCCACCTTACCAGTCCCTTCTTTGTGTAACTCTTTACTCACAGCTTTCACCACACTGTTCATTGCCTGCTTTGTATAAAGAACCTGCACAGAGGAAGGACTGAGATCTTTATTCTCTGTTCCTCAAAGCACAGCAATCTGGCTCTCTCACCTTCCTCCATTGGGTGCTTTAAAAAAAAACCTGATGGAGGAAGGAGCAAGATCATTCTTTCCTCCACATGGGCTCCTTAAACAAAGGATGAATGGTAGAGCATGCTGGGAGTAAAGCTGACATAGTTTTCTAAAAATTTATTACAGTATTTATATGCCACGGTTCTCATAAATTGTGGCTTACATAGGCAGGCTGTACATGAGCACTATTTTACAATTAGGAATTGGAAGAGGAGGTGTGGTCTGGAGGTGGCGCTGATGTTGGTTCAGCATAGGTTATCACCTTGGATGGGAGACAAAAAAGCTGCTGATAGACCTCTTGACCTTTTGAAGGCATACTACCAGGGTGTGTGGAATGCAGAGGAGTCAGCTAGAGCGTTTGAAAGTGCAGAGCGCAGCCTCACTTGGATGGAAACACCTGGTGAACTGAGGGCTTTGGAAGTTTGTCTCATTACTGTAAAAAAAAAAACTCATGACTAGCCTGTCTATGTTAACTGCCTTGAATGCTGTGTAAAAACAGAGAAAGGTACTAAGTAAATAAATACTGAAAATAAAAAGTATAGTTCCATAAGAAATCTCACAGACTCTCCATTTCTACTGGTGTTTCCCCGCATAGTACAGTCATCATCCTGGTTGCTAACTCTTGCACCCTCCAAGCCCTTGCAGGCAGCTGCAAGCTAAGGCTCAGACCTCCAGATGTTATCTGCTTTTGTTTTTTGCCTGCTGACTCCTCCACACTCCCCTGCAGAGATATACCAGTGGCCTCTCATAATCTCTCACACTCTCTCTGTCTCCCTTCCAAGTAGTGGATTCTGCTCAACCTCCAGACTACACTTCCTGCTTTGGTTTCACATTTCCTGCTTTGATTCAAGAGTCAGTGCAAAAGGAGACAGGAGGCAGTGGAGTAGGTTGGGAGGACGATGACTGCTAAGTTACATGCTGCCATAGACAGCCCAATAACTTCCGCCTGCCCTGATCACTACATTGCAGCTGGGGTTAACCATTACCAACTCCCATCTTCTCATCAAAAATGCATAGGATTTCATAAAAATTCTTAGTATACAAAATAAATACGCGTACATAAGTTGCTTGGAGTTCTTTAGTTCCTCATTAGCAATGCTGCTGTTTGAGTAATTTGTCCTTTAATATATGTCACAGTAACCCAGGATTTTTTTTTTCCCCTCTGTCCAGTTGTTTCACCAGCAGTCAGCAAATATTTTACTTGCTATGATCGATTCAAGGTTAGAATGAAAACTTATGATGAGTGTTGGTCATAAATGGCAAATGGGCACTTGCAGGGTCACTGAGCCTTTTAGTCACCTTCCAAAATAGGTCATCAAAGAAGTGCATGAAAACAGAAGTGTTGTCCAGTTGGCCTGATCATTGCTGAATGCAATGATTAGGCTGTTTTTCAGTGTTAAAGTATGACTAGATTGAATTCTATTGAAAGACACGTTGCTTCCTGTTATAAATGCCTTTGCTTTAAAACAAATGTTTTACAACATAAAGCATTGTAAAAATATTGGCTGCAGCTGATAAACTGGAATATGGGAATAAATAGTTTCTGAACAATATTTTAAAAATACCCAGCCCACAGGTATACCCCAATTGGGGTCTGTTGCACATACGCAACATTGGGCAGAAATGCTTAAGGAGGATTGCCTGCTTATTACTACTGTATGCTTCTTATTGTTTAACCCAGGGGTGCCCAAACCCCGGCCTGCAGGCCACTTGCGGCCTGCTGCAGGTCCCCATCCAGCCCCCAGGGGGTCCCCCCATCTCCAATGGGTACTCGGCCCTCACCCCAGCCTATGCTGGCCCACCTCAGAGCTCCACACTTTCCCTCGCTGCCGCTGAGCTCAGGGGCAGCGAAAGAAAGACAAGCCCAACGCATGTGTGGGGCCTTTTATAGTGGGAAGGTAACGTGAGACTTGCAGGTCTCAAATTACTTCCCACTATAAAAGAAACTGCACACTTGCCGGCTGGTCTCTTCCTGCATTGCCCATGGGCTGGGCTCCGCTCAGCTGGGCTCAGCTCCCCTCCCCTCCCCTCCTGCAGCCTGCGCCAGGGGAGTGCAGGAGAGACATCCCCTGCAGGGTAGGGGAGGTCTCTCCCTGTCTTGCCTATGGGATGGGATGGGCTCCGCTCAGCTAGGCTCCGCTCCGCTCCGCTCCCCTCCCCTCCTGCAACCTGAGCCAGGGGAGTGCAGGACAGAGAGAGAGAGAGAGAGAGAGAGAGAGAGAGAACAGCAGCAGCACATGCCGCCGTAGCTAGCGAGGAAGGGTGGTTAAGTGGGCAGGCAGGCAGGCAGGTAGGTAGGCATGCAGCTGGGCAAGCAGGCAGGCAGCCAAGCGGGCGAGCGGGCGGCCAGGCAGGAGCACATGCCGCCCAAGCAAACGAGGGAGGGAAGGAGGGAGGGCGAGGGGGCAGGTGAGCAGGCGGGTGTATGTGTGTGAAAGTGTGGAAGATCCCCCCTCCATTTGTGTGTATGAATGAGATCATAAACTGGCAGGAAGATCTCCCTCCCTTATTAGGGTGAATGGAATCATAAACTGGATTGAATTCATTCATTCATTTTCCATCTCTAATATATTCATTTATGTAAATTTATTCAAATTTGAAATGTAAATTAATTCTTTTTTTTCTCTGGCCCCGACACAGTGTCAGAGAGATGTTGTGGCCCTCCTGCCAAAAACTTTGAGCACCCCTGGTTTCACCAGTTAAGATGTATGTTTTGCCTTTTATTTTTTTAAGATCCACCCTCTTAACCAATGACTGCTAAGTTTAGTTAAGAGATGCTCGCCAAAGGCAGCAATCCTAACCACACTTTCCCAAGAGCTACTTTCCTATTGAACAAA
Source organism: Tiliqua scincoides (assembly GCF_035046505.1). Classification (NCBI taxonomy): domain Eukaryota; kingdom Metazoa; phylum Chordata; class Lepidosauria; order Squamata; family Scincidae; genus Tiliqua; species Tiliqua scincoides. The sequence continues at coordinate 139,654,167 of NC_089824.1, read as the reverse complement.
ATAGGACTTACTTCTGAGTAGACCTGGTTAGAATTGTGCCCAACGACTCTTAAGTAAACTTATCAGGCATGGGATAACAGAACAAGACTTCTTGTGAACTGGCAGCTTGTTAAAGCACAGGGACCAGAAAGCAATTCACATAATGGAGGATAGTCAGTACAGCAGATCCCCAATTTACGTAAACCACACAGCCCAATCCTATTCTGGATTGGGCTACTGTGTGGAAAGCTTTCCAACAATGGAATACAGTTCTGCTGTTGTAAAATGGCCTCTGGCACCAGTCATTTAGGTGTGCTGCCACACCAGGCAGCAGTGCTGGAGGCCTGTTGTCAGAACTGCAAAAGTAGATACAATAGCTGTGGGGGAAGAATGAGGTGGGGAGGAAGTGGAATGTGGATGAAGGGGCAGAACAGGGGTGGGGAAGAGCATACCGGGGCGGTATTGGTGGGAGGATATTGGCAACAATATCCTAACCCCATCTCCCTTACCGCCGCAGTTAATAATAATAATAATAACAATAATAATAACAATAATAATAACAATAATAATACAGGTATTTCTATACCGCCTTCCTTGGTCCTCAGATTTTTCTTTAGACTTTATTCAAGGCGGTTTACATAGGCAGGCAATTTAAATCCCCGTAGGGATTTTTACAATTTGAAAGAAGGTTTCTATTTTTCAAGAAACCACAACATTCAGGTGTTTCTTTCTTGATCTGGCCGCACATTCTGGCCTCCATTCTCCCACGCTCAGAGCAGATGGAATAGCTCAGCTCAGCTTGTCAGCTGCTTCAAGGTCACACGGTGCCGGTGGCCTCGAACTGGCGACCTTCGGATGTTATCTTCAGGCAAATGGAGACTCAACCCTCTAGACCAGACCTCCTGCTCATCCAAGTTATATGTCTTGGACTTATGCAGGTGTAGATCTAAGGGGTCGCATGGCAGCAGTGAAGGCTTTCCCTGTGGTAAATTAGCAAATATTCATTTACACCTAAGAGACTTTCAGAATACTCCCTCCTGTGGATACAGCATGTGCTGTGTTGGCACAGCTGCAGTGGGGATTTGAATAGGATTGGGCTGTCAGTTTATGTAATTTTGACTTTACATAAAGTTGGAGCTTCTGTTTCTAATCTCAATACATTGTGTATAGCTACAAACTCCTCCAATTCAGGCCAGGAATGAGATCTCAGTTTCAGACTGGGAGCCTTGAAAACTGTTGTGAGGGGCAAGAGCTGCCACCTGCTCTGAAAAGGAACCTGGGATCACTCCCAACAGCCTCTGTGTTTCCTCTTTTGTTCAAAGAATCTGCATGGAGGAAGGAACAAGATGACTGCGTTCCAGAGCACAGCAATCTTGCCTCTTCTCCGCAAGGGCTCATGAAAGAAAAGAGGAAATGCAGGGCATACTGGTAGATTCCCCAGCTTTGTTTACAGAGCAGCAAGCACGGGTGGCTCAACTTACAAAACTGACTTGAGAACAGAACCCTTAAGTAAATCAGGGAGTGCCTGTTGTGCATTTTGCTCTATCACAGTGGTTCTCAAACTCCTATAAGGGAGTTGGGACCACTGTAAGTCTTGGTGGGGGTGAGGCAGGGGCAGAGGGGAGGATCCTTTGGATAAAGACTAGCAAGTGTTCATTTCTAGTCTGGATTTTCCTGTTTTAGATGCTACCCAGAATCAGCTCCATTAGCTAAGGATAAAATTGATGTAGGGGAAAATGCAGAAGAGGCCTCCCTGAGAAGGTAGGGTGTGGTGCTACCAGTGGCCCCTTGCTCAAGATCGGCCGGGAAACCTAGGATTAACCCCAGGGCTCCACGTAGCAGTGGGTGTGCTGCACAGCTGAAGGCACTAGTGGCAGCCAGGATATAAGCAATACCTGGGCCAGGGAGAGTTTGTGGGTAGTAGAAAGAGGACAGGTTTGGAAAAAAAATTGACTAGCTGACTGACGGACTGGCTAATGGACTTGCTGATTGTTTAATGGACCGCCTAACTGTTTAACAGACCTGCTAACTGACGAATGGACTGACTTGACTGGCTGGCTGACTGACTGGCGATCAGCCAAATGTGGACTACTGGAACTGTGACAGCTGGAGACTGCCGGTTGGTGGAGAACTAGGGGAGCTAATTAACTTAAAAGCAGACCTCTCCCCTCTGGAAAGTTTGGAGAGGAAACTTGGGCAAAACAATTGACAGCCGAATCCTGTGCACTTCTGGAGCCAAAGTAATGTGTGGTTGTTTAAACTGGGAAAAAAACACCAGTGGCACATGATATGCAATCAACATCTGGATTATTCTTTGGTGTGCTCCTTTGCCACTCCTTATGACTGAGACTGTCTGTCATAACACCTGTGTGCTATTTCCTCCCTTGCTTTTTTCAAGCTGTTGTCACCTCTTCCAGAATGCCTTTGGCATAATGTGGTAGATGTATCGCCCTGTAATTAATGACCAAAACCTATCAATGCAGTATACTAGCGATTTTCAACCTTTTTCATCTCATGGCACACTGACAAGGCATCAAATTTGTCAAGGCACACCATTAGGTTTTTGACAATTGAGGCACACCATGCTGCCAGTGGGGGGCTCATAGCCCATTGACCCTACTAATAAATTATCTTCCCCCAAGGTCTTGTGGCACACCTGTGGACCACTCGTGGCACACTAGTGTGCCACGGCACAGTGGTTGAAAATGGCTGCATTTCATATACTAATAGTGAGGTCTGCCAGCATACCGTGCAGAATGCCACTGCAACAATAGCTCCATCAGTCTACAAATTGCTGTCATTGATGCAAGGTCTAGGACAGCCATTTTCAATCACTGTGCCACGAGTGGTCCACAGGTGTGCCACAGGAATTTGGGAGAAGGTCATTTATTAGTAAAGCCAATGGGGGATGTGAGCCCCCCACTGGCAGCATGTTGTGCCTTGTCAATTGCCAAAAACCTGATGGTGTGCCTTGACAATTTTTGTGCCTTGTCAGTGTGCCATGAGATGAGAAAGGTTGAAAATCACTGGTCTAGAAGGCTGTGCGCTGCCAACAATAACCTGCAGATTAGCCGTTGATGGAGTTCTGCTCATTGGGGGTGGATTGGGCAGGAATTGGGTGCAGTGCTCAGTGACAGCAGTGTACACCAAATCCAGATCCCTCAACCCAGCCTCAACATGCTCCTAGGAGCCTCCTCAAGGCTATGCAGCTGGCATAGCTTTGAGAAGTCCTATAGGGGACCAGGCAGTGGCTGAAGAGTCAAATAAAATTTTTCTTAACTTAACTTTCCTGGTCATTCTGGTGCATAGCCAGCCGGCAGGATGCAACGGCTGCTACGTCAGCACCCCTAAGAACCTAAGAACATAAGAACAGCCCCACTGGATCAGGCCATAGGCCTATCTAGTCCAGCTTCCTGTATCTCACAGCGGCCCACCAAATGCCCCAGGGAGCACACCAGATAACAAGAAACCTCATCCTGGTGCCCTCCCTTGCATCTGGCATTCTGACATAGCCCATTTCTAAAATCAGGAGGTTGCACATACACATCATGGTTTGTAACCAGTAATGGATTTTTCCTCCAGAAACTTGTCCAATCCCCTTTTAAAGGCGTCTAGGCTAGACACCAGCACCACATCCTGTGGCAAGGAGTTCCACAGACCTGCACCATGTAAGGCTGGTCCATGGTAGGATTGGGCCATTAAGCTTCAGTAAGTTTAATTGAAACAATCACATAGACTTCCTCTTCTGATCCTGTTTCCACTTCCCTCCCCTTCTACAATTGACTCCCTAGTGCCTACATAAACCCCTTGGACCAGGGCCCTCTTGCCTGCCCTGTCATTCTGTGTGTTGCACCATGTACAGTGAGTGCACTCTATAATAGTTGTAATAACAGTACTGTATCCAGTGTTATTGTACTTGCATTGCCAGTTCTCCCCGAATTTATGACAAGCTGCCTGGCTGGACTTCAATATCAGAAATAGTCCCACCTGAAGAAGAGTCTGGGAAGGTACACTTTCAGGCAAGAAGCCCAGCGAGAAGGTACTGCTTGCCCACCTGTTACTTCTCCATGTTAAATCACTCTTTCCACCCAAAGCATCTTTTACTTGTTTAGCATTCTAATTTTCAGGTTGTGCCACTGTCACATCCAGTCAGACCCTTTAGGAAAAACCATATATGAGCACTCAAGTCATGAAAACCCTGATTTTTTTGCAACTGGTGTCAGCCTAAGTCACTGACTCTGGCCTGATTCATGACTTGGGACCAGTGACTCGGAAGTGAGTCACGACTCAGATTGATTCAAGTGACAACTCACTTTCTATGTGTGCTTGCAACTCTATTTTGTGTGAGTGTGTGCTTGCTTCCTTTTGGGGGGGGGGGCACTTCTGCCAAAGACCTTGTAGGTGATCTGGAATCCGGCATTCAGATCAATGGCAGCAGCAGATGTGGTGGGAGGAGGGTAAGTTGGATCCAGGAGGTGGAGGCTGGGGGGAGGAAGAAGGTTTAAGGTTTTTTTCTTTTTTGGCTGCATGAGGCTGGGGGGAGGAACCAGAAGAAGGGAGGCAGCCAGGACATGGGAAGAGTGGAGAGGGCTCTCTTGGAGATCTAGGGTGATTGGACAAATGAATGGTCTGATTTATTTTTCTGGATGAGGGAGCAGAGAAGAAGGAGCCCAATGGATGGGGGACAGGGGTTCTTGTGATAGGAACAAATGGCTGGATACAAGCCCGGGGTGGGGAGCAAAGGAGGCAGGAAAACCAGGGGTGAAGCATAGAGGAGGCTATGCTCAATAGAAGAGGCTGGTGCTCCTTCTGAAGGTGGAGTTGTGAATTGTGATGTGAAGGGGGGGTTGTCCCTGGAGTTTGTATGAAACCAATCATTTTTCTGCACTGTTGCGCTCTCTGGAATAAAGCATAGCTTTTGTTTACTTAAATAAAATGAAAATGGTGGTTGAAGTGAAGGACTTCAACACACCACTGACTGCAGATGGAATGGGAACATCAGGGGAGTGTTAAATGAGAATTCCGACACACACACACCACCAGCACCTGGGTTGTGTTTGTTTTTTGTGGAGTTGCTGATGTACGCTTTGACTAATTTCTCATAATAACTCATGACTCAAGTCAAAATGACTCTATAAGTGACTCGGGTTGAGTTGTGACTGTGGCCCATTATGACCTACAAGTCAAGTCAGAGGGTCGGAGACTTGTGACTTGATCTGCAACTTGGGCTCAGTGACTCCAGTACATCCCTGGGGGGAAAAATTAATCAAAAGATTGCATTTTTTAAAAGATATATTTTTGCTATAGCAATCACTCCAAAGTAATAGCAATATTCACTTGCTTATGCTCCAATCATGTATTAGGTAGTAAGCCCTCTGAAACACAGTGGGGTTTACTTCCAAGTAAGCATTTACAAGTCACTTCTGATCATCTGCGGATGACCCCAACCCACACTGAGCCTGGATCAGGGCCAACCTGTATCACTCTGTAGCCTCCGAACCTGAGTGGAGAGAGCTCTGGTTGTGTCTGGAGGGCATTCTGAGGGCCAAGGAGGCCACATGCAGCCTCCTTGGCCCTCAGAGTGACTTCTAAGGTCTTAGAGAAAACTGCAAGTGATGTTTAAAGGCTTTTGGAGCCCTAGGGAGGGCTTCCCAGGCCCTCTGAAGGTCTTATAAGGCCTTTAAACGTCACTTCCGGTTTTCAGTGAAAACCAAAAGTGATGCTCTGTGGCCTTGGGGAGGCCTTTGCAATCATTCTGAGGGCTGGGGAGGCCACACACAGCGTCCCCGGCCTTCAGAATGCCCTCTGGATGCGACCAGAGCTCTGCTAAAGTTGCATTCGAAGGGCTAAAGGTGCCAATACCTGTGGATTTCATTATACGCAGAATTTGGTATCAATGGGGGGGGGGGGCCAGGAACAGATACAGATACCGAGGCACCACCTGTGTAGCATTGTGCAGTAAAAAAAAAACTTCATATACAAATAATCTGTTTCTCAGAGTTATTTCATGTTGTCTTTGGCAAAGCCAGTGTTTGTGTAAAGTGTCTTTTTAATGCAGGACACATTGACCAGGGGATTTTTTCCCCTATGTACACAAGTTTGACCAGCAACCATAAAATAGTTTATTCTCCAAGGTAAACACCAGTTGGAATGGGCAAGGTCAAAGAGGGAGGAAGATAGATGAAAAGGATGGGTAAGTTTTAAAGCATCTAGTATTCAGAATTAATAAATTATACCTAAATTATACCTAAATTTATATATTAAATTATATAATAAATTATACCTAAAACACAGGTAATTCCCTTTTCAATCAGGTGCTCTTTTAAGAGAAAGAAGAAAAACAGACAAGAAAAACAAAACAACATCAAAATATTGCATTTTTCAGAAAGTACATCTCCTGCTATAGCAATAATTAAGAAATGAACCATCAAACATAAATGTAAAAAGAGAAGATCACATCTGAAGGTTCTAGTAATCCAGCTTTGTAATATCCTTCTGGAAAAATTACTGACTTCCCTGTCAATAATAGGCTGGGCCTGGTAAGGGCATGACATAAAGGAAAAAGGATCTTTTGTTTAGGAAGACAAGAGCAGGGCCTAGGAGAGGGGGGGTAAAGGGGGTAATTTGTACCTGGGCCCAGGGTCAGAAAGGGGGCCCAGGAGCCAAAGGATGGGGCCCAGAAATTTCCTGGGATCTTACATTTTCCAATCTCACCCAGACTCACTGCCCACATGGGATGCACATGGCATATGGCGGCAGGTACTGCCGGAAGCACATGCACCAGGCCCAGGAATGCATACGTTCCTTAACAGTGTCGCATCTGGGAGGAAGCTGACCTGCTCCAGGAGCACTTTGGCTTGTGGACCTGCTTGCCGTGAAGAAGTGGATGGGAGCTCAGGGACACAGCTGTGGAGTTGCAGCTGCTACAGAAGGCTGCCCACCCCATTGCCCCCCCCAGTCTGTTTGACCCCCCTCCCTCTTTGGGAAGGGGCCCCAAAGAAACTTTGTACTCCCTGATAGGACTCCTCTTGGAGGCCCTGGACAAGAGAGTGTGAATGTCCCAAAGTCTTTAGGGAAGATTTTTCTTTCCTGGGAGACATTTTTGTCCTGGGACCATGGTTCACTTAGTTCCAGCAATCACTCCCTCTGGAAGCTGTTCCTTGCCAACCCACCTATCCACTACCCACCCCAAATGCCCTTGAGTTTGGGCACAGGGCAGGCTGAATTCTTCATTACCATTTGGTCAGTCTCTGCCTTTCCTAATAGGCTTAAGAACATAAGAAGAGCCCCACTGGATCCAGCCAAAGGCCCATCTAGTTCAGCATCCTGTATCTCACAGTGGCCCACCAGATGCCTCAGGAAAAACACAACAAGAGACTTGCATCTTTGTGTCCTCCCTAGCATCTGGCATTCTGAGACAGCCTACTTCCAAAATCAGGAGGTTGCACATACCCATTGTGGCTTGTAACCTGTGATGGACTTTTCCTCCAGAAATTTGTCCAATTCCCTTTTAAATGCATCTAGGCCAGATGCCATCAATACAGCCTGTGGCAAGGAGTTCCACAGACTAATCACATGCTGGGTAAAGAAGCATTTTCTTTTGTCTGTCTTAATTCTCTGAACACTCAATTTTGTGAATGTCCCCTGGTTCTGGTGTTGTGTGAGAGGGAAAAGAGCATTTCTCTATTCACTCTATCTACTCCCTACAGAATGTTATATCTCTCAATCATGTCTCGCCTTGGGTGCCTTTTTTCTAGACTGAAGAGATTGAAACTCTGGCAGACCTAGATCAAGAAATCTAGAGGCCCTAAGCACTGTAATGAGTAAGGTGCCCCCTTTAAGTCACTTTAAACCCTTTAACTGGATTAAAGTCCAGTAAAAAGTGAAGGCAGTGCTGGCTCTGGGCCCCTGGACAGGAGGGGCCCATCTGGAACATGACATCAGGGTCCCTGCCACTCTTCACGATGCCCTTCACACACATGGGAGGAGGGGAAGGTGTAGGCTGTTCTGCGGTGCTATGGCGGCTACAGGAGGTGGATGAGCTGCACAGAAATGGATGTGGATGATGACAAAGAGGCCACCACCCAAAATGACTGTCTCAGCCCTCCCCTCTGCATGGACAGCATGGCTTGGACAGGGGGGATCTTTATTCTGCAGTTACCACCTGCTGGCTTTCAGAAAAGGGGGGGTAGAACTCAAACAAATAAATTCAAAATCTTTTCACATTCAAAAGACAATCAAAGCAATATATATCGCTGGCGCAGGTCTGAGTTGTGGCTATTGGGGCTTACACCAAGGCAAGGGGGCAAATGTCTTCTTATCCCGTATAGGCCTTCAGCAGCCAAAATTCCCCCATGGGATACACTGTGACCCGCGCCAGCACCACTGCATCACCCCACAGGAATTTAGTTAGAATTGGGCTATTAATGGTTTGTGTTCCTAGCAACTTCCTTGGACTCCTGAGCTGGGAAAAACATGTTTTGAAAGGTAAAAGTTTCGCATCTACAATAGTCCTTGCCCACATCATGATGAAGTTCTATTTAGGAAATGATCCAACAGCACTCCAACCAGCTGCCACAGCTGGGTGACAGGACAAAGGCAGAACCCATCAGGGGCCCCCAACTATCAATACCCCCTGATTGGTGCTCTGCAGGACTTCAAGGTTGCCATGACAACCATGGGACTGGTCTACTCCAACGAAGTCAAACTTTGGGTCGGATGCTTCCAATTGTACAGGGTAGTGACCTGGATGTCGAGGAGTTTCTTCTGACAATTTGAAATAGGAGTGGTTATCTAAAAAAGCCCTAAATGGCTTGGGACCTTAGTATCCGTAGGACTTCCCATGACCACACAAACTGGCCCAGAAACAATATTTCTTGATAACAGATCCTCCTCTGAACTCCCCACTATCTGAAGTTAGGAAGGGACAGTGACAGTCTTCTCAGCCCCTTCACTCTGGAATACCCTATAAATTAAAATATAATTGACTCTGGAATAGCCTATACCCTTGACTCTGGAATACCCTATAAATTAAAATATAATAATAATAATAATAATAATAATAATAATAATAATAATAATAATAATTTATATATTTGAAGTGCTGCTATTTAGTATAGTATTGGCAACCTTCAGTCTCGAAAGACTATGGTATTGCACTCTGAAAGGTGGTTCTGGCACAGCGTCTAGTGTGGCTGAAAAGGCCTTTTCAGTGCTGCTATAAAGATAGCCTTTCCTCTCATTGCCACCAGTTTCAGAGACCAGTGGCACCTGCAGTAGGTTCCCCTCAATTACCTCAAGAGCCTGGCCATCTCCAATGGAAGAATGGAGTCCTTGAGGTATCCTGGCTATAAGCCAGTGATTTTCAACCTTTTTCATATCTGGGCACACTGACATAGTACTACAATTTTCCAGGCACACCATTAGGTTTTGACAATTAACAAGGCGCACCATGCTGCCAGTGGGGGGCTCACATCCCCCCATTGGCCTGACTAATAAATGACCTTTCCCCAAATTTCTGTGGCACACCTGTGGATCACTTGCGGCACACCAGTGTGCCATGGCACAGTGGTTGAAAATGGCTGCTATAAGCCATGAAAATCTTTAACTGCCAAAACCAGCATTTTGAATTGTGCTCAGAAATGAATTGGCAGCTGGTGCAGATGGAAGAGAAATGGTCTAACAAGGTCAAACCACCTTGAAAATTAATGATATGTATACATTCAAGGCCTCTAAATAAAGCATTGAAAATAGGCCATTTTCCTTTATGTGGGTGTTGAAGAAATCCTGCTAGATTTGTCAAAAGGAAGCCTTTGCTCTGTCTGTAATGTTAAAAATTGATTCTGGCATGTTCCATTGATTGAAAATCCAACTGACAGGATTTGCCACACCCTTTGGAAGGTGCCGCTGAATGAGAAAGGGGCACCATCTGATATCAATGGGTATTGACACAGGCATTGGAAGGACTGAGAGGAACTCAAGTGACAGTTGATGATGCACTGATAGTGGAGGAAGGCAATAATTTTTACAACAAGCATGAGAAGATCATGATTAAAAAGCAAACAGCATTTTTGTGAACACCACATGTAAATATAAAGAGAAGACTATACAACTGAAACAGGATAAACTTAAAATGGAGGAGTCACAGAGCTACACTATATTGGACACTTACTGAAGTCATAAGACTTGAAGATAGATCCAGAAAAAGTAAGAGCTATTCAAGAGATGCCAAGACACCAGGAAGTTAAGGGAGTTCAGATGTTTCTGGGAATAGTTAACTACTTGGCTTAGTTCTGCAAACACCTTTCTGATCATTGTAAAGTCTTGAGGCAATTATCACATTGAGATGCACTATGGGAGTGGACTGAGCATCATGAAGAGGCCTTCCAAAAGGTGAAATTATTCCAGTAGCTCCCATTTTAAAGTATTATAACCCAGAGAAGCCACTAATGTTACAAGCCACTAATGTGATGCATCTGAGACCAGTCTGTGGATGTCTATGTTACATGGAGGACAGCTTGTTGCACATTCATGTAGAACCTTGTCAGAAGCAGAAAAAGGCTATACACAAATTGGAAAAGTCTTGCTTGCTGTACTATTTGGAGTGAGCAGTTTCATCAAAATTCCTATGGCCTTATCGTAGCCCATTCATGTTCAGATTGATCATAAACCTCTGGAAACTGTGTGGAACAAGCCCTTACTCAGGTTTATATATAAGCAGACTTGCCTAGAATTGGGTTCTCATTATCTTTGAAATGGGCCTTGGGGGCCAGGGAGGGGCTAGCCACCTTCCCCTTTGGTACCCTTTTCCTGCACAGAAATAGTCCACTTCTATGAGCGAAAGGAAGCAGGATCACTCCTGTCTCAGTGGGAGGAAATATGTTCCAACTCAGATCAGCAAACACAGGGGGAAAAAACAGACAAGCAGCAGCATCACTGATGGTGGCATCACCCAGTGCAGAGCTTGGCAACCTGCAAATTTGGTGGTGATATGATGGTGTCATCAAATCACATGTCACTTCCAGGTTGCCAAGCTTTTGCTGCTGGAGGGAGGAGAAGCCAGCCATGGTGCGCCAGGTGTGGGTGCGCATGTGGGTGCGCATTGGCTCTGGCCGTGGCAAGTTCCACTGGCTCTCCTACCTACTGCTCTTCAGTGGCAACCGAGCCTCCTGCCAGCTGGGTTGCAGCCAACACCTTTCTGAGAATTGTAAACTCTTGAGACAATTATCAAACTGTCTGAGGCATGTCTGTGGATGGTACAGCCAGGGTAGGAGTGATGCTGGCAGCACTCTCTCATGGATGGTACCTGGGGTGGACTGCCTCCTGCTCCCATTGCTATGCCACTGCCTCCACACATGGCATAGGACCCCCCCCCATTTCTTTCCTTACCTCTTTCCTATTCCTCCCCTCTCTCCTCCACTTCCCCCTATGAAACCCATGTGCAGCTTTATTTACATGACATGAGGGTGGCTATGTTTGTTGTGGGTGACTTGGCTGTGTGTTCTAACTTATGTCATGGCATGACATATGGCAGGATGCCCAAGCCATGTATTTCCCCCCCCCCCCCAGTATCTAGAATTAGCAAGCCAACTTGTAGCATGAAGCTGATGCAAAGGGTTCCTGGTGGGTTGTGCTTGTGTGGCTTGTGTGAGCACAGTGGTGCCTGGAGGGCAGCAATGTGTGTGGGTGCTGCTCTGGCCACCTGTCTGTGGACATGGCAGCCATGAATCCTGGAGGCATTTCATCTTCTGTAGTCTCCTTGGTCATGCATTCTGCTGTCAGCTTGGTATTATTCTGGTCTCCTTGGGGTAGGCTTCATTGTATTCCAAAGAGCTGTCTCCTGGGCAGATGTGGCTGGGATTGTGATCCATGGAGCCTTCTCAGGGATGTTGCAACTTGGCTGCCTTTGTTGGGCTGTGATTGTGCAGTTGCTTTTGTGGAGGTGGAACTGGTACCTAGGTATGGGATTGGCAGGCAGGTTTGCAGAATTGGTGGATGGATCTTAGGGCATAACTGAAGACATGCACTGTTTTGTTGCGGGAGTACTGAAGCACCACTGCTGTGGCTAGTGATGGCATCTAGGTGGTATCAGGGTTGTGGGGGTGACAGTGATATTACTGGTCTGACTGTGCTAGTAGGATATGGCTGGTGCTCTGTTGTCTCTCCTCCTCCCCCACCTTTGCTGACTAGGCTTAGGATGATGGACATCATGCTGGCATCCATGCAACATTGGCATGTCATCCAAACAGACCTTTTTACTCACAAATGGTAGGCTCTTAGGGCTAGGATATACTGGGATGTCCCTTGGAGAATTGAGAATTGAGTCCTTGTACTACAATGTATTAGCCAATTAGGGAACTTCCGGAACTGGATTTGGAGAATATTGTGAAGATTCAGCCTTTAGGAACAGGATAAGGTCTGGCAAAGGAGCACTGTGTTGCAACAGGGTAGTAGACGAGCATATGAGGTGAAGAATGGAAGGATACTCAGTAAGGAATTTAGGAAAAACAGCAGAAGTAGGGAATGGTCATATCGGTTACAGACAAGAGAGTTGCCAACAAAGGTCCCAACAATGCACTGACTGGGATAGAGCCTATGCCACCTGCTTACAAAAGTGAAAATACATTAGCAAGTCACTTGATAGTGAGAGACAGGAGAAAAAAAAAGACTTCTTCAAGGATGTTACTTGAGGGAGACGTTCTGTGGAATGGTCAACAGAAGGAGATATCCCTGAACCTAGAAATTCTCAAAGTGGGTAAGGTGTTACTAGCACTGGCAGTACCTAGGGGAATCAAGGGGGCAAATGCCCCGTGGTGCCATGCCTTCATGAGTAGTGACATCATTCACACCCCCTGCCGCCATTTGGGTGGCAGAACTGCCTGGCCCTCAGAAGGCTTCTAAGCCCTCCAGAAGGCCATCTAACATCATTTCTGGTTTTGGCAAAAAAACGCAAGTGATGTTTTAAGGCCTTTAAAAGACCTTTTGAGGGCCAGGAAGGCCTTAGAAGACCTTCTGAGGGCCAGAGAAGACCTCCAAACATGACTGGTGAGGAGTAAAATTCTACTCAGTGTGGGGACATTCTACAGTCCTGATCATGGGTTGTATGGGGACCAGGATCGCCACTGGTTACTAGACCTGCTCACCTATGCAGCAACGGACCTCCTCAACCCCATGCCCTGGGCAAAGATCCATGATGGTGTCCCCCGTAGCTGTCACCACTGCCCCCCCCAAAATCCACTTCCCCCCCCCACTCAGCTGAGGCTCACAGAGCCTTGCACATCCTGCACCTGCATAGGGGAAGCCTCTCTGAGGTTCCCCAATGCTTTAAACTGTGCTTTCGGAAAACTGGAAGCACAGTTTCCGACCCCGTCAGGAGCCTCAGAGAGGCTTCCATGGGGTCCTAGCAGCTCACGCCTGGGGCATTTGCCCCTTCGGACCTAATGGCAGGTCCGCAACTGCACCTCTGTGCAATTAGACCATACGTAATGTGCTTGCTTGTTTTTTTTATTTTTTACTGTTATTTTTTTGTAAAAGAGAAAGGATTCGGCACCAGATTCTGTGGAGACTAATTTAGGCCACACCTTCTCCAAGCTGTCAGTTAATGCAGAGCTAGCGGCCTGAATAGAAGTCGATCTTGAATAAAGTAGCAAGTTCCTTTTAAACCTTCTGAGGCTTGGTGATTGAAAGCAAACATTGCTTCTTGGAATAGTGCCTGTGCTTTACTGTTTTATTTGGTGATCGTATTTATTGTGTGCTGTGTTCCCTCGTGTGATGGGGATGTAAATAAGGGCGCAATCCTAACCCACTTTCCAGCACTGACACAAGGGCAATGCAGCTCTGAGGTAAGGGAACAAACATTCCCTTACTTTGTGGAAGCCTCCATGAGTGTCACCCAACTGCAGGATGCAGCACATACCCCATTGGCACAGCTATGCCATATCTGGAAAGTTGGTTAGGATTTGGGCCTTATGGCTTACTGCTGATGTGCACTGTTGCAAACATACTATAAGGAACGTTTGCAGGCCCTACTGCCAGGCAAGCATCAGCGGTAGCCTAGCGTTGGCCGGTGCTAAGAGTTTTACTGCTTGGCGGTCGCATAGACCACCAAACAGCGGAGAGGTATGGGGGAGCATGGGGGGAGGCAGGGAGGAGGCATTCCAGGGATGGGGGAGCTGGGGAGAGGATGGGGAGGAGGCGTGCTGGGAGGAGAGAGTGGGGAGGGAGGGAAGCGGGACCAGTGAAGCTTTGCTGCACCGGATCCAGAGCCTCTGTGTTAAGCTCACTGCCCAACACGGAGGCTCTTGATTCACCACTGACCTTTTGTTTGGTGGTGAATCAGTAGCCCCATTGCGGGGCCACTCTTTTCACCTGGGGGAAGGGGACAAAAGTCCCCTTCTTCCAAGGAGCCACTGGCAGAATGCACAAGTTGCAGTGGCAGCCATTTTCAGCGTCGCTGCAGCCCAAGGCAGCTCAGGATTGGGCTGCCCATCTTTAAATTTTGACGTGAAGTATATGAAGAAATATTGAAGATCGTTAAATACTCTTTCTGGCCAGATCTCAAATTATCTGTATTGTTGTTCTCCTAGTCAAGTACTCCATAATGATTTGATAGCTTTTCGACTATTAGCAATGTGATTTCAAATTACTTTTTACCGGAATACTGCCAATTTTCAATTAATTTGTGGTATGTCAGTGTCAGATGGATTATTTTTTTTAAGAAACAGGGAGCACTGTCAGCCAAATACAATTTGGATTTGGGAAGTGATTTGCTAATTTGCACCAGAGTTCTAATTGCTAATTTGCACCCAGCAGAATGGCAGCATGACCATAGTGAACTACGGCACTTCATAGCCAAATTATGTTAGAACCAAAAAGGCCCAACAAGCATGCAACAGAGATGGTAAAAACTGAATCAGGAAAACACATATCTATGGCCCAATCCTGTCTAAAATGAACAGAAACAGCCTGATACTGCCTAAACTCCCCATACTGCAATGCAGCAGTGCCAGCATGACATCCACAGCATGTTGTGGGGGGTTTAGGCCTCCAGAGGCCTCCCTGAGAGAAGGGAACATTCCCTTAAGGACACAATGCAATCCATGTGGACCCATGAAGGCAGGTGGTGCCTGAGAAGGGGCTTAGGATTTGGTAGGTGCTGCTGCCACAAAATCCTGCCCCCTTCCCAGACCCAATCTCCCTTCCTCTCTGCCCTGTGGCCTCTCCATTCTGTTCACACTCTGTCCCATTCCATTCCCTCCCTGTCTCCCTCCTGCCCCCTTGTGTGATCCTATATGGTCCAGTGAGCATCTTGTGTCTGCTGCTGTGTGAAGACAACAATGTGCCACTTCTGGCAGTGGCCAGTCCAAGTGCTTCAGCGAGTTGCCTTTTGTGGCAGTCAGAAAACAACAGTGGTATCGCTAGGGGGATGCAGATTGCACCAGGTGACACTACTACTGGTCAAAATTTCAAAAATCTTAGTATTTTTGACTACTACCATCGTGTTATGTATCAGTCATGTGTGGATGAATAAAGTTAATGGGGGTGACACCAACCCTAGTTATGCCACTGAATTTAGGTTGTGTGTATGATATTGTAATTTATTCTGTATGGTCTGGTATGGGAGGAGTTCCATCATGTGTGTGACACAATGAGTTCTCCCACTGGGTGACACAAACCCTAGTCATGCCTCTGGAAAGCATGTAACACTGCGGGAGCACTTGTTCTATCAGTGTAATATTCTTTCAGGATTGGGCCATAATAGGTATAATCCTGAACTACATTTCCTGATAAGATGGCTAGATTTCATTTTATTTATTATTAATTTAAAACATGTATAAATACTGTACTGCTTTTCTGTTAAAAAAATATCCAAAGCTGTTTACGGTTTTTTTAAAATCATCATCATATCTAGGGGTGCGCAATTTTTAAAAAATCATTTTGTTAAATTCATTTTTGTTTTTAAGTTTGATGCCCGTGTGTTTAAAAAAAACTCATTTCATTACAATTCATATGGTGGTTTTTTCCCATTTTGTAATTCATATGTGTTTTTGTGCTCATTCTTTTTCCCCCCTTTGTTTTGTAGCAAGACTGTAGCAAGTAGCAGAGATTCTTTGTGTGGCCACCTTCTAGAAGCAGCTATTTTATTTTCCCACAATGTACCAACCGATACAGTGCTGGCCCATAGCATTACCTGAAAAAACATGAAAGTCACCAGTAGCGCCTGCTGTGTTTCTGTGGCATTCACTGTTTTTCTTCCCATAATGCTCCAGACTCAACTGAAACATGAAGCGTTATGGAATACTAAATGGTGTCCACCAGGAGTTAGCTATATGGAAGACTTTGACTGCCAACTGGACAAGGTAAGTTGAATGGGTAATTGTTGAATGGGTGATGAATGGGTTTTGAAAACAAACCCTGTATCCTTTCATAGAACTCATCATGGTTATTCTGGAAAACAAACTATTGGTTGTATACAGTTTGTTTTCCAATCATTCTGAGAATAAATGCACACTCAGTATTCAAACATCCCATCACACATGCAATGACACCACTTCACTTTTATGCATATCATGTGAAATAAAGAAGCCACCATTTTGAATGCAAGGGTTTATTAGGAAATCATCTATTTTTTCATTGCTGGGCTTATTTATACAGGCTCGACTTTCTGTAGAAAATCAGATTTCTTTAGAAAGGTTCAGGAGAGCTTTTGAAAGATTTAATTTAATATATGTGCCGTTGCCTTGAATAGACATTTGGCCCCATGAAAAACTGTATCACAGGCTTCTAATTGCATGAGTAGGATATTCATACATCATGTTGGCAACCTTCAGTCTTGAAAGACTATGGTATCGCATCACGAGAGCATGATTTGTGAGACTCCACATCATACATTAGGTCTTCAGACTTTTCACCTTTTGATTGTCGACTAGCCAAAGTCATGGAGGAATCTGAAGAGAAAGAGTGAAGAAATTAAAAGAACGTAATATTTTGCAGGATGAAAAGTGCTCTTTATACCTGCAATGGAAATGCTTTACACATAAGTCAGTGCATTTCAAATCAACATGGTAACTATCCAATTCAAGCTGCAGCACTAAATGTACTCAGTAGGACTTTCTTCTGAGTAAACACCCTTGGTATAGGGCAGTCATGCTTGGAAACGCTGTAAGCACACTGCAGGTACATCTTCATAATGACTGTGCATTAGTCACCACATCGAGCCCATTGTTAACAACTTGGGCTTAACACACGGGGAATCTAGAAACATAACAGACCATCATCATAGAGGACACTAGAACCATTACTATGGGTAATCCCAATGATGCATATGACATTGACTTACCAGATGGCACACAGTGCATGGCAACATTCATGGTGGTGGTGGCGGTGGCTGAGTATCCTTCTTTACAGCGCAACAAGGGCACAATGGGGCTGCATTTTGATGGTTTTCCTCGAAGCTGAATTCCATCAATTTCCACTTTTGTATGCTTCAGGTCGCAGCCTGCATTAGAACACGCATCAATCTTTTAAAACCTTGTGAAGGGATCTGGAAGTTCTCCTCTGGAACCCCTCTCCCTGTCTACAATGATCACCTTCAATGGAAAATGAATCAAACCATCTCCCAAATATACAGTGACATCTATTAATAGCAGTCCTGAAACTTTTAACTTTTAGCAGGTATGCAGATTCCAAAACTTTTTCAGACACTGAAGAAATCGATTGATTATATCCTGATTTCAGTTCCCATTTCAGTCAGTTATCATGAAATGAACTTCCCAACCCCAAAGAGTGGCTTACAACATATCCATAATATAAAGTTCATTACATATCATACAGTACAATTAAAACAATAAAACAAAATCAAATGCACAAACAACTAAGGGTGCAATCCAAACTGTGCCAGCCAGGAACTTGTGCTGGCCCAGGAGGGTCGCAAATGTGCCATCAGGCATGTTTGCACCTCCTTGAGAGTTGGCTGGGCTGGCATAGGGATGGCGCGCCAGCCCGCAGAGGCTGAATTCAGCCTCTGCACCGACTTGAAAGGGGAGGCTTGCGTTGACCAAGCTCAACAGATGCAAGAGTCTGGGAGAATAGGGAGGAGACAGGAGGGAGGCGTTCTGGGGCGGGGTGAGGGTGGGCAGAGAGCAGTCCCAGGGGCAGGTGGGTGGGGAGTGGGAGGCAGGGCTAGGAGATATGCCAGATCCTAGCCCCCTTTCCAGAGCTGGGCAGAGCGTCTGCAAGCTGCTCTACTCTCTTTGGACTTAGGCCACCTCCTGAGTTGGCACGAGTCCAAGGAGACCCACTGGGGCTGCGTTGGCTTACCCAGGGGTAAGGGGAACAATTTCCCCTTACCTCTGGCTCTTTGGGCCCCTATCTTGCACTGGATACAACACAGGCCTCCTGGCCTGCCTGTTCCAGCGCAAGATA
Organism: Tiliqua scincoides; assembly: GCF_035046505.1. Classification (NCBI taxonomy): domain Eukaryota; kingdom Metazoa; phylum Chordata; class Lepidosauria; order Squamata; family Scincidae; genus Tiliqua; species Tiliqua scincoides. The sequence goes on along the minus strand of NC_089824.1, from coordinate 139,635,765 downwards.
GGATTGAGCTGTAAAACAACTAATGATTTCAGACATTAGTCTGAAATGGTGACAACACCCACATGCAAAGGAAGAAGTGAGCCAGGTGCTGGTGCCTTAAGAACCCCCCACCAAAGCCCCCCACCAATCGCAAATAATGCAATTGGCATTATTTGAGAGCTAAAGGAAGCAACTTAGTAGGGTCTGCCTACCTTCATATTTTGAATCAGCATCCTGCACCCAGGACTGAACAAAGCTCACTGCGTTTTTAGCTATGTATCCAGTTGGTGTTCGGTATTCCTGTTCAGTTTCAGCATCAAATTTCCCACAGACACCACATAATTTTCCAGCCAACCAGACATTGACATGAATCTTCATGAAAACAAATCAAAAATTCATTGTAATTTGGTTTACAATAAGAATAAAAAGTCGCATGGTGCTATGAGTGCATCCTGCCCCAGGAAGCACTGAAAAAAATATATATGCTGCACAAAAATTGAAGGTTTTTTTTCATGTTCAAGGTATTGGTTTTGTTTGTGGACTTATAAAGATGGATTTGCTCAAAGAGCTGCTACACAATGTGGACGAGGGTTTTACTGCTGTTGTTTCTCAGTCCAGCATGACATAAAGATACATTAATTTGAAGGAGCAGTGAGGTGTGGGTCATATCAATCACAGCATTGATCATTATTAGCTAAAGATCATTTGCTCTGATAATCTGATAGATATGTGCAGATTTTGCTTTGCAGTCCACAGATCATTTGCAGCCCTGAACGTATTTGTAATGAAGAGACACATACCAGGATATGAAGTCCGTCGTATTTCAGTGCCTGAAGTCCAAACTTGGGAGCAAAAAGGGCAAGACTGGCATTTGCATTTTCAATAGTAAAGAGTACCTCTGTGAATTAATAAGAAAAAGTCAAAATAATAATTTCACTGGGAAGCAAGGGAAGAGGAGGGAGTCCCAAACAAATAAAATATTTGAATGAAACTTTTGTTCCCAATAAATAGAAACTTGCAGGGTTTCTGAACCAGTAATCTATTTTAGGGCACAAGCCTAACCAAGTCTACTCAGAAGTAAGTCCTATTTTGTTCAATGGGGCTTACTCTCAGGAAACTGTGGTTAGGATTGCAGCCTTCGTCAATTTCTGAATGAAACATCATCATACTGAGCTGTGTAACCCACCATTTAGGTGATCTGGAATTAAGGGATCAACAGAGAAGTGCAAGAGATTTATTTTGTATCATTACTCCATTTTTGTTATAAAAGTATTTTTATAAAAAGTATTTTATCAGTATTTTGCTGCCTCCATTCTTTGGGCCACACCAGAATCTTTGGGCCACATCTTTGGGCCACACTAGAATCAGTCACTTTGTGTTCTCACCAGCTAGTAGCAAACACACATTCGTTGGTGAGAGTGTGAGGTGACTGGACCTAGAGTGGGCTGAAGATGGCCAAACAAGGTTCAGGCAGTGTGATGTCACACCTCCTGAAGGTGACACCCAGTGCTGCCTGTTCCAGTCACACCCCTGTAGTGACGTCACTGAGCTATCCCCACTGGCAACGTTCATTTTTTTTTCTGCTGAGTGCCTCAGAACGATACAACACTAAGAGAATTCAAAAACATTATAGCCACCAAAAAAACTCTGCTACTCCTTTTAACATCTTAATGCTAAAAGAAGGTAAGGGGGAGGGGAGCATATCCTTCTTCCACACTGTAGGTAAGGCTTCTCTTTCTTCTCTGCATTCCTTTTCTAACAAATGAATAACAAACAAAATGGGTTCCCCTTGATTCATTTTTTTCCCAAAACAAGGTACACCCTTATGAACAAACATTGGACTTTGAAGTGCAATGTGTCTTTCACACTGATGGAAAGGTTATCATTCCTGCAGGCCTGGGCTCAGTAGTGAGCAGACCACACAACCAGTATATACCCTGATATCACCAATATCAAAGAGCAGTCCATGGAGTGGCCGGGTGACCACATTCTGGCCCCCAAGAACAACAAGGCTACTGAATGACACTCTACTTAAGTTGTTCGAAGGGGCAGAAATGGAGTACAGGACTGTGGACTCAGTGGTGCAAACTGACAATGTGGTCCACTGACCTATAAAGTTCTTCAGAACCTTCAACCCTCCTGGCTTCCCAGCCCACAAGCTTATCCTCAAAGTGGAGGCTCCAGTAATGTTACTTTGGATCCTCAACCCACACAAAGTCTGCAGTGGCACCAGGTTGTGATGAAGGCCCTCCATAGGAACATCATTGAGGCCACAGTGTTCACCAGCTGTGCTCATACGGAGTCAGTGTTCATGCCATGCATACCACTCATACCATAAGAGTACCCCTTCCAGTTCAAGAGGCTGCAGTTCCCCCCCTCAAGGACTGCTTTGCCAAGTTCCAGGGGCAGTTGCTGAAGGTGGCAGGGATTGACTTGAAGGAGGACTGCTTCTCACTTGGGCAGTTCTACATGGCCTGCTCCAGAATGGGCTCATTCAGCAACCTGGTGATCCTAGCACCTGAGAGGAGAACCACCTATGTTGTCTACAAAGAGGTCCTTAAGTAGAGAACCAAAGGTTGTAGGTATATTTGTGATTTTTTTTCCACTACAGTGTTATTTCTCTGTCAAATGTTATATTTTGAAGTTCACTTCAACTTTCTGCATCAACATGCTTTGCTTTATTCAAACTACATATATTTTTTCTTAATTTGTTTTCCTTTACTGTTGTGAATACCTTTGCGAAGCATGGTACTATGCTATTATAGCACAAAACCAATTCAAAATACAAAAATAACAATTTATTAAACAAAAAAATTAGATGAAACCAGGACTTTCAACAATTATAGGGTCTTGCTTGACATGGGGTCGTTGGGCTAACTTTCAACTGTTCATTGCAATCAAAGGAGAGTTTATTGGAGTCAAAATGAAATTAAAGTAGTTAAATACTGTAGTGAAACAAAGGTATCATGCTACTATATGGACTAATTATAAAAGTACGTTCTTTTACATACCAGTTTCATTTTTGAATATGAATGGGAATTTTAAAATTTCAGAATCATTAACGTGTACTCTGTAGCCTTCACCTTGCTTCTGGAAGAGAATGTCTCTTAACAAAAAATAGAAACAAAGAGGAGAGTTAATCTTTAACTGTATATGGATCAATTCAATATATCGATCAATTCCCATTACTTCTGGTAAAATCGTTGCTATGGAGGATTATATTACCTGAGTAGTATTTTGTTTGCCTTAAAGGAATAGTTGATCTGATGTTAAAAATAGTTGATTCTGCCCTGGTCTACTGCTTACAGTGTTCCTTATCCACATGGTCATTTTGCCAATCAATATGCTGATAAAGAACACTACAGATTGTATCCTGAGAAACATAATCCTCATAAAAGTTTAACAGGATTAAACTTTTTTGAGATCAATCAGAAAAGTTAATTATGATTAACAGTGAAATCCTATGCATGTCTACTCAGTAGCAGTGTGTGGTTGGGGGTGGCATTGTGGAGCATGACAACCTGAAAGTTTGGCAGTGACGTGATGATCTCATCACTTCTGAGTTGCCAGAGAGAGGGTATGTGTCAGCTGCCGAGATGGAGGATACGCCTGGGTTGCAGAACTGCCATTGCCAGAGGGAGGTTACATGTCAGCATCCACTGCAGTGATCGCTACTGGCTCTCCTGCCTGCTGTGTCATGTCTGAGGCTGGTGTTGTCCAGGTTGGGAGTGATCCTGGCACCCCCTTAGCATCGATTTATGGGTGGTACCCAGTGTGCACCACACACCCTGACCTCCCACTGCTACACTACTCCTCAGTAATGAGTCCCATTTTGTTTAATGGGGATTACTCATTGGGATTTACTCATTCGATACACACACATTGCTGGGAACAGGTGTACAGAATTGCAGCTTTAGGGCACAGTCCTATCCAACTTTCCAGCACTGATGCAGCCATGCCAAGAACTGCATCCTGCAGTGGCGTGGGAGAAGTCATGGAGGCCTCCTCAAGGTAAGGGGACATTTGTAAGTTGAACAAGGTAAGCTGCACTGTGGCTGCATTGGTACTGGAAAATTGGATAGATTGGGCCCTTAATTCCCTGTCATTTCAAGGGAACTTCAGAATCCTCAGTTTCTTTTAACCTTCTGTATTAATTGGTTTGCACTAGCACAGGGGTGTCCAAACTTTTTGGCAGGAGTGCCACATTATCTCTCTGACACTGTGTCAGAAAAAAAGCATTAATTAACATTTAATTTTTTAAAAGCATTAATTAACATTTCAAATTTGAATAAATTTACAGAAATGAATATATTAGAGATGGAACTTAAATGAATGAATGAAGGTCTTGCGATAGCTCAAGGCCTAAAAAAAAGACCTTGCACAAAGTAAGGCCAGTCTTTTCTTCGCTGCCGCATCACAGATGTGAAACATGAAGCAGTGGAGGGAGCCCTTGTCCCACAGCTCACACAAGAGGTCAAACAGTTGCCCTGGCATTGTGTTGGGCCAGTGTGGGCTCCAGCAAGTCTCCGCAGGGCCAGAGGCTCACTGGAGACTGAGGGCTCCCTGTGGGCTGGATTGGGAGTCCTCAAGGGCCACAAGTGGCCCCTGGGCTGGGGTTTGGGCACCCCTGCACTAGCAGATCAGCTGTTTTGTGCCTTTATGGCAAATAAAAGTGCAAGTCAGTTGGTCTGCTACTGATAATAATACAGATAAAGACTGCAGATAAAAAGAACTGCAAACTATTTAGTTTGCAGCAGCGCATCAGCCACTTTACCCTGAAAACTGTTTCTGCTCTCATTGGATTCATTTAAAATTAAGTTCATTGTGCTACTCTGAACTACTAATTGTTGTAAGATTACCACTTCCACATTCCTTGCAAACTCCTATGACTGGATAGATATTTTTGTTTTAGCTTGAAAAGCAATTACATTGCAGGAAGACAGAGAAGTGCTTGTATTCAGTGCTAAATGTCCCTAGAAGGAGAAGCAAAGTCAGCATCAAATGTACAGGAAGTATTGACTTGAATAAACTAGCTGTATGATCATAGAGTCCACAGTAGGAAGTTAGTGTAGACAATTTCCTCCTCTTCTGTCCAGTGAAGAAGCTGAAGTTTTTTCCTTCACACCCAGTGGTCATACCAGGTTACCACAATAATATTTGAATTGACTGTACTACTTACGAGTCAGCAAGGCGAACCCTGATTTGCTTATAATTTGGATTATCCAACTGGTTTTTCATCAACACCATCAGCTTGTTCTCATCACCACAATCGTGGACCAAGATTTGGTAGCAATTTGGGGGCACTGTGTTTTTGATTTCCATTCCATTGAAGGTTTTGACGGTATCGCCATTTACTGTGCAGGTGCCTGAAAGCGGGACAAAAAACAGAGAAGCTTTTTATGCTTTGAACCTCTGGAAGCACTAAGAAATCATCCTAACCTAGAAATTGCATGTTGCTGCTACAGTTTCCACAGCATTTCCGTTTGCTCTCTAAAGGCAGCTGTCCACCAGGGGAAGACACAGGATCCTCTACCTGCCCAGCCATGTAGACCATAAGGGAAGCCCACGGCATGCCTGGCAACAATGATTTCAGCTGTTCCTTTGTGGGATTGCTAGCATACTGGTCTCAGACAGGCCCCTGTAGTTTTGCAAACTCCATGATAGATGGTGACATAACTGGTGCGATCAGACCTCTCTGACACCTGCTGCTCAGTTGTTTGCTATTCAAGCAAACAGCATAGTTGTTAGCACAGGCACAAGCGCTCTGCTGGGATGCGTCAGTCGGCAATCCCATTTTTGTGTTACTCATACAAATGGTGTTCAATAAAAGCTTAACCTGATCGTCCTTCTGTTAGCAGATAGGGATCCTTTCTCTATAGTCAAAATGTACTTCTTGTCAGTGTGTATTTGTGTGAGAGGCATAAGGGGATTTAAACTCTGTGCTCTGGAATTCCAGGCTACTCTCTCTCTCTCTCTCTTTGCCTCTTTGCTCCATGTGCCACAGTAGATCCTGCAACAGAAGAACAGTTGTACCCTTGTGTCAGGTAGCATGTGGGGAGCTCCCCCTGCTGTGCACTGACTCCCTGTCATGTGTCGTCATTGCTAGCATGCCACCCTTTTACTGGTACATGCTGGACATACTGGCATAGGTGTTGCAGGAAGTGGCTGCAAAGAGGCAATTGAGGGAGCGGGGTTGTAACCCTTCTTTGTTTCTTCCCCATAGTTCTGGACTAGTTTAGGATGAAGACTGCAGCTAAGGCAGCATAGGTAGGCTGGTGACCTAAGTTGAGTAAAGGAATGCACTGTAAATTGCTACATATATATTAAGAGAACACATATTTTAAAGGTTAAAGCCTATGGAGATGATAAATTGCTGACCTTCCAGCTTTACAAGAACCAGTAATGGATCATCCAAGAGATGTGAGATGCGAATTGGTGAATTCGGAGGGAATGGCCATATACTACTATATTCGGTATAGTAGACATCCTGGAAAAGAATATTAAAACTGATTAAAACAGAGCTGGCATACTTTCAGTCTGTTTGTGCTGTAGATGGGCACAAGGGTGAAACCCAAGACCAAAACCATCTAGCCCTTTCATTATTCATAAAAGGTTTCCCACTGGCTATTCCATTGACTTGAATAATTGTTCAATGATAATATACTGGGGTGAATTACATCATGTGTCATGTATCAACAATGAATTGCTGAATAACTTTTGGTTTGTATAAGTGTTGGTTAAAAACTAATAAGTACATATTAGCACTTGTACACATGTTTGTGTCATTGACATGACTCTCTCAGTTCCTTTACTCGTTATTCTGGACCAACACCTGAAAATCTAAGCGTGGAAATAATATTGTCTGCAGCTCACCTCGGGCATCCTCATGACCATGATACAGTTTTGTGGATCACCTGCACCCATGATCAACTCAAACCGCCGAGGAGGGTTTCTCTGCTCTTTATGTGATAAGCCCATCATGAAAGCTACTCCAGGAATTAGTTCATCAACACTTGAAAAAGGAAGGGAGAATAACTGTAATTACTCAGTCAGGTAAGAAGGTCATCTCCTTCACTTCCTTAAATAAAAAGATGTTTTCTGGCACCATTTGGGTATGTCATGTTGTACTGACCAGCTCACCGGATTCAGAAGGCAGCTGGGCTGAGCAGCAACAGATGGAACACAATGGGTCAGCTCCAGCTATGGTGAAGCAAGCCCTGAGGGACCCACTCAGATTTTAAAAATAAGTTCTAATGAGCCTTTACCATTCATTCATTCATTCATTCATTCATTCATTCATTATTCAGTCTGAATATTCTAGTCATTAGAAAGTAAATCTTCCTATTGGTCAAAATGTAATAGTAGCCTAGACAAGGAAATCTTGCCAGATAGCATGCTCTGGTCTCTTTATGGAGACTGAGCTGCTAGATTGGTACGTGTATCCCATACCACAACAGATCAGCTACTAGATAGTGTGGAAGGCCTGTTGAAGACATAGCACAAGTGAGAGGGATTAACGGCTCAATCCTGAGGTTGGTGATTCCGCCAGGTGCAATGGCACTGAAACAGCGACCACTGCATTCAGTGGCATTGCCAAAGCCACCAGAAGTCTCTGTGGGGTGGGGGGAGGGGATGATGCCTGATCAGCTGCAGTAAGGAGATTGGCTGGGGAAAAAGATTTTTTTTTTACATGACATGCATGAGTGAGGGCCAACTGGACATTGCTTGCAGGCCAAATCTGGCCCCTGAATCGCCAGATGTCAACAAGAAAGTTCTAGCAGCTTTTTAGAGGTGTTTCTTTAAATCCTGGCAGAAGTGCAAATGCCTTCTTCCCCCATCTTCTGCTTCACGCCTGTTTCCCTCATAAGTGTGAAAGATTGGACATGAGTGAAAAAAATGAAGTCGCTCAACAGGTCCAGCAGAGCACTTATATCATCCATGAATTGCTGAAATGTATACATTTACTCACTTTCTTGCAATGGATTCTATACAAGGAGGAATCTTGGGGAAAGCAACCTTCAGCTGAAGAGCAGGATGATCAGCAAATGTGCCAGCTCGAACCACTGCTGAAACCTCGTACTGCCTGCAGTCGCGACCTGCTTTCAGGGAGGCCTGAGCAATACAGCAGAATATTGAACACATTTTGTCAATATATATAATCAACTTTGAATATTAATGCTCTGTGGAAACAAATATGCTTTTGAAAAGCCTCACCCATATTTTGTCTTCAGTAATTTCAGCATCAAAGCAGGTTACTGTTGACTTTCTTGGTTCTGCGATGTCTCTGACAACAATTCGTACCGCCGAGGAGTCTCCATACAGTGTAGTCTCGTATCCTTCTACTGGTTTATTATTACGGAATGCACTGAGCCTCGCAACCAGAACTTCTGGCAGCTTCTTGGTCTAAAAGACAAAGGAAAATATCCTTCACATTCCTGATTGAGTAGAAAGAGCTACAGAAACATGTGCATTTCCATTTTGAAAGAGGAACCACAGACTTTGAAACATTTCATTAAAGGGTTTCAGCAACAATAGCAGCATACCTTTGTTTCAAACGTACAGAGTTTCACTCCCTTCCTCTTCCTTATATCTAATATTGACTCTGATTTGCCAGCTACCTCACTTAGAAGCTTCTTGAGATGGTGGATATGCAGTATTCAATAAAAGAAATATGAACAATATGAAGGTATTGTTGTTGTAAGTGCTGCCTATTCCATGCACAGAGCCAGCTAGGCAGGCTGAGATCAGGGGTCTCAATGTGTGGATGAGACAATGGTGTCAGGAGGAGGGATTTAGATTTGTTAGGCACTAGGGGACAATTTGGGACAAGCAGGACCTGTACAAGAGGGATGGGCTTCACAAAATGGAACCAGACCGTTTGCACATAATATTAAAAAGGTGGCAGAGCAGCTTTTTAAACTGATCCTTGGGGGAAAGCCGACAGAAGCCATCTGATTCAGGACTCCTAATCCCTATGGAATGAGGATGGGGAGGTTAGAGGACAACAAGGCAGGGGCAGAGTAGGAGTAGGAACTGGGAGTGGAAGCATGATGGGATTTGATAGCCTGGCCAGCAAAATGAGAGTTTGCAAGGATAAAGGAGCAAATAAGCAGCCCATCTTGAGGAACTTTGTAGAGCTTTTATACTAATACCCAAAGTCTCCAAGCAAAGATGGGAGAACTGGAATGTTTGGTGGTTAGGGAAAACACTGATATAGTGGGCCTAACCGAAACCTGGTGGAATGAGTAGAACCAGTGGGATATGGCACTCCCAGGCTATAAACTCTATAGAAGGGTCAAGGAGAGGTGTGTTAGAGGTGGGGTGGCCATCTATGTTAAAGAAGGCATGGAATACAGCAAAGCAGAGATTGAAGGTGGATTCGACTCCACCATGGAGTCACTGTGGGTTAAATTACCAGGCTCGAGGAGCAATGTAATACTAGGGGCGTACTACCATCCACCAGACCAGAAACCTGAAGGGGACCTTGAAATAAGGAAAAAGATCAGGGAGGTGTTGAGGACAGATAGGGTTGTAATAGCCGGGGACTTTAATTATCCTCACATCAACTGAGTCAATTTGTGCTCTTGAGGGCAGGTCCTCTCATGAATTAGAAACTGGTTGAGGATGAAGAAGCAGAGAGTGGGTTTAAATGGGCAATTTTTGCAATGGAGAGAGGTGAAAAGCAGAGTGCCCCAAGGATCTGTTCTGAGACTAGTGCTTTTCAACCTGGAGCATAAATGACCTGGAAACAGGGTTAAGTGGCGAGGTGGCCAAGTCTGTGGACGACACCAAACTTTTCCAAGTGGCGAAGACCAGAAGAGATTGTAAAGAGCTCCAGAAGGATCTCTCCAAACTTGGAGAATGGGCAGCAAAATGGCAGATACATTTCAATGTAAATAAATGTAAAGTTATGCACATTGCAGATGCATTTCAATGTAAGTAAATGTAAAGTCATACACATTGGGGCAAAGAATCAAAACTTTCCATATGGGTTATGAGCTATCTGTGACAGATCAGGAGAGAGATCTTGGAGTGCTGGTGGACAGCTTAATGAAAGTGTCAACACTATGTGTGGTGGCAGTGAAGAAGGCTAAATCCATGCTTGGGATTATTAAAAAAGGTATTGAGATTAAGGGCCCAATCCTATCCAATTTTCCATTGCTGGTGCTGCTGTGCCTATGGGGTATGCACTGCTTCCTGTATTGGGGATGCAGTCACAGAGGCCTCCTCAAAGTATGGGAACATTTATTCCTTTACCTCAGGGCTGCATTACAGCTGCATCGGTGCTGGAAAGTTGGATAGGACTGGGCCCTAAAATGGCTAATATTATAAAGACATTGTACAAATTGATGGTAAGGTCACACCTGGAGGATTGCGTCCAGTTCTGGTCGCCACATCTCATAAAGGATATAGTGGAAAGGGAAAAAGTGCAGAAGAGAGCGACAATCCTAACCAACTTTCCAGCACTGACTTAGCTGTGCCAATGGGGCGTGTGCTGCATCCTGCAGTCAGGGGGCAGTCACGGAGGCCTCCTCAAGGTAAGACCAAGTTTGTTCCCTTACCTCAGAGTTGCATTGCCCTTACCACGATGCTGGAATGTTGGTTAGGATTGTGCCCTAAGATGATTACTGGGCTGGGGCACCTTCCCTATGAGGAAAGGCTATAGCTTTTGGGCCTCTTCAGTGCAGAAAAGAGGAGCCTGAGGGGGGCATGATTGAGACATACAAAATTATGCAGGGGGTGGATAGAGAGAGATGCTCTTTTCCCTCTCACATAACACCAGAAGCAGGGGACATCCACTACAATTGAGTGTTAGGAGAGTTAGGTCAGACAAAAGAAAATATTTCTTTACCCAGCATAAATTACTCTGTGGAACTCCTTGTCACAGAAATTGGTGATGGTATCTTGCTTAGATACCTTTAAGAGGGGATTGGACAAATTTCTGGAGGAAAAGTTCATCATGGGTTAAAAGTCATGATAGGTATGTGCAAGCTCCTGATTTTAGAAGTAGGCTACCTCAGAATGCCAGATGCGGGGGGGGGGGCACCAAGATGTAGGTTATCTTGCTGTCTTGTGTGCTCCCTGAAACATTTGGTGGGCCACTGTGAGATACAGAAAGCTGGACTAGATGGGCCTTTGGCCTAATGCAGCAGGGCTCTCCTTATGTTCTTATGTTAACAAATGGAACACTTATGCACCAATGTGCCTTATTTTAGGGTAAGCAATACTCTAAGGAAGACTGAACATATATGCTTGACCTGCAGAAGTTATTCTTTGCAGGTAGCAAATAGAATGCTCACTGGCTATCCAAGGTCTAGGTCTCACTGGAAATTCTTACTAAGGATGCATGCCCAAAATGCCAGACCAAGGGCCAAGTGATCATTGTGTGATCTGCATCCATTTCACGTAGTTGATCTCCATGTTTTGGAACTGAAATTGTTTTGGTTACAGTGATAAATGATTTCTGTGGTAGATAAATAGGGGAAAAGTATTGATTTTGTTTGACTGCTCAGCAGCTTTCACCAACATAAACTGTGATAAGAGGAGTTGTGCTGGTTGCTGCATTGTTATTGGCCCATTCCTAGTTCATAGGATAATACCAAATGGCAGTACTAGAATCTGTTCTGCAGTTTACCAGTTTGTTACTGGGTGCAGTTCAAGATAGTACTACTGACCTTTCACAGTACATGATCTCAGTGATGTGGCTAAGGGGGTGCAGGGGGTAGCTATTGCACTGGGCAACAAGCTTTAGGGGAGCAACAAGTTGAGCTTGACACTAGTGGCCAAAATTGTGAAAATTTTGGTATGTACAAATAATATCATCATGTTATATATCATTGGATAGGTAGTTTAATGCAGAATGCAATGAAACAAACCACATCAGAATATCTTTATTCTATAAAAAGATATGGCCAATTAACCAAAAAATGAAAACACAATTGCCTTAAGGAACAAAAAGTGGATTTCTTTAAACTCAAAACAGACCTATGAAACTGATTGTTCTGAGAGCCAATGAGATGTTATTACGATATAGCATGGAACCAATAAGGTGCTAATATGGAGGAGGCAGGTTTCCCCCCAATTTGCACTTTTTAAAAAGCCCAGGTGTGATATCACTTCCAGTTGCGACATCACTTCCGGGGCATCATTTTGAGTGCCGCACTGGGATACATGTTCAGTAACTACGTCACTGCATGATCTGTCTCCAGGGTATATCAAAGAACACCTTCTCCCAACTTGAACCTTCTTACTAACATCACCAAATGAATCTTCTTTGGCAACGTCCAGAAGGACTAGACTGAAGACCAGGAGAACTGAGTCTTTCTTGGCTCATTTGACAAGTCCTTCAGGACTCGTTTTTTTAGAGAGACTGTCACAGGAAATCCCTTCAGATGGTCCGTCAGAAGGGTGTTTGTCATGCAGGGCTTTTGGAGATCACTAACAGAGAGATTCCCTTCATTCTTTTTGCTGCTGTTAAGTTCTATTATGTTATTCTATTGTTATATTGGTAATAATTGCTGATTTTTTAATTTTAATATTAGGACCATATTTTGCTTATATTTTACAGAGACCTGCCTTGATGACCCTGTTTGGACAAAGACAATATAACAATAGCTTAGTTGCAAGACATATTCTGTGCCTTATGCAGAGCAGCCCAGGATCAATCTGTGGCATCACCATACTGAGCTAGGAAAAACTCTGGCTGAAACCCTGGCCACTCTTGGTATATTTTTCTAACCAGGTCAGATATGCAACTTCTCCTCCATTTGTCACTTGCCAAGCAAAACATTTTCCATCTGTACCTGATAGTCAGTTTGATCTTCTTCGCTGCTGGATGATGATCTAGATCTAGAGGAAGAGGAGCTGCTTTCCCTGCTTTCACTGCTTTCACTTGAGCTGCGACGGCTAGCAGTTGCTTTTTGCTGTCCTGGACGCTGCAAAATGTTTTGAAAAATGCATCTTCAAGACTTTTAGCAACTTGGAGAGTTATTCTACACAATAAGGCAGGTAATCTTATATAATTGTCAGTTTGGTGGTTTTTTTTTCGTAGCAGTTCGTATTTTGTAGAAATGCCTATCTGTAACCCCTTCTGGAGGATGGGGATGATAATAAAATTGTTTCAGAATAGCCTGACCTACATGTTTCAGTGATGCGGAGCCTGATGGGCCAGCCTACAGCAGCTTCACACAACCTTCATAGGATTATTCAGGAAGCTTCTTGCGTGTACAGGTGGGCCCTTGTTACCCAAAGGTTCTAAACCCGCGGATTTGACTCACAGAGGGTTCTGAACTAGTGGTGGAGGCCCACACCTAATTTCCTGGATGCAACCGAATGTGTTCCCCAGTCACATCTGGGAGGCTTTCTGAGGCCTCCAGAGTAGACCTCCATGTGTGGCCTCTGTGGGCCTCAGAATACCTCCAGATGCAACTGGAGAACATCTCTGGTTGTGTCCGGAGGTCCTATTGGACCCGACCTGCAGATTAGTTTATATGTTGAGATTGCCAGGCCCTATGCAAAGGGGAAGGCAATATTTAGAAAGGGAAGCAGACTTCTACAGCCTTAACAGTGAAGAAGCCTCACCACCCTTTCCATGTTGCTACCATTCCTTTTTATGAAAGGCAGCTGTGAAATTATCACCAAGGGCAAATCCTGAGAAGCCTGTGAAATTGATCAAATCTGCCATGTTCACAGAGCTTATCCAAGCTCCCCGAAGAGGTAGAGGAAAACTGTAGTAAACCATTTGTGAGCTTAGCAGTTGCATAACAAAAAAATACTAACAGTGGTAGGATATGTGTATGGCAGCTTATGGGTGCTCCACCATCCTAGAGAAGAAAATAACACAACAGTCCATGCACATTTGAAAGGATTGTGCTGCAGTTGTGATGAATAATTTTTTTAAAAGATACCACATGATAAATCAGCACTGGAAAAAAGTGAATGGACAACATGGGGATGGAATCGTCTGGGATGAAGGGCCTGAGATTCTCAGGAACAAAGGAGTTATATAACAAAGGGTGTGACATTGGAAGGCTCCAAGATGCAAGCACCTTTATCACTTGCACTTTTCTGTGTGCATTTAAAGAAAGGAACTTTGGAATATTGAAACAGCACTTTCTGGCTCCAGTGTTATCTCTGTCCACTCCATCTCCTACACCACCCCCTGGCAAGCTGAGCAGAAAAATCTTACCTTCTGTCCCTTGAATGCAACGAAGCTGAACTCATAGATTTTTTGTGGAGTGCCCTGGGAAAATAAGAGAAGCAGGAAGTTGAGCAACCTGTCCTTTTGCAAAGGCATCAGCATGTTAACTCACGTTAAAAACTAAGCGATATACTGATGGAATTAATGTTTCAAAAATATGAAAGAAAGTGCCTCTGAATGCCACACTCCTCACAATATTGTCAGAGAATTTAGTCATGTTGATTAACATTGGCATCATCGTTGGCTGTCTGACTACAAGATGCAGCCTCCTTAACACTGTTTTACCAAATCAACAATAATATTTTCCTCAGCATGCTCCACCAATATTTGCTGGCACATGCACTTTGGAAAAGAATAAACTTCAGACTATTTTGTGAGAGCAGAGCCACAATTCATCCAACACAAGCTTCCGAAAAGTAGCCATTTGGATTTCATTTATGGCACTAACAACAATGATGTAACTTTTTCTTTTTAAAAATATTTTAGCGCTCTTGCTACTGCTGCTGCTGGGAGGATCATCTCTCTGGACTTGTTACCACATCTTAATCCAGAGCAGTTCCATTATGGAAAAAGCAGTGGAAAGATTGCAATCTGTAATTCATCCCAACAGTACCTTCTTTGGCATCAATACAGTGCCATGCTTGGTGGCAGCTGTGGGTGCAGTGGTGTCACTAGGAGGGTGCAGGTGGTGCGGGACGCACAGGGGAGGTGACGTGTACTGGGGGGGTGACATGCTAAAATTGCAGTGGTTAGGAGTAATACTATCATGTTATATACAGTTGGATGCAGACTTTCCAGCTGAATGCAATGCAGAAAACCAGAGTAGGTGAGTAGGTGACCTTGCCTTAGTCCATCGGAAAGGGCAGGCTGAGGGGAATCCAATGGTCCTGATCCAATGAATGCAGCCCCCAAAAACACCTGAGAAGGAAGTCCCTCCCTCCAAGCAGACGAATGTATTGAGCCCTATGGAAAGCAAAACTAAGCCTCACAGTTGTGTTTACTCATGAGTAAGCAAATGTGCCTTGGCTGGTGGTCAGGCCAGGTAAAGGGGAATGTGAAGCCACCAGAATGGTCCTGATCTGGTGGAACTGGAACTCAACAAATGCTCCAGAAGGCAGCCTCCCTCTCCCCCCCACTAAAAAGGATCAAAACAGAGGCTTCAGCTGATAAGGTGAACCTTTTTGAGACTTGCAAAGCCAGGTGGATCCTGACAGTGATCTGGTTTAAACAGAAGTTCTTAAATTGAACAGGGCACTGGGTAGAGCTGAAAACCTTACTGATTGTGTAGAGGGGTGCTATTGCAGGCAGGCTACAGAGGAAATTCACTTGGTGGACCAGGGCTGGCTTCCGCTTATATTTGTTTTACTTTAATTATTTATACTTATTTATTTTAATTTGCCTGATGATGTCACTTCCACCATGACATCACTTCTGGTGGGTCTTGGACAGATTGTCATTCTAAAAAGTGGGTCCCAGTACTAAAAATTTGAGAACTGCTGTAATAAGGTGTTAGCAAGTTGACAACCTAGGGGTATGTGTGTGTGTGACACCACTAGTGACCGAAATCACTAAAACCACAGTTTGGAGGAATAATACCATCATGTTATATATCAATCAATGCATCATTTCATGCAGAATGTGTTCTATCTTTGTTCCATCAAAAGGTACAGCCAAAAAACCAGTGGGGGCAGAGTGATGGTACATCACCATGCCCACCACCTGGGGTGTTGCCCCCCCCCCACTGCATGGGGGGTGACGCGCTGGCATTATGCACCGGGTGACGCGAACCCACTGTGTGGGTGTGCACATATGTGATAGTGCAACAAGTCTTATTTTCAGGTGACACTCACTATAATGCATGCACCAATGCCCTCTGTAAAAGACACCTTTTTACTCCAAGCACCATGGCCTGGGCTTAGCTGACTTGCTGGATGGAGGAACTCCCCAAGCAGACCAGCAGACAGATCCTTGTGGGTTCCAGCTGACTGACAGTGTGCCCTGAGTCAGCTGGAACTGGAAGGACCATGCCTGTCCTCTTTGCCACAGTCCAGGCGAGCAGATCTGCCCTGCCCTCCCACAAGGGAGCCATCAGCTCTACACACGGCAGTCACAACTCCATTACCTTTTTTCTTGGCATTTCGTGACTCTCACTGCTGGTGTCACTATCCTTGCTGCTGCTGCTGCTGCTGCTGCTGCTGCTGCTACTGTCGCTGCTGCTGCTGCTGTCACTGCTGCTGCTGCTGCTGCTACTGCTACTGTCGCTGCTGCTGTCACTGCTGCTGCTGCTGCTGCTACTGCTACTGTCGCTGCTGCTGCTGCTGCTGTCACTGCTACTACTGTCGCTGTCACTGCTGCTACTGCTGCTGTCACTGCTACTACTGTCACTACTGCTGCTGCTGCTGCTGCTATCACTGCTGCTGCTACTGCTGTCACTGCTGCTGCTGCTGCTACTGTCACTGCTGCTGTCACTGCTGCTGCTGCTGCTACTGTCACTGCTGCTGCTGTCACTGCTGCTACTGCTGCTGTCACTGCTGCTGTCACTGCTGCTACTGCTGCTGCTGCTGTCACTGCTGCTGCTGCTGCTGCTACTGTCACTGCTGCTGCTACTGCTGCTGTCACTGCTGCTACTGCTGCTGCTGCTGCTGCTGCTGCTGCTACTGTCACTGCTGCTGCTGCTACTGTCACTGCTGCTGTCACTGTTGCTACTGCTGCTGCTGCTGCTGCTACTGTCACTGCTGCTGTCACTGCTGCTACTGCTGCTGCTACTGTCACTGCTGCTGCTGCTGCTGTCACTGCTGCTGCTGCTGCTGCTGTCACTGCTGTCGCTGCTGCGGGAAGACCTATCTTTGGAGGTGTGCCTGCCTCCATACTGACTGGCAGCCTTGCTTTCACTGCTGCTGGTGCTGTCACTGCTGTCGCTGTCACTACTACTACTACCACTGTCACTCTTGCCACTGTCACTGCTGCTGCTGCTGTCCTTGCTGTCAGCACTGCTGCTGGTGTCACTGCTGATGCTTTCGTCCCTCTGCTTCAACTGCTTCTTTGCAGCGAGCAAGGCAGAGGAGGAGGAAGAGCTGGAGGATGAAGAAGAGAGGCTGGAATCTCTGGATTCTGATTCGTCACTCATTGTTTTGGATTTCCTGCCACGCTGCTTCTTTTGACGTTCAGCCACATCCTGCAGTGATGGTCAGAGGAAAGCAAAAAAACACTTTTTAAGAAGCACAAGTCTTGCCCTGTCTGTGCAGATCCTTTTCTTACCAGGGAAAGAAAATCACTGCTATGAGGGTTACTTTATTTGGTAATGATATTTTGTGCAACACACCTGTGTTTACATGTTCTTGCTATTCCAGCAAGGGCAGAATAAAATAAGGGTGCCAATCGATTTAAAAGAAATTTATTTTACCTTTAGGCAAAGGACCCAACCCCCTTGATTTGTACTTGGAAAGCTTTGCCCCTTTAAAATGGCACCAAATCAAGTCCTCCCTGGGAATTATTGCTTGGAAGCACTTCTTTGGGCAATCATGACACTTTTTCTAAGTTCCGCCCTTATTTATACCTTGTATCCCTTTTTGTATCCCTTCTTCTTCTCTTTGACCATTTCTTCATCTGCTTGGTCTTCCTGAGCTTGTTGATCCTCCTCTACTTGTTGATCTTCCTCTTCGTCGTCCCACGTCCCACGTCCCACGTCCCTTCTTATCCGGTGTGCTTGAGAGGTCGACCTCAGTTGGACCTCCCCTTGGATCTCATCAACAGCAGCACCACTACAGTCTACAATTCATACACATGCATTAGAAAATGAACACAGCTTGTTGAATGCTTACAAGGCTACATAGACCTTTTGGTCACATGGTAATTACCTGGTCTCATCTCAACGATTAATTCATGATGTCCAGAAAGGAAGTGCCACCAGCCTTGCTCAAGGGGCACAATGTCTCTTGTTTTCTTGATAGTCCGTTTACAGATTGATGCAGAGATGCCTGGGATTCTCATAGGGAATAGCTGACAACCATATATTCTTGGATCTGCTTTGCACGGACATTCATCTTTAGCCTTGTCTCCATATTTAGTGGGCTTATATTTCAATTCATTGCTTTGCTGCGTGAACACAAAGTTGTCGTGATTTGGCAATAAAGTAATGTGCAAGGTTTACATACAAAGAAGTGAAAGGTTTACAATAAATAAAATGCAGGCTCAGTATTATCTGACTGTCTTACCACTATTATCTCAACATTATACCATTTTTATTCCTCCCCGCCTTTGAACCTGAAATATATTATGCCTGATAACGAATAACAACTTATCCTTAATGTGGTTCACATTGGTTGTATAAAAACTTGTCTATTCTTTTATATTTGGTAGTAGTTATTGTGTTAAGTTAATTACTTCCTGCTTATTTTATAATTCTTTCCAAGAAATTGTGACTTTTACCAAGGGATGTCAGAATGTGTCTGAGCCCAGGGACTCTATCACTCAGCACATATCTATAAATCTCAACCAATTCCAAGTACCTTGAACAAATGATTCAATGTCATCCTCAGTTCCATAATCTACTAGTAAATAATGTCATTTGCTATGGGGCATGCACACACATGTATGTGCACATGTGTACCCTCCCACACACACACACACACACACACACTCAGAGGAGATATTTACAGTAATGTCGCCTTGATCTGATGGCCTTCCTCTTGGCTTGAAAGATTCGTCCTCAATACTTTCAGGTTGCGGTGGAAGAACTGGAGATATTTTCTCAGAATATGGATCTCTTGCTACAACATGAGCCTCATGGCTGTGTGGATATGCAACAGAATGTATTTAACCATGGTAATTTGAAGAAGGATGCATTTGGTGCTAGGAACGCAGCATGATGGGAGAGGCCATCACCCAGTAGTAGAAAACAAGCTTTGCACATGCAGGTCGCAACATGCACTTCTAAGCTTCTCCTGATAAAAGGGTCTTATGTAGCAGGTCTGGGAATGATAGGCAGCACAATCCTGAGCTGCCCAGAGTACGGGGCTGCCGTAACACCAAAAATGGCTACCGAAGCATCCTAAGTGCAACTGGGCGGCCACCGGCAGCACCTCGGGGGAAGGGGGCATTTGTTCCCTCCCCCTGGGTTAGGAAAGTAGCCCCACAATAGGATTAATCAATTCTACAGAAGCTTTGGAGATGCTGCAGAATCAAAGAGTTCCGTGTCAGGCTGCATAGCCCAACATAGAGTTCAGGATCCATTGGTGCTCCACTGCTCCTGCCCTCCTCCCACCCTCCCCCCAGCATGCATCCTCCACACCCTCTCCCCACTTCTCCCCGGAATGCCTCCTCCCTGTCTTCCACCATGCTATCACCTATCTCTCCGCTGCCCAAAGGTGACCACTGAGTGGTGGAGAACCGCTGTTCCACTGGTGCTAGCCCAGCAATAGGTGGTGCTGGGCTAACTCCAGTGCTTGGCTGGTGCTGAGGGCCCACAAATGTGCTTTATGGCATGTTTGTGAGAGAGGCGCACCATCGGTGAACCGACACACACTGTTTAGGATTTGGCCTTTAGACCTTGGAGATCCAGTTAGACAAGATAGTGCTGGATTAGGTGGGCCAATTATTTGACTTCCTGCATGGAGCCCTGTCATAACACCTCAGAAAGTTGAGAACTTCAATGCAGGGACATATATAATGGGAATGTTTTCAAAGAGGACCTCCATATAGATGGTAATACCCATTTCCTACTATTCTGTATTCTTATCCTGAAAATATCCTTGGGTATACAGATTCCTACTGATGGCAGAAGGCCTTAGGGAACAATAGATGACAAGATAAACAGATTTTAGGCAAATGGAAGTCAGCCACTTTACCTTATTCTTATAAACTCATACTGCTGGCGAATTGGAGGCATTTTGAACTTGAGGTTCGCCTTCTCGAAGTCCAATGTGGCAGTAACCTTGGGTGAGGCATGTGAATGGAATTCGCCTATCATTTCCACACCATGTTGCATATCATCAGTGTTAATTCCATAGAGTACTTTACTCCTACCATGGAGGCTATAAGAAGATGGGAAAGGGCATGTATTACAAATTTCCGCACTATGTTTTGCTAGTATTGTTTCAGAGTCAGAATTCCCTTTTTCATAAATGACTCATAACTATTTTTTTTAAAGAAGTTACTGTTTTCCTTACGCAATATCAGCTTCAGCATTAACTTGTACACTGGTAAGATCAGGTAATTGGGTTTTTTCACTTGATGGAGTTGTCCTTACATTTGCTACAAGAGACAAAACAAACCAAAGATGTAAACAAACATGTAAGGAGGTCAAGGAATAGTCTTAACTATTTACAAGTAAACATGTACCGTAGGCCCTCCTTATCCATCGGTTTGGCATCCACAGATTTGACACAATGTGGATGCCAACCCCGTGACTGGAAGGTACTTCTAGTCACATCCAGAAGGTCCTGTGAGAGACAACTGGAGATTTGATTATTCGTGGAAATCGGTATCCAAGGAGGGTCCTAGAACAGATCCGCTGCGGATATTAAGAGCTTATCGTATCTTAATTCCATAAAAGCAAAGTCTTTGTCTTTATTTTTAAAATCTGACTAATTATTAAGAACAATTGAGCAGTAGGTCCTCAAAGTCAGGTGATATGATATGACCTAGTTGGAGCTCATTAGTAAATTTCTGATTATTTGGGATGGAAGTGAACAATGTTTTAGAGAAACTAGGTTGGCCTTTTGTTGATAAATAACACAGTCATAAGGAACTCTGGGGATAACATCTAATAACCAAGTTGCCAGCATGATGATAGGGGATGCTAGAAGTGTATAGTGATCTATATCACTATGGATAGATTTGGATTAGGCTCACTGGATACATAATGATGAAGAATAGCTTCACTGACCTTAATGAGGTTAGACCAGCAATTTTTAACTTTTAAAATCTTATAGCACACTGAGAAGGTGATAAAATTGTCAAGGCACACCATCGGTTTTTTGACAATTGACAAGGCATACCAGATTGCTCACATCCCCCAAAAGCCTCTACGAATATATGGCCCTCCCCAAACTCATGTGGGCACACTTGCAAACCATTCACGGCACATCAATGTGTCACAACCCAGTGCTTGAAAATGACTGGGTTAGACTAACATGGAAAAAATATAAGCAGGATCAGAACACAAGTAATTCCCGAATGGTCATGCATTCTACGATAGGGTCAGAGCTAGCAAGATATATTGAAACACATGCACATGCGGACAGGTGCATACACACACTTATGAATGATAAAATAATATCTATTATATATTCCAACAGATATCAACATTTTGCATATGTTTTCATGTACCTGTACTGCATTTTTGCTGTTTTTAAATTAGCTAAAAGAGTAATGTATTCTTGTAAAGAAGAAGGCAGATTGTGAAAGTAAACAGAATGGTCAGAGCTCAGTGTTCCTAATCCAATCACATCCACTGATGAAGTCCCTCATGTTAGTTTAGAGCCCTGAAGTCTTATGAATATATGGCAGGTGGGTGGCAGATACCTCTCTCTTGGTATTTGGGTATACTCGTAGAGCATTTAGCCACAGCTGTAAAGGAACGTAATTAAAGCTGCTCCCTAACCTGGATCTGAGTTTTGTCACATTCTTCCGTTGTTCCCAACATATGTTATTCTCAATGAACTATAAAGACATGTTATTACCAGACTCACCCTTTAAGGAAGCTTGTGCTACAACAATGGCATTCCAACTGACTTCAAATGGCAGACCAACTGTAGTAGGACGACAGTGCTTCATCTCCAGCATCATAGCATTAGTCAATTCTTGTGAAAAATCAGTTTGGACGATTTTCACCAAGAACTGGAGCAAAACTTTTAGCTGGTTAAGGGGATCTTTCCATGCCTGCAGTGGAATGAAAATTCAGCATGTTAGAAGACCAAGAGATAAAGTTATTAAAGAGATTGTGAAACAAAGAAGACAACCCTTTACCTTCTGTACATTTCTACCGTCAACTTGATAAAAGGCCATTTCCTGATCAAACATTTTAAGAGAAGCAACAGCCACTGGATCTTTAGGAGATGAACGTCCTGGCAGCTGAAATCAGAATCAAGAGTTATTTGATGTTCGGTCTCTTCTAATACATAAATATCAGTAAGTGAATATTCACTTAGAAATATTTTGACTGTTTAAGGCTGTGATCGCAAACCTACGTCCATTGTAAATGCTCCCAGTTTCTTGAAAATGACCACTTCTAAGTCCTATAGAACAATCCTATACATGTTTACTTACTTCTAAGTAGACATTGTTCTATAAGACTTAGAAGAGGTCATTTTCAAGAAAGTCCCATTTATTGCAATGGTTCTAATTGTGTGTAGGACAGCAGAGTTCTGCTGTCACAAAATGGCTGCTGCTGGAGGTGGCAGCACCACCACAACAGCGATGGACACTGTTGTGCCCACTGCAGTAGGTAAGGTAGCTGTGGTGCAGGTGGGGAGGGGTCAAAATTGGGCAGGGAAGGGGAGGAATGGGAGGCGGCAAGAGGGGTGGATCTGGAAGCAATGGGGTATACTGGATCCAATGCCCTCTTTTAACAAACTCCTCCCCATTGTTTTCTCCTTGGACTTGCACCAGGCTACACAGCTGGTACAGGTACAGGGACACCCATTGGCAAAATGGAGACTTAGGGAGATGGTCCCAAACCACCACCACCAGCAGCAGCCCCCGCTGGATATAGCAGTCACTGTATATGGCTACATTGTGCTGGGGGGGGGAGGATAGGATAGGGCTATAGGGCTCTTAATTCTACAGTAGCCTCAGACTAAATTAATTCCTTGACAGGCAACAGTGTTATGGGTTACCAGGGTAGTTATGGTAATTCACCTATAACTGCAGTTTTCAAACTCTCTGGAGTTTGAAAAGCACAGTAAGTTCAGTAGAGGACTGGTGAGTACATCCCAGTCCCTACAGCCCCATTAGCGATGCGACCATCGCAATGCCCTAGTCTGAATACCACTGACCTATACTATGAATTTCCGTAATGAAGAGCAATGGCAAATATTTGCCATAAAATCAAGGGTTTCATGAGCACAGCCATTCTAACAAAAGGTTCCAGTATAATCCCTTTCACCATTTCCTTATGACAAATACAAACATATACAATACCTCTCTGCCGGTCTCTTTTATCTTCTGATGAGTATCATACTGATCAAATTCTTTCTCTGGCTTCTTCAGCAATTCTGAGATGCCTTCAAAGTGTAGTGCAGCCTGTTTTTCAAAAATGTTTTCAAAAACATAAAAGCTATTTAACAAGTGTCATACATGAAACGATATAGTAACACAGCAACAAAATAAAACCATCATATTTTTTCCAGAAAGGAACTATTAAATGCAATGCACACCGCAAATGGCTCAAATCTTGTTCCTGCACCAAATACATCCAAGCTGGTCATGACATCTGTAGGGAACACTGTTTGGGGGCTATTTATCCAGGAGAATTTTCCAAGTACCCCAACTTCATATTGATCTGAAACCAAAACAAAGACAAGGATGATTATTGAACTTTGGAAATCAAAAGTTTCCTCTGCAACCATTGTTTGGAAACATCCTTTGCACTTGAATTAGCTATTGCTTTTATTGTCTTTTGGACTATATTTTGCAGTAGGTAGGTAGGTAGGTAGGTAGGTAGGAGATAGATAGATAGATAGATAGATAGATAGATAGATAGATAGATAGATAGATAGATAGATAGATAGATAGATAGATTATATTGTCTTTTAGATGTAAAAAATAATCAAACATGGTATGGCAAATGTCCTTTATAATCCTCTAGCACAGTGGTTCTCACACATTTTATTAACTGTATTTATATGCCGCTTTTCAACATTTAGCACTCACTTTTTAGATTGAAAATCTGTCAGGACCCACCAGAAGTGATGTCATGACCAGAAGTGACATCATGAAGCAGGAAAATTTTTTACAATCCTACCCACACTTACCTAGGAGTAAGTCCCATTTAATATCATTGTTAAAAGAATATACATAGTAGCTTGCTAAAAGTACAGATCTGTAACATCTCCCCAAATGCAGTTACATTCCATGGTAGCATCAAATCTAATATTTTTTTAAAAATATTGAAATGAATGAGGACCCACCTGAAATTGGGTCCCCACCCACAGTTTGAGAAATACTGCACTAGCACTTTGACAAACATTTCAATGGAGGTACAGATGATAAAGTTTAACAGGTCTTGTCTTATTTGGTAAAGAGTTGAGAAATACATAACTGTGGACTACTTACCGTTATACTTACTAAACTGAAAAATTTTGCTATAACGAAGGCCCAGTTTGTCAAGGGTAGTAAGTTTGGAACTCAGAAGTGCGGCTGCAACATTGCAAGCTGAAGACCTAAATAAGATAGAAAACACTATTGAAATTAAAAACAATTAAGAGCCTTGTGGCCCTCTAATGACAATCTTGTGTCTATTTCTAGATAGTAAGAACATTAACACAGGGACCTGTCCTATCATCTGTTGTAAATAGCATTTACATAGGTATGGACATCAAGTAATGATAATGATGATGATATGACAATATCTCACCAGTTCTTAAACTTTTGGGGAAAGTTTGAACTAGTAAGCACCCAAAAGCCCCAACCCAAATGCCAGGTGCACTATGACACCATAATATAATAATAATATCAACATATCTGATAATCTCCTTTGCTGAATAGAAAATATGTTTTCTGTTAAAGATCAGTGGCCTAACAGAGCATTGTAAGAAATAAAAGTTCCATTGTGGGATGGACAGTCTGGTTGTAACTCAACTTACACGTCCAAGAGGTGTGGAAGTCTGATGTTTGCCATTGTCTTCATGTGGCAATATGCAAAGCTACGAAGTTGCAAATTATTATCTCTGAGCAGCACATTAACAATAGCTAATACCAGAGGCAGAGTAGGGTTGGTTTCAAGGAGGCCTTTGCAAGCTATTATTCGGACTGGAACAGGACGTGAACGGTCAGCAAGGATTTGCATGAGAGAGCCTTGCCACTGAAGGAAAAGAACATGTTCCATTGTTATCTACTAATTATATTAACTCCAAGTAACTGAGTAGGTTGCAGTTATAAATTGCACACACAGCATTAAATAGGAACAGATTGATCTATTATGGCGGTCAAATCTCAAAGGCAAAAATAATGCAGTGGGATATTATTAAAAGTTTGAAAGAAGAGTTCATGATGAATGATATAGGACTTTTGTGTGGCTCATTAAAATCCAGTACATCTGAATATAATAATTGTATGTGTGGTCCACTGAGCTCAGCACTCTTAAGTCCTACAGTGCTCAACTAATACGGCAATCTTATGCACAGTTACCTGGGAGTAAGTCCCCTTACTCAATGCAGTTTATTTCTGAACAGACATGCATAGGATTGCAGAGTGGATTATCTTGGGAGGGCATGATGGAGATAGCCAGCCCAGTTCTCATGTGTCTGTAAACCATCTTGTATTCAATTGTAGACTTTGAGACATGGAGGTTTTATTTTTAGCTATCAGGCCTAAAATCACTATACTGTGATTTCATTATACTGCTTTTAGCAAAGCATTTGCCAGTATATGAGCCTGAGCTTTTTAAAAATCATATTTTTGATTCACAAGATTGCAGAGAAAACTTTGTAAGTGTATGTTGTTGGCATCCTTCAGTCTCGGAAGACTATGGTATCGCGCTCTGAATAGTGGTTCTGGAACAGAGTGTCCTCTCCAGTGCGCGAAGCCTGGGTAAAGTAGGTATGGAGGATAGACTCTTACCCATGCAGCAAATCCCCCCTCTCCACGTTGCTGAAATGATCCAATGGAAAGGCAGAAACCAATACGGTTGGTTCCAGTGGTGTCGCAGGAGTTGCCAGAATGTGACTGTGTTCAGCCATGAACTGCCTCAGGGACTCCAGCTCCAGATTTTGCCTCGAGGTTGACTCCTGAAGCCTTTTCCATAACTGGATGTAGCCACAAGGCAGTGGAGGTTTGGGATCAGAGTTTTCCTTCTCTCAGATGAGCTGCCTTCCCAGGCTAATGAGTCCCATCTACCCGGTGGCTGTTTAGTCGCCTCTTTCGACAAGTACAGCCAAACTGAGGGCCTATTGTTATCTCCAGCCCCCAGGGGATTGTAAGTGTATAGGCAAGAATGTATTATGGAAACAGGCAATGGCCTCGGTTAAGTGCAGGGTGAGTACAATGAAAGGCTTTTAAAGGCTGGTCTGATACTTATAATAAATCTCAGACCTCAACTAGGTTGGTATTGCATTGAAAATAGTACATGACTACGGAGTTAATTTATTCTATAAGAGGCATGCTTTGAACCTTATATTTTCACCTAGTATTTTCATTTGATTGTCTTAGTATTTGCAGCTTTTTCTTTTTGTTTCCTGCTCTTATCTGTTTAGATTACTTATGTGGCAAGTACTATTTAATTATTGAATATCATACACTAATCTACCGAATATATATTCAGTATATAATGTATTGGAAGTTTCAGGTTCAAATCCCCTCTCAGACATGAAGTTTCCTGGGTTACTTTGGGCCAGTCACTGTCAATCAGCCTCACCCACCTCACAGGTTTGTTGTGAGGACAAAAGGAGGGGCTTTTTGGAGGAAGAGCAATATAAAAATGTGGGGGGAAATGCATCTTAATATATCAAATTAAGTATCTTTAGTTATATTTACCTTTGTAGGATCTGGTTTGCTAATTTGCACCATGGTTCGAACAGCTTCAACCTGAATGTAATCTGGATAATCACCAGGCAGAAATTTCATGACGAGCTTCATGCTGGTTGGCTGACCTGCATTACCAATAGATTTCAGAGCCAATAGCATTTCCATTTCTTTGTGATTGGTCATTGCATCATTTAAGAGGTTGTGGAGAGGCTGCAAACAAACAAAAAATTGTGACGCTTTCTAACTTGACACAAAGCTCCATGGATGTAATACATGTTGCTGTATTTCCTTAATGGGGAAAAGATGAAGAGCACAATGCAACTGTCGTCATTACAGTCATTAATGACTGACTTGGTTGTTTCAGAATTTACTGTATGTTCACTGAGTATAACAACGAAGGATCATGGCACGGTTGAGCTAGAGGAGACCTGAGGGTAATGCCAGTTGAATCATATGAAGAAAATGCCAAAACTATGCAACAAGCATTCATTGACCAAGCAGCCCCAGATAACAAGCATTTCTTTTCCTGAAGGGAACAGAGCACAGTTCACTCCAAGAAAAGCAATCTGGGTCCCCTGTGAGAGCATTTTCAATCCTTGAAAAGAAGAAATCCCTCCATTCTTACCATCTGGAGTAGAAAAATGGTTGTTTTGGCTATGAGTGTTTTAAATTAGGGTCCAATCCTATGCAACTTTCCAGCTCCGGTGTAGCCATAATGCAGCCCCGTGATAAGGGAACACATGTTCCCATACCTTGAGGAAGTCCCAGTGACTGTCCCTCCACCGCAGGATGCAGTACACACCCCACTGGCACAACTGCACCAGCACTGAAAAATTGGATAGGATTGGGCCCGCTGTCATATAATATCATTCATTATTTGTTAGACAAACAGAGAAACCAACCAATGTCTTTGGAAAATACATCATTATTTTCTAAAGACATGTTTTAGCTTTAGAAGCCACCTTGGGTATTTGCTTTGGCATGAGAAAGGCAGGCATAAATTTCTTAAAATAAAATAAAAATAAATAAAAATGTTTTAAATTAATGTGAAAAAGCATCACATACCTGAAGTGCTACGTTGGGGCATGGTTGATCCCGAGCACATATTTTTTTTACCATGGAACCATATGACAGAAAACAAACTGCTGGAAGCATAGCCTCTTTTTGTTGCTTGATTATATTGAGCAATTCCTGTTGGAGAAAGGGAGAAATAGTTCTATGGGATTAAATTTGATGACTGATTTTTCTTTTTCAGGTGTAACAGTCATCCTTTTGATATGCATTGTGTTGATTTATCTATACTGTGATTTAAATTCTACACTTGTTTTCAATTTGATGCAATCAATGATAGTTTCAGGTGTACTCACAATTGCTACTGCAAGTGCGTGCTCATCAGTAGGGATGGCAGTGTGGAAGACTGTGAGAACAAGCCAATATTTTTCATAAACACTCAAGTCAGCACGACTTTCCCACAGGTCTTTCACAAACTTCATTGAGTCCGGAGTGCCAGCATAAGCAATTCCTATCAACAGGGCTTTCCTGCAACGAAGGGAGGCAGATATTGAGCATTTTAATCTTTCTCTCCAGAGAAATGCTGATGGGAGTATGGTTATGGGCTGATCTTGAAATATCCTGCTTGAGTCAAAAATGTTTAGGATGGGTACTAATCACTATGCCAGGACACGATGCCGATGCTATGTAGTCTATGCTACTGAGCCAACGCACCTGGCATGATGGTTATTCAAATGACTCCTGTAGAGTTCCTGCAGGCTAGCGACATCCAAACGACGACACAGTTGGACAAGCTGTAGGTACTTGATAGCATTGTCCTTTATGCTGCCTTGTTCCGATCCTTGCAATATTTCTTCAAGCTATTAGATTAAAAAAAAAAGACAACAGTTAATCAAATCTATTCACTGTGCTCAGTAAGTACACATGGTTGTCTTATTGGCTTTAGAGAGAACAAAACCATTCAGAATACTAAGATTTCTCTACCTGTTGTTTCACGTTTCCAGGCTTGATCATTGTCTGAGGGGGACTAACTTTTCCAAAGTCATAATAAATGTTTCCATGGTCCTGCCAGCTGACATGTGGCACTTGGGCAGGTCCATTTTTCACTTCGCTCAGTATAAGTTCTTGTCTGGAAAGAAGGAGGAAATCACAAGTGCCGTTAAGGATGCAGTCACTCGTGTGGGCTGTTTCTGGAATGACTCCAAAAAATCAGTAGGACACATGGGAGAGCAGAGGTGTGACTCCAGAGAAGCCCATCAAATGTAACAGAATTGTATCTATAGTGAGCAAGGGGATATAGCTGAGAACATCAAGCTAACACTGCTGAATTAGGCCAGAGGACCAATAAGCATGAGATGAAGGCATACCCATGCTCCCTTGCAACTGGCATTCAGAGATTCACTACTTCTGAACGTCAGATAACATATACTCATCATAATTAGTAGTTAATGATAGACTTGCCTGCCGTGAATTTATCCAAGCCTCTTTTAAAATCAACCTGGTGTCATCATAACATTTTGCGTTAGTGAAATCCATAAATTAATTACTTGCTATGTCAAGATGTGCCCTGTTTGTCTGTCCTAATTTCCCTTCCCTTGATGACCCCTGGTTCTACTTTGGTAATAGAAGGAGAAAAACTTCTCTCTCCACATTGTGCATTGTTTCAATCCCCCCATCAGCCACCTTTTTTTTAAATAGTCAAAAGCCTCAACAGCCCGTAGGCTTGAAGGAGCACATGTGCTAAATTAGTTCTGCAAACATTTGGATGACTTGGACAGAATCAGCAACTGAGGGTACAATCCTACCCTGTGCTGGAACAGGCAAGACAAGAGGCTTGCGCTGTATCCAGCACAGGATAGGGTCCCAAAGCATCTCAGCCAGAGGTAAAGGGAAACTTTACCTCCTCCACCACCTCCTGAGATGACACAAGCCAAGGAGAGTGGAGCAGCTTGAAGTCACTCCGAACTCCCTGGGAACGGGGGTTGGGATCTGGCAAAACTGTCTCAAGCGCTCATCCAAATTGGAACTCCATATAGAACTTGGGGAATAATTTTAGCTTTAAGTACCTTGAGAGTTGCTGGAAAGTAAGAGTTACCACTATTATAGAAAAAAAACGTATAGTTGCTTGGGCTGTATTCTTAGCATTGTCTGTAATTGCTCTGCAGTAGGGAATCTAAGAAAGTTTATAATGAAAAAGAACTCCTGGATACTTAAACTGGTTTACTTGTTCTAGTATATTAGCTCCAATATTCTAATTTAAAAGCTTTCTGAATTTACCAAAGACCAAGATTTTTGACTTGTTCTAATTGAGTTGGAGGTTTTTCCTCCCTAAATATCCCATGCAGCTTGACAAAGGCTGTTTCAGCCCAATGTGTCATTTTGGCAAAGCTTTTTAGTATGCAAAGTGAACAACAGTTGACTTACCACAAATCAACCTTTGAAGTAGGTCACTATAAGTCTAATTTTGCAAATGAAAACATGAGGCTGAATAGTGATTTGCTGAGCAAGATCTGACAGTTCTAAATCAGCATTATATCTGCTAGGGAACATGGATGCAGAATAGAAAAGTACAGGCATGTGCTGCTTAACAACTTTTCATTTAACGACGGACTGCATATATGATAGTGGTCAAAGCACAATAAAGATGCTCTTAATGAGGCAATCACGTCTCCCATAGCCTGCAGCAGAGTGTCCGTTTACACGACAGAGAGGCTCTTAATGCAAAAAAGAGGCAATCCATCTCCAGTAGCCTGTGCTGCCAGTTAGTGTCTGACAGGGAGTGTCTGTTTACACAACAAAGGCAATAGATTGAATTGTGAACTGAACAGTGAACTGAATTGTGAACAGAAAGTGAACTGAATGTTCACTTAATGACCTAATTGCATAACAACAGGGATCAGAGAACGTATCCCCATCGTTAAGTGGGGCACAGCTGTACTGAGCTTCTGCTAACATGGATGTTTTTAAAACTGATTTGTTGTATGATCCATGGCCATTTATATCTCAGGAGTCACTGCACTAAAAATAGAGCATAATTTCCAAATGATCTAATTGTTTTAAAAAGTCTGTGGGTGGATATGGGAGCCTGAATACAATAAACTTGTATGACATCTACATGAATGACCAGCATGTTCAAAGTCAAGAGGCTGTGTGTCACCTGGCAGTGATGAACATCTGATCTGCTTTGATATCAGTATGGAGCTGGGCATGCAGACAGGCTACAGTGTTTCTGCCTGCCCATGGCTCATCTAGAATGAGGACACAGAGATGCTGGATAGCAGATGCTAAGGTGCATTCTGAAGATCTTAGAACTGGAATAATCGGACCACTGAGCTACTTTTGTTAAACACTACATGTGCGTCTGCACAGACAAGGAGATTTCAAATTCTATCATTTGAGCACGTATAATTAAATGATTTTGAAGACCCATCATAACAAACAGTGTTGGCTGGAAGCAGATGATGCTGTTTATTATATGGAGCACTTGGTGGAGGCAAAATATGCTTTATTCAGTTGCTGCTAAGTCCAATGCCCGCTTATGCTATATGGTTCTCGCATAGTAGCCCTTTTTAACGAAAAAAAATTCAGCTGTCGCCACTTACTTGGCTATCATAATTCCAGCACTATCAAGTTTGTTCAATGGGGAAATCTCGTATACTTGCTCAGAGTCAACACGAGTTATTAGATCTCCAGCATTTTCATATTTTAATGCGATGACAAATGCGGCAGTTCCTTGAACCATCTTTTCTTTCTAAATCATGGAAAGTGTTGAGTTTAGTGAGTATGAATACATTCTGATTTTGTGCTCAATTCAGGATGAATATGCTTATGGCATTCTTACCAGAGGACAGTTAGGGAGGAGGTCGATGTAGGATGCTCCAATGTTTTGCTGCACTTTTGTAGTGCAGTTGTTCAAGTCTGTAGTCTTTGTAATGATACAACCACCATTCTTCCTGTCAGTGATATACTTTGTTTGGCACTCACCTCCAATTCCAGCCTGCAGAGATTGATAGATATGTCAACTTACTAACAATACAACCCTATCCATTTCCCACCGCTGGCACCAAAATGGTAACTTTCACATCCTATAGTGGAGGAGGGGCAGATGTGGAGGTCTCCTCTGGGTATGGGAATGGTCATTCCCTTACCCTGGGGTAAGCCTATATGGCATATAAGGATCCAATCTGACCTGCACATGCTAAATAGCAGGCACAAGTCTGTGTGGACCTGCACTGTGGGATCAGATCTGGGAAGGAGGATAGGATATCAGCAGTGCCAATGCCACCAATTCTGCCTCTCTCCTGGATCCAATCTGCTCACCCCTTCTCCCTGCAGTGCCCGGTTTTCCCCCTCCCTGTCCCATCCCTCCTCCTGCCTCTCCAGCCTCCTCGCTGCCTCACCTACTGACATATCTGCTCTGGTGAGCAGTGGGAGAAGCGATGGAAAGGTGGCCACCAGTGCTCCCCGTAGCGCTATAAGTAGCACACTGTTGGAGCACCTTTTACAACTGACACTGATTGCTTTATGTCAGCCAGCGCCAGTGGAAGATAACATACAACCTCAGAAGTATAGGATGGGGGCCTAAGTGACATATGAACTCAAACCCAAATAGGAAGAAAACATGTAGACTGTGCAAAAATTTATGATGGTCAAAAAAAATGAAACTGTTATGTAGGTAAGAAAATTCCAACAACTGAGAATTTTCATTTATCTTTTCCTTTGTTGCTGTTTTCCCATTTCTTTAGTATTGTCTACTAAACTTTAGAAAGCCAGAGAGAAATAGACTTGGCTATACTTTGGCTAATCTCAAAATTAGGCAATGCTCTCTGGCCTAGATATTTCATAGTGAAGGAAACAATATGGACCCAGATTGTTTGGGTCAAACTCTCCCAGGCATTTGGTAATTCTAAACATTAATTAGACTTTTTACTGACAAAAGTATCTAATTGAATAATATCAAATCATTCCACTGAAAAATTAGACATCTGGCAGTGGCTGGGAATGAGAGACAGACAAGAGGAGTAAATGGACAGCCCAATCATATGGTTTTCCCTGCCATAGCATGCAGCTGTGCCAAAGTGAACTGTGCTGCATTCCATGGGGGGGGGGGCAGATCAGGTGGGTTGGGAGGGGAAAAGGAAATTATTTTCCCTCTGTACGACCAAGAGGGGTGACAGAGGGAGATAACATAAGAAAAACCTGGCTGGATCATGCCAAAGTCCATGTAGTCCAGCCTCCTGTATCTCACAGTGGCCCACCAGATGTCTCAGGGAGCACACAAGACAAAAGAAGACCTGCATCCTGGTGCTTTCCCTCACATCAGATGCTACTGAGGTACTGGGAGAGACCAATTATCACACGGCCCACTCTCTCAGCAGCACTGCTTCTGCCGAGGCATCACTTTGCAGACCACCTCTCAGCTGCTGAGCGGCGAAGTGATGCTGCGGCAGAAGTGACACTGCTGAAAGGGTGGCCATGTGATAATTGGCCTCTTCCAGAGTGATAATTGAGTCATATCTTGAAAATATAATCAAAATTTGCACATTTTCTCTTCGGTCATTTGCAGCTAAAGAGTTTCTATGACAGAAAAAAAAGTATTTCTGGCCATCATCTGCTTAATGATATTTCCTGCTCAATGATGTCATTTCTGGCCCTCAGCAGGCACCGTGGATGGTATTTGGCCCACTATATGAAATGAGCTTGACACCCTTGATCTAGGGAATTAAGCAGATAACAACAGTAGTTCACTCCTCACTGAAACAGAAGAATAAACAGTAACAAAGTAAGGTATTTCACTGCTAAAGTCAACTAGAGTCACTTGAAAAGATGACTGTAAATGCCGCCTGGATGCAAACTGAAAAAACAAACCTCTGATAGCTCATATACATCTTCCTCACGAGGTGTTACACAGAACATATTCAGTATCCCTCTGGCAAAGTTCACACAAGAAACGGAGGTGCCAGGTGGTGCAGAAATGCTCCCAACACAGCTATCCCTGTATTCAAATTTGATTTCCTTGTCCACACATTTTTGAAGTGCCGCAGTTTTCTTAGCAGAATTATCAAACTGATCTCTTGGATGGAATCCAACAAACTCTCCCAGCTGGAGATTGCGAATCTGACAATAAAAGTAAAGGGGAAAATTACTTTATTTCCATCAGATGTAATATAGAAGGAGAATTCTATATTTTGGCCAAGGCTGAGCACTTGTACTACCCCCTGAGAAGAAAGGAGGAGGAGAAGTGGGGCGGAGAAAAAAGGAGGGAAAGAGGGGAGGAGGAGAAAGGTGAGAGATTTGTAACAGCCAATGAATAAAGAACCAACTTTGGATGTTAAAATCCAGTGGCGTAGCTAATGTAGCCTGGTGCAGAGCTCAGAATGATGCGCCAAAAGTGATGTCAAAACTAGAAGTGACATCACACCTGGGCATTTTAAAAAATGTAAATTGGGGGGAACCTACCTCCTCCCCCCAGCAACTCACCATCCGCTTGATCAGCCACCTCCCCGCAGCCAGTAGCAGAGCTAAGGCATCTATCTGCTACCCAGGATCAAAGAAGATTTTTTGTACCCCATGACAAAACCAAATCTAATTAAGTAAATAAATAAAAAGTGTGCCCCTTTTAGGTTAGAGACACTGTGCTGGGGTGAAGAGGGATGGTTATTTTCTTCCTGCTAAATATAACAAGAGCATCACTTGAAGTTAGCAGGAGTACCAGTTAGCAGGAGTAGCTATATTATAATACATTGAAATGAGAGCTGACTCCTATTAACACCTTACTGGTTTCATGCTGTATCATAATAACATCTCATTGGCTCTCAGAACAATCAGTCTCATAGGTCTGTTTTGATTTTAAAGAAATCCACTTTTTGTTCCTTAAGGCAGTTGTGTTTTCATTTTCTGGTTAATTGGCCATATCTTTTTATAGAATAAAGATATTCTGATGTGGTTTGTTTCATTGCATTCTGCATTAAACTACCTATCCAATGATATATAACATGATGATATTATTTGTACATACCAAAATTTTCACAATTTTGGCCACTAGTGTCAAGCTCAACTTGTTGCCCGCCTGAAGCTTGCTGCCCGGTGTGACTGCCAGCCCCTGCACCCCCTTAGTTATGCCACTGTTAAAACCTTGTATTTTGATTCCTATATACAGACCAGTCATACAATGCCTCCCAGTTTCTTTTGAAGTATGGAAAAATTCTTTGAATTAGCATGAATTATGATGAGGTTTTCTTATTAAAGGAATGTGTTCAGTCAATTTTATTCTAAATACTTCTACAAATTCAGGATCAGTGACCTAAGATGAATACTGGATTGGCCTCAGCTGGCTTGTAATGTAGGGAAAAAGATTTCTACTATTTTCTTCCCTGAAGGTCAACTTCCAGGGGCTCTGTTTTTTGTAAGAACACTTACCTTGAGAATGTGTTCATTTGTTTTGTATGGAGAGATCTCTACATTAGCAGTCACTTTCAATGAAGTCACTGCTGTTCTACTTCCTTGCACTTTACTGTCGATTTTGGCTACATAAGTAAATTCATGGATTTTATCAGGACTAAAATGTGCCCCTAGGAAAAAAAAAGATACAAAAATCCAGTTACCTCAATTGCCTTTAGTAAATCCAGAAACACTATGCCTAAATAATTCATTTTGCTTATAAATTAGATTACTAATCTAAATCTATAACTGATTCAATGGTTTAATAATTAAAGTGATGCAAGATTTAATATGTAGGGTTTCAATTTAAGATTAAATTTTTGTACTGTTTAAATCCATTCTGGTGTTATCAAAAAAAATGTGTTCTTTGAACAGCATGTTTTTGCAATTAAATCATAAGTTATTTCTTTCTGTATCTTTAAGAGGTATCTATTGTAAGCATTTGATGAGATACCAATACATCAATACCAATACTAATCAAAGGCCAATAATTGATCTTGCTATTGTTAGCCACTGATATTCTTTAAAAAAGAAAAGTGAGTTGCAAATAAATTGAATGAATTATTAAGAACATAAGAGCCTTGCTGAATCAGGCCAAGGGCCCAACTAGTGCAACTTTCTGTATCTCACAGCAGCCCATAAGGTTAGAGTTAACAGGTACAAAGGGGGACAGAGTGCTTATACCTTTAACCTTTGTATGGAAAATTTTGGCAGGTGCAGCTCAACAAGGAAGGGTTTAAAAAGCCACACCTGCCAAAATTCCCTCTTCTATACAGTGATTAAAGGTATAGGCACTCTGTCCCCCTTTGTGTCAGGTAACCCTAATCAGGTACCTCTGGGAGCACTCAAGGCAACAAGATGCCTGCATCCTGTTGCCACTTCTTTGCACCTGGCATTCATACAGGCTACCTCTAAAACCCAGAGGTTGCATATGGTCATCATGACTTGCAACCTGTAATGCACTTTTCCTCCATAAAAGGAGCAGGAACAGAACTTCCCTCTGTTCGTTCTATCCATCGCATAAATGGTTTTATGTCTCAATCATGTCCCCTCTCAAGCACCTTCTCTGTAGACGGAAGAGCCCCAAATGTTGTAACTTTTCCTCATAAAGGAAGTGCCCCAATCCACTTAACTATTTTGGCCACTCTCTTCTGTACCTTCTCAAGATCTACTTTATCCTATTTGAGTTGTTGTGACCAGAACTGGACACAATACTCCACAGGTGGCCTTACCATCGATTTGTACAATGGTCTAATAATATCAGCAGTTTTGTTCTCAATCTCTTTTTTTTAATTATCCTGAACATGGAATAGCCTTCCTCACAGCTGCCACATACTGGGTTGACACTTTGAGCTGAGCTTTCCACCACCACCCCAAGATCTGACTCCTGATCCATCACAAACAGCCCAGTACCTGCCAGATTCATTGTAAATCTTTATAGCACTTCAGGTCCCTTTAACATTTTTTCATGCAGATTGTTTTATATAACGCTTACAATAACCCTGCGAAGTGGAACAGCGTGATCATTTCCCTATCACAGAATCCAGAACTGAGGCTAAGGGAAAATGCCCCACCTAAAGTCCACTTTTAACCAGTTCCTGACAAAGGCAAGATGTTAACAGGGAACTCCAGATTTGAAGCTCCATTTCTTAACCACGATACCACAGCAGTTCAGCAAACTCTTTTTCACCCAATGGCTAAGATTACTCTCTTTCATGTTAGTAGTCACTTCAAAAAACAGTGATGGTATGAAACAAAATGAATGGTAGCTTACTTATCTGGTGTTCTCTCTGTCGGAACTTCTGACTCCCTGGGGAAAGAAATGGGACAGGTTACAATGTGAATGCAATGGTAGAATATAATCTTTCAATAATAAATTTTACATATATACATTGACACACCTCAGTAACAAAACTAATTTCTCCATAAGGATAATAGTAAAAGAAAATTTAAACTTACCCACGAGGGTGAGCAGGACTGCTAGGACAAT
Source organism: Tiliqua scincoides (assembly GCF_035046505.1). Taxonomy (NCBI): domain Eukaryota; kingdom Metazoa; phylum Chordata; class Lepidosauria; order Squamata; family Scincidae; genus Tiliqua; species Tiliqua scincoides. The sequence continues at coordinate 139,598,461 of NC_089824.1, read as the reverse complement.
CCCCCTCATGATGAAGGTGAGTGTCGGTCTTTAGCCATCCTGGGCATTTTATAGGGAGAGCAGTCATCCCACGTGATCCCTGCTGACCAGGATTTTGCTGAGGTTGCAAATGATTACCTGCTTCAGCAAACAATGCTGTTTTTTTTAAATTGTTGTTGGCCCCCCTCTAGTTTCATCTTTAATTTTGAAGGAAAAGAGAATCCTTCTCTATTTTGTCACCATCATGGTTTGTCCTCCATGTTTCTTGTTAAATTCATCCTGACATTATCTATGGAAATTGTTTTGCAAATAATTTTTTTTTTGGGCGAAGAGATCTTAAGAAGAAATAAAATATTTCACAAAGTTTATTTGTGGCTTGTGGCCATCTTGGACACTGCTCAAGATGAAAATGACTGTGCCCTGGTTGTTCTGACCTAATATCTAATACAAACATTTACTTAAACTGACAACCCCTGAAGAGTAATTCTGGTGGCTGATATGGCAGATGCAACATCTGCCTTTGCGTCTGGTTCTTACTGCAAACTGCAAACATGGTTATGTGCTCCATGTTTATTGTTAAATTCATACTGAAATATTTGAGGAGATGGTCTTAGAAATAACTTCTCTTTCTTGAAGAAAGAAAGAAAGAAAGAAAGAAAGAAAGAAAGAAAGAAAGAAAGAAAGCTTTTACTACATTTATTTATGGATAGAAGCCATCCTGGGCACTGCTTTAGATGAGCAAGACTTTGCCCTGGTTATTCTGACCTAATGTAAAGGTTTACCTAACTCAGGGGTGTCCAAAGTTTTTGGCATGAGGGCCACATCATCTCTCTGACACTGCGTTGGGGGCCGGGGGGAAAAAACGAATTAATTTACATTTAAAATTTGAATAAATTTACATAAATGAATATATTAAAGATGAACTTATATGAGTGAATGAAGGTCTTGCAATAGATCAAGGCCTATAAAAGGCCTTGTACAAAGCAAGGCTGGCCTTTCCTTCACTGCCACTGTTGCATCACAGATGTAAAACAGCAAGCAGTGGAGGGAGCCCTCATCCCACAGCTCATGCAAGACGTCAAACAGTTGCTCTCATGCTGAGAGCAGTTGCATCGGGCCATTGTGGGCTCCAACAAATCTCCGGAGGGCCAGAGGCTCATTGGAGACTAGGGGCTCCCTGAGTGCCACATTGAGAGTCCTCAAGGGCCGCAAGTGGCCCCAGGGCCAGGGTTTGGGCACCCCTGACCTAACTGATAACCCTCAGAAGTAATGTTGGTGCCTGACATGTTAAATTCAACACCTCTCTTTGTGCAGGTTTTCATTTTCTAAAAATTATTCTTCAGAATTTCAATAAATTTATCATTCTGATTCTGAAACATTCTGTAGCTCACAGTTGTAGGCCTAGTTTTCAAAACACCTCTCTGCTTGAGTGTCTGCCTACATCTGGGAAAGGACATAAACAACAGGAGTTGTATTTTATATTCAGAGACCCACAGTGGGTTGGAACATGATGCTCCCTGCAGTGCCACGGTACCTTATTGGGAGCCCCCTGAGACCGCTTCTGGGTTACCCCAAGCCTGAAACCCACCCTATAGGGTTTTGCAGGCTCCAGGCGCCCCATGGAAGAAACTGGAAGCCACAAATGTAATGCATATAAGATAGATTAACATTCATGTAAATTTACAATGAATCTGGCACGTTCTGAGCTATTTGTGATGGATCCCAAATAGTATGTGACAGCTGTGAGGAATGCCATTCCATGCCCAGGATAATTTAAAAAGGGATTGAGAACTATGCTTTCCATCCATGTAGTGATACAGACAGATTGTATTTGCCTCGTAAATTTGGTGGCAGAGGGCTTTTGTAAGTAAAACAAACAGTGGAGGAAGAGAAACTTGCATTGGCTAATTATGTAAAAGAGAGTCAGGAACAAGCACTGGTTGAAGTAATGAATGGGAATTTACTAAAAGTTAAAGCAAACTAAACAGGAGTATAAGAAAAATGCTATAAAAACAAGAACTGAAAGCTGGCACAATAACGCAGTGAATGGCCAATATACGGAAAAGATCAAAGACAAAATAGATAATGAAAAACCTGGCTATGGTTAACATCTGGAACCTTAAAGAAAGAAACAGAATCATTAATATTAGCAGTCCAAGAGCAGGCCATTCAAACAAATGCAATAAAAACCAGAACTGAAAAATCATCAAATGATGCAAAATGCAGATTGTGCAAAGAAGCCGAAGAAACAATTGATCGTATACATAGTTCCTGCAAGAAGATTGCACAGACCGCTTATAAATCTAGTGGCTCAGATGATCCATTTGAATTTATGCAGAAATTACAACATCGAAACAATAATAGCCGCCTTGGGTGCCCTTCGGGGAGAAAGGCGGAATACAAATCTAATAAATAAATAATTGGTAGGAGCATAAACCAAAAAAAGTGACAGAAAATGAGAAAATCAAGTTCTTGTAGGATTTTTGAATACAAAACTTGATAAAGTTTAGCACATAATACACCAGATATTAGGGACATTGTGGCAGCGTGGGTTAAACCGCTGAGCCAACAAGCCTGTTGACTGCAAGGTTGGCTGTTTGAAACTGAGTGATGGGGTGAGCTCCAGTTGCTTGTCTCAGCTCCTGCCAAACTAGCAGTTTGAAAGCATGTAAATGCGAGGAAATAAATAGGTACCACCTTGGTGGGAAGGTAACAGCTTAGGACAGAAAATGTCTACAGACAAATGTTGGCTCTTTGACTTAGAAACAGAGATGAGCACCATCCCTAGAGTCGGACACAACTAGGCTTAATGTTGGGGGGAACCTTTTCACCAGATACTACGGTAATAGAAAAAAATAAAGTGACCATTCTTGTCATAGCAATACCTGGCGATAGTAGAACTGATGAAAAAGAGCATGAAAATATTAGTAAATATCAGGATTTAAAAATTGAAATCCACATATTATGGTGTAAGCCAGCAGTAGTTATCCGAGTTGTGATTGGTACACTGGGTGCAGTCCCAAAAATGCTTGAACTGCATTTAAAACATCTGAATATTGACAAAAGTACGATCAGTCAAATTCAAAAAGTTACCCTGCTTAGTTCAGCGCACAATATCCATAAATACATTACGATGTCCTAGACCCCTGAGTGGGACCCAATTAGTAATTAACGCCAAGTCCAGCTAAAGAACGGGCAGCTGTGATATGCAAGATAATAATAAATAGAGAGAAGATACCAGCAACAGCAACTAGAAAAGACTCCATGCTGGGTGAATAGGGACAGTTGCTCTTGTCCCCATGCTAAATATGACACCACTTTAAAAGGTGCCTCTTTGCCGAGTTAGCAGGGGTGAGCAGGGGTCTACACGATGTACACCTTTATATTCCACTAGATACGGAAAGGAAATATTCAACCTTTGTGACATTTCAGTTTCCTGTTAGCAGGAAAGCCCACAGTGCAGCCCCCCAAAAAGAAGGCCTCATAGCTTACTTGCAGCCCAATCCTGGGCTTGGCGCACCAGCTCATCACCGGCATGCACTGTCGCAAACGTCCTGTAAGGCACGTTTGCAAGTCATACCATTGGGCAAGTGCTGGTGGTAGCCCAGCGCTGGCCGGCACTGGGCTATCACCGGGCAGGCACCCAAACTCTGCCACTTGGTGGTCACGTGGACCGCTGAGCAGCAGAGAGGGAGGTGTGGGTGGAGGTGGGGAGGAAGTGTTTCGGAGAAGGAGAGGCAAGTGGAGGGTGGGCAGAAGTCAGAGAGGAGGTGTGTTGGGGAGGCAGGAGGTGGGGAGAGGTCAGAGGGGAGGCATTCCAGGGGAGGGAGTGGGGAGGGAGGGAGGACCAATGGAGCAAAGCTGGCAACACAAAGCTCCACTGGATCCAAAGCCTCAGTGTAGGGCTTTCCACCATACACAGAGGCTCTTGATTCACAGCCCACCTTTGGGTTGGTGGTGAATCGAGTAGTCCCATTGTCTGCACTTACCTGGGGGAAGAGGACGAAAGTCCCCTTCTCCCGAGGTGCCACTATGGCTGCCTTGGGTGTGCAGGATGTGGTAGCAGCCATTTTTGGTGCCACTACAGCTGCGCATCCCGGGCAGCTCAGGATTGGGCTATTAGTGACCTATTCCATCCTGCTTGTGTTGCCAGTTTCCCAAGGACATTCTTCACCTGACAAAGAGCCAAGACTAGAAAGAAGTTCTTCAGGAGTAGAATGTGAAGAAGGAAGTGGTTTCAGGCCAGAAGCCGAGCAGGAAGGTGTCGGCAGCCCCTTTCCACTTCCTGCTTCTTCATGTTAAATTAGAACATAAGAACATAAGAACAGCCCCACTGGATCAGGCCATAGGCCCATCTAGTCCAGCTTCCTGTATCTCACAGCAGCCCACCAAATGCCCCAGGGAGCACACCAGATAACCTCATCCTGGTGCCCTCCCTTGCATCTGGCATTCTGACATAACCCATTTCTAAAATCAGGAGGTTGCGCATACACATCATAGGTTGCGCATACACATCAAATTACCCCTTCTACTCGTGGCATCTTGTACAGTACTTGCTTGACATTCTAATACACAGGCTGTGTGGCTGTCACATCAAGAAATCCTTAGGATAATGATGAAGAAAATGTCAAAATGTTGCAGTTTTAAAAAATGGTATTTTAGATCAACTGACTACCTGCTTTTTCACTGTTAAATACTCAATGAAGCCAAGAATACTGCTATATACGTGGCATTTGCTTTCGATTTTATGATATCATTTGTTAGCAAAGGCAGGAGTGTGTGCCCTTATCCTGGCAGCAGTCAAGGCACACTGCTAGGTCACACTGCAATAGATTGAGTTTAAAAAAAAAATAGGTTGAAGTTGGTGGAACAACTGGCCTGCTGCCTACATAGCACAATCATCAGAGCTTGATTTGTCCCTTGCAGGCTTTGAGAGGGATGTGAGGTAGTGAAAGGAAGCTGTTGTCAGTTTCTTCTTCTCGTCCTGTATCTTTTCAAGTCTGCAGGGGTCAGTTTGGGAGCCGATATAGACCCCACTGCCATCACAAAGGTCCGGGGCTGTTGGGCCCTTTTCTTACATCTGACTCCTGTTACTGTTGAATGTAATTTGTCTGTCCCAGGGATGTGCAGTCACTAGAGACAGGGGAGGCAGTGCCTTACCTGACCCAGTGATTCACTTTACCCAGGCAGCCAAACACTGAATATGTCTGGAATTCTTCTGAGAACTGAAGAGCCCGCATTCGACCCTCAGAAAGCCTTCTGAGGCCTCTGAAAGACCTTAGAAAGGTACTTCCAATTTTACAAAAAAACAGTAATACTTTTCGAATGCCTTCTAGAGAAATCAGAAAGTCTTCTGAGTGCTGGAGAGCCCACACATGGCCTCTGTGGCCCTCAGAATACCTCTGGATGCAACCAGAGCAGCTGCGGCTGGAGGTGACCTAGAAGTGACATCACTTTCGGCCATGACATCATTTTCTAGTTACTGGGCTAGGTGACACTGTGCCTAATTAGCCCAGACAGTCAATGAATGTTCCTGGTTGGTCCCTTTGATATATCTGAAATAAAGTGTTGCTTTCTTAAGTGTTGAAAGCCAGATCTGTTAAAGGGATGTGAGCTTTCCATTGCAAGTGACTACAGAAGGAGGCAGCTGATTGAGTAGCTGCAAATCAGTTGGTTTTTGTTTCATTTAGGATGACAGATTTCACTTCAAGAAACACCACTGTGATTTGCAGCTGTTCCATTCTAGGTTTTCTTCCATTCCTGGAATGGAGGTATCCTGCCTGCTCCTTTCTACTGCCCTGAAGTCCCCCAAATCTGCTCATGAAGGTTGGGGGATTCATTGGAAAGTATTTTATGTGGCAAGGAGTTCCACAGATTGATTACATTTATACATTGCCATCCTGTATGTATGGAGTCAGGAGAGAATAGTGGCAGAACTAGCATAGAAGAGTTAACTGCTGTATCCCCTTCCAGATAAGGATATCTGGTTTGTTTTGGCAATGGTCCCCCAGGTCTTTGTGTGCTGCTGCTGAACACTAGGACAGTAAATAAAGACACCTGTTATCCAGGATTTTTCTCTGGATATACACGCTGACCTGGCTTGTATTACTGAGATCTAGTTAGAAGCTGCAGATGATGGTTAATGCAGCTTCTTCCATGCATCAACAATCTAGATCTGGTGAACAGTGATGTCTTCCATCTCCTTGATCCTTAGCAGTCATCTAATTTGAAATGTATATAGTTGAACTTAGGCACCTTAGCTAAAACTGGTATTGTTGGCATATCATCTGTCTGGCTGCTTAATAGTCTCCCTGTTTGAAGTGGTTTGTGGTGAAACTGAAGTTCACCACAACTGTAGTCTTGAAATACTTTTACATCCATGCTGCGGCTTATGGCCACCATGGTCATACTATTAAGAGCCTGTTCAACACAACAGATGTCTAGGGTAATTTTCTAGACATCTGAGGATAATTAAGTAGCACTAAACATAGTGAGTAGTCTTGATGAAATTTTCATGACAAATCCTAGAGCACATGGACTAGAGTTCTTTTTCAACACCTACTCCATGGCAGTGAGGATAGTAAAAAAAAAAATTCTTATTTCTCTTGTCACAGGTGTAACTGTATAGTGACCTCAAAAGAGTTGATCCAAGTGGTGAGGGGCCTTTTACATCTTGATCACCAGAGGGAGTTAGAAGAATCCTAGTTACCCTGACCAGCTTGTGATCTACTTTGTTGAAAACATTTGTTGCATCTTATTCTGGCCTGGCCTGGCCTGATATTGGTGTGGGTCTGGATGTTCCCAGGGTAACTACTTATGTTGTTAACCCATTTCTTCCCAGCCCACTGGTGTACACATTTGATCCCTGTTGCATATAAATAACATTGGGCAGAAATGGCTTAAGCATACTTTTCAGTTTCTGCAGCCTGAGGCCTTGGAGACGTGAGACCTACTACACACACTCTTATGCTGACATCCTTGCTTTGTGTGAAGTAAATTTCCCCTTGTTTAATTCTGCCATGCCTTTTACAGCAGCTTGTTGGACTTCTATGTGCTTTTTTGAAACTTTCTTTTTGCATTTGACTTTTTTGTGGACACACTTGAATCGCCTTCGCTTGGCTCTCAGACTCACTCTGAAGCCTTCCCTCTAAGTCAGGGGTGTCCAAACTTTTTGGCAGGAGGGCCACATCATCTCTCTGACACTGTGTCAGGGGCCGGGGAAAAATTTGACTATATTTACATAAATGAATACATTAAAGATGGAACTTATATGAATGAATGAATGAATTCTACTGAGCTTATTTATAATACAAATATTTCTAGGTGGAGACATGTCTTAACAAGGCAGGGACACATGAAATTTTTTTTTCTAGACTGAAACTCATCCCAGCAAGGCAGAAACACATGAGGAAAAGTTCTTCACCAAGGCCCCCCAGGACTTTACAAAAATTCACTGAAGCAAGTATCACAGAACTAACAGAGTCCCACCATTTGTGGATTGCAGGAGGCACACACTTACCCAAATACAGCAGGACACAGAATAAAGATCTCACAAGCAACAGAAAGGGGGGGGGAAACCTTTCTGATTTGCAGGAGACACTCACTCACCCAAGCACACCAGGCGTAAGCTAACACAGAATAAGGATCTCACAAGCTTCTCCCTCCCACTCAGCAGCCCCCCACCACACCAAACCTAACTAACATAGAAGCAACTAGCAACTTCTCCCCTTAGTTCCGCCCCCCCATAAAGCACACCCAGGCAGCGCATTCAAGCAACTCATTATTTCTCTCCCTCAGCACCAGCCCACCCCTCCCCACACATAGCACACCCAAGTGGCCCCTGATTTCTCACCCCCACCCAGTGTGTGGCCTCCCCAACACCTGGTTTGTTTGCTGGATGGGCAGGGCTTCTGCAGAACTTGCACAAAGAACAGGAGAGCTCTGCAGGGCCAGCCATCCCCTCACTGCTACTGCAATGAGCAGTTGCATCCAGCCTGCAAGGGCTCTGACAGGTCTCCAGCTGGCCGAGTGCCTGTTGGAGATAGGGGGCTCCCTAGGGGCTGGATTGGGGGTCCCTGGGGGCTGCAAATGGCCCACAGGCTGGGGTTTGGGCAACCCTACTCTAACTTATAGCAAAAGTTGGGGAGGCCTGACCGCATTCTGACTGGCTTTCTCATACCAGTCATTCACTATTGCCCTTTTTATAGGCCATATGTTTCAGGGTGCTGGATCAAAAGAAGCAGGATTACATTTTGGATGTAAAATGCAAGAGTTTGGGAGGGGGCAGGAGAGAACAGGGTAAGCTCTACACATAGTGCAGTTCTGCAGGTTGGCAACCTTCAGTCTTGAAAGACTATGGTATAAGCCTACAGCACCTGGTATTCCCAAGTGGTCTCCCATCCAAGTACTAACCAGGCCTGACCCTGCTTAGCTTCCAAGATCAGACAAGATCAGGCATGTGCAGGGTAACAGTTGCTGCAGAGTCTACAAAGAAAGAGTTGACAACGGAATGCCATCCATGAGAAGCCCCAGAGTAAATAAATGTGAGCTCTCTTCTCTTCCACGTGACTTTGCTCAACCTACATTTTTATTTACACTTTTTATTGAACTAAGCAGAGTTCAAATTCCCTCCGCAATTACCCTCCAGAAAACAAAAGCTTATTTCGGGTGTCTATTGCCAGCACTGCCGATTATTAAGATTAGTTTGTGTAAGTAATATTTCACACAAACAAAATTCATGGTGAGCAAAGCAGGTTCACTGCAATAGGCAGACAGAAATCAAAACTATTCACTTTAGGAAAGCAACATCTATGGTGATTTTGTTTAAGTACCATTTAGTTCCCTGGATGCCATTTTGCAACACTGTTAAAGTCAGGGATTTTTTTAACCCCCCCCCCCAACATAGCTGACACTGCTACTGTTAACAATCCAAACATGCGCCATTTCAGAAGTACAGATTTTATGACAGGCTAGCCTTTATGAAAAGGGCCAGAAGTTTGTGTTTTGGGGGGACTCTGATCTGTTGAAGGGAACTTCACAGCCTATTCATTTTGGGTAGGTGATCAAGGGTTTTGCTCTGAGCAGTTCATGCTCAAGTGACTGAGAATTGGCTCATCCCTGCCTACATGGTCTGAAGCAGGAAGAATCCCCTGCATCCACAACTATCCCATCTATTCCTATAGTTTCTTTCACTTTCAGCTTTTGGACAGACATCCTTTGGGGCTGAGCCACTGTCATTTTCTGCCATTGAACAGGAAATAAACTTTTTTTTGCCCCCACATGTTATGCAGGTAGTTACCTTACTTATTGGGTCTTTACCCAGAGTGGCATCACTCTCTCCTGCTGCTGCAGGACACACCCACCACTGCTCTTGAAAAGTCACCTAGTCCTCTGCACTGTCTGTTTGCATTTCAACCACCCATCTCCTTTTCCCTTTGTGTTATGCAAGTCCCCCGATTCTGCCAGTTAGAAAAGTGGGTGAAAGAAATACCCTGGCGCTCTAATCCTCCACATTTCATGCCAGGTAATGCTGTCTCTTCAGTGGGTTATTTCCCAGAGTGCTGCCCCACTGCTTCTGCAGGATACACTAACCACTGCACCTGAAAAATCACCTTGCTCTGTGCAGTGTTTTCCTCTCACTCACCCTTTCCACCTGTGATCTACATATACATAAGACTTTTATTTGCATAGATAAATGAAATGTAATTCGAAAACACAACAAAGAGACCAAAAAACAAAGTACTATAACAGTCATAATCATCCATTACCCGCCCACCATAAAGTAACAGAGGACCCAGAATTTTATCCCGCCAATAGCCTAGAGACAAAGTTAGCAACCTTAGCCTTCTAATCATATTGGAAGAGAGTTGGCTTCCAATATGAAAAAGCTTAATCTAATCCTCCCAACCCCACATTTTATTCAGCAATGGAGCCAGATAGTTCATGCTAAGAATGTCATGAAGCGGGCAGTAAAAGACCTATATGTTTCTAAAGTCTCCACACAATTCCTGTTACAGAAACATCTTCTCTCTGATAGGGGAACACCACTAAACCAAGTCCTCCGATATGCCAGTTAGACTTTCCTGAGAGTAAGGAGTAAACCCTATTGACCAATGATTAGAGGTAGGAGAAAATAGTTATTTTTTCTGGATTTCAATGTTTTCCAAAAGGTAGGAGTGCAGAAAGCAGTGTTATAATGTAAATTTTGAATAAAATTGCATAATTGCTTTAAAATTGTACTGTCTTAAAATTGGAACCCCCACGGCTACAGGGGCACACTTGTACCTATTCAATGGTTTTCCAAGTTTCTCAAAAGTGCAGCACTACACAGATAGCATAATTTTTCTTTTTAAGTCGCAGTATCCCCCTTTTGAATACCAGAATAGCAGAAAGTGTGCATAAAAAGCCACAGAAAGTGATCGGATCAAGGTACAGTACAATACAGAAAAAATAAAATCAGAGAGAGAGGCTTCACTAAGCCTTGCTTGGTTTTACAAGCTTCTCAAAAGTGCAGCACCACACAGACAAGCCCCAGAAAAGGCATTTATGGAGAGTGGCTTGGGGCAGAGGGGAGATCCAGATCTGAGCACACTCATCTGATCACAGTTTAGGACTCAATCACCTCTAGATTACAGTACAGTGCTGGTACCCTTACCTGGGTATCCCACCCACTTGTGTCTCTTCCCCCCCCCCCCACTGCCACACATACGCACAACCTCTAGAACTCTTTTCCTTGGCCACTCCACCAAGGGAAACACTTCAGAGGCTCCCTGCCTGAAAACTACTTATGGATTCCTCTAAAGCAGGGGTGTCAAACTCATTTCACACCGAGGGCTGAATGGCATTCAGGATGCCTGCTGAGGGCCGGAAGCGATGTCATTAAACTCATAACCAAAAATAAGCACTTTTTCTCACTTAGGAATTCATTAACTACAAATGGCAGAAGAGAAAACATGCAAATCTTGATCATATTTCAAGATATGGGAGAGCCCAATTTTCATGGGGGCTGCCCTTTTATAGCAGTAACATCTCAGCACTGCTCAGCAGCTGAGAGCCTGAGGGCCGGATAAAAAGCTTCAGCAGGCCGCATCCGGCCCCCGGGCCTTATGTTTGACACCCCTGCTCTAAAGCAAGCAAAAGTGGTGTTATTTCATGAAATGAGCAATTTTTCATGTTTTGATCTTAATATCATTTTATATCACAACTTGAGCAGATATGCTCATTATTCTGCATTGTGTTGATCACTTAAAAAAACCCTTAATCATCATACATGATTAACTGCAGTTTTAAGCTGTTTAGTCTGTACACATTTCTGTGTGCATGTACTCTCATTCATTTATAAAATGATATTTGAATTCCAAAGGCTAGATGGAAAATCCTGGTGAGCTAGAGGCAGTATCACCTGCCTCTAACTCCTCAAGGATACAATATTGGCAACCAATAAAAACACAGAGACATTCATTCACATTTCCTAGAACAGACTACATTTATTTTGCAGATGCATTTTAAGAGAACTTTTACTCTCAACTGAATTGATGTTCTTTTTTAAAAAAACATCTGTAAACATTGTATCACATTTAAAAAACAGTTACAATTGGCATGTAAAATACTATGATTTTTGAATCCTTTTATTTCATTTCATGGCATCATCACATAATCATAGATATCTCATCTAACAGCAAGCTATGATCTTGCTTTTTATTTAAGAGATACGAGAAAAGGTAATCTGAAATCACCCAATAAATACAGAACCTGCCATGTTAATAATCTATAATATACTGTACATTCAAGTTAAGGAAAAAGTTTCAACACCAGTTACCCTTGAGACACAAGTGAACATTTCACCATAGACTAGTGCTAAAAGTGCTACTTTTGCCTGAATTACAAAATAGAAAGGCTGAAGTATATCATTATCAGAAGAACCATACATTCCTTCAGTCAAAGAACCAAGTCATCTGTTGCAAGAATATACATATATCTAAATATTTTTATAGCCTTTCAAAAGAGTACAGATAAAAAGGTTTGAGAAGAAAACGAACCCTAAAAAGTCAGACATACAGCACATCTGCTATCACAGCCACTATTCAATATCACTCATAACACCCTGTGTGTCACCAAATGAAGTCAAAGTTTATGAACACATCTGCTTAACAAAGGGAGAACAAGAAGGCTAAAAATCTAAGGCAAGTTATCTAGTCGCTCTGCACTTGACTTTGCTGGCAGTAACATGTGTAAACTGCACGTGTCATCCTGTGTGATACAACTGGCATCGCTAGTCTGCATCCTTCTCAGCTGGCTTGGCTTTTGGGCTTCGGATGTTTTCTCTGCATAAGCGCTTGAACTGGAAGAAAAAACGAACAAGAAGTTCAAACGGCTACACACAGATACACGAGACCAAGACCACAATTCGGATTAAAGGCCTAATCTGGAATTTGTGACCCACAAGCTAAATCTGCCTGACAGCCGACCACTGGCTCCCATTTTTGCTACTATGTTTTGCAAATGAGGGGCTGTCAACAGCAGATAATACCTGACTGTTGATTACATTCAGTCTGGTGGAACACACATTATGTAGACTTAACTCTATCCCAAACATTTCAGTAAAATGGTAAAGGTCCTGGGAAGAGATCTTCTCCCTACACCCACCCTACCCTTCACTGCAGAAAACAGCAGTTCCAACTGCACACACCTGCTGGCCTCCATCAGCTGCTGTAGCTCAGGAGCAGAAGATCCCAGGTTGTCTCTGGCATCTCTAGATAGGGCTGGGAATGACCCCTCTCTGAAACCCTGCAGGGGTGCTGTCAGTCAATGCAGACAATACTGAACTCAGTGGACCAAAGGCCTGACTTGGGACAAGACAGCTTCTTGTGTGCAAACGACAGCTTGTAGATCTAAACTGTGGAGACCTGAACTGCTGAAGCCACTTACTCTAGGGACAGTTTACAAAAAGACAGCAACTTGACTGAATAAGCTGTCAAATATCTCTGACTAAGCCAACTACACCACCATCTCTTGGAACAGTCACCCAGTTAAATCTTCCCCTGGCCAAAAAAATCTCTATAATCATTCAGCAATTTTTTGGAATGCTGGGAAGGAGAATAAAAGTGATGGAGAAATGCTGGCACCTGTTCTCAAGAATACACTGAGTTGCCGGACAAATGGCTGAGAATTTGGATACACTGGACAAGTGGTTGGGTTTCTTTTGGCGAGCCCTGAAGTTTGTTAATGGATTATCCGAGTCAGAACCTGCAAGACAAAATGTTGCTTATCAGATAACAATAAACACCAAAATCTTTGAAGAGGGAGAGAGGAAGTTAAGAAGGGCAAGTGCCATTAGCACTGTGCTAAAAACACTATATGCTAAAAATCCTGAATGGAGGGAAACACAAATGCAAGCCCACATTCAACCCTTAGGGTTGTGATCTTTTTTCTCTCCCTTCCATAGAACGTAAGGGGCAAGAGAGAAAGAGAAGCTATGAGATGCAGAGAATTTCTCAGCTGGATGAATGGAGGGGAATTCTCTTTTCCTTGTTTCTGAAGAGAAAGAGGCAGGACCAGAAGACACAGCCAAAGACAGTCTGGAGGCAAGACTGACTTGCCTTTTGTAACCAGCCAAGCAAATTTCTGCAAGCCTGTCACAGGACACATGCATTCCCAAAAACCTACCATCTAATATTTTGCACCTATGCCACACAAAGTCAGGCACCTTCGTATGATCCTTTCATACAGTAGTGAAAGGATCAGAATTTGTGAAACATGAAGACCTAATAGTTCTGCTCATGAGCAAGGAGGTAAGTTCATAGATGGAAGAAGTTTGTGTTTTACTCTCCACTGCATGAGCCTCCCCTACCTCCATTGAGAGAGCTATAACAGTGTAGCAGCCAATGACTGCACTACGGATGTCCACCAGAGGGCTACATAAAATCTCTCTTTGCAAAGGCATGAGGAAACACTAAGAAAATGTATTTCATTCTCCCCCCTCCAGGGTGCAATCTCCTGCCTAATACTATGCAACTATCCCCTTCCAGGTTGATTTTTCACCAGTTTCATTTTTCACATAGGCTTTTTCTGCACTCCTTAGACCTTTCTGTTCTTCTGTTTGACAGTTTTAATTGCTGTTGTGTTTTATTGTATTTTCAGTATTTTTAATGCTTTTAATATTGTATGCTACCTTAGGCCTCTCAAAGGGAAAGACAGAGTAAAAAAATTGAATATCTTACTTCCTGAGAAGGCACTTTGAAGTTTCACATCTTCAGACTTATTGTGATCAGGAGTCATACTTAAGAACTGTTGCTTCAGCCAAGCTCCACGGTCTTCCTCAAATGCCTTCCTCTATACAAAATAAATGCAGCGTCATCATTCTGTATCACATACCTTCTCATTGAAACACCATAGGTTTTGATACTTAAGGGGGAAAAAGTAGAGATACGCCTCCTAATCTCCATTTAAGTAGCAGCATTCAGTATAGACGAGTGAAGCCCAGAAGCTAACAGTGCAATACTATCCCACCTAATGCCAGTGGGATGAGCTCACATACTGTCACAAAGGTGCCATAAGGCACACTGTAGCAGTGCGGAGACTTGTGGTACAGGTGCAAAGGCCCGCACCAGTCTCTCAGCTCCAGTCAAAGGGCTGTGTCCACCAGAGAAGGCAAGATCCTCACAGGCCAGTCGGGGGATAGCAGATCGGGCCCAGGAGGGAGCTGCGACAGCAGCCTCCACCATATTCTATTGTACCTCCAGGCCTGATTTCCCCTGACACAGGGCTCCTTGTACTTGTGCCAGTATAGCAGTTGCTGGGTTTATCCTGGGGCAAAGGGATGAATGTCTCTTTCCCTCGGTGAGACCATCAGCAGCCTCTAATTCCATGCTGAATGCAGCAAAGGCTGCACTGGCGCCACTGCATCACAACATTGGACATCTGTTAGGATTGGATTTAAATAGAGTCCTCCTAATTGCCAGAAGGGTGAATTAGAGGGAGTTGGCAAGGGAAGCTGTAAGAGTACAAGTGAGTCCCGGCAGTAGAACATCCTCATGACACAGGATAAAAGGTTTTGACAAACCCATTCATCCAAGACTCTTGAGAAAACCTACCAGTCAGGGAAGAAGAGAGACCCTTTTCATGGATTGGTAACTGGCTGAAGAACAGGAAGCAGAGAGCCAGAATAAAGTGACTGTTTTCACAATGAAGGGAAGAAACCAGTAGGCACCCCACATGTACTGGGAGTGGTGCATTTTAACTAGTCCATAAATGATCTGGAGTTAGTGGTAAACAATGAGATGGTCACATTTCCAGATGATATGAAACTATTCAAAGCAGGCTCACCCAAAGAGAACTGTGAAGTATCCAAAAAGAACCTCTCTGGGAGAACGGGCAACCAAGTGGCAAATATGATCCAATGTCAAAAAGGTTAAACTGATTCATGCGGACAAAAAATTCAAACTTCATAGAGAGCTCAGACTCCATCAGTGTATCAATGACAAACCAGGAAAGAGATCTTGGGGTCATGGTGGATAGCTCAGTGAAATGTAGATCTAGTACATGGCAATGGTGCAGAAGGCAAATTCCATGCTAGAGGTTATTAGGAAAGCGATTCAAAATGCCCTTTCACAAAGAAAGGGATTCAAAATGCTAATACCAGAATGCTAAAGAACTTCAGCTAGTCACTGCTCCTTGGCACACACCCAGGATGCATTTAGTTTCCTTTCATACACTACATGAAAAATTTTGTGTTGTTCCTTCTTTGTACAGCACAAAGACATTAAAAACAAATTCTACTGCACTGATAATTCCTAGTTCTTGGTAATTAACAATCTTAGGAGGTGAAAAGTGGTTATTTCATGTATTAAAATGCTTAAAAACTATTTGAGTACCTCAAGTCCTAGTCTAATAGCAGCTTCTGTAAAACTTTTGCGCTCTCTTTCAAAGTTCTTCTTTTGTTCTCTGAACAGTTTCCATTCCTCCTTCAATCGCTCTTTTTCTTCCAGCAAGTAACAGTCCTGTAGCAACATATTGGTATCATCATCACATGGAGAAGTTAGCTGCTGCTGCAGGTAAGATGCGAAGTACAGAGAAAAAAAATCAGAAATGAATATTTGGAAAGTACTACTCTGGTCATATCACAAGTAACCTTAGTTACCAGAAGAAGTTGACCAAAGGATAACAATTCTAGCTGGAATTAGGTACGAAGTGTTTCACTAGGCCAGGAAATCAGGATGTGCATTAGGGGAAAGGAGGAAAACAGAAGAACTATTAAATAAGGAAAAAGCTCCCACTGAACTTCAGTGCCCCTGTACTACCAATTCCCATCCATACACAGGCAGGGTGTAAAGCGCACAAGTGTCAATGAGAAAAATCTGAGTGGAAACCAACACAGAGCCTCACTTATAATTCTTGCAACTTTCACATATTTTGACCTTTACAATGCAGAGACCACTCTCTAACAAGCGGGGAACATGCTCACCTGTAGGAGCTGCTGTTGAGTTTTTATCATCTCCTTGCACTGCTGAATTTCCAACTGCAGCCTTTCAACTTCAAGCTCATGGTCATCTCTTGAGATTATATCTCTGTCATTCAGAACTCCGGAGTGCACATGTGAAACTGAAAGTGTGAAATGAAATGATTTTCATTTACATTAAGAAGTTACTGAATTCATTTTGTATAAATTAACAACCATATTTATATATTGCTTTTCAACAAGAGTTCACAAAGCAGTTTACATAGCTAAACAGACAGAATTGTTCCCTGTCCCAAAAGAGCTCACAAGCTTAAAAGGTGCAGAGAAGATTGCCACTGGAAAAGATGCTACATTTGGGTAAATATGGACAAATATATGTAAGCCACCTTGGGGTGTCTCTTCAGTGGTAGAAAGGTGGGATATAAATACATGAATAGACAGATAAATAAGATGACCACTTTAAAAAAATGCATCTTAAGCAGGAAAATTGAACTTCAAGGAAAAGTGGTATATAATTTTTTTAAATAAAAGTATCATCTAGATCATGCCAAGAAATTCTGGAAGTTCTAACATAGGGCTAGCATTCTAATCATTTGTGTAGTGTACAAAATATAAAATATACACAAAGGATTCTTAACAATGGACAATAAGGACACCAAGATGCATTTTAATTGGTTATGTTTTGAGGGAGTTTATATGGGACCACATTTATATTAAGCAGCTATGCTAAGCAACTTCTGTACTTTAAAACAATTACATCCAAAAATCCAATAAAGCCATTGGCAATGCTCCCCCCATCTAAGTAGGAAATCACATTTTGACTATTAATGTACAAAGAAATAAAAGAAAGTTTGCATACTAAACATTACTGTACTCTTTTATGGAGTGCCCTAAATTAAAAGGTGACCATTTATGACAGTCTTGAAGCAAGATAATTAACATACAGAAGTTTAATTCCAGAACAAAACCTCATCCAAGTACCAAGTAAAGATTATAGCTTTAAACAAATATATTTTTAATGCTTGACCATGAATCTCCTCTGTCTTTATTTTCTAAAACTTATGATCTGAATTAATCTCCCATTTAATTTTTATCAATTGCCTGAAGCCAAGAAGGGATAAGAGAAGCACTATTCAAAATATTTGGAGGTTCGAATAATGGGGGGGGGATCCCCATAGGCAGAAAAGAGGGACCAATAAACTTCTCATATTAAAGAACAAATCTGCCATTGAAAATGTTGCTATTGTGATGTATGTTTATAGGGCATTACTTTAACGTATTTTACCTCAATTTTTCATAAAATGTAATGTTTCTTTTCTCTGTTTTATTTATCAATTTATATCCTGCCGTCAGCCTGCATCTTACATGAGAGTTACATTCCAGAGTCAGAATGTAAAGTTAGAATCATGTATACAGTACTCAAAATTATCTTGAAAATTCCTTACATCCAAAAAATATATACTATGTCTTTAAAAAGCACAAGAGACATTCTGAAACTGAGACCGGCTGAGAGAAAAAGCAGCTTCCTTCTCCAGTCTCAGGGTCACTTCAGGGCATGTATTTACGTAATAAGTGGAATTGCAGTCAGAATCTCCTGCACTATTTAAATCAGTGTTTCTCAAACTGTGGGTCGGGTCCCACTAGGTGGGTCACGAGACAACTTCAGGTGGGTCCCCATTCATTTCAATATTTTATTTTTAATATATTAGGGGATGTGACTGCAATTGGGGAAATGTTACAGATCTGTACTTTTAACAAGCTTCTAAGTATATTTTTTTAATGATAGTCAATGGACTGACTCCTGGGTAAGTGTACATAGGATTGTAGCCTAGGATTGTTAAAAATGTTCCTGCTTGATGATGTCACTTCCAGTCATTACATCACTTCCGGTGGGTCATGACAGATTCTGATTCAAAAAAATGGGTCCCGGTGCTAAATGCATGAGAACCACCAATTTAAACTACCTTTTTAAAACTTTTTTCAGTTTGCTGAGCGTGTGTAGTTGAATTTGCGCAGGTAAGATGCAGGCCTACTTTAAATAAGTATAATAATAGGTACCACATTAAATGCTATTAGCTCTTTCCAACTGTTCCATGTTGGTGGGAAAACTAGTTTTCATCACCTGAAACAATGTGCAGTAACCATAATATTATCCTTCTTCTGTACATACATCAATAACTTTCTGTATTTTATTCTAATCACAACCAAGGCTGAAAACAGCATCATAGAAACAACACTGTTTGTGGCAACACTGCCACAAGCATGATTCAGACCAGATTTACCTTGGTTATCCAGCTTTTCCACATGATTCTTCAGCATTCTCCATTGCTTTCGAATGCTGTTAGCCAGCTGCTCACGCACAGTTTCACAGGAAAGTTCCCACACATTCTCTTTATTTACTTCTCCAGTGTCGTCTTCCATGTCTGACAGAATCTATCAGAATGAAAGGCTATAACTTAGTGAAGTTACTTAGTAAAGGCAAAAATTGGTAGGGTTTACCACAGCTTAGTTGGCATTCTTCTATTAAATGAATGCTGCTGATTTACAGCACAATCTTGGGCATCTCTACTCAGAAGCAAGTCTGACAGAGTTCAATGGGAATTATTCCCACATGAGTGTGTGTGGGACTGCCAACCAAATGTGCTGAAGTTCAGAGCTACCCAAGATGTAGCCAGAGGAAGACACAGTTTCAACTTTCTGAAAGCAGAAGTGGATAAATCTAGATCTAATCTAATAGATCATTAGATCAAGATCTAATGATGCCAACACGTTTCAATGTAATGCTTTAAAGAGACTTATGCACACTGACTGCTACTTACAGTTCCATTGCTATCTTCAGCCTTCTCCTTCGGTTTCTGCTTCTGTGGTGGAAGGAGAGAAATTATCTCCTTTTTCATTTGCTGAAGCAATTTCTTGAGCTCGGCATTTTCTACCAAAAGTTGTTTCTGCCGCTGTTCATACTCATTTAAGAGAACTTTGTACATTTCTTCCTCGTTCCTGAAAGCAGAACACTTAAAGATAACTAAACATGTAATATGCCATGGTGAAAAAAAAACAGAGCTATAACATGACCAACTCACCTAGCTTCGGTTTTTCCAGTTCTCCATGCACCTCGTTTGCCATCAGCTCTACCTACATAGTTCAAAACATCCATTGCTACAAGGAGAGAAATTAAACATTTTTCACAAATAGATTTAAAAAACAACCTTATGATTGCGTTTTCATAATGGCATTTACAGTTTTAAAAAAGGCTCAGGGATAGGACAAAGTCACTGCAGTCCATTTTCAGCCACATGCAGGCAGACTTTGTTAAATCTTCCTCTTGACATGCCCCAAAATAAACCAAGAACAGCCAGTACAGTTCATGCCCCACATGAGTGCTGCCCTGATTATTTTAATCGCTTTATTATCCTGCCCTGCTTCTGACATTCAGTGTGGTGTACAATGTATAAGAGTAAAAACAAAATGGCAAATGTCGGTACCAATTAAAACCCAAAACAAACCCAAGCAAGACTAAGAGCCCAATACTATCCAACTTTCCAGCATGGAGATTTGTTCCCTTACCTTGTGGAGGCCTCTGTGACTGCAGCCCCATTGCAGGAGGCAGTACATGCCCTGTGGGCACAGTTGCACCAGTGCTGAAAAGTTGGATAGGATTGAGTGCTAAGTTATATACAAAAGCTTTGATAACAGAGTTGCAAAGTTTGCTGAAAATAAGAAGCTTTCAATTGACAGCAAGGGAACGTTGAACTTTACAGCGCAGGGAGTTCCACAGGGCAGGGACTACACCAGAGAAAGCCCTCTCACAGGTGACAACAAGTTGCATTTCTGAGGAAGGTGGAACCACAGGAGTGTCTCCCTAAACGATCGTACAAAATGGGCAGACTTATGTAGGAAGTGGTGGTCTTGGAGATATTTTGATTTCAGGCTGCATAGGGTTTTAAAGGTAATCAAAGCTGATGCATCATGGAACAAACTAGCAACTGTCAGCATCCAAGTAGCTGCATTTTGTGGAGGGTTTTTATGGGCATCCCCACACAGAACACATTGCAATAGTTTATAGAAGAAGTGACTAAGGCATGGCTAGGTATGAGATGGGAACAATCTCCACTGGCATACCACTTAAAGCTGGGCAAAGCATGCTGGGCCACAGCTGCAACACTAGGTACAGGGTACTTCCAACTTCCACACCTTGTCCCTCCTGCATCTGTGTTGCTCTTTGCATATTTGCCAGATTAAGAGTCACAAAACAGGACAAGAATGGTGAAGAGACCATGAGGAACAAATTGAAACTAGAACAGGAAACATACTGCCACCGCCACCCTGACGGTGGTATTAGTAACACACATACTCATTTTTTTATCCTTTTTGCTCATAAGGAGTTGATGAAAACGCTCTTTCAGTTTGTTGTATTCTCTTTCTTTTCTTTTCATATCGTGATTGTACTGAGTTGCTCGGCTTGCAACAATGTTCTGTAGTTTCTGCACCTATAAAATATACATGTTTTATGGTTTATGTAATATTTTAAAAATTAAAGTGCCTGTTTATATAGAAGAAAGTTTCTTAGTAGCAATAATACAGTTTGTACGCCAAAGAAACCAATTCTTATTTCTAGCCAAGGACAATTAAAAAGCCAGTTACTTTTTTTAAAGGTACAATGAAGGGCCCTATTACAAACAGTTCTCTCAGAATCATCCCTTCATCCATTTCAACCTCTTATCTATTTACATATATAAACATCAATGTGTGAATCAAAGAAGAATCCAAAATCACTAGTAAAAACCAAGGGTTCTCGATTTGCACTCATTATGTCCCAGAATAAGCAATCCATTAAAGAACTTGATAAGATTATATGCAAGGGCGAAAGAATATAGACTTTCCTATAAATACAGTGACTTAAGAAAAAGCCAAGACAGCCAAGTGTAAGGCTGAAACAATGAGGATTCCCCCACCCCATCCCCCAATGCAGGCTCAACAACCTGACTCCTATTGTTTAAAACATCGGTTCCCAAAGTCCTCCTTAGTAGGAGGGAACCACCTAGGTGCATGCAGGGGCAAGAGGATGGCAGCAACGTGATCCCCACGATAGTGCTGCTGCTTGGGAAAGAGTAGGGGTTCCTGGCTTACCTAAAGCCAGTGATAGGATTCGGGGAACCCTACAGACACCCAGAGGGCTCCCCAAGTCTTGAAAATTAAAACACGATTGGAAACCACTCCTGGTTTCCAGTCACAAATTGTGTTTTTTAATTGGAGAGCCCTGTGTAGGTGTTCACAGGGCTCCCTGTACCCCTCAGATCCCATCATTGGCTTCAGGCAAGCCAGGGACTCCCCCCTTTCTTCAGCAGCAGCACAATCCTAGGGACTGCATTGCTGCAATCCTCCTGTCCCTGCCACTTAAGGAGCCAAACCCAAGTGCTTCCTAGGCTGGTGGATTGTGACCCACCAGTTTGGGAATCACTGCTTTAAAACCAAACTCCGGGTTTGTGGCTTTCCCCTTATCATTCCACTAGTAATCTGATTTCATGATTTGCTAAATCTTCTTAATAGTTTGAAATGTTAGGACCCTCCCAGCCCTGCTCCCTCCAAATTTTTATACATAAAAGTATGATGCCATATTTGATTTTAAATCATGCAGAGCATTCATAGTCACATAACATCCTTGCCACAATACAGGCAAAGATGACACATGCATTAAAGTCAGTAGAACGGTGACCACAGAAGTACAAGGTAACTAACCTCATCTTTTTCATTTTTGAGTAATTGGTGCAAATTCCTGTTCTTGCACTGCAGTTGTCTCTCTCTTTCTTGAAGTCCAACTGTTTCTCTTCTAGAGGTTTCCAGCTGCTCCTATTAAAAGGGAAAACATACTCACACACAAACCCAAAATAAATCATTCTGCCCTTCATGAATTAAATGGAATGAAGTAAGAACCACTTTCACATTCCCCCCTTCTTGAATGCAGTCATTCAATTTGCTGGCTACTGACCCCTCTGGAATAAGGAGGATCAATTCCCAGTTGAGTGGCAAACTGAATCTGCCTTGCATATGGCTGCCTCTTTAAGGACAGTAAAGCCTGTACTGGTCCATGCAATGATCATGACTTGATTATACAATTGAGCACTTGAAAGGTTATTTTAGGAGAAGGGCTGAGAGATTACCACTTTCACGTTCAAATGATATTAGAGAACCAGGATAGTGTAGTGCAGTGGTTCTCGCACATTTAGCACTAAGACCCACGTTTTAGAATGAGAATCTGTCAGGACCCACTGGAAGTGATGTCATGACCGGAAGCAACATCATCAAGCAGGACAATGTTTTGCAATCCTACCCACATTTACCCAAGAGTAAGTCCCATTTACTATCATTGTTAAAAGAATATACATAGTAGCCTGTTAAAAGTACAGGTCTGTAACATTTCCCCAAAGGCAATCACATACCATGGTAGTATCAAGTCTAATATATTAAAAACAAAATATCAAAATGAATGGGGACCCACCTGAAATTGGCTTGTGACTCACCTAGTGAGTCCCAACCCACAGTTTGAGAAACACTGGTGTAGTGGTTTAGGAACTGGACCTGGAAGTTCCAGGTTCAAATCTTCACTTGGCCACGAAGCTTCCTGGGTGACTTTGGGCCAATCACTATCTCTACCTAACCTAACTCACAGGGTTGTGAGGACAAAAGGAGGGGAGGAACCAAGTACACTACCCTAAGGAAGGGAGTATTTAAAAAGTGAAAATAAATATTTTCTAATACTTAAGTAACTAAGGGCGTAATCCTAACCCCTTACGTCAGTGCTTTCCAGCACTGTCATAAGGACAATGCCGCTCGGAGGTATGGGAACAAACATTCCCTCACTTTGCGGAGGCCTCCGTGAGTGACACACAACTGCTGGATGCAGCACACGTCCCATTGGCACCACTATGCCAGTGCTGGAAAGCACTGACATTAGGGGTTGGGATTGCGCCCTTATATAAGTAACTAGAATAGTACTGCTATACATATGCCTGTATAGGTTGAGCCTCATTATTCCTGTGGTTATTCCATTCCAAGCACTCACATGGATGGCAAAAAACTATTTGCACTATAGCAAATCAATTTTTTAAAAAAAGTTTCTTTGCTCCAGTGATTTAAGAACAGCCTTGCTGACCTTTTGAATCTTGAGATAGGAGTCATTAAGAAGACAATCCATCAATCAGTTCTCCTCCAAGCGGCTTCACTCAGCCCCTCCCTTCACCAATGCAAAATGATCGCCTTTCTTTCACTGCTCAGAGGGAAGGGAGAGGTCCGCTGGAGAGAGAAGGATTGATTGATTCTCAGTCAGTTGCCCTCTCTCTTTCTCTCATTAAGGAGGCTATTGTTAAAAGGACTGTTCAGTTTTTAAAACTGATTTTAAAGGGGTGCATTTTTTCCCTTCTCCAGGGATCAGCACATTCCTTCTCATTTGCAGGGGCCATGCGTGTTGAGTCAAATCCGTCTATAAAAAATCCGTGTATAAATAGGCTGGACCTGTATATTGAATATGTATTTAGAATAGGGAATTGTAAAATGTGAATACAGAGCCAACTGCAGCACTGTGTTGCAGTTTTGGGGGGAGGGAACTGTATAAGAATCATCATACAAATGGATACCCTGACACAATATATTTGAACAAAGTGCTCATTGCTTAGGTAAATGTCACATGTTTAACCTACCACATTAATTTTAAATTGTTAAAAGGCCAACAGAGCTTAAGAACCCTACTGAAAATTAAGACTAGTTGCCCAATTCCAAGGGACAATTCCACTGGCAGCTGCACATATAAGACCACAGACAGGTAATGTGCTTCCTAGACCTATTGCGATCCACCAGCCAGGGAAGCACTTGTCCCTGGCCCCTTAAGGGGTGGGGTGGGGGGGATGGCAGCAACACGACCCCCAGGATCATGCCACTGCCGGGGACAGAAAAGGGGGTACTTACAGAAGCGAGCACTGACCTCTGGGGATGGGGGTCCCTGCAGATGCCTCCACAGTGCTCCCCAAGTCTCTAAAAAGCTCAAAATTGCAATCAGAACCAACTTCCAGTTTGCCCCACCACTCATATAGTTAACAGTTCCCAAAGAGTATGTCAAAATGCCCTGTGATCCGCCCACTGCCTGGCAGGGAGACTGCAGTGTAGGAGGCTCAGTGCAGCAGGCAGAGTTGCAGCCTGCAAAAACCACATGCTTGGAAAAGCCATTCTGCCCACCCTGACCCCTCTTACCACTATTGTGAAGCTTGTGACACTCTCCGAACCTGAAACTAAGTGGCGGCAACGTCACTGCGTGACACGTTTTGCGTCATTGCCACTTCCTTCCTGGTTCTGAGGGCGTTGCAAGCTGGATAAGTTTGGGAAGCGCTGCATATAGTCTTTACTCTTTAGATGAGCAAACTCCCTAGTAAAGAAAAAACCATTTTTCTGTGAACATGTTCTGAACAGTGCACTTCTGTTGTCATACCACATCAAGGGGCGTTCCAACTCTTGTACCTTTAGTTTAGCATGGCAGTTCTGCAGATGGTCCATATCACTGCCCAGTTTCAGATGCTGCATTTCTGCTTCTTCCTGAGCTCGGAGATTCTTGCGCTGAAGCAGGAGCAGTTCGTTCAGACAGTTTAAAATGGATACTACCCCCAACTCTTTACCTT
The DNA here is from genome assembly GCF_035046505.1 of Tiliqua scincoides. Lineage (NCBI taxonomy): Eukaryota > Metazoa > Chordata > Lepidosauria > Squamata > Scincidae > Tiliqua > Tiliqua scincoides. Next base: position 139,573,363 of record NC_089824.1, on the reverse strand, counting down.
TGGAGTCTGCATAAAGCGAAGGGAAGCCAAGTGTCGTCAGCTCCTAGCACAAGAGACATAAATTATGTAAAACCAATCTCTCTTTCCTTGTATGAGCTCTGACGAGATTCAGGTCTTGTCCCATTGCAATCTCTACCACTTAGGAGGGAGCTATTCCCCAGGAGAGCTTCCAACATTTCGGACAACTAGATGATTTACCCTGTTAAGATAGGAGAGGCTCTGTTCAACATTCTGTTCTGTGCAGAAGGCACTGAGAAAGTTGTGCGTGCTTTTGGACAAAGGCAGTGGTGAGTGTAACACTTGTTGCACACTTAAGGTGGAGGGGGACATCTTTTTGGCTGAGGTATTCCAAGTAGTATTATCTGGAAAAAAAAAATCAAAATACTACAAAGCAAGTGAAGAACATCAAGCACATATTAATGTGACTAGCCAATTACAACTCAGTGTTTAAAATTCATTAAGATATAGGAAAATAACTTAAATTAAAAACACCAACTTTGACACATAGCAACTCATTTATCAGAACAATTCCAAAACCTTCATGGTAATGAAACATGCTATGAATCTTTACATTCAATAAGTAATAAATTTATTTGCACTGCTCCTCACTTATAGTCAGTATCTGAGATGCGAATTTATTTCAAGATATATCAGGGATGGCCAAACTTGCTAAACATAAGAGCTACATATGATAAACTTCCAATGTTTGAGAGCTGCAAAAAAGATGTCTGAGAGCTGCAATATTTAAGAAGCATTGAAATTCTTAAATATACTTATTCATCATGAATATTAACCTTACATTTAAATCCAATGGACTTTTAGTTTATACCTGTAAATAATTATGCTTGAAATTTTTTTATTTACCTTTCACATTGTGATGCAAAGCGCAGTTCAGCCAGCATATTTTCACAAGCAGCACATTATATGTCAGAGTCACATGTGGCTCACAAGCTGTGGTTTGACCACCCCTGCAATATAACTAAACTTCCCTTACCACAGTTGATTGCATCATTAGTCACAACTCTAAATATGCAAGATATTGCAATCAACCTACCACTGGAATTAAGATAGGTGGTTAGCTACATATATAAAAAAATTGATCACATCTGCAAAATCACACTGATAAAGAAAAACGGATTAGTAGCGATACCGTTCTTCATTTTCATTTTAAAGAACAACCCAATTCTATCCACGTTTTCCTGTAATGGGACTTACTTCTGAGTAGAGATGCATAGGATTGGGCTGCAAGTCAGGTATTTTGTTTAATCTCATAGCCTAGCAACCACTAAACATTTGAATGCTAAGCATTCCAATTAATTCTCCTGAATTAAGCATACCCAAATTTCAACCCAGGACTTCAGTAATTTACCTGGCAACAGTGCTGGCACTGCAATAGTGTTCCAATCTCCCATAGCAACAAATGCATCTAGAGTACCTGATCAACTGCTTCAGCACAGAAGCATTATGACCACTGTGGGTTAAGTCTCCTACGTAAGCATCTCCTAAAATAGCAAGAATGCTTTTGATTAATGAGAGTATTCAAACAAGAGGCTAAAGCAGGCAGTCTAGATTTTCATATATGCAAGATCAGACAAATGTTTAAAAACACATCACCAAACGGAAGACTTGTTGGGTCTACAATGGTAACAAATAAAAAAATTAGGACTCCAACAGCCTGTAAAGATAATTAACAAGACAATTTATCTAGTGCAATCTTGTTATACTATCAACCAACACATGACAAGAAAACTATAAGGAGAATGAAGGTTTTATAACCTGGAAGCAAATCAGCAACATATCAATTTCATCTTGCAGTGAGAAGGCAATATAGCATTTATAGTAGTATAAATGACTACTACAGAAGCAGATTACGCTAAAGGGGGAAATACATTGCCTAAGAGGTCAAAATTTTAACCAAAGTAGATTTGCAGTATTTTCTTCTACAGGTATAATAGTTTGTGTTTTGTTTTTTTAAGGGTTTTAAAAATCAGAAGAGACACACTTCTATTTTTGTTAGTTTAGTATTGCTGTGATTGAATACTGTTGTGATTCACACCTAAACAAAAAGAATCTATCAATAGATCAATAGAACTTGAATTCATTGTATTCAAGTGTGACTCAGGACAATGGAAATATATTATCCGTTCTAATTCAGAACTCTTTCAGTAAAAGCCTATGCATGAGCCCCACTGAATTCAATAGAATTTACGCCCAGGTAAGTTATGTATAGGATTGCAGGGTAATTGGATTTATTTTATATGTATTAAAGCTTAATACAGAATTATCACAGGTTATTTGCATTCCATGGCCATTTGGCCCTATAATGTTTTTCTCTACTATGTACAGAATATCCTGTCAACATGAAGGCATGAAACACTATCCTGATGAAACAGACTTATGCTATTATAAATGTATTACTACCCAATCCTGAGCTGTCCGTTGCGCTGGGACTGCAATGGCTGGGACTGCAATGGCTGCCGCGGCATCCTCTGCACAACAGAGCAGCCGCCACTGGCTCCTCAGGGAAGGGAACTCTTGTCCCATTCCCCCGGATTAGGCAAGTAGCCCCATAATGGGGCTTCTCAATTCTGTGGCAATCATGAGCTGCCGTAGAAGCAAGAGCCTCCTTGTTGGGCCCTTGGCCCAACACAGAGGCCCTGGATGCAGAGGAGCGGACCTCCACCGGTCCCACCTCCCTCCTGCCCCGCTCCCTCCACCTGGCATATCTCCTCCCCACCCTCTACCCACCGCAGCATTGGAACACCTCCTCTCCACCTCCCTCCAAGGCCCCACGTACCTCTCCACTGCCCAGTGGTTTGGGTGACCACAGAGTGGCAGCATTTCACCAGCGCTAGCCCAGTGCCGTCCAGTCCCGAGGGCTGCAGACATGCCTTTCGGCACGTTTGTGACAATATGCGCAGTTGGAAAGGCAGCATACACTGTTTAGGATTGGGCCCTTAGTCATTAAAGTACTACAAGACTTATTTTTGCTGTCAACAGGCAAATACAGCTATCCTGCCGAGCACTGATAAACAAGTTTCTACAGTACAATCACATTTCACCACTGACTTTTCAATACCACATGCTGTGTGATAAGTATAAGAACCTAAGAAGAGCCTTGCTGCTTCAGATCAGGCGCCCATCTAGTCCAGTCCCCCGTATCACACAGTGGCCCACCAGACAGCTCTGGTAGCACTCAAGACAACAACATGCCTGTATTCTGTTGCCACTCCTTTGGATCTGGCATTCGCAGATAAGTTATCTTTTAACCTGGAGGTAGCAGATCGTCATCATGACTTATAACCTGTGGTAGGCTTTTCCTCCATAAATTTGTCCAATCCCCTTTTAAAGGCATCTAGGGAAGCTGCCGCCAAAACATCCTGCATGAGAAGGAAAATAACTTACTCTATCCACTCTTTCCATCCTATGCATAATTTTATATGTCTTACAGGTCACACCTCTCTCCTTCCACCATTCTCAGGGCTAGCATTCTGATGACAGGGAGCACTTTACGGGCATCACAAACGGTCTGCTGGCAGCACCCTACAACAGATTATCAGACCAGTGACAAAGGAAAGCTGGTGGAGGGGGTGGAATGTGAAAGGGCAGAAAAAGGGCAGAGAAGGGCAGCAACTGGGGTGGGGAGGGCAGATTGGTTCAGGAAGGGGGCAGGTTTGGGGGCAGCAGTGACCACCAAATCTAAATCGAATTCCCGGGCCCAGTTCTGTGGCACACTGTTTCCACACAGTCCTGCACTGGCAATTTCACTTGCATGGGTTCGAGTAGACCCCTCTGCACCAGGGGTGCCAAAACAACCCTGACTGTTGAACTCTCTCAGCTTTTGGTGAGGGACTGTGCCCAAACATCTTCTGTAAGTCCAGATATAGAATATCAGTGGGTTCAACTATGACAACATGACTTACCCAAGTAACAAAAACACCCATTACCAAAGATAAACTGAACAAAACACAGGTACCATACCTGTGCTTTTTTCAGTCCACGTTCCTTTTCTCAGTAGCATCATATACCACTCCTGTTCAAGTTCAATTTACATTCACTGATGTAAACAAAATACCAAAACAGAACCAACATCTAATGCTTCCTTCCAAGTCTTTCACAGTGACAAACCTACTTTTGTGCAAGCATATATATACACTAAACTAGCTCATCAGACAGTGATATCACTGTTAGATGTCATAACTCTTGGAGAATTGTATCCTAAGATTAGATTGTGAAGAGAGTTTTTAAAAGCTTAAGCTTTTCCTTTGGCAAGTAATCCCTTCCACAGACAGCCCTATTATCCAGATGAAACAAAACCAATTTCAAAAGGATGACTTAAGGGGCCACATAAGTCATTCCATTATGCAAGCCTTATACCTAACCTTAACAACAACAATTTGTTTCCTGTATCTACTGTTTCTCAAGGCAAGAACTGGAGAGACATGAATAATAATAGGGCAAGTAGGAGTATGCAAACTATTTTTCACATCTCATGGGCAATATATTTCTGTGCTGATACTAGTTAGTATGCAACACCCACAAAGCTTTGGGAATTGCATAGCCTGAATCTGCACATTAAGAGAGAACACAAAACTACCCTTAAAAAAGTCAGGCAGTTAAAAATTAGTTTAAAAACACACAATGCAGTAGTATCATTCACAATAGTTCTCCTAAAATTAGGAGGATGTTGCTAATGGAATTCTCCCACTGAACTAATAAGAGACAAAACTTTGAATAATTTTGCAGCTTGATGACATGAAAATGAACTTATCAGCTGTTTTAAGACCCCTGCCACCACAGCAGCAGGTTGCTTTTAAAATAACTCCACTCACATCATGTTGATGGTGATGCCTTGCCAACCCCCTGAAAAATAAAAGGATAAAAACTGGATACAAACTGGATTATTCAGTGTTGTTTTTATGACGCCTGCAAGGCACCTGTCAAAACACAGGTTGGAGCCTGCAAGCATCATACTTTGCAAGTTGCACAATATGAGCTGGAAAACATGAATACATAAAATTGCTACTACCACCACCACCACCCCTGACATTAAAAAAAAACAAAACCAATCTGGGATGTGCCCTTGCCAGACAAAAGCAAATCTTAGCCAGATTCACAAATTATTTTTTTAAAAGGCTAGATTCTGAATGAACAGGACTAAACCAAATCCCCTAAGAAAAACTCCGGTCCGGCTGCTCTCTGTAAATCAAACAGACACCGCATCAGTGTAGCACACTTTGAGAACCAGAGCTGCAGCATCTAAAACACTGTTGTGTCCTCATCACACAGCATGACCTGATGATGACACACACAGCACAAACAGAACTCTAGGAGCGACAGGAACTTATCCTTGCAGTGCATCACCCAAAGTGCCATTCATCACCAACCCAGGTTTCCTCTGTATGCATTCTGGTCCTCTTCCATGCACCAATTCCCCCTCCCCTACAAGTGTCACTTTACACTTGCTCCAAGATTACCCATCCTATACAACTTTCCAGAGCTGATGCAGTCACAGAGGCCTCCTCAAGGGAAGGGAACGTCTGTTCTCTTACCTTGGGGCTGCATTGCCTGCTGCCTAAGTGTTAGAGAGAAGTTGGGAGAGGATTGGGCCCTAAGTGCTTCAGCGCCTTCCACGCCCCAAGTTAGTGCACTACTACGATCCACCACGTGCAATCACTGCCCCGCCAGCTGCTCTCACCTTCCCCTTGTGCGAAAAAGGCAAAACAAAACCTCCCCTTAGATTTTAAGAGTCGATGTACACCGAGGAGCCCGTGGGCTGATCTCCCCCACCCAGAGAGTGTGCATGCGTGGGTGCACGTGTGCGTGCATGGGTGCATGCAAGCAGGGGGGGTGCCCCTGCCAGGCTGAGCCGCAAGTGCATTCCCTGACCCCCACATCACCCCGTGGCTGTCACGTGTGCACGCGTCCCTACACACCGCCCCCTTTTCTCCTCCATGTGCGCCGCCTGCTCAGCTCCCAGCCCAGACCTGCCCCGGGGAAGCCCCCCTCCAGCTGGACGGCAGCTCCAAGGCCACCCCCTACCTGCTATAGGGAGGGGCGGCGCACCCCGACCCAGCACCGAGCGACCCGCTTCGGTCCTAATCGCCAGGGGCACTGCTGCAGCCGCCACCGTCCCCTCCTCCAACCGACCGCCGAGGCTCCTCCTGAGGCTCAGCACACTCCCCGCCTCCCCTTGCCCACGCGGCGCCCTATTGGCCACGTGGTTGCTAGGAGACCGTTCAACAAGAGGCCTGGGAGACGGCGCAGCTGCTGCTTCCCACCGAGGCCCCGCCTCCTCCTCTCACCTGTTGCACCAGCATCCTTCCCCCACCTGTGGGGTGCCTTGCTGGTGTCTCTGCCCCTTGTGCCCAGCAGGGAACTGGGCTTCAGAGAGGGTGGCAGGACTGGCTTGGTCTGGGAGCTTTCTCACAGTGCAAGCCTAGGCTTGCCTACTCAGAAGCAAGTTCCATGGTGTTCAATGGGGCTTACTCCCAGGAAAGTGGATTGCAGCTGCCACAGCCTGTCCGGAGATGGAGGAGGCACATTTGATCAGGGCAGGCTGGCTGCAAGGAGCTGGGCATGTGGAGCTTATGGAAAGAGGATTAGAGCCCCCAGCGTGGGAAGAGGAGCATTAACCTGTTAGCAGGTGGCAAGTCATTATCAGCTCTTAGTGGAAATGGGGGTGGTGAATGCTGGAGACACTCCCTGCGCATAAGGGCCACTACAGGCTTCGCCTGAAGGCTGTGAGCCCAACCCTGTGCGTGCCTACTCAGAAGTAAGTTCCATTATAACCCATGGACCGTACTCCCAAGTAAGGGTGGGTAGGATTGCAGCCTGTGTTCATGGGGGTTTACTCAGGGAGACCAGATGTCATAACCACAAAAGAGGACCAGGCACCCCAAAATGTAGGATGTCCAAGAAAAATGTAGGACATGACAAAAATAAAAGCCAAAAACACTCATATATTAATTTCATGGGGCTAATTTAAACACTATATTACTTAGGGCGCAGTCCTAACCCCTTATGTCGATGCTTTCCAGCTGCGTCCTGCAGTTGGGTGGCACTCATGGAGGCCACCTGAAAGTAAGGGAATGTTTGTTCCCTCACCTCAGAGCTGCATTGCCCTTATGTCAGGGCTGGAAAGCACTGCCATAAGGGGTTAGGATTGCGCCCTTATAGTTTTTAAAATTAAACTGTATTACATATAATTTATTAATTACGAGAAGGCTATGTGCTGCTTGCAAGGGCCTGCTCCCAGGGAAAACATTTAAGTTGTTTTAGAGGACATGAGGCTAAAAAATAGGACAAGTCCTGGAAATAGAGGATGTCTGGTCATCCTGCCCAGTAGGGAAGGGTCACCTTTGAAACAGACCCCAGCTCTCCTTTTAAAAGCATTTAATCTGCTGCAATGATCTGGTCATCAGGGTTATCTCAGTGCCCATGAATAGCCTGGCTGATTTTTGTGTATTAAACATATGTTAAAGGCACAAAAGCAAGCCAGACTGTTTCTGTTTGTTTTTAAAGAATAACACTTTAAAATAAATGTCTAGTAATGCTTGGTGTAAAACAGGCCTGGTTAGTACTTGGATGGGAGACCACCTGGGAATACCGGGTGCAGTGGGCTTATACCATAGTCTTTCAAGACTGAAGGTTGCCAACCATTAGTGCATACATAACAACACAATGCTAAACAGGGGTTCTCAAAAGTAAGCCTCACTGAGTTCAGTGGGGCTTACTCTCTAGTAAGTGTACTTAGGCTTGCAGTGGCCCAATCCTATTTGGCAGTTATGCCACCGGAATGTGTGTTCTGGAAACATCACACACTTTCTGGCTGTCACAAACACAATAATGAAGGAAGCGGCAAGTGGCCAGGTTCACACAACTGTTGCCAGGTCCAACTGGAGAGGGGTGGAATGAGGGGGTGGGAAGATGGGGGGGAGATGGGGCAGGAAGGAGAGCAGATCAGGGCCAGGTAGCAGCAGATTCGGCTGCAGCAACAATTACCAAATTCTAACCCTCTTCCTGGGCCTGATCCACTGTCACCAGTCAACACAGACTTGCACCAACAATATCACTGGCACAGGTTTGAGTTGACCCATCAGGCTGGCAGGGGCTCATCTGTTCCCTTACCCTGAGGCTGAAACTCCCCCACGGGTGCCTCTGCATAGCCTTACAGGGAGGAGTTAGGTCAGATTGGGCTATAAGTGTATTGGGGTGACCATGACAGGATACATTGTAGAGGAATATTGGTGTTGTTTTTTTCTTTTTTAAACTCTGTTTTGGGGTTAATATTAATGGTATGGGGTCTGGAAACATATTGATTTGTATCTGTACATATAAAAAATGGGAGTTAAACAGCCTGTTTCGTTCAGGCTATAGTGTTTTCAAACTATCTTCAATTGTTTTATTTAAAATCTTTGGGTCAACCCCAAAGATACCCCCTTGTGAATTGGGACAGCAGATTCTTAAGATTTATTTAAAAACAAAAATGGACCTACTTACCCTGCCCTTCCCTCACCATAAGATTTTTCCCAACATCTACACACTTGGCACTTACTACAAATGGCAGACAGATGTGTGCCCCCCCCTCTCAAACACACACATGAGCCAAAAAGAACCTTGCATTTTGCCAATGTTAACAAACGTGTTTGCTTGAAATCCTAGTTGCAGAATCCAAATGTCAAAGCCAAACCAAATGTCACAGCACAGTGTTACTGTTACCTTTAAAGTCAAAATGATTTGTTTGTGTGTATTCTTTGTTCTTCAGAACTGTTGGTTTTACTCATATGCATATGAACTAATGGACTGATGAAGATCTACACAATTATTTGATTAAGCATTCATTGTACATTCATTGTACTGCTTTATCTCTTACTGGTTTCTAATACCCAATTTTGTTATGCTTTGCATTTGTTCAGATGCTTTGTTTGAAAAACAAAGGGTAGGTTTCATACTCCAGTGATCCTCACCAACTGCATGATTAAATCCAATCTAGGAACAAGTCAACAGACTGCCAGCTAGTTATCACACCATCAACTGGGCAGGAAAAACAAAGGCAGAACAAGCAAGGTTCTTCATTCTGTAGAAGAGGATCCCTTGATTGAGTCACTCCCACCTAGAATCCAGTAGGGTTCTATGGGGCAAAAACCTATTTTTTAAAAACCCTGGCTCCAGAGCCTCATGTTATTGCTTCATATGTTGCCTCATGTTGTTTATTTTGCCTGTGCTGATTGCATCCCCACCTTGCTATTGTTCTGAGGAGTATTAATTTGCTGGTGCTGCATTAAGCCATCCCCATTCAAGCCTCCAAGAACCACCATGAGCCATGGTGGATCAGAAATGCCCTGCAACCCTCTTTCTAGCCTTCTCCCTCTAACCCAGAATGCTACTGAAGCTGCTGAGCAATGCCACATTTTCAATCTCATAGAATAAGGATAGGTTATCTTGGCCCGGGGGCAGCCTAGCCAAAGACACACCAATTCTCCACTATTTTCTTTGTCAGTATCTGGTGTTAAGCCACATGGACTACACGCTTAGTGTTTGTCACTCTGTGTGTGTGTGTGTGAGAAACCATTTTCTGCCTGTGTACCTCTTTGCTAGAGGCCTGAGACCAGCTGGAAGAAGCTGATTAGAGAATTATCCTGTGGGCCCAATTTTATCCAGTATTCCAGTGCTGATGCAGCCATGTCAACAGGGCACATGCTGCATCCTGTGGTGGTGATGCAGTCACAGGTGATGCAATCCCTCAAGATAAGGGATTATTTGTTCCTTTACCTCAGGGCTACATTGTGGCTGCATGAAATGTCCCCTGTGCTGTCCAATAATTCACATTACTTACTTAGGAAGGGCACAATCCTATGCAGGTCTACTCAGAAGCAAGTCCTATTATGTTCAATGGGACTTACTCCCAGGAAAGTGTGGTTAGAATTGCAGCCTTACTTACTTACTTGGGGCCCAATCCTATCCAATTTTGCAGGACTTTTGCAGCTGTGCCAATGGTGCATGCACTGCATCCTGTGGTGGGGAGGTAGTCACAGAGGCTTCCTCAAGGTATAGGCACATTTGTTCCCTTATCTCGGGGCTGCATTTCGGTTGCACCAGTGCTGGAAAGTTGGATAGGATTGGGCACTTACTTAAAAGATTTTTATCCCACCTTTCCTCTGCTGGAACAGATGCCCAAGGCGGTTTACAATTTATAGGGGGGGGGGAATACAATTTATAAAAACAATGAAAAATCTCTAAAATAAATAAAATAAAACCAATTGGAGGAAGGTAAAACTATTAACATTCAAGGAACTGCTATATAGCCACAGGAGGCACTTGTTGAGGTTATGATTTTTTAGCAATATGAGCCATTTCACAAAGGACAAGAACCCTTTACAAAAAGCCATGTGAATGTTTATTCAGTATAGCATGCACAGAGGCATTTGAGCAGCAGATTTCAGTAAAATGGCAACACAAAGTTGACTGGGAATATGCATGTCAAACAATACTTACCTGCTCAAAGCGTTCTCCTCCAGAGGCCAAGGTACTAAGAAGCATGGTCACTATGGAAATTAATGGAAGGATTTTGCATTTAAATTGAAAAAAAGAAAACAAAATAATCCTAGAGGAAGTGTTTTCAGAAAATGCTATGCTTGGTGGAGAAAGAACCAGTGTCATTTGTAAATGTTTCTGCAGTATTACAGAATATCAGCTTCAGGTTACAACTCTAGAGATTAGACATATGGCCCCATTAAAAAGGCAAATCCATACTACTTTATTTGGATCACTGGTGTTGAATGCTACAGTAATACTAATCTCCTGGAATGGGCACTGGATTTAAAATGTTTTGCTCTTTAAACTAAATTTGCTGCACAATGTAACTATTCTTTGTGACTAGAGGCAAGAATTTCTACCCTAAGACTTTGGATTAGCTGACCTAGTATGTTTCTATCAAATTATGTATCATCATAACCTAACTGCCTCTAAAGGAAGTTGAGAAAGCCATCCAGTTCATTGTGCTGGTTCTGCAATGGTATATGGGCAGAAACATTCCTTTCTAACTACTGTGATCAGCTTACACTGAAGCAGAAGATTTGATTACCCTTGTTGTGACAATTTGCAAAGCAAGGAATGTGAATACAGTGCAATCTGGAGGCAACACTGGGCATGTGGACAAGTAATGTACTCCTGCTATAAAATCCAACTGTGTTGTTAGCACCACCACTGCAGATTTGAAAAGTCGCAACAATTTGTAGCTTTATTCAAAGTAGTTGGCAGGTCTACTGTTCATGTGTAAAGTTGTATCCTATGATTCCAAATCATAGTTGTACTTTCCTACCTTTTAACATCATCTTACATTTGTTTATTCTTACTGAACAAAGTAATGTGAAACATAATTAAACGTCACGGTGAGCAAAAGTTAGTTTTGTAATCTGAAAATATAACGGCCATTAAGGAATACTGTTTGGTATGCAGCAGTATCTTTTTGTGAAATTTGTAACATTTTCAAGGGCAAATCTACTTGCTCTCTTTTATGCACTAGTAGATGTCTGCCCATGAGCACAGCATTTTGCTCATGCTAACAAGGAGCAGGGGTGGGCCAAGACCCAGATGATTCGGCCACAAAAACATGTATTTCTTGCGACTTGTGCAGACTCGAGTCACACATATCTTTTGAACCCGGAACTGACTCGTGACTCTTGTCTTATCTTAAAAACAAGTTTGGATTCGTAGACTTGAGTTTCTTAACATGAGTCTTTTGGCTCACCAGTCCACTGTGTGTCTCCATGTGCTTGCTTACTTTTTTTCACCACTTCTGCATTGACCAAAAAGACCTTGTGGATGATCTGGAAGCTGCATTTAAAGTGGTGCAAGCAACAGACTTGGTGAGAGGAGGGTGGGTTGGCTGGGAGGGAGGGGAGGAGGGAGACTGCATGAGGCTGGGAGGAGAAACCAGAAGAAGGTTGTGGCATCCAGGACACAGGGAAGGACTTCAGTGGTTGAAGTGAAGGACTTCAGCACATTGCTGACAGGTGCCAGATGGAATGGGAGCATCTGGAAGTGTTATATGAGAATTCTAACACACACTGTGGAGCCACGGCTGCCTTGTGACTTGCTTTTTGAAGAGACTTGAATCAGAGTGACTCTAAAAATGCCTCTGGGCGAGTCATGTCATTGTCGTCGTGCCCCCCCCCCCCCCGGTTATGGCTTGTTTGTAACTCAAGTAAAGAGGGAAGAGACTCTGTACTGGACTCAAGTAAGTGGATTCAGCACATCCCTAACAAGGAGGAATGGTTGGTGGTAGGAGCACAATATATAAGAGGTGGGGATGATGTGGTAGGCAACAGGATCAGCCCCTTTGGGTGCAATCCTAACCTACTTTCCAGCACCAACATAAGGGTAATGCAACCTCAAGGTAAGGGAACAAACATTGCCATACCTTGAGGAGGCCTCCATGACTGCCCCCCAACTGCAGGATGCAGCACATGACCCACTGGCACAACTATACCAGTGCTGGAAGTTGGTTAGGATTGAGCCCTTTATTAGTGGATAGATTGCTTTCACTGAAGCTTTGACATAGAATGATAATTTCCTTGAATTTTTAATGTAAAAGTCAGCAGTCCACTGTATGAAATACTTAGCATTATAATAGCAATTAATCTGATTTATTATTAATCTGCAGAGATTGCGAAGGATTTGTTTACTAAGGCACAGGAAAGTTTAGCAAATAAGTGAGACAGAACCATAGGGGATTCAGAAATGACTCATTGGGGTCCAAAAAACAGCTGTTTGCAAGGGTCACTACACCTGTGACTGTCACCCATATTGTGCACAATTCCCTGAAATAATTTGTAAGCTCATTAAACTCATTATCATGGCAAAGATAAATTGTGGATCAGGCCAAAATGAGCTGTACAAAATTGCTGGGGGGAAAAGCAAGGCTTTCCAGTTTCCCATTAGCTTTTAAGGTGAAAAGCAAATTAAGATGCCATTTGTTAATTTTTTTAAAAAAAGGAGTCTGCTCTGGCAGATAAAATGTTCGAAATTAGTCTTAATTATTGCTGTGGAGGCAATGCTGTTTCTCACAAATAACATTTTCTGTTTAAAATCTTGGTAGTAAAATGTAATGGCTTTTCTCCCACATCCCTTTAAAAAAAATAGAGCATGGGAGGCTCTTGAGACAAATTCATACTTTCTTAAGACTTTGGACTTTATAAAGTATCTATGTAATCTAGTTGGACATATTCTTGTAGCGAAGATCATGGATTTTAATCTATGTCCATTCATGATTGGGCTGTCAATCCAGCAGCAAAATAATGTGCTAATAGGGGAATTAAATACTTCTGTACACCTGCAAATAGAGCAAATTCTAGAATAGCAGTCTCACAATAACACAAGATACTACAGTGCTGAGGAAGAGTCTGGAGCACTACAGGAACTGAAATATGGAGAAGGAAAAGACCAATCATGTAAACTGAGATCAACCATTCTTGAAAGGGAAATTTATTGTTTGAAAGAAAGGGCACAAAGGTGGGGCCTTGGGATCCGCAGGGGATCCATTCTCAGGCGCCCCCCATAGATACCGAAAACTGTGGATAATGAAATCCACAGTTTTTAACCCTTTAAGTCCTCTGAAGGTGACCAGAGCTGTGTTCCGGTTGCCTGCGGAGGGCTTTCTGAAGCCCACAGAGGCCAAGTACTTCCACCTGCAGCCTCCAGAGTGGCCTATTTGGCAAAAAAAATGCTACTTCCAATTTCCTAAGTGAAACCAGAAGTGACGTTTTTATGGCATATAAGGCATTCTGAGGCCTGGGGAAATGAAACACAGCTCCGTTAGCCTCTGGAGGGCTCACGTTGGGCCAAGTCTGGCTCACTGCGGGGTCAGGGATCCGTACTGAGCCAGATCCATGGATACACAATCCGCAGATACGGAGGCCCCACCTGTACTGGATATCGCAAAAAAAAAATAATTCATTCCCAGTATGGTCCATAGCATATTAAAGAGCAGGAGGTGGGAATTCAAGCAAGACAGAAGTCCAACTGGCCAACAGAAGTATCAAAATTTCACACAGCCTTCACACGGTGCAGTGAATACCACATTGGCATGGCTGCATCAGCACTGGAAATCTGGATAGAATGGGCCCTAACTGTGCTGTGCGTTTGCGCTTTTGTTTTCTCCAATGTGGAGAGCACTAGACACACCCTGGTGTTTTCAGAGGCCGTGTCCCCTATCTTGTGCTGAAGCCATGAAATATATTTAATAAAATGGTTGAGAATAGCAATATAGCTAGTCCCACTCAGTTAAGGTATAGCCAGTTATTTCCTCAATATTTTGTGCAAATGGAATGTCACACTACTATTGCCAACTTGCAGGATTATCCTCAAGAGATGGGGAGCCCAATCCTAAAACCGGGGACTCCGCCAGGTGTAGCAGCACGAAAATGGCTACAGATGCATCCAGTGGCACCACTGAAGCCACTGGAGGTCTCCTTGGGGGAAGGGGACCTTTGTTCCCTTCTCCCAAGGAAAGCCCCAAGTTCCACAATGGGGCTTCTCAAATCTGCGCCAGCTATTTTGCAGGCACAGGCTTGAAAGACTCCATGTTGGGCCTCCCAGCCTGACACAAAGTTCAGGATCCAGTAGAACATAGCTCTGCCAGTCTCAAACCCCTCCCACCTCCCCTTGCCCTGGAACACCTCCACCGAGGCCCTCACCACCACCCACAGTTCTTATCTAGCTCCAGGCGGCATTTGGCTGGCACTGGGCTCAGCATTGACTGGTGCTGGCACTGACTCAATACGGAATGTCATGGATGTGCCTTATGGCACGTTTGCAACACCTAGCACCAGCGCTGGAGCTCAGCTCTATGCCGGCACTGCTTGTCTATAGGATTGGGCCCTAAATGTGGTTGTCCACCACTGCACGGTTTAGGTAGGATTGGGCCGCAAATATAGTATCCATTCCATTATTCATTTCAATTATTGAATTGTTTATGGAGTTGGAGGAGATGGGGCTTCTCAAAAGTGCTCGGCTGCTGGGCATTAAAGGCCCACTGGAGGGTAAACAGAAGAAGCTTCCATGCAGAAATGCCTTTGGTTTCACAGTCATTAACAATGAGCCACAATTTTGGAATGTTAATTGATGCAGCTCTTCAGATCTCCAAACAAACCCTCAATCATAGCGGCAGATTATATTTGTGATGTCTTCTCAGGGCCCCAGGAATAAACTATGAAATATCCGTGTTTTAAAAGAGGATCATGAATTTTTCATGCTTTGCTTCTTGATTTTAAAAATAAGTGTTGAACAGGGCAAATAGTAAGGAATTTCCTACAGAAGCCAAATAAGCTCCCATAAGCTATTATATATAGCCCCAGGGAGGAAAATATGAATTCCTTTATTGGCTTCATACTGGTTCATATTTAATATGAACTCAATACTTCATATTGGTTGAACTTCAAATTGCCTAATTCCAGGTTCCAGCAGTCAGTCACATGATCACAAAGCTACTCAGTGAATTTACAGTCAAACTGTGAACCAATCAACCTGGTGGTAATTCACAAGGAAGTAAAAATTGACGATTGGATATTATTGGTAACAACCTCAGCAATAGTAGCTTTAGGGTCTCAAGGCAAGATATCTTTGTTCTGTAAAGACTTTAGAACCAGTCTGAAAACTCAGTCACTGCAATCCACATTTTCTCAGAAGCACCTGGCTCAAAACTGTTGGGAAGAGGATATTGAACTAGCAGCATCCTTCGTTTGACCCATCAAGTCTCAATAATAATTATTAATTATTTTTAGCATTAGTGTGTGTCATGCTTTTTGAGTGTGCAAAGCATTTTAGATTTATTATGTTCATGTAATGGCTACAACAACCTTGTAAGATAAATCAGCATTATTATTCTTTTATAGCAGCTGGGGCTGAGAGGGGGTGGCTTGCCTAAGACCATCCAATGGTAGAGGGTTGAAACAGGGAAGCTCAGTTCTTCAACCACTACACTACACCAGTTCTCATAGACTCTTAAGTTCATATGAAACTCTTATGGGCAACCCAATCCAAACTAGGATTGGCCTGTCCTTTATGACAGCAGAAAACAATTCCATTGTTGTAAATGGCCATACAGTGGTGTGCACAGTGCACTACCAGTGGCCACTGTAGGTCCATCACCGCAAACCTGGTGATGAGGGTGCCAGAGGCCTGCTGCTCCAGCTGGATACCTCTGGTTGTGAAAGTAAGATTGTGGCAGGGGCGAGAATGGGCAGAATGGGGGTGTTTCTAAATGGGGGTAAGTGGAAGGCAGAACAGGAGAGGGATGGGTTGGATCTTGCAGTGGCATCACTAGGAGGTTGCAAGAGTTGTGGACCACACCGAGTGACAACGTTGGGTAACCGAGTAACACCACTAGCAGCAAAAATTTTAGAGACCTTTTCTGGCAAAAATTTTCGAAACCTTTTTGAAAATTTGTATTTATGAATAATACCACAATGTTACAACTCATTGGAAAGGTATGGGCTCTTGGGGGCCCATAGATCCAAGGTGTTGCAAGGTTTGCCTGCAGAGGTGGTGCTGGGGTCCCGGGCAGGGATTGTTGCTCCTGCCCTGGGTGGAGGGTGACCCGTACCCTCAGTTGAGGTCAGGGGGGTCTCAGTTGAGGTCCCTGCCCCCATCAGAGGGGAGCCCACACCCCCAAAGGTCAGGGGTAGCCCTCGCAAGTTTGGGGATCTGCTCCCTCTCTTCAGGGCTGGGGTATCCCCAGCCCCTTTCAGGCAAGAGATGGGCCAAGGTAAGGTGCAGAGGAGGCTTCCACCTCCCTGAGCTGCTCTCCCTAAGCCCAGCCAGCTTGAGGAGAAGAAACCTCTTCCTTTGCCTGCTGGGTTCCTTATGAGCCCAGCAGCTGGCCTGGCTGGCCCCACCCCTTCTGACCAGGTGATCAGACTGAGATCCTGTAAGATCTTGATCCTTACTCTTGGGAAGAGCCTCTGCCTGGGGGCTGGGGCCTGGGGCCAGGCAATACTCGCTTGACTCCCTTACTCTTGAGATCCACGCCATTGGGTGAATCGCGTGATGCAATGATGTATCAAACACCCCATCTCTGTAAGCATCATATCCATTAATGAAATGAAAAACACTGCCAGAGTCTGTGAGTGAAAATGAAACTCATGGACTCCTGAGAAGGGGCGTTGGAAAGTAGGTACAAGACTAGGTGTAGAACACTAGGGGGCAGGGTGTTGTCCAGGAGTCAGATGACTCATAGGCAACCTGTCTCAGATCTATACTTTGACCTGTGAAGGGAGTCTTTTCATGGCTTCCCCCCCCCCCAAGGTGCAAAGCCTATCTCCATGAGCTGTGACCACCTGCATGGTCCACTGTGCCAGGAGATTTTACACACCCGTGCAAAAGGAATAGTTCTAGGGCTTACTCTTCCAAAGTTTAAGACCTGTATAGCCAACAAAGATAAACATGCTTGTGAACAATGAGTCAAGTGTTTTTCTCTGATACCTCTATACTGCTTCTAACACTGTTTTATTGTTAGCAGCAAGGGTTGGTGGAAAGCAGTCAGGAGAACAGTCTTCCACGATATGACTTTATATTTGAACCCCTTTTTCCAGCATAGGCACAGTGTAATACTTGAAGACAAAATACTGTATAAACAGAGTGCCATGACAGGGCAAATGAAATGGGAACAGAGAGCATCAAAAATAAACTTCTCATCCAAACAGACTCAATAGAGAGAAGAATAGTAATAATAGATAAAGGGGATCCTGTACCCAGCCTCCATTGAATAGAACACAAGAAGAAATTATGAGGGGAGGCCTCATTCCCCCTGAGATGATAAGCCTGCACATGGGCTTTGGTACTACAGACCGAAGGTGACAGGTCACACGTTTCAATGTTGCTTCGTTCAAAAAAATTCCCTCCACACAGAAAACTGGATGTTAAGTAGAAGCGTTCAGATTTAGCCTTCTCCCTGGACATACTAATTTTTATGTACAGGGAATACGTTTGTGTAACACATACTTTCATAGTTCAGTCATGAAACTCATCTATAACTTTTTGAGTGTGAGCAAACGAGGTGTGATGGTGGTAGCCACATTTAACATTCTCATGCCTGCTTCATTCATATATAATGTGGGAGAGGATTTTTTTAAATTTGTTTTTTTACATCAAAAGGAGTATGCAGAGAACCAAACTCTCACCCTTTCCCCACCTTACTTCCAGGTGCTCTCCATGTAGTTCTGACACCAGTTGGGCTAGGAGAAAAAGGCTCAAGCAATACAGCATGGGAAGGTCAGAAGGGGTATGCCTTTTGATGCTAAAATGAGACCTCAATGCACTGCTCTTTTATCATCAATAGGAATAAACATGGCTGCTACAGTCACATCTAGTTTGACCTGGATGATTAGGTCATAATGTTGGAATGTGGGATACCTGAGCCTGTCAGCAAAAAAGTTGGGCAAACTAAGTATGTGGGAGGAGGAGACAGGAAAATGTGATGCAGGAGGAATGGTATAGATGGGAAAGAACTGGGAGGAAGGAGGCCATTTTTTCCCCCTCAGTCTCTGTAAGTTCTTCCTAGTGTGTCTGGCCGGCTGCCGTTGGTATGGAGGAAGAATGCCATGAATGTAAGAGAGCAACCACAGACAAGTAGCAACAGGAAGCGGGAAAGCTGCAGGATTCATCTGTGCCCAAAGCATGAAGTTATTTAGAGATCAAATTATTCACTAACATTTATGCAGCAAATTTCTACATAAATCTCATTTTCTTTTGAAGCAGAGGCCAATTCCTTTATCTGCAAAACTCTGAACATTTACACCAGAGATTTGATATCTTGGCACTGTGAATGATGAAGGTGACTGCTGTGTGGCCCACTGTACCCAGTGTGCAAGATATTTTGACCTTCTGTACATGTCACCAATGTCTGGATTATGGGACATGATTGGGACATAAAAGAAGACCTTCTCAATGGCCATCCTCTGATTTTTGAACTCCCAAAGGAGGCCAAATATGAATCTCTCTATTGGCCTTCCATCATCAGGCTAATACCTGTCATTTTAGACAAGACTTTCTCTCACTTATCTTTAGTCTGTACGCCTCGTAGCTGTTTTAAAATACATTAGACGTAGGGCACAATCCTATCCTGCACTGGAACAGGCAAGCCAAGAGGATACACAATCCTGGATCCAGCACAGGGTTGTGGCCATAAGCGGCTCAGCCAGAGGCAGTGAAAAACTTTTCTCCTTACCCCTAGGTAAGGGCTTGTTGAGGTGGCACAAGTCCGAGAAGAGTGGAACGACTTCAAGCTGTTCCAATCTCCCTGGGAACAGGGGTTGGGATTCGGCATAACTGCTGGATCCCAGCCCTGCCTTCCGCTCCCTACCCGCCCGCCCCCGGGGCTGCCCAACACCCACCCTCCTCCCACCCAGGAACGCCTCCCTCGGCTCCTCCTCACCTCCGCCCCGTCTACCTTTTGTCCTTGGCTGGGTCAATGCAGGAGTCGAAGAGGAAGCCGGTGTGGAGGCTTGCGCAAGCCTCCGCAGGCCGGCACTTCTCGGAGTGCCAGCCCTGCTTCCTCTCAAGGAGGCGCAAAGTGCCGTACCTCTGGATTGCACTCTAAGTTGTTTACCTGTGATTCTTATCACATTTTTTCCCCATTTTTTGAATTACTATTTTGTATTGTTTTGTTGTTCTTTCCTGTCAGAATTTGTCTTGAGCATGGAAAAGTGGAATATCTTTTTTAAATAAATCATAAAATGTGTAATGTGAATTGATAGAAGGTTTACAGATGTTCTTGCACTTCGGCCATTAATTTTTAGTTTTCTGCTCTGAAACTCTTTTTTTGGTATAGTTTTTATTTATTTCACTCTGACAACTTTCATTCTATAATACCAGCTGCTTTCATCACTTTGCTACATTTGGGAGGTAAAAATTATTCTACAATTTCGTAGCACAGCTAGAACTTTTTTTGCCCTGCATTTGTAACAAAGCGGCTTTAAAAATTAGCTTTCCTCAATCAATCTAGGGTGGGGTTTCCCCCCCCAAAATATAGGGTTATTGATAATTGAATGAATAGTGGTACACAATTTTTGCAGGGTCTGCATTCCAACCATCTTTCTTCCAGCTAGTAAGTTGGTTGCAGGTATTCTAACTGAAATTTGCTGCAGTTGACAAATGCAAAGTTCTCCTTTCTGACTTGTACATTCACTCAATAATGAATACTGTGTTGAATGATAGTCCTGTCCCTGTAATAGACCAATGGCAATTTCTGCAGGCATGAGGTAAAAGCCAAGATTTTTTAAATTTATTTATTTTTCATATTTTTATACCGTCCTTCCACAACATACCAGGAGCTCAGGTGGTATATCTTGCTCCTTCCCTTCTTTTGTCCTTACAACAACCTTTGAGGAAAGTTAGGCTATTGACTGACCCATATCCAGCGTGAGTTTGGGGCTGCCTGCAGCTCAGCCCACGGCAAGAAGAATTGCTTCCCCTTTGCCTGGGGATAGCTGCTGCAGCCCCAGTGGGGCTACCCTGATCTGTGCCACCTAAAGAGGTGGCACAGATCCATGCAGCCCGGAGCTACCATGGGCTGCCCAGGAACGGGAATAGGATCCGGCATAAATGCAGAAACACTTATCACAGCTGAAACAGTCTACCTTTCCCCTCTTCAGTCATCCAGATGCATTTTCCCATCAGGCACAGCACTGGATAGGAAAGTGCCTCTAGTAGCTCACCAGGTTACACAGAATTCCAAAAGAAAGGTGGTCAACAATACAAAAAATTCAATGATTCAGTCAAGAAAGCAGAGCTGCCCACTTTCACTTATTATATTCCACTAGTTAGTGAGCCTGCTAAGAAAACATCATGAGCTCATGTTATTTGAAGGGGAGAACATAACGTAGAGAAACTTGTTGTAGACCCACAAGTGCATCTCATTTACAATACTCATAATTGCTTTTATGAGTGTAATTAGCTGGGTAGGAGACAAACTTCTCATCATGTTTCAGATGTTTTTTAAGGTGTGTGGCAGCACTACACTCACATTTATAAAGCAAATTGACCTCATTCTACATGGAAGACTCCATCAAAGAGTGATGGCAGAGAAAGTCTGTGTCTAATCCGCTAGAATTTGTGGTCACTGATGGTGACACAGCCATTTCTATCCCGCTTCAAACTTTGGTCATCCTCTAAGAACAAGGAAATGATCCAAGTAGTTTCCAAAAAATTTTCTCATATCATTAATGGATATGATACTTACAGGGATGGGGTGGTTGATGCCTTGCAGTAGCATAGCTAGAAGGGGTGCAAAACACTATGTTTTTTATGGCACTTCACTGCAGCATGCAAGTGGCCCCTTCTCTTTGGAAAACTTTTGAGAAGCTTTGGGAAACCACTTCTCAAAAGTGCAGGACCACACAGCCAAGCAGAATTAAAAAAAAAAAAATCACAGTATTTCCTCCCCCCCTTGCATACTGGAATGGAATAAAATGTGCAAAAAAAGCCACTGAAAGTGATTGGGTCAAGGTGCCGTACAATACAGAAAAAATAAAATCAGAGCGAGGCTTCACTGAGTCTTGCTTGGTTTTCCAAGCTTCTCAAAGGTGCAGTACCATGCAGACAAGCCCCAGAAAAGGCATTTACAGAGGGTGGCTTGGGGCAGAGAGAAGATCTGAGCACATTCATCTGATCACAGATCGCATACAGATCTCAGTTTAGAACTCAAAGAGGGAGCAAGACAGGTTGGAACAGCAGGTTTAGCTCTTCCTTCTCAGTGCCTCTGCTCAGGCATTTGCTTCCTCCTCCCCCCCATGTCTCTTCCCCCCCCCCACCTACCACACTTATGCACACCCTCTAGCAGATACATTTACTCAGCTGCTCCACCATCAGAAACGCTTCAGGGGCTTGCTGCCTTAGTAAAAACTACTTGTGGATTCCTCAAAAGTAAGCACAAGTGCGGTTATTTCGAGAGATGAGTGTTTTTTCATGTTTTGATCTTAATATTGTTTTATATCGTGATTTGAGCAGAAATTCTCATTATTTTTCATTCTGTGATGGTCACTATAAAAAACACCCCTAGTGGTAACAGTATTTGTGGGGAGGGGAGAGGTCTGTATTTGGTAGTCTCTCAATTGGAGGCGCAGCTCTGGCCCAACTTGGAGTAGTGCCTTAAACCAAGACAGACCTATTTTACTGGAGCAACAGCGGCATCCTGTGGCCAGATAGTATAAATTGAAACACCAATTCCCAAAGGAATGAAAGTTATACCCTCATTACTTTGTGTTTGATAGGACTCTGCATACTGCCAGCCTCTGAATTTTAAAATGTGAGAAAGTAAACTTTTTCCTACAGATTGATATGAAGTGATATTTTATGGAACACTGTAGGGAGGTGGAGGTTATCTTTCTTCAAAAGTGAAAGTTTGTCAGACTCACCTGAACCATGGGTCTATAAGAACATAAGAACAGCTCCACTGGATCAGGCCATAGGCCCATCTAGTCCAGCTTCCTGTATCTCACAGCGGCCCACCAAATGCCCCAGGGAGCACACCAGATAACAAGAGACCTCATCCTGGTGCCCCCCCTTGCGTCTGGCATTCTGACATAGCCCACCTCCAAAATCAGGAGGTTGCGCACACACATCATGGCTTGTACCCCATAATGGATTTTTCCTTCAGAAACTTGTCCAATCCCCTTTTAAAGGCGTCCAGGCCAGCCGCCATCACCACGTCCTGTGGCAAGGAGTTCCACAGACCAACCACACGCTGAGTAAATAAATATTTTCTTTTGTCTGTCCTAACTCTCCCAACACTCAATTTTAGTGGATGTCCCCTGGTTCTGGTGTTATGTGAGAGTGTAAAGAGCATCTCCCTATCCACTCTGTCCATCCCCTGCATAATTTTGTATGTCTCAATCATGTCCCCCTGGAACTGTGCAGGTCTGGGTCTGGTTAGTGACTGGATACCCCTGGGAACATCATGAATGCCACACTGAGTTATACCACAGAAGAAAGGTGGACTATAAATGTAAAAAAATCTCAGGAATACATCCTTGGTCCTGTCATGAAGGTTTTCATCTAAGATTATGTGGGGCTAAAATTGTTTCCCTTGTCTCGTACTTTTAGCAGTCCATGTAAAAGTGGAAAGAGCTGGTCAGTAGACTAGTTGTTAGTTTGTGTTTAGAATGTTCTGGCTATACCATGCTGCATTCTTTATATTTATTTTTCACATTTTTATACTGCCCTTTCTCCAAAGAGCTCAGGGCAGTGTACACAGCTGCTCCCCTTCTTTTGTCCTTACAACAACCCTATGAGGTAGGTGAGGTTGAGAGAAAATGACTGGAAAGTGACTGGTCACCCAGGAAACTTCATGGCCGAGGGGGATTTGAACAAGTCTACCTCCCAAACTACTACACTACTCTGGCTCTCCCAAACTTTGGGAATTTTATATCCCCAAACTCACTCGATTTGTACTTTTGTTTCTTTGTCTGGCATTACCCTTTGTTTTGTCTCCCTTCCTGAACCTGTCCCCTACCTGCCTGCCTTCAATCATTTTCCATCCTTTATCCTGCCCGCTAAATGTACATCCTAGGCTCCTGATTTCACCTTGCTGCTTCTCTCTCAGTGCACTGTTCTGTTCATGCGTACTTTTTCACACAATTGCTACTTCAATATGGTTGGGATTCCACACCGCAGATGCAGCAGTAAAGCCTGCATCTAGAAGCCACATGAATTAGGAGATGAGGTGGTTGCTTCCCACATAATCATCTCTTTCACCCAACACAAGAGAATCTCAGATAAAGACATTAATATTGTAGTGTGGGATTCCTACAGGAAACCTATTCTTAGGACCAAGGATGTAATAAACAGATTAAGGGCACAATCCTAACACTCAGATGGACCAGTGTAAGTCCCTTGCGCCGACCCAGGAGTGTTGCAAATGTACCATAAGACACATTTGCACCTCCTTATGAGTACAGTATATAGGATTGCAGCCTAAAGCTCATGAATCAACTAAGATTTCTTCTATCAGATAACAGCCCTTAAGAATAGAGTAGCCTGAAACATTTTCTCCAGATAAAAAGGAATCACCAGCACACCCATGACACTTAATTTGTTTTCGCAGAATGAAGCAAAGAACAACCAGATTGAGCCAATCTGCCACTGGGCTCCTCTACCTCAAAGCCTTGACATGGGGGAGATTCTGTGGCGTGTTTACACATTAGTACAAGGCTCACCCTCAAAGTTTTCATTAAGCAACTGTCATACATACTGAAAGCCTCAGCAGCCTGATCTGAATTCTCTCCCCCGCCTTGCTTTTCCTACACATGTTATCATTTTATGCCAAGAGCTTTGTCTTTGCAATGGAAAAAAGAATATCAGTGATTGCTTCCTACACTTTCTTGTTAGTCACTCTTGCTGAATGGGAGAGCAGAGAAAAATGTGTCAGTAAAGCAAAACAGGGCACACTTGTTTCTGCTGAGTTGTTTTTTTTAAAGGATCATTTGCATCTATCCATCACAGTTAAAATTTGTTAGACTCAACCAAGGCAGTGAACCGAAACTTAATTTTATACCATAAAGTGGCAGACATAGCAATCTAATTTCTGCAGGGAGAAAGGGAAATTGATGTGGTTGTAAATCAGGATCAGGAAAACTAGACAAGCAAATCATACTATGCAACTTAGAGGTTGCGTGGGAGAAAGAAACTGTCACATAGGCGTACATGTAATTGTACTAGTTATATTCTGTGCAAAAAACAAAAAACAAAAAAACCATCCATCTATTTTTCCTTGAAGATTTGGAGGAGTTGATCCTCTTGAATCAAATTGACAATTATTCATTGCCTTTATTACATAGAGTCAGACACAGTGTTCCTTCTGTCTGACTGCAATACTGACAGATTTCAGAGTGGAAATATTTTCTACCAAAGCCCACTGTAGTGAATAATCTAGGACTTGGTTGCTAAAGATATGACCAGCTCTTTTGATTTTTCTTAACTAAAAGGGTTCCTTTGATAGTACTTGTTGATAGTACATCAACTAGTAAGCCTTCCCCAAAGGTGTACTTTTTCTACTTAAATGTTGACTGGACGCATCAGATCTGATTTTGGATGGCAATCTTTGGTTTGTAATTCTCATTTTAATTTTGTTTCTTATTCTTTCATTCATACATATGTATGTTGGACTGTTTTTGATTACACAATAATAACATATGTAAAAATAACTTGTATTATTTGGTTACAATTTAGTTGGTCTATCATAGAGTATTTGGCAATTCTTCTTAGCCTGTACTAGATTCCCAGTGACCATACCTGCATCCTCGTAATGAATACCCTGTTTTTTACTCCCTATTTTTTGCCTACTTTTTTGTATTTCTTGACCCTTATAATAATAACAACAACAACAACTAGGTATTTTCTACCGCCTTTCAGGTCATCGGATTACTCCTCTGACTTTATTCAAGGCGGTTTACATAGGCAGGCGTTTCTAAATCCCTCAAGGGGATTTTTACATTCCTAGAGGTTCTCTCTTTCAAGAAACAAAAACATTTCAGAATGGATCTTCCTGGTTTGGTCTCACTTCTGGCCTCCAGTTTTCCCAAGCAGGCTGACAAGCAGCTCCATCTCTCACACGGAGGGCAGCCAAGATGCTTCTTGCTCACACAAAGAGCAGGTGGAATCACTCAGCTCGGCTTGTCAGCTGCTTCAAGGTCTCGCCATTCTCAGCCGTTCAGGGAGCTGCCGGTGTCCTCGAACTGGCGAACTTCTGATGTTATCTTTGGGCTAACGGAGGCTCTACCCTCTAGACCAGATGCTCCTACCCTGGTTCCAGTGGCATAGATAATGATTGTGTAGCCCGGTGCCACGTTCAAAGTGTTGCCTCAGAAGAGATGTCACAACCGGAAGTGACATCATGCACGGGCTTTTAAAAAAGTGAAAATTGAGAGGAACCCACCTCCTCCCCCCAGCAGCTCACCACTCACTTGCTCTGCTGTCTCCCCCCAGTCAGTGGCATAGCTAAGGCTTCTATCTGCTACCTGGGGTCAAAGAAGATTTTGTAGCCCCCCCTGCATGACAAAATCAAATTTAATTAAGTAAATAAATAAAAAGTTATTGGTTCCATATTGTATCATAACAACATCTTATTGGCACTCAGAACAATCAGTATCATAGGTCAATTTGGAGTTAAGCAAATCCACTTTTTGTACCACAAGGCAGTTGTGTTTTCATTTTCTGGTTAATTGACCATAACTTTTGATAGAAAATGAATATTCCAGTGCTGTTTGTCGCACTGCATTCTGCATTAAATTATCTTTTCAATGATATATAACATGATGGTATTATTCGTACATACCAAGATTTTCACAATTTTGGTCACTAGTGACAAACTCAGCTTGTTGCCCCCCTAAAGCTTGCTGCCCGGTGCAACTGCTACCCTCTGCACCCCCTTAGCTACACCACTGTTTGATTCTAAAAAGCCACTGCAGCATCCTTTGCAAGCAGCCTTTGTCCTTTGTTTGAAAACTCCAATAGTCCCCAGATAAGTGCTGTCTGTGGATATAGCTTCTTCTCCAGTCTGGAATGGCTACCCTCCATCCAGGATTGACATGTTTTTAGCAACTGGGGGCCCAATCCTATCCAATTTTCCAGTGCCAGTGCAGCCTTGCCAGTGCAGCCTTGCCAGCATTGCTGCATCCTGTGTTGGGGAGGCAGTCACAGAGGCCTCCTCAAGGTATGGGCATATTTGTTCCCTTACCTTGGGGCTACATTGCAGCTGCACCAGTGCTGGAAAGTTAGATAGGATTGGGCCCTGGGCTGACAAACCTGTCCATTCTAGATGAAGGCAGTGATCAGGTGGGTTTCACTCCTCCAATCAGGTGATAACATCATCAAAGCAAAGTTATATAATCCCAGCTCACAAGAAATTCAGATTGTTCTCTGCCAGTTGCCTGAGAGATTGAGAACTCAAAGAAGAGCACTCGCTTGCCCACAAGTACAAGAACTGGGGATTCCTTGAGCAATGTAAGTAGCTTAAGGTAACCCATTTTTGCCCGGCCCACAGGTGTACACATTTGGTCCCTGTTGCATATATGCAACTTTGGGCAGAAATGACTTAAGTTTTGTGGACCATCTAGCTAGATTACAGTAAGGAATGTCTTTTGCTTTGTCTGCTGAGTGACTTCAGCCAGAGTGCAAACTTCCCTGTGTTTAATGCAGGGATGAACTGGCGCAGGAGAGAAGAGTTGTGGTATAGGAGTTATCCCTGCTCTATCTGCTAGCTATTAATGGTTACTGCATCCATTTGATGAAAACTTTTCTTTGAGTTTTCCAGCCAGGTTCAGGCATTTGCCATCTGTCTGCTTGTACTTTTATTACCCTCCTGGCTTTTCCAATATTGTTTAATTCTCCTTTCTTTTAGACTTGTAATAAACTAGTTACATTTTTACCCTTTGTCGGCCTTGTCCAGGTAAACATTTTTCCCAAATGACCCCCCATCTCAGATAGCCTCAGATAGTAGCAGCAGGTTCAGACTATCAAGGTTTTTCTCCATTCAGGTGCTAGTCCAGTACCAGGAAAGCAGGGCACAGGAAGGTGCGTATGCATTCTATCCCTAAGTGCTACACCTCTTGGTCAGCCTGCCTTCTCTGAGGAGCGCCTTTCCCTGACAATCCTAAATTGCCAACCTGCAGCTTACTGTATTGGAATTGTGGAAGATCTGGCAAGGAGGTAGGATGTGGTGTCAGCAGTGGCCCCTTTAAGGGTTAAGGCCCTGGCATTCAGCAGAGGGTGTGCTGCATAGCTGCAGCCACTTGAAGGCAATAGGGCCCTCAGGCATAAAAGCACCTGATGAAGGGAGAGTTTGGTGTGGGTAGCAGAAGGAGGAAAGTGTGAGACCAGATTGATGGACTGAGGAACTAAGGGCCTACTGGAACTACTGATGGGTTAATGGACTCTGGAGCAGAAACTGTTGGAGACACTGAGATTGGTGTTTAGCTGCCATGCTGAGGACCAAGGATTTGCTGGCAGGAGAGGGGAGGAAGGAGAACCTCTGCAGGTTGTACGGACAAGCTACCCTGGAGGTGGGGTCCAGCAGTACTGCAGGGTAGAACTAGGGTCATTTTGGGGAAAAGAAGGGGAGCTAATTAGCATAAAGTGGGCATAATTCTCTAGGCGGAGCTTGGCCTTGGAATCTGGCAGAACACTTACTGTCTCTCTCTGTCTCATTCTCCTCTTAGTTGAAACTGCAGATTTGGTTCCAGATGGTTTCTCTTCCCTTTATGAAAGCTCTGAAGGGTGACACATTCTGAAACTTGGATTTCAGTTCATCAGAAATTCATTTTATTCAAGACCAGTACACTTCTTTATTCAACCCTCTGGCAACTCATCCACAGTGATCAAACTGTGATCACTGCAGCCCAAACTCACGAGAGTATCATGTGTCCATTCTCAGTTCTTGACTGCATTTATTTATTTATTTATTTTCATTTTTTGCCTGCAGGGAAGAAAATATTTGTTAAGGTTGATGGGAGCTTGTCTACTGTCTTCATTTCAAACTTGAATGTGAAAGCTATCATGATAAAGTGATATCAGAGATGGCTGATATTGGGTTCTGAACCAATGAAACTTAAGTTGCTACTGTGATGAAATGAGCCCCCAAAAATGGGCACCCAATCCTAATGGGACTGCTCCTCCTGCGGTACAGCAGCACCAGAACGGCCACTGCTGTATCCCACAAGGACAGAGAGGCAGCTGGAGGTCTCCTTGAGGTAAGGGAACATTAGTTCCCTTATATCATGTTGAGCCCTGGCAACTGCTATGGGTCTACTTGGATCTGAACCAGCTCAATTGCTGGCACAGATCCAAGCAGATCAGTATAGGGCTTTCAGGCCTGGAATGGGCCAGTGATCACATATCTGGAGGCAGTATCTGCTGCTGTTCTTGTCTCCTCCTGGGCCTGAACCATACTTCCCCACCCAGTTTTGCTCCTGCTCCACCTTCCCTCCACTCTCTCCCACCTGGGAAGGCCCCCCATGCTGCACAGGGGGATACTTACTGCTGACGGCTCCAGGGGCTCCTCTGACCAGTTGGAGGCCTAGCATCCACCTGCGCTGGCCTCCATGCTGGTGCCTCCCTCGTTCTGGCCACCGCAAAGTGCCTTATGGCATTTTTGTGACAGCTGTCTCCCAAGAAGCATGCGGGAGACCAATTCTGACCCAGGATTGGATCGGGCCCTGATTCACCCCTAGCGTTTTCTTCTCATGATGGAATGGGCCTTTTTCTGATCCAACGTTCACACGAACAGAGTGACAAAATGGTGCAATGAAACTAGTCAAGGCTGGTATAATTATCCACACAGCTCAAAGAAGGTTGTAGATATATTGGAACAGTCCCTATTAAATACTTTATTTATCACCATTAGTTTATCTTATCTCATGTTCTCATCTACAGATTCTCTTCTAATCGTGTTACTTCTTCAACTGTCATTTATTTGCATAATATAATTTTCTCTACAGAAAGTTACTGACAGACAGAATTGCTACCTTAACACCTTTTAAAAAGAAAGCAACCTGAAAAGAAACTGTGTTTATGCATTTTAATCTATTTCAGATAACCAGCAGAACAATTCAGATTCTTTGTTTAATAAGATGTGGCTCCCCCCAAATTGGCATTCAGCTCTCAAAACGTAGGCTGCAATCCTTTACGCACTTACCTGGGAGTAATCATATAGAATTTTAGAATCATAGAGTCTGAAGGCACCCATAAGGTAAGGTCATCTAGTTCATCTCCTTCATGTAGCAGGAACTCCTCCTACACCACCCCCTTTGGCAATCTGTTCCTTACGGTCAAGACTTTCTTCCTGATGTCAAACTGGAATTTCCTCACTTGCAGTTGTACCCATTGGATCTAGTTCTACTCTCAGTTGAGAACAAATTTGCTCCTTCTTCCACGTGACAGCACTTGAGGTATTTGAAGAACCCTATCATGTCTCAGCCTTCTCTTCTCCAGACTAAACATACCAAGTCACTCAACCTTTCCTCGTAGGGCTTGTCCTCCATTCTGCTGATTTTCCTCGTCACTGTTCTGTGAACCCGATCCAGTTTGGCTACATCTTTCCTAAAGTTCAACTCAACCCACCCTTACTTCTCAGTAAACATACATATGATTTCACTGTTAGATATACATAAAATAATAGAGGGGAATTAATAAAACCAACAATATGTTTCTTCGCACTTTCAAATAGACCAGACAGTAGCTATCTAACTTGTTTTAGACTGGGTTAGGAGTAGGAAGTTATTAACAGAATTGCTACCTTAACATGTTCTTTGAAAAAAGATAGCAATGTAAAAAGACACTGTGTTGGTGCACTTCCAAAATTCAGTTGTTTATTTCAGATAAGCAAAGACAATAAATCTGCCCAGCCCAACCCCCTTCTTCCCCAAGTATTACAGAAAATTAGCTTTAGCTCTCCCTCCTTTGTGATGCTCTGGCAATGTGCAAGTACATCTTATGTGTTTAAATAGACTAGACTCAGAAGCTGTAGATGGGAGGAATATGAAAAGCACGGTTTAAAACAGTAACACATGCTGCATTCAGGGAACATAAAACAACACCAAAGATCTATTTTTATATGACTTATGGCACAATCCTATGCATATCTACTCAGAAGTAAGTACCACTATGTTAGGTTGGATTTACTCCCAGGAAAACATGCATAGGATTGCAATCTTAATTTCAAAAAACAATAATTTTAAAGCAATGTTATCACCAATCTGATGCCAATTTCTATGGCAACAACCGCCTTCCGCAAAGTTGTCACAACACTTGCAATATGCACTTTTGGTGACGGCTCTGCCGATGGCATCTGAACAGCAGCAGACAAGCAACTGAAGAGCTGATTTCCAGAGCAAAGCTTCTCATCCAGTCTGTTTGGAATGATCTCACCTTTGCATCCATCAAACCAGTTGCATTGCTAGGGGCCCCAATACCTGCGGCAACAATGTTGTGATGCCATGCAACATTGTGATGCCACTTCTGGGTTCTCCCGGAAACTGTGACTTTGCTATCTGGTTGCCACCCCTTCCTCCTCCTTTGAAGGCTCAACGGGAGTCTCCAAAGCAGGAGGAACAAGGTGGCATCCAGATCGCACCACTGCCGCCTCTTAGTATTTTGGTGGCTTCCCAATCAGGAAGCTGCTGAAACACTTGGCAGTAGCTGCCCTCTTGGCTGGGCATCCTGTGGCACCCCCTCACATAACACTCTGGTGTGTCACTCGGGGCATACCGCCTCCACCCCCACTTGCTATGCCACTGCATCAAACCACTTCAAGGTTAAGTAGTATCTGCCTGGCCCAAATGGTTAATTGGAAGTGCTTCAGCTCACACTTTCTGTTTTATGAGCAGTTTTATAGCCCTTTTCAAATGTCTTGTGTGTGTTGGGGTGAGTGGGGAAGTGTACCCGATGTCCCCTGTTCAGACTAACACTCATTCATCTGAAGGTCTGTATGGAACCTATATATATACTCTCTGAACACATGTAGGCTTTCTCAGGGCAACTGGGAACCTTGCAAAAGGCAGAGCTATTTTCAGACTGTATATGTGGAGATCAAAAGAGTGAACGTATGATATGATCCAATTTCTCCTTCTCCCATCTATGGATTCACTAAATGTTTAGAAAGAACTATACAAACAGCAAATACATTCACTCACCTTTCCATGTTTCCACATAAACTTACATAAACTTGAACTCACCATTTAAAAAAAAAAAAAGCCCATTAGTTTCTCAGTAGGTTATTATATGCAGCACCTCAGTTCAAAGAGAACATGTGTTAATGTATCTGTAAGATCAAGTTGAATACTTTCTGCTCAGCTGGCAGAAGAACTTGGCCTTTGTTGAATTCATTGTTAAAGGAGAACATAAATAATACACCCTGTCTCTTTTTCCCTGGTCATTCCATTTCTACTGTCAGGAAGTTATCACAAAGTTGTCTCGTGATTGAGCTGACCTTAGCTCTGTTTGTGCAATTCCCACAATGTAAATCACTTAAGCCGGCCTTCTAGTAACAGCTTTACTAGTTTTCTGTTGTTTCTGAAGAGGAGCCGAGAGAATTAAACTTCAAATATCTGAAGCTTCCAGCTAGTGAACGCACTGTGGAATCTTCTCATTGTAACCCCCTCTCAGTATCATCCTATGCGAACAAACTCATGAACAGATACATAATCTGAATATTCAATAGGCTACCATACTCAGTTCCATTGACAAGACTATTTTTCTCACCCTTTGTCCAAATTTAGGAACTAGTCCTGAAAATGATTGTGTCAAGCGTATGTCTCAGGCTCTCCATGACCAAATGACCTATTGCTTGGGTAGTGAGACTGTATTTTTTTCAGAACTTGTCTACCCCCACTAGATTATTCCCTCAATACTCACCCTGGGTGTCCCTTGATTAGAAGTAAAGTGAAGCATGACATGGGAATCCTGCTTCACTACAGACCTGTGAACTTCCAGTCTCCCAAAATGGCAGCTTGAATTCATGGACTCATCATGGAACAGCTTTTCTTACAAGATACCACTCTGAGTGCCTGGAGTTACAAGACAATCACAGAGGATAGAATGGATGAAGTTGTAGCTTGAGAGGACCTGGACAGCAAGCCCCTGGTTGACGTTTTTTGCTAATGTAAGCTAATATTGCAGATAGAATTTTCGATATTGAACAACTGAATACGTGATGCTGTATGTATTGCTGTGGTCCTCATTTTCCTCAATGTTAAAAAGTTTCAAGACAGTTCCCCAAAAGCTGGAACCCCCACTGCTCATACAGACACCTTACTTCCATCCAGGATGAGAATTCGATTCAGGTGACTCAAATCCAAGTGGTGAAAATCAGCATTTTTTCACTGACTCGTTTACACTTGAGTCGTGCACCTGAAAGACTCGCAAAACACTCGAGTCAAGGGCCCCTTGACTCTCACTCATCCCCATGCATGCAGACTCAAGTCTGTCTGTGACTGGGTGTATTTACTTACTGTTTTTGCAAAACCTCGTGGGCATCATTCAGACTGGATGAGCAGCAGGGAAGTTCCAGCCTGGAGGCAGAGAAGAGTTAATCTGAGCAGGTGGAGTGGGGGAAGGCAGCAGCAGGATTTTTTGCCCATCTCTTTTTGCCCATCTCTGAACCAATAATAATTGGTTATTATAACCAATAATCATTGAAAGCAGGATGGAATGTTTGATATTTGGGCAGGAGGTCTGGTCTAGAGGGTAGAGCCTCCGTTAGCCTGAACATAACATCAGAAGGTCACCAGTTCGAGGACACTGGCAGCTCCGTGAACGGCTGAGAATGGCGAGACCTTGAAGCAGCTGACAAGTCCAGCTGAGTGATTCCACCTGCTCTTGGTGTGAGCAAGAAGCGTCTTGGCTGCCCTCCATGTGAGAGATGGAGCAGCTTATCAGCTTGCGTGGGAGAACTGGAGGCCAGTTTAAAGTGAACTCACACACACACAGCCCAGCAGCAGCCCTGTTTTTTCCCACGGCAGGCTTTTTAAAGGGGGTGACTCGACTTGAGTGTTTTAAATTCACGAATGGATGACTAAGAAAGTGTCCCTGTTATGATTCGTCAAGTCACAGGGGGTGGGGACTTGTGATTCAACTCCAGTTAAACCACACTGGATTGGCCGATCCCTACCTCCACCCTCCCTTTAGCTTAAGGTGGGGGGTTGCACCCTCCACACTCTGATGGCTAACACTCAAGAGAGTTCTCTAGATATCTGCTCACCTTAACTTTATAGACTCATGGATTTGGAAGGGACCAACCCCCTACCAATGTAAGTTGTCTATAACTACAATACCCCATAGATGGCTATCCAGCCTTTGCTTAAATACCCAGAGATGCAGAATCTTCCACTTCCCAAGGCCATTCCACTGCTGTACAGTTCATACAGTCCAGAAATTCTTTCTAACATTTAACTGAAATCTCCCCTGTTGTAATTTAAACTGTTGTCCTGATCCTACCCTCCAGCGCAACAAAGAAAAATCTGCTTCATTTTACACGTGACCGCTCTCAAATATTTAAAGATCATTATTACGTTACCTCTTAACCACCTCTTCTCCAAACTGAACATACCAAACTGCTTCGAGGTCCCATCATTAAGGAGATATCACTTGGGTGTCCAAACTATTTGCCAGTAATCTGCTAAATGAAAGAAATGGCCAAACAACAGCCGCAACACCAAATATGCAAGTCACAAAGATGTTAATCCAAGTACTCAGTTTAATTTGCAATTTGCATTGGGTCTAGGTTTTAGAGAATGGTCAGTAATAAAACAACAGCTACAACTACTATTAGTACAATATAAAGCCCTTTGATATTGGAATGCTGTTCTATATGTGATTATCTTTAAAACCCTTTACAGCTCTGGACCTAGATACTTGAAACCATCTATGGCTGCATTAATCTGCCCCTCCTGTAAGAACATTTGGGGGGGGTTGGTTGCAGGTTCTTCCTCCAATGAAGACTAGGTTGGCAGTTATCCATGACAGAGCCCCCTTGGTAGTGATGCCTGATCTCTGAAATCCCTCTCACTAGAGTTAAGAACAGCTCTTTTTTTGCTGGTTTTTTTGGGAGGGGGAAAGACTTTTTTTTGTTTGTTTCAACTGGTCTTTGGTTAATTTGTCCCCTTCCTTCTGTATTGTGGTTTTTAAAAAATGTTATATGATTGTTCTTAATTGCTTAATTCTGTTTTGGTCATTTTGGTCATTGTGTTTTTATCCCGTAAGATGCCTTGAGCATCTTTTCCAGAATTCTGGGAATTTCAGGAACTGGAAAGGCAGAGTATTCAATCTTTAAAGAAAGTAAAGTAAAAGTAGGTAGGACTGGTGTTGAAGTGAAATAGAAACATGCAGACAAATCTCCTAATGCCATTGTAAGGCCATGGATGGGGGAGCAGGGGAGATCAATTCAAGTGCTCATTCAGTACTTCTGATAAAGTTTGCCCAGTTATGCAAACCGCAGAGATCTGTAATGTCAAACTCCTGCTACCCCTTAATCTCAAGAGGGTGCAACTACAAAGGGCATTGGTCAGAAATGGCCATATGTTGCTGCATAGATTCAAAACAACAAAGACATGGTTCGCAGTATGAATATCTACAATGAAATGATAGCAATTTCCAGGCTAGCTCCCTACAGTCCAAAGCCTCAGTGGGTACCACTAACTTCTCTGTGATCCTTCAGCAACAGATGTGGGGGATGGACTATGCCCTTCATCCTGTCCTGTTTATCCAAGCAATAAATGTCAGGCTGTCAGGCAAACATCCTCTCGCTCAGAAGTGGGAAATCTAAGTCTCACCATATTTTCCATCTTGATTTAGATCTTCTGCATCACTTGTCTGGATTGACCTTTAGCCCATTACCTCTTATCCATGCATCATTTCCCCACAAATACTGGGCTATTAATGATGGCCTCTTGACAAATGGGGTATACAAACATCAGTCATCACCAATGTATTTTCAGACAAATAGCCCTGGGCTGAGAACTCCATTTTGGCACCTGACGTGTATAATGCTAGTTTTCAGCCCTTTAATGGTGTCCAAGTTCTGAGGCAGCAGTTTCATTCTTCCTCACAGTATGGTCAGTTTTGAGAATCCCAACCTCTATTTTAATTCCTAGGACCCTAAAGCGGAGGAAAGCCTTTCATAGGAAGTACAATAGGTAGACTTCCTACTCATTCCCAGTTGTGTCCTAGGTCTCAGAGCAGGTCCTTACATTATGCTAATGTAATGCATACATTACATTATGCATTATAGGTTACATTTTTCTCTCTCTGGCTGTAACTGTCAGAATAAGGAGAGGGAGCAAGTTCTAGGAGAAGGCAGGCTGAACAAGGGGCATGGCACCTAATAGTTAGTGAGTATACACTCCCTTTCTGCTCCTGCTTTTCCTTTACTGAATCAGCAGGTGAATAGGGGGGAAAGCCTTGATAGTTTAAATACACTGTTATCCTCCCAGGCTACAGAGACCAGGCAGAGGGGGGTTGTGGGGGGAGGGGAACAATCTCAGATCTCCGAACCCAAGGGTTCTTATGAAGAATCAAAGCAACAGTTGCATCTGCAGGACAAAGAGACATGACAATCCAGTGAATTACCCATGAAAAATGGACAAGGCACACAAATAGTCAAAATGTAACTAGTTTTTTAAAAGTTTAAATAAAACAAACGTTTAAATAAACAATATTGGGAAAGACAAGGTAGTAAAAGGGTAAGCAGACAGATGAAGAATGGCTGAGCTTGGCTGGAAAGCTCAAAGAAAAGTTTTCATCAAATGGATGCAGTAACCATTGATACCTAGATGGAGCTGGGGGTGCAACTCATAACTCCCAGTCGACAACTCCCCTCCAATTCATCCCTGCATTAAGCCCACTGCATGCTGGCTGGAGTCACTCAGCAGACAAAGCAAAAGACATTCCTTAATGTAACTGAGCTAGATGGTACCTGACTTAGAGCCCAGTCCTATCCCATTTTCCAGTGCTGGTGCAGCAGTGCCAGTGGTGCATCCATTGCTTCCTGTGGTGGGGAGGCAATCACAGAGGCCTCCTCAAGGTATGGGAACATTTCTTCCCTTACTTCAGGGCTGCATTGAGGCTGCACCAGTGCTAGAAAGTTGGATAGGATTGGGCCCCGAAGCTACTTGCATTGCTCAAGGAATCCCCAGCCCTTGTACTTGTGGGTGAGCAAGTGAGTGCTCTTCTCTGAGCTCCCAATACACAGATCACTTAAGCAACTGGCAGAGAACAACCTGTACTTCCTGTGGGCTGGGAAATATATATGTTTGCTTTGATAATGTCATCAAGTTACCTAATTGTAGGAGTGGGAACCACATGGCTCCTACATTCACCCCTTGGACCTGGAGAGACAGGTTTGCTACCCAGTGAGCAAGACAACTCTGTTGCTAGGCATAACAGCTGCCCAAGACAGAAAGGTGGACCCTGAATCTGCATCCAGCACATGGATGCGTAACAACGGAGTTTCCAAACAAAGAATACGAATGCCTCAGGAGGATTTTCCGGCAACCATAAGACCACTGAGCCTGCACATTATTTTCTTGGGAGTTAAGATTATCCAAATATACTGAAAAATAGGCAAAAACAGAGCATTCAACCTCAGTAACTGTTACAGGTTCAGACTAAGCAGTGTCTCCTGTTCTTTTTGAAGGAAGCTTTCCAGGGGTTGCAAACCAGATAGCAGGGAGTGGCCTGCCACTGTGAGTTAACCATGGGTTGCCTGAGGATGGGTTCATCTTTGGCCTGATTCTCACATTAGTCTTTAAAATCATGAATGATGCTGTGAGATGACTTTTTCCCATTAACTTCTGAATGCACATAAGGAAATCTGGACATAATGCACATCTGCACATAAAAATGAACATGAAATCTGGTGTTTACCTCATTAAGAAGATACTGATACTAAGCTTCTCTGTGATGTCACCAGATAAATTTGCATTCCAAAGGAAACTTCACCAGGTGAAAATGATGAGGGGAGCCACCTTGTGGTGGAGGGACTTCAGGGAGAACCAGATCTAGGCTAACAATGATTGAACTTCCTATGTTCCTATGCATATGCCTGTTTTGATGAACACTGCTATACTAGCAGACATGAAGAGTCAAACCTTTTTTAAATTTTATTAGGAATTGTCAATGCACACAAAATGTTGTCTATTGTCCCCGGATCAGCTGCCAGGCAATGATTCTTAAACTAATGCATTCCCAACAGTCCTATGGTTTTGAATCCCTAATAGTGCTAATGGGTCTAATGAACCAAAGCTCTTGAAAGGCTCCGTTTACACAGTCATTGAAAGCTCAATTGCTCTTCAGAATATATTGCTGAGAACAGTTATCCACTGCCAGAGTGAAACAAAAGGAAACAATGAAGAGAATAAGTGGAACATGTTGATTATCTAGATCAGCGGTGCCCAAACCCTGGCCCAGAGTCCACTTGCGGCACTCGGGGAGCCCCTGGTCTCCAGTGAGCCTCTTCTGGCCCAACGCAACTGCTGTCAGCAAGAGGATAACTGTTCGACTTCTCACCTGAGCTGTGGGACAAGGGCTCCCTCCACTTGCTGTTTCACCTCTGTCATGCAGCAGTGGCAGCAAAGGAAAGGCTGGCCTTGCTTTGTGCAAGGCTTTTTATAGGCCTTGAGCTACTGCAAGACCTTCATTCATTCATATAAGTTCCATCTCTAATACAGGGTGTCCACAAAAACACTCCCTGATTTCACGATGTTATGATATCTAAACTAATTCACATATATTGATAAACATGTTGTGAACCAATTCTCTAACAACAGTTATTTCATTTTTTTCAGGTGATTAGACATCTTTTACCTGAAAACCACAGGGGTGCAAGGAAATCTAAAAATGGCCACCACCCCACAGCAGGTGTGTACTGGAATTTGCAAGATCAAACAGTGTTGTGGCCATGCAACCTGCTTTCAGACTCAAGTATCATACGATTCCACCTACACCCAAGTCCATTCGGAAATGGTACAACGATTTTAGTCAGAAAGGGTGTATCAGAGAAAGGGACATTCTGGCCGACCATCAGTCTCAGAGGAAGTTATAGAGAGATTATCACATAAGTTCCATCTCCAATATATTTATTTATGTAAATTTATTCAAATTTTAAATTGTAAATTAATTCTTTTTTTCCTGGCCCCCAACACAGTGTCAGAGAGATTGTGTGGCCCTCCTGCCAAAATGTTTGGACACCCCTGATCTAGATAATAAATAACTTTTTGGTTTATAATGTTGCATTTTTTAATAGCTGCTTCCTTAGCAAAGTTTTTGGACAGCCCAATCCTATCCCCCACCAGCTTGCTCAATACAGCAGTGCTTTCAGAGCATGCACTGCATGCAGTGGTGGGGACGGTGGTATGATCAGACAGCCTGGGCGAAATAAGTAAAAATCAATTAAAAATCATTTGCCGTCAATGGGTCTCCTCGAACCTATGCCAGTTATTTAGCTGGCATAAGTCTTAGGAGCCTCAGGGGGCATGTCAAGCCAGGAAAATGGGGATAGGATCTTGGTGTGCGCTTCTGCTACTTTGATCTTCCCCCTCCCACCCCAGTTTGGCCCTGTCTCTGTCCTGATCCTTCCTGAACTGCCTCCACCTTACCTTCTCCAGTGGGGTGCATGGAAGCCAGTAGTGCATATATACGGCCTCTGGCCATTTGTTTACCAGTTTTCATAACCAGGAAAAAAAGATGCTCAAAGATTTATCTCTCTATATCTACACATGCTTGCAAAGTGCAGGAGCTGAGCTCTTTGCAGGACAATTAGCAGCTCTCTGATTTTTGAACAGGGCTTGAGGCAATTAGTTACCTGATCTTTTCATTGGAGGCTCTGCTCCGCTGCTACAGGACCCACCAAAAATCAGGTTGTGACCTACCAGTGGGTCCCAACCCATAGTTTGAGAACCACTGGGCACTTTGAATACACTGTTTAAGAAATAGGTAATTATTCTTTGGATAACTATTATTTGCCACTAACAGTATGTCTCTATATTTTGCCCAAGGTGACAGAGACATCTAGTGGCAATAACTGAAATACACTCCAGAGAAAAGTGGTTGTTTTGTTAGAAATGAATTGATTCCATAGTGGCTCTGGTTTTATTCATCCTTTTCAGAGTCTAGGTATTTTCTACAAAACTTCCAAGGTTCCAGTTCTGGAAATGTTTAGCCAGTCATCTAGCAAAATATATTATTTTTCAAACTTTATTTTTCTCTGTTACTCAATGTGCTAAATAATTAGAGACAAAAACAAAACAATCCTCAGATTTCCTCTAGCTTTGTTTTGATGTGGAGGGGTAAAGTCACACAGGTGTGGACTTAGGCCAGTGGTTTTCACACAGTGTTCTGGGTTATGCTGGGGTTCTTTAGAAGCATATCGTTCTTCAGTGAGAAGATGAATAATGGTGGACAAGCTTCCCTGAAAGACAGCTTACACACCATTATCAGTTTTCCCTCTCATGTCCAGTCACAGAGGAGTGGTGTTCTAGTACACACTAGTCACACACTGCTTTCCTGAGCAACAATGGAACCTACCAAGCATAACCATGGACATAGCCGCATGTGAACTGAATGTTTGCTCTAGAAAGTTATACAGTGTGCACAGAGGGTGCCTCAGGTCAGCTGAGGCCACAAAAGTGAAAAGTGGCATATAAATGTGAATAGAAATAAATAACCAGGAAAGAAGTCCCATGAAGACAGACATCTTTAAGATCAGTTGTCTGAGAAGATTCTGCTTCCTCCTCTCCTTTTTCACTTGGGTATTGTTGTCCTCTCTCTCTCTCTCTCTCTCTCTCTTTAACCAAGTAGAATTAGGACAGGGGCTGGAAGAGAGTAGAGCTCGAGGCCTTTATGACCAAGGTTCCTCTTACTTATATGCTGGAGCTATTATTACCCTCCTATCCTCAACAAACAATACACACTTAATAGGCAGGGTGGGATAGGAATATAACTAATTATAACTCCCAAGTGGATTCTCCCTCATGCATCTAGATTTATCATTAGGCAAGCATCAGGATATTTCCAGCGTACGTTTATTTGTCAAGACCTAAAGTAAAAACAAATTGCCACAAAGTAAACATGATGGCATAGGATCATAAAAGGACAGCATCATAAAATTGTGCTTCATCAAAGCAGTCAACAACAGCATGGATATTTGCAGGCAAATTCATGCCTTGTATACTCAATTGCAGAAGACGTTTGGGAATTTAAAGATGTAGCAAAGAGGATAACGTGCACGCCATGTAAACAGTAGAGAAGCCAAGAGATTCAAAGACGTTCCTTGTTTGTTCTCCTATAAACGAACAGGACCACACTCAGCTTTGCCAAAAGGAATACAAGGCAAACTTCACCCAGGTTACTTAAAGGAACTTCCAGATCAGATAGCAAGAGAAGTGTCCATTGGTTAGTCATGTACTTAAGGAGGCAATGAGTTTATGGCTGTTGAATACTGGCCACTGGCCTTAAATGAACACCTCTATAAACATTTATATAATGACAAATTGACTCTTTCTCCATTGCTATCGTTCAACGTTGTGAGTAATGAAAAATTTTCCTTATCCCTCCTCTGCAAATTCTGCATAAAGAGGCTAAATGAAGGATGTAATAAGGTTTGCTCTACCATCTGGTGGTAACTACTTTAAAGGAAAGTGCCCACAACCAATAAGGGCGCAATCCTGAAATGCCCTTGGGTCAACACAAGTCCCTTGAGCTGCCCCGGAAGTGTCACACAAGTGCCGTCAAACACTTTTGCACTACTCTGAGGAGGGATAGGCCAGCGCACAGCGCAAGATGTGTGCTGGCCTCCCCACACCAACGCAAGCCCCAGGCCCAGTATGTGTCAGCTGAGCTTGGCCAGCACAGGGGTTGGGGGGCCATGGGGAGGGCAGGGAGGAGGCTGAAGGAAGGCGTTCCTGGGGCGGTTGGGCAGGACCAGGATCTGTCAGTTATGCCAGATCCTGACCCTGTTTCCAGGCGGCCCAGAGCAGTCCGGATCTGCGCGGATTTGCGCCATCTTGTCAGGTGGCACAGATCCAAGTAGCCCAATTGGAGCTGCTGCAGCTCTCCCCAGGGTAAGAGGAAAAGTTTCCCTTTGCCTCAGGCCAAGCCTCAGACAGCCTGAAACTTGCACTGCATACAGCACAGGCCCACCAGCCTGCCTGTTCCACCACAAGTTAGGATTGGGCTACTCGTAATCTCATTTCTGGTAAACTGGGCATTATTGTGTTGAGGAAATTAAAGCTCTCGGACAGGTGTTGCCTATTGATTAAGCTGAGTGCAAAAGCTGCTGCACTAGCAAACTCATGGTGAATGCCCTGCACACTTCCCATGCTTGCTTACTGTCTCTGCTGCCCAGCCATCCACACACCTTCCTGGGCACCCCAAGCATTCTGGCACCAGCCAACCCTCCTTCTTCCAAAAGGATGTGAGAGGAGTAGATTGTTAGCCAACAAGAGTCCCAAGAGACACTCTAGGCCTTCATTATTCTATTCTCACTTCCTCTTCCATGCCCCAAGGTCTGCCATGGGGAGTAAGAAGAAGAAGGGGAGGCGTGGCAGCACAAACTGCTGTAAGAAGGAAAAAGATAGGGGTGCACAAAATCCTAATAACGCGACAGCAGTGACTAATTGCCTCAGGCACAGGAGGGGCCGTGTTCTGGAGCCATGTTCAGAGTCAACTCAGAAGAATTACCACTGGTACCATTTTCTAGGATTTTGCTCCTGTATAGGGAGCCGAAATCTCTCCAGAGTTACCTACCTATGAGACAAGAAGAATAAAAACTAAAAGCCCAATAACAAAACTGAAACTGCTGTACTTGTCCTTAGGGAGAATAGCAGCATTTAAAATGCACAGAATAAATGCTGTGATCTGTTAAATGAGTCTCCACTCTGGAGAGGTGATGGTAGCACATTAGCAAAACACAAAGGAAAACAGAAGAAGCATGAAGGAATAATGAGAATACAGCCCTTTTTTCCCCAGAGGAAAAAAAAATGAAAAGTCTAGTCCTGGGGCTTAAGGCCTGGCTGGATGAACACCAGCAGTGCATACTGCACATTCTGTGACCACTCCCTGGAGAGGAAAAACATGTCCCATCAGTGGCTTCCCCTGAGTGAGCACAAATATCTCCCTTCATTTTGCTGTTCAGGCCAGGGCTCTTTTCTCACATTCACAAAGCATGACATTTTCTTGCATTTCCCAAATTCACTTGGATTTTCTCAGAGTAAACTGATAGCCTGGTATCAGATTTCACGTGGAGAATGCTGAATAGGTCTTGAGCAAATTTCTTACTCAACGGCGTACAGGAACCTCCTGGGTCCTGGGGCTGGATGACATGGTAATACGGAAATCTTGTCACACCCACATCATCCTGCCGCCCCTGTCCTGTGTCGGATACCCCCCTTGCTTCTGGTACAGCTCCATTTTGGAGCTGTTTGGCCCAAGGGAGGACAAGTTTGGCCCAATTCAAAGCACTCGCCACTTCCAGCAATGAGCACTGAGCATGTTACCCCAGCCCCCCCTGCTCGCCAGTGCCCCTGCAACACCCCCCTACAGCCTGACACCTAGGTGACACCAGTGAGCCTTCCCTGCAAGTTTCTAAATACCGTCCTGTCTATTCCTTCCAATTTACCTGGCCTGGTGATAGCTGTACAATCAATCAGTAGAGAGAAGAGACCTCTTCAAGAGCATCCCTTCTTCCTGGGAGTACAGGTGGAACCTCAGTATCCACTGATTTGGTAACCACT
Source organism: Tiliqua scincoides (assembly GCF_035046505.1). Taxonomy (NCBI): domain Eukaryota; kingdom Metazoa; phylum Chordata; class Lepidosauria; order Squamata; family Scincidae; genus Tiliqua; species Tiliqua scincoides. The sequence goes on along the minus strand of NC_089824.1, from coordinate 139,530,086 downwards.
GGTTTGACTTACCACTAATACCGAGCTCCACCTTGTAACAAAAGGAAAAAAGCACCAAAATCCAATTTTGAACCTTCATGCTGTTAAACAATTATAATTTCATTCCATTAGATTCCATTTTTCACCCCATCCAATGACTGAATGGAGTATAGTGTCTATACCAATGCATTCTAGAGCAGCAATAGAGGAGCAAGAAACCTAGAGGTGGGTCTTTAAAGCTATTTTTCCACTGATTTGGTATCCACTGATTTTTTTTTTAATCCAATGGGACCTGTATTAGCATACCCGGGAACATGGGAGGTTTAATTTTCCCAGGGTGCCTAAATTCATTGGACTACACATGGGTCATTGAAGCACTCTGGGAAGAATGTGCTTGATTTGGATTATGATAAACATTATAAAGTGGGCAAATTCTTATTACAAATCATTTTCCGCTTACCCCAATCCTGAATTTTGGCAACATCACTATTTCAAATGATAGAAAGCTCATGCTGAGTTTCACTGGATATGCCAGTGACATGTCCATTTTCTGAGGAGTTTATCTGAAGTCATGACTGCAGCAAAGAGGGTTTCTTTATGGTACCATTGTGTCAGCTGCTGCTGCAGTAGCTTAGCTAAGGGGATGCAAGGGGCAGCAATTGCACTGGGCAACAGGGTTTAGTGGGGCAACAAGCTGAGCTTGACATAGTGGCCAAAATTGTGAAAACCTTGGTATGTACACATAATACGAACATGTTGTATATCTTTGGAAAGGTAATTTAATGCTGAATGTAATGAAACAACCCTTGTTGGAATAACTGTGTTCTATCAAAAGTTATGGCCTATTAACCAGAAAACATTTTAATTGTGAAAACCTTGATAAGTACAAATATCATCATCCTGTTATATATCATTGGAAAGGTAATTTAATGCTGAATGCAATGAAACAAACCATGTTGGAATATCTCTATTCTGTCAAAAGGTAAGACCAATTAACCAGAAAACTTTTTATTTATTTACTGAATAAATTAAATTTTATTTCGTTGTGGGGGAGGGGCGGACTACAAAATCTTCTTTGACCCTAGGTAGCAGATATCTTGGCTATGCCACTGTGCTGCAGAATTGCATCGGGTTGTGAGTGGCCTGGAAGTTGGGGCGACCCCACCCAGTAGTGGAGTCATTTATTTAATCTTGTTTCTTTGTCACAATTGTGTGTATTTCTTTGAATTTTTAGATGACAGAGTTTTGTAGGTTTGTTTCGGTTTAGATAGTAGGATTATTATAGAGCGCATCTGTGTGTTCAAAATACTTCATATGCCTTATCCCAATAATTCTTCTACTAGCCCTAAAGTAGGAGAGGCTGCTATTATTATTCCCATATTGGTGATTGGGGTCCTGAGGAATCACAGTTTCCCTCCCTTATGAGTTTGGGCCTGTGCAGGGAGATTCAAACCACAAATTTCCCAGTTAATTGATTTAGGACTTTGTTTAGGAACTATGCTATACAGAACCAGCTTTCTAATGGGATATACATTTTAAAAAACAAACATCCCACATCCTGCATTTTGAGTAAACCATCCACAGGACTTTCATGCTGTTTGCCTTAACCGGGGTCAAACTCTCCAGAGCTTAACTCAAATGTGGTCCTGTGGAGTGTTTAGCTCCATCACTGGTTTTGCCTCAAGAATTGCCTTGGTTTTAATAAAAGAAATTTTATGCTCATTTAATGGTGCTGGTGATTTCCTTAATAGGCAGTTCACCTGCAGAGGCGGGGGTTGGGACTTCTGTTCTGTGGATGCACATACAAGAAATGATCACTTGCAGTTTGAATCTTGGAGACCAAAGCAGAGCACAGAAAGCATTTCTCACAGCACTGCAAACACACTTGGAATTCTCTTCTAAATGTACAGGTGGCTGTAGCACATCAGCAATGTGAAAGCCACTCTCCCTCCCTCCCCTGCGCTACCTGTTTGGTTGCTGCTCTTTCCCCCCTCTTCTTCTTGGGGAATGAAGCACCTCATGGGGAGTTACTTGGGAGGAAAAGCCACAAGGTTCTTCCTCTCCCAACAGAGAATGAAGAGGTGAGCAAGCTGGGAAAGATTTGGCCCTGTTTTCTTTCCATGCTCACTTGCCTGTCCAGTTGCTACTGTCTCCTGCTAGGAAAGAAAATATCCTGTAGTATAGCAGCCAGATTGGATGCATCATGCATCCAAGAACCTGAGCTTTTTGGTCCTGGTGATGTCAAAAGACTTCTGCCAACTCTTAAAATGGGGGGGGGGATCTCGTTTCAGGATAGGGTTTGGAAGTAAAGGAATAGGGCCCAAGCATGGTTCAGAATGACCTGACATTTACTTTGCCATCCATCCTCCTGAGGAACAAAACAAACAAAAAAAGCAAAAGTCTGACAAAATAGGCATTTCAGTCAAGCTGGCAACCCTACCCCACAGTCACAACTTCTTCCTGTTTCAGGCAGCTATCCACAATGTGTGTCTTTCTCTATCAAGGAAAATATACTTTCTTTTAGGTGAAATGCTTCAGGGCCAAATCCAATCCAACTTTCCAGAGCGCATGTAGTCATGTCAATGGAGTGTGTACTACATCCTATGATGGGGGAGCAGTCACTGAGGCCTCTGCAAGGTAAGGGAATGTTTGTTCTGTTACCTCTGGGCTGCATTGCAGTTGCACTCTTGCTGGAAAGTTGGATAGGATTGGACCCTCGGTCACACAACCCTTAAAGGGGAGCTGAAAATATGTTCAACTATGAGTCTCAAAGTACATTTGTATGCAGTCAGAGAGAGCTGGGAGTTACCTCAAAGATCTGTGTGTGTGTGTGTGCGTGTGCGTGTGGTGGAGAGAGATGTTTCCAGTTCTTGAGAATCTGCTTGTTTGCAAAATGCTCTCTGCATATATTTGCAAGAAAAGTGAATATTACAAGGAACTACAAGTCTCTGGTGCCCTCTCGTCTCTTTAAATTCTGGTGCATTGCCCCAAAATATTCCGGGGGGGGGGATAATTAAGAGTGCTTGTCCCATATAGCAGTCACCAGCGGATTGTCATTTCAGCCACTGCAGTGAGTGACACCAATATCGATGATATTTTTATCCCACCCACCTTCATGACACTGAAGTATTCTAAAGAAAAAAGAAAGAAAGAAAAAAAGACTCTCAGGAGCCAGCCAGAACCTTCTCAGCACTTCAAAAGCTATGAAAATTGTTTCTGCCTGAGAAGTATGGCAACAAAGAGGTTTTAAAAACAAAAAAATGTCCACAGGGACTGCCACCCCTTTGTAATGAAAATTTAGAGGGAGTGTAAAACATTTTATAGGCAACTAATTTTTTAAACCTCAGCAATAAGGCTGGGCTGATGTCTGTAATCAACCACATGGTGATATTTGTATTTGGTGGTTAAAGAAGTCCAGGCAAGTTAATTTTATAGTGAAAAAAGCTGCATGGAGCTTTCGCATGCAACAAAGGCCAAGGAACTTGCATGCTAATATGACTGTAGGTAGTCAGAGATGCTGGCTGATTGGAAAGATGGCAGCAGGAAGGACCACCATACTGATTAGATTAGATTAGATTAGATTAGATTAGATTAGATTAGATTAGATTAGATAGATAGATAGATAGATAGATAGATAGATAGATAGATAGATAGATAGATAGATAGATAGATAGATAGATAGATAGATAGATAGATAGATGTTGCAGGGGGCAGGGATTTGCACTGATTGCGATTGGTCCATTCCATTGTCCTAGGCCCTGTTCTTGCCTAGCCAAGCAGATTTTCACATAACAAAGTGGAAAGAGTGCTGAGTATTTCCTTCCCTTCCTGGCTAGCCACTTCCAGGTGGAAGCCCCTGTCTTGCTGGACAGCTCACGTTTCCAAAATGGAGGCTGAAAGCTAAGATGGGTGCTGTCTGGTGACAGAGTGCTAACATGACATATAGTTCTTTCTCATTACTGAACTTAGGGGTAACTGAGACATTAGAACTGCACCCAAGTAAAACTGGTTTGGTAAGAGGACTGAACTGCCTTTCTGGAACTCCTGCCTTGGTTTCTTATTACTTGCCTGTAAAATGGCAGGAGCCCTAATGGCTCTATTGTATGCTGTACATGATTAACAGCAATGCACAATGTCTGTAGGCGTGCAGTACAAGCAAAAGCCTGCAGTAAGTTCCAAAATTGTGTCTTGTCAACAATGATGTAAATCCAAGCACCAACCTAATCCTGCCACTTTCCAAAGCATTAGGTAACTGAACAGAGAAACTCTTTTTGCTTTGGGTCATTTCTTTTCATGGAATGAAGCCACATGCCATTTAAGCTTCGATTTCCCACCAAGATCAAGCACATGAATCAAGCCGAGAGGGACTGCAGGACCAAGGATACATGAGCTTTGCATTGTATGCAGATGATGGATGTCATTGGGAGTGGGTTCACTTCTGGAATGGTACATTGTAAATTCATCCTAAAAACAACAACAAGAAGAGTTCAGGTTTCTCAGGAACACTGGTGTGTAACACACAAAAGAACTGAAGTTCAGGAGAACCGATTAAACAAACGAAGGCATCAACCATGGTAAATTGCAGATAATTTAACACAACCCCTGCCTTCATCAAAATCAGATCTCTGTGTTGTTTCTAACAACATTTATTGAGAAATAAAGCAATGGGAATTTGTTCTGGGACTGCAGCCTAGAAAAGGGGTGACTTCCTGGGGAAGAAGGCACAGGAGTTTAGTAGTTTATTTCTCGTAAAGCAACAAGTCTTCACAATAGACACAGAAATACAGTACACCAAATGAACTCTTTGATGTTGTTGCTGAAACCGCTCTATCCCCATGTGAAAATTTTAAAAGGGGGAAGTTAAGTCACAAGTAGCAGAAATCAACAGTTCAATCTAGCTTAACATCCTGGGAGAGAGTTTTCTCTCTAATAGTTGTGCGAACCCCGTCATTAGGCACATCCATTGTTGCTGGACAACTGCTAATGGCAGCTGGATCGCATCCCAGAATGCTTTGCAGGGCCGGGGGAGCAGGAAGAATGCAACTAGCAGGCAAAAATGTGATAGAAAGTGCATGAAGTGCTGGTTAACGAGCTCAAGAAAGGAAGGAAGTTAGCCTGATCAGTTCAGTAGGACCACCTTCATATATGCAGCCAGTCGTTCTCTGGAATGTTGCTATGTGGTGAATACTTTGTATGCTGAAACTGAACTTATATGTTTTGTCTGGGCTACACACGCAGAAAGAGGTGGAAAAAAGGACTGTACGACTTCAGAATACAAGTGAGGGTACTATTTTTTAATGTTCCCGTCATGAAAAGAACGTCTCCTTGCATGGAGAAAACGGGGAGAAAAAGGGTGTAGCCAATCCTCTCCTTGCTATGACAACTTCCTACTTTCAGAGATTTTTTTTCTTACAGGAAAGCATTCAAAAATATGCCTGCAATCTGAAATGGTGGAGTCCATTTTTCCATTTCAGGACTCATAGCCTTTAAGGTAGATGAAGATTAAGCCTAAATGGATGATATGTGCAGTCCTTGGCTACACTGCTGCAAAGGTAGATTGAAAGTACAGTAGATTCTGCTCAAGCCCACCACTGACTTCTCCTCCAGCCTTCCTCTTCCTTTTAGGATCAAGAAAGCAAGAGGAAAAGTGGTGTAGGAAGCAGCAGGTGGCATGCTGCCAAATGGGACGGGCAGCATTTGTATCATTTCAGTGACTAGGAGATCTTGGGCTTAATCTGATGCTGACTACAGTATAAAGTTAGACTGGAAGCAGGGGCAGTGCATCAATTAATGGAGGGAGAGGTAAGAGGCCCTTACTGAAATACACAAAAAACCACCCCCTGGTATCCAAATGTTAACCAATTTATGGTCCCCAAGTCACCTTATTTTATTTATTCACATTTTTATGTCGCCCTTCCTCCAAGGAGTTCAAGGTGGTGTACATAGTTCCTTCCCTCCTTGTGTCCTCACAACAACCCTTTGAGGTTGGTTAGGCTGAGAGTGACTGGCCTCAGGTCACCTCAGGAAGCATCATGGCTGAGTGAAGATTTGAACCTGGATCTTCCAGGTCTAAATCTAGCTCCCAAATCACTACACCATCCTGGCAGTAGCACAAATATGAGCTTTTCTTACCAGGAAATAGATACGAGTAAGTATCTCTGTGAAATGCTAAATCCAATTGATTTTGTGGGGAAAAGAAACCATCAAGATAGTTGCACACTAGTGTTGCACACTATGTACAACATCCAGGAAGGAGGAGGGCAGGCTGTTCTTGGGAGAGGAGGCCAGGTAATAATCTTGGGAATCTGTGCAGAAGGAAGTAATAAGAAAGACCGCAGGAGCATACATTTCAAACGTGGATTAGAAATCTTTGGCCAAGACTTTGCTTGTGGTTTCTAGTAAATAATTTTCAGCCACATTCTAGGATCTGGGGGAGACAATGACTTGTTCTTGAGCAACCAGCAAGCAAAGTTTTTTTAAAAATTTTTTACTGTGTTTTTGCTGTGCAATGGATGAATAAGCCAACTATGAAAACATTGTTTCACATACAATTGTTAATCCACTAAGTCACAGAGTGGTTTCTCTAAAATGAAAGGCTGATTTCTCTGGTAACACAAAGTACAGCATGAAGTAGCACTTACTCCTGTGTGTGTCTCTTCCCATGGTGGTGTTTGGTTTTTTAATTACCCCACAGACAAGTAACAGCTGGAAGGGAGGGAATTTAGATTGGGAAATCAGCATAGAAGGAAGGGCTCAACACCCGTTCCTAGCATCACTTATTTGATAAAATCTGGCATTCCCTCCAGCTACATTACAATAAAAGCGAGGGTGTTAGGAGATCCAGTCAGAGTTTCCCAAAGTGCATAGGGTTGTAGCTAGGAAGCCGGATCCTCAGTGTATGTTTACTTGTAAACAAATCCCACCAAAGGCCAAGTTGTATATTAATGTGTGACCTGTTCCTTTAAGTACTTGGCTTTAGGTAAAAATAATGCTCAAGAAAAGGTGAAAGAACAGGCAATTCACAGCAGAATGCTGGGGGGGGGGAGCTTTAATGTGTTACCCCCACTGTGGTTCTGATCTGGATTACACACCCTGTGACCCTGTTTTATTATATCAACGTTTACATTGGTTTCAAGTCAAGCCTTGAAATGACCAGGTCATGCTTTAATTGCAATGTGTAGTTTAGCCCCAAGTTCAGTGCTCCCAAGTAATTGTGCATAGAACTGCCACCTTCTTTTGTTACTAGAAACAAGGCTTTTTTTCTAGGCTTTGTGGAGTTCTGTCTCAAGGGAGACATGTCCAAATTCTAGAATTCTTAGAAGGCACTTAAAAACCTACTTGTTCCATCAGGTCTTGGCAATACGTATTTTAATTGCTGCCGTTTTTGTTTCATATACAATACTGATGATTCTAATAATTGTTCCTCCATTTTCATTAGCCTGCTGTGAGCCACTGACAGGATTTTGGTAGTCAAATTTAAATACAAAAATAAACAAGCACACATCTATCAATGGCTACTAGTCATGCAGCCCAATCTTCTCAATGGCCTATTTCAGCAAATCTCATGATCCACTGCTATAGACCCTGTTGAAGTGGCATGAAAGCTGCAGAAATGGCCAACAGCTCCACACATATGGCAGACTTACCTAGTTGCTCTTCCAGCCCAGGTAAGGTGGTAGAGGGGGTGGTTAGTGGGAAGTTTGGAGTGGGAAAGGCAGGGAGTGGGCTGGATGGAACGAATCTTACTGGCAAAGGCACACACTGGATCCTGTCCCTAGTTTTTCAACCTGTTCCACCCTCTTCCTTTCCTTGGAATTTGGCCAGCAAAACAGCTGGAGCCTGGCCTGGGAGGGAAGGGGCAGGATGAGCAGTAGCTGCCTCTTCTCCCACTGCAACCGAAGCACTGAAAGGTGTCTTCCTCCAGCTGACTGATGTGGCAACTCTACTCCTTCCATCCTTTAGCCTCTTTCTGAATAATTTTACAAAGTTTGCCGCAATCAGGATTATAGATAATCACAAAGAAGTGGAACAACTAATGAACTAGCTGAGACCTCCCAAAAAAATTGGTTTTGAAGGAAATGTTGCAGAGAGGTGAGGAAGGTGAAGACAAGGATCTGAGTTGTGCCACACTGCAGATGGAATAGATGAGAGCTTTTGTCCATCCCAATTCTTCATGCGGTAGGTGAAGAAGCAAGAGACGTATGTCATAAAACTTCAGTTTTACGGTAAAGCTGATAAAGAAGTTTTGAATAAAGGATTTGTAGCATCCTGTGTGCGCCTTGAAGAAAATGTTTCATTAGAAACTCAGGTGTGAGTTTAAGGAGAAGGCAGAGTCACCAGAGACTGATGGGAAGCAGTTAATACAGTTGTATGGACAGCTGTGTGAACCATTTTTAAAGATCACATTACGCACCATATACATAGTCAGACAGGCCAAAAGTGCCATGCATTTAACCTTTAGCATTTCAGAAAAGTAGCTACAAATCAATAAGGGGTGGGGGAAGCAAAATTACAAAATGGCTGCTGCTTGGTACAAAAGTATATCACAAAAGTTGAAACAGAGAGCCTCAGACCAGGGATGCCCCATGTTCTCAAAGAGTTATGGAGAAGAGGTAAAGGCCTGCTAGGAATATGGCATCAGCCGTAGCACAGGTCCTTGCTCTCAAGGAGCTTACAGCCTGAAATAGTGGGGGACAACTAGAGAGGGAGGGAGACAAACAAGGGTAGGAAGGACAATGTTGATGAATGTCATTAGTATGTAAACTTTGGTTATAGCTGAGAATAAGAGGATAAACCAAAAGCCATGAAAAAGGTGGGTTTTAAGTATGAGTTTAAATGAAGAGTGGTACTACTAGGTTTATGTTCAGTGAGGACATTCTATCATAAGTGTAAAAGGACGGAAAAAGTTTTTCCATTGACTGAGAGTAGTAGAGTTGGAAGTCATGGCCACACATAAAACAAGAAAGAGGGGCAGGAAGGTAGGGCAGTGGTAAGGATATGGAGGAATTTAAGAGAGAGGATGAGTTTGTGCTGAACGCAGAAGGGGAAGAAAAACCAATAGAGAGATCTGAGGAGGGGTGTCAAATGGTTACAGAGATGAATAATTTTGGGGATCAGAGTTTAGGACAGAGGGAAGAGGATTGAGGCATGAAAGAGGAAGACCAGAAAGGAGACAATTGTGTTACTCAAAGTAGGTGATAACAACTACATGAACCAGAGTTTTAGCTGAGCAGATGGAAAGGAATAGGTAGGTTTTACAATGCAACAGAATCACAGAAACATAATAGAAAGAAGGAGTCTTTGAGCAGAGAGTGATCAACTTGGATAAAGAGAGCAGGCAGGTCAGCATACAAACCATATAAGGCCTATCTTTATATGGAAAGCATACATGAGGAGAATGTGGACCTCCCTCTCAGTATTTTTGTTTACTAGACCGCAGTACTAGACAATTCATAATTTAAGTATGCATGTATTTGAATAAATTAGAACATGCAAATAAGTAATAGTCTTTCTGCTTTCTTAGGGAGCCAGCAAATCCTCAACTAGATAATCTGAAAGCATTTGGGGCCCAAATCTTGGTACTGCTTCTCATAATTCCAGCATCTGAAGATGGTCTCCCAAAGAAACAATGAGGTACCCAAAGTCCGATACAATGCATTTATTTAAAACAAACTTTGGACCATTGCACTAAAGATACCCCTTATCTCACACATACTCTACAGGCAATAAAACCACTTCAAAAAGTACAAAGTTATTTTATGCACATTGGATTAGGATTTGTTTTCAATTCCTTGAAATAATGTTAAATACAAGCCCATGCCTTTGCAAAATCTTTCCAGAGCTTTATCACTAAACTGAAAGAATTAAATCCATAAGCCAGAAGTGCACAGATATTCTTGTTTATGTTTTTCAATATGCTATACAATATTTTAAATTCATGCTTTTAAAGAGCCCAGCCTTTTAGCAGCTTGATTTAATAACCAAACTTTCACTGCTCTTTCACTAAGCAAAGCAGTCACGGACTTAAAATGGATGTAAGATAAGTCCTAGAGGCTTCAGAATACTGCCATCAGTCCACCACCACACAATCACACCTTGCGCTCAAGGGGTAGAAGTACTTTAACAATTTGGTCTAAATTACAAAGACACAGACAACACATATGTACAGAATAGATTCTTATGAAGGGCAAGCCAAGTCATAATTGTGCTCATTACATGCCTTTAAATCATTTTATAAATGCACGGAACTTTCTCCTTTGGAAAGGAAGGTGGCATGTGTAGAAACCATTACACCAACTTTGTAACAACAGATAAATAAAACACATTTAGATCCTACAAGCCTCACTTACATCCTGAGAATTCTTTATCAAAATGCTTAATTGAACAGCATTCTCATTGCACCACTCAGGAAACACCAACAATCCAATTCTACAAATATGTAGTCAGAAGCAAGTCACATCAAGTTCAATGGGGGCTTGAGCAGCAATCCTATGCGCACAACTGGGATACAAGTCCCAGTGAACAAAATGGTCTTCCCTCCAAATAGACATGAATCGGAACCAGAATGCGACTCTGGTCTTATCAAGATATACCACTTCAGACTGTGCCTACTATGACTGTATGTTTCTCTATAACAAACAGCAAACTAGCATGTCAGGGAGAAGGCTCAGCTAAAATCCATTTCCCTGACATGCTAGTTCTCTGGGTAGTAGAGGAATGTGTCTATTTTCTGTATGGTAGAACTTATAATCTGTGCATGCTCTCCTGTCCTCAGCAGTGTAGCCTAGACACAGGAGAGAACCAGGCCTCTTGACAAGGAAGATTCTGTAATGTTGCTTATACTGGGTTTTCAAGCTTAAACAGAAGGGCCACACCTTCTGTTCTTTTTCATCCAGTAATTATTTACAAAGATGTTTGATTACTCTGGGATTTTGGTCCCGAGAACATGTCCTCCTGCAGTTTCAGGGTTTTAGTGGTTCAGAGCTCATTTCGTTTTCCCCTCACTGCTGTCCGCATCTTGGGAGATGGTGGGTGAGAAGAACTGCTCATGTGTTTTCTTTCCCGCTGATAATCCCTTGGCTAATACCATTTTCTATGTAGTGGCTGGAAGAATCTGTGCTCCTGTTGAGCACTGCGGATGGGATCCTGGAGGACCGTCGCTCTTGGGTTTTCTCTTCTGAAGAGCAGCAAATCATGCGCCTCATCGTACTCGACATCTCATCATCTTTGTATGAGTAAATAATCGGATTCATGATGGAGTTCAGCAGAGCCAGGAGAAGGAACCACCTCTTCACATTCTGAACCTCGCAGCGGGTGCAGTTTAAGCCATCAAGAAGCAGAACGACAAGACCAGGAGTCCAGCACACAACAAAGGCTCCTGTCAAAAAGGGAAGAGAAAAACAAAGCCACATTTGGATTACAGTGAAAAATTCTCCAACCTGTAAGTGCCACGAAACGTATAGGCTTCAAACAGAATTTCTACTTCACTCAAAAACATCACGCAGGCCTACAATTTTGTTGTTGTTGCCAAACACGTTTGAATGAATTTCGGATATTTGGGAGGGGAGCACTGCATCAAAAAATGGCATTGGTTTTGCCCAGTTGGCTCTAGTTTTGGGGGTACAGCACAGCCAGCATATATGCCAATTCAAGCAGCTTCCTCATGAGGAAGCCAATGCCATGGCTTCCTCTCAAAGAAGCTGCTTGAATCAGCATATATGCTGGCTATGCTGTACCCCCCAAGTGAAAGCCTGTCAGGACTCAGCATCCTAAATATACCCAAGAATAGGGGGAGGCAGCTATGCAGATTTGTAAATCAACAATATGTCCTGCCACTGCTGGTACAATCTGCCATACTCCTGCAGAAGTTTGAACAGTGACAGGGCTGTAAGCCCCTCTACATCACAGTAGACATGCCATATCTCATGAACCCCCATTCACAACCACTACTTCCAACAGCAACTTGCCCTTTCCTCAAATGCTGTTCAGAGCTCACAAAGCCTCTTTTTAGACACCTTTGTTTTTAATATTCAATGAACTGATTTCCTGTTACCCTGGGCATTCTTTTTAACTTTTTTATAGACCGCCTTTCAGTTATAACAGCTCCCAAAGCAGTTTATAACAAACACAATTTGAGGCATGGGGTGATGCTCTGTGGTGACATCACCAAATGACTTTTGTGCTTCAGCCAGCCTCCTTGGGGCTTGGCTATCCACTTTCAGGAAGCTCAGAGGACCAGACCAGGGTCAGTCAGAGTGGCAGGTACCTTCTTAGGGGCTGCTAGGACTTTGGGGGGGGGGTGCCATTTGCCATATTGTGCAAGATGAAAAACAGAAAGAAAAGGGACAGAAACAATGTAATGAAGAGGAAAAGGAGATAGAAGTCAAGCAGCAGCAAGGCATATTTTCCTATTACCTGTAATTACTGTATATCCCTTCCAAGCAGCAGAAGCTTGTTGTAGGCTATTTTTTTGGAAAGCTAGACGTGAGCAGGATGATCTCATGCTAATCAGACTCTGTATGCCACAGGTAAGCAAGATGTTAAGCTTAAGAAGAGCAGATCACTCTCCTATCCGATCCCAATGTCAGCATTTCCAGTTTGTCATTCTAGACTTCTCAGTGCATTAGAGAGAGAAGTTACTCACAAACCAAATATGAGCTTAGCCCAAGCCACAATTGCTGCCTAGTTTACAAAAATAGAAAAATTACAGCTCTGTACAAAAAAGCAGGCTGTGGAAGACACACAGGGGAAATTCTGCTCTTTAAGTTAAAGCTTACATTCTGGGAAACCTCCCCCCCCCCCAACACACACACACCCAAGTCTGTAAATAAATAAGTATTTCAGCAATTATACCTGTGGCAATAGAGAAGCACTCTTCTGGTGGTCTGGGTAGCTTTGGCCAAACCAGATTTTAGAATCCGGCACAAGTCAGAAAACGCATAAACTCAGAATACAAACCATGTCAATACAATACAGTACAGTATACACAAGTCTGAACAGAAGATTTAGAACCGGGATCTGAGTTCAGATCCGTTTGGTGTAGAATTTCTGAGAAACCCCTTCCATTTCCTATCTGCAAAATGGAAATAATAATAGAAGTTGACCACATAATCAAAGCTATATGCCTAACCTACATGTTTACATTCCCCACTGGCTGCATATGCATTTGGTTTCTGACAATAATTTCAACATCCTGAACATCTTGCTTTGAATGGGTTTATCAAGATGATGAGATAAAGTTGGCCCACTTTAGACTCTGTGAAATGTTGCTGTAAAAGGGACAATTGCACTGTATATATTGTACAGATTAGAGACTGGAAGTAACTTTACTCTGGAAATTCCATCTGTCCCTAGTAGCAAAGGATTACACTCACTCTTTTTATATAACTTTACATTTCGATCCTAGTGTGCAGGTTACTCACAGCCTGCCAAGAACAGGAAAACAACATGATAGCCAGTTTAATGTAGTGGTTCCAGTGTCCAGCTAGGGGTAGGACAAGCCAGATTCCAGACAGCCAGAAAGTTCATTGATGACCTTGGGCCAGTCATTGTTCCTCAGTCAACCTTCTCTCTCAAGGTTATTATGAGGATAAAGCGGATGAAAGAAAAGCCACATGCACACCTTGAACTCCTTTAAGGAAGGGTGGGACAAATTAGAAGGTTCCTAAAATAGCTGCCACTGCTGTGCCATGCAAGAGATTAGGCTTGCTGGCTTTTGGAACTACACAAGTGCTTGCATGCCTGGTGTTACAACAGACCTGGCAGAAACCAGGTATAAACATACCCAGCCTAGGGTGGTGGTTTTTCTGGTTAATCCCCACAATGGCACAGGTAAGACTTGTGGTGTATGTAACCAGTGATGTCACATATGTGCTCCAATAGGTGCCCATATTACCCACACGTGATGCTGACGTAAGAGAATAATGTGCAAGCAAATTTGGTCTGCAGTACTAATCATATGCTAAATGGCAACTGGTCCTATGTCACATTTTTCTTTGGAGCAGAGTGATTTGACCTTACTGTCAAAGTCATGCTGTCAGATTTGAGTTACTGTCACAGAAACTGGATGAATTAAAAAGGCTTGGGAGAAAGCCAACAGAGGCTCACCCTGACAAGATGCGCAAAGGAAGGAAGGAAGCCTATTTGGCAAAGGAAGCAGAGCTAAAGCTCGTTCAGGAGGAAGTTGCACTGTTGATTGGACAGTGAGTTAAGATAGTGATTCTGCCAGATCACAAATACAGTAGCTCTGCTTATAGGTCGTGTTTGCCAACTTTGCACCTGAGCCCCACCAGGATTATCCAGTAGTCTACATCAGTGCTTCTCAAAGTGTCCACTATCATGGACCAGCAATTCCCCTTCCCCAATATGCTGCAGACCAGTACTCTGTGCGTGTGTGTATACTGTATATAGATAGAAATACAGACAGGTACATGGCACATTGGCTTACCTATTCCTTTCCACTTCCTTTCCTGCTTCTCAGAACCTCTTGGGAAGCTTGGCACACATCCAAGTCCCACAGCATGCCTTGGGAGACTCTGAGAAGCTGAAAAAAGGAAGCCCCGGGAGACAGCCAATGACTTACAGACCAGCAACTGGTCCGTGGGCCACACATTCAACACAATCCTAAGCCTGTCTTCTCAGAAGTAAGTCCCACTGCATTCCATAAGGCTTACTCCCAGGACAGTGTATAGGAGTGCAGCTTTTGAGTAGCACTAATTGTACATTATTCCTACTAATCCACAAAACCCCGACTCTCTAGAACAGCATTTCTCAAACTGTGGGGCAGGACCCAATTTCTGGTGGGTCCCACAGAGCCTCCAATGAAAACATGGGTGATGGAAAGATCATGTAACTAATTGCCTCAAGCCCCAAGGCTATTCAAAATTCAGATAGCTGCTAACTACTCTGCAAACAGCTGAGCTCCTGCAGTTTGCAAGTTTGTGTAGAGAATATAGGTAGAGAATATAGGTAGAGAATGCCTGAGCGGTGTGCTTCCCACCCAAGTCCATCAATGACAGGTAGTGGGGGCAGGTGAAGGCTGGGTCACATAACTAAGCTCCTCAAGCCTAGAGGCTATTCATTAGGGCTGCCTCATTATGAGAAATGGATTGAGTTTTGTTTGTTTTTTGCAAACAAACAAATAAATAAAATATTATTTCTTTCTAGATCACCTTTTCTTAAAAGTCTCATAAAGCTAGCTGGGTCCTATAGAGTCATTTTAAAAAGTAGGTCCTGGTGCTAAAACATTTGAGAACCACTGCTCCAGAAGAGCCATATTCTTCCTAGCACATACTTGCCAGTGAGTTCTCCAGACCCAATAATCAGTTCCTGAATTCTACATTCAAGTACATGTTAATCACTTCCCAGCCACCCGCATCATTGGCACAATATCAAGCTGTCAATTGAAGCTACATTAATTTGAAAAGACCTTTTAAACTACAGAGAGAGAGAGAGAGAGAGAGAGAGAGAGAGAGAGAGAGAGAGAGAAGGAGAGAGAGAGTCACATTTCTGCTCCAATATAGGCATGTTAGAACATATTTTTGAGAACACCAGCAAATTGAAACTCATGTAATAACTTGTCTGGAATGTGTGTCCTTTCTTTTCAAAAAGTTTATTTGCATTTTTAAACAGGATTCTCCTACAAGCAAAAGCCTCTAAAACAGGGGTGTCCAAACCTCGGCCCAGGGGACACTTGCGGCCCTCGGGGGCTCCCAATCCGGCCCTCAGGGAACCCCCAGTCTCCAATGAGCCTCTGGCCCTCCAGAGACTTGCTGGAGCCTGTGCTGGCCCGATGCAACTGCTCTCAGCATGAGGATGACTGTTTGAACTCTCACCTGAGCTGTGGGAGGAGGGCTCCCTCCACTACTTGCTGCTTCATGTCTGTGATGCAGCAGTGGCAGTGAAGGAAAGGCCGGCCTTGCTTTGTGCAAGGCCTTTTATAGGCCTTGAGCTACTGCAAGATCTTCATTCATTCATATAAGTTCCATCTCTAATAAATTCATTTATGTAAATTTATTCAAATTTTAAATGTAAATTAATTCTTTTTTCCCCCCGGCCCCTGACACAGTGTCAGAGAGATGACGTGGCCCTCCTGCCAAAATGTTTGGACACCCCTGCTCTAAAATATGGACTTTCTGGCTGGATCAAACTAAAGATCTATCTTGTCTAGTATACAGTTCTATCAGCAGCCAAGCCAGTCCTCTGAAAGGTCATTGAGGACCAAACTACCCATGACATGAAAAAATTGTTGGGCAATCAAACTGTGCATCAGTTGAAGCTTCCCCCCCACCCTGCATAAATAGCAGTCAGATTAGGATCACAGGATGAAATGGGGTGAAACCGTCACCCTCATCAAGGACCCAATTCACAGGGGGATACAGTTCAACAGCTATTAACTAAAGAAGTTGAAGCCCATCAAGACCTTATGTGTCAAATGTAGTTTGGCCCAAACACAACCTGAAAAGTATAGCTATTACCATTAGTCCCAAGCATCTTGATTTTCAAAAATATATTCCTTTGATATATTAAGCTTCCATTTTGTTTTGATGTCTAACTAGGACTTCTCCTCCATGGATTTGTCTGTCAATGAATAATTCTGTTTTAAAGTCTGGTAAACATTTCCACATAATGTACTAGTGCAGCAGTTCTCAAATTCTCTGGGAGTTTGAGAGTTGCACTAAGTTTCTGTGGGGATGGGGGGATGGTGGTGACACAGTCACCATGATTGTGCCGCTGTCAGGGCCAGAGGGATAATTTTTGCACCTTCCTATACCAGCACTGGCCTCCAGGAAGATGCAGGGAGCCGCGCAGACCCCTCTGCAGGCCTCCCCACACCTCAGAGAAGTTTAAAATAGCTATCGTGATCCACTTCTGGTTCTGTAGTTGCAACACAGCGCCTGGAGGCCAGCGCTGGTATAGGTACATTCAAAAAAACCCCTTCTGTCCCCAGTGGTGGCACGATTGTGGCAATTGCACCACTGCCATCCCCCCGCCCTCAAGGGGGCAGACAGGGGTTGCCTGGCTGGCGGGTCACAAACCACCTGTTTGAGAACCCCTGTACTAGTGAATTCCATGGCTTAGTAACAAACCTGCACAATGTTTTCCTCTGCCCAACTAGTTGCACGTGCTTTCCCTGCATGTTCCCTGTCTGCTATGTGAGTTGGGGTCCTTTTGCTTAAATGGGTGGAAGGAGGTGGTTTAGAACAGTGGTTCTCAAACTCTGAGGGAGCTTTACTTCTTCAGCAAGTCTTTGTGGAGGACTGCAAACAGGAAGTGCTTTGCGATCGCTCTGTTTCAAGATTCCAAGCCTTGGGGAGCCCTGCAGAGGGCTACACTGGTCTCCCTGCATCTCCTGCAGCCTCCAGCATCCCTCACTGAGTCCAAGTAAGTGAAAGCACCCACCCCTTCGCCCCCCTAAGGGACATGAGTGTGGGGGTCACTTCCCTGCCCCTCTTATTCCCCCACCCCTTAAAGGGACAGGGGAAGCCTTACACAAACTGGTGGGTTGTGACCCACCAATTTCAGAACCACTGGTTTAGAAAACATTAACCTCCTTACACAGTTAAGGAAACGGGCCCAAATTCACCTAGACTTGGTGAACATGTCTTGGGGGAGGGGCATGGAACTGGTTGGGTGGGGACAATATTGTCCAAATAAAGATTTTTTTCCAGGTCTGAATCTACCACCAGTTAGGTACCCAGTTAGAGATGGGAAAAACCTATCTTATAAACATATATCATGTCACCTCTTGGTCATTTTTTAAATAAAAGTTATACATCCTTTGACTTTTCCTCATTCATTGAAGAATGATTTGGGGCATTTATTTATTGATTTATTGATTTTACTAGAGGAGAGTGAATTTGGGCAATAGCACCCCATAGCACAGAGCATTCCCTGTCATTCATGCATCCCACCTTAGCAGCTCCCCTTTGGTACTTTGTTGTTTTCTAACTTTCTAAAACTGAGCTTGAGTCATATCAGAAAATGCTCAAACTTTAGCATTGATTCTTGTTGGAAGAATCCATTGTAGCACACATAATCAGAGATGGGGAGAAAAAAAACAGTGCTGGGGGAAGTTAGACCCATAGGGGTATTTGAAAACGATATTATTTTACTCAGAAGCAAGCTCATTGTGTTTAGTCTTAGGCTGCAATCACCAAAACAAACACCTCTACATAGAACGATAGTCGATTTCCTTCTCTAGTTGGAGAAGCATTTCTTCAAGTGTCCAAATGGAAATAAGGAGTGAAATTTCTGTTCAAGCAAAAACACCCTCTTGGGTCACCACAAAGAAATGGAAGACAACTGAAAAACAAGTTTTGGAAAGAACTGAAGGCATTGTGACTTTTCAGCCTGAAAAATATGCCGATCCAGAGTGGAGGCATTTAGAAAATACAGCTAGATTTTAATCTCAAAATATAATCGGAGAAACTTCCAAGAAGCAATTCATATGATGTCTGACTCAAGCAAAAATGCTGCTCTCCTGAACACATTAATGTTCAGGAGAACACATTAATTAAAGGTGCCAATGTTGCAACCTATTCCATTATGAGCTGGATAAAGCAATGACAATGCATTATTTTACAAAAAAACACCAGCAAGGTCTCTTCTTCCCCCACTCAAAAGCACTAAAATACTGCAAATATGTACACTGGGGGGTCTTTATCCAGAGCCATTTGTAGTTTTTGTTCACAGTGTTTATTTGAGCAGGACTGTGCTTATCAGGTATTCATTCTACTTGATCTTCTGCTTAGGAATTTTAAAAACAAAGCAATAAAAACCAAACTGCCCTTGGTTGGAATTAAGTTTTCAAAATTAGGGCTGAAATCCCTGCCAATCCACATTGGCAAGACTCCTATCTATCACTGCATGTCTATACCCGGGGCGGGGGGGGCGGCGGGGGGGTGTTCACCTGTTGAATTTCTGCCTCTCACACACCTGATAAAAGTGCAATAGCTCTGCTAGGAAGTGAAAAAAATTGGCTACCCTATATGGATCAAGTTCTTGAGGTAGATTTTCAGGACAAGATATCATTTACTATATGTAAAAAAAATTTTTAATTAAAAAGGAGATAGTTCTCAAGTCTCTGCATGCTCAAGTCACATCATAAAGTGGAACTCAAAGGATGGATAAAGCTGACCCACATCCTAAAAATCTGCAAAATTATGGGCAGGTTTGGCCGCCACCCCAATGGCATCCCCAAATGCACCACTTTACTCCTCCCCCCATAAAAGCAGATGATTGTCATTGACCCATATTGGGGAAAAATAAAGTTTTGCCCTAGGGGATGTTTCAGAAGAGGAAAACCTGCCCAAGACCCTTGATAGAAGGTGGCCTATGTCCCAATGATCAGAATCTCACAGTGGGAGGGGTGTTGTGTTGAGCAGGGCTGACCCAAGACTTCTTGACACTTAAGGTAGCATGCCAAATACTACCCTCCCCAACCTGGTTATGTGGCAGCCTCCTCCCTCTCCCTAGATTGGAAAAGGAGGAGGAGCAGTGGTGGTGAACAGGCAGATGGATTGTCCTTCCTTGCCAATCTTCTGCCTAAGATTAGTACCTCAGTCAGTCTCATGGGTGGGCCAGTGCTGGTGAGTAGGGAAGAGTTTCAATGAAACTCTGCATATATACACTTATACACCAGGGGTGGGCTAACTCAGGACGATAGTGAACTATTTTGAGCTAGAGAGTATAACTGGTGTGCATGCATAGTGTGTGCAGGCCCCAGACCACAAGTTCAAGAATTCACATGGAAATGGCCCAAGAGTTTTCACATATAGCTAAAGTTTGATATTTTAATATTCTCAAAGAGGAGACACACTAGTAGGGAGAGGCAGGAGCAGCCCAGCCACAAGGCAAGGTGAGGTGGGCTACAGATGGGCACAGACCGCATCCAATGCCTACCTAGCCTCCATTTACCCTCCTGCTGCTCCCTGACCACTCTACCGCTCTATGTTTTGAAACTGAGTTGAGCAAAACAATGATACTGAGAGATGTACTGCCCCACTTCCACTTCTCTTGGCTTTCTTCTTTCAGCCTCACCCTGCTGCTCTATTCCAAAACATAGAGCAGCAGAGTGAGGACAAGGCTATAGGCAAACTGAGGGCAGTTCTCCAATTGGGAAGAGGGCCACCATTGCTAGCTCCTCTGCTTCTATACTGAAGTGGAGGGGGTAGATGATGGCCTTGTGGCTATGCACACAGACTCAGCAGCTGTGGTGTACCTCGGGGGGGCAAGGGGGACAAATGCCCCAGGCTTGGGGGGCGGTGCCCTGCCCTCTCCACAGCATTCAGTCAGCCACCAATAGTATCAGTGTGCTGATCTGAGGGCAGCCCTGAGGGCCTCCCCGAGGTCACAAATTTTACCCATTACATCAAATTTGGGGTGTGTGTGTGTGTGTGTAGACACCCCAAAGGATTTACACAATATATATGTTATTCCTCTACTCATATATGCCTACTGTGCTGTACTTAGTACGCATGCTCACTAGATAAAAGCTATCCTGCTAACTATTGGGATATCAGCTGTCCTGAAACCCAGGTTGGAAATCATACGAAAGACCTTCTCAATGCTAGAGAAGTGGCAGTTTGTCATGGTTTACTCAGAAGTTAGAGAAATACCCTCTTTGCTAATACTTCTGTGTTCCAAGCATTTGAAAACAAAGTTCCAGAGATGGAATTTGGATAGATGCCTTACATGATGCATTAAAATTACAGATGCATTAAAAGTTGAGTTGGTAAGCTAGAAAATATTTGGCAAACCTTTCCTTGGTACTGCAGTGGTTGTGGCATCCCACAACTCTCTTGACATGTCCTAACAGGCTAAGAAAAAAGAAGAGGAAATGTAAACAACTTAAGGAAGAAAAGGTGGAGGGAAAGTTTGGAAGGAATGTGACCTCCTGGAGCCCAGCTACATACCATGACTTCACTCTGGCTAACCCATCTTGCTGCTTTCTAACTACAGCAGCACTTATGCCCATAATTAAGCTGCCTTTAACTGAATCAGGCCAGTGGTCATCTTTGCTCATTATTGTTTTCTCAGACTTGCAGCAGCTCTCCAAAGTCCTAGGCAGAGGTCTTTTCCTGCCTGCTGACAATTGTCTTTTTAGAAATGGAATTTCTGAGACTGAACCCAGAACTGTATGCTTGAAAAGTATATCCGCTACCACAGAAATATGGTCCAAACCTACTTGCATCTGAAGACTTTGGTTGAAATTCTAAAACCACTTAAAATGCCAGTGAAGTATGCTGACCTTACCTTGAGCAAAGATCTTCCAAGCAGTTGTAGGAGGTGTGGGGAAATCTAACCCATGGACAGTTTATATGTTTTGCAACTTGGAAGCAATGCAGTTAGCTGATGCAGCTGCTAGCCACCATGATTCTGACATCCCTTATTTATGGGACATATTGCCTGCCTAAGGGTGTGGGCAGATAATGGAATAGAAATCCTTCAACACTATCTCTCACCATCCAACACTGGTCTGAATACAAACATCTTACCATTTTGGAGACTACACAGTTGGGCAAGCCTCTGAAGGAAATGAATCACAAAACTAAGGGAATTCCCAAAGCTTCTTTGTCCACCCTGATAGTGTCAACTGGCATATTTATTTGTAGATACTTATACCCTGTTTTCCCCATCCCAAACAGCTCCAGTCACCTCCCGAGCATTGAGGTTGGGCCAAGTCTGGCTCAATTTGGGTCTTGGGGACCCGCACTTAGTCAGATCCACAGATATAAAATCTAAGGATAAGTAGGCTCAACCTGTAGTACTATATTGGCCTTCCTTACATGGCTGTTGTAAAGATAATTTAAGATAATGTATGAGAAGCACTTTGGAAAAATACTACATGGGTGATATTTGCATATTTGCAGTTTTGCAGACATTTGCAGTTTTTTGTATACTATATGTGAACTATTCTTTTTTTTAAAAAAAGAGTCAATCCTGGTTTGTTTCTTCTTTTTTGTGTAAAGATAAGAAGAGAATGCACTATCAATGCTGGCTATCAAATTCAACATGCCTGGACATTTATTCACGGCATATGACTTCCACTGTTGTATCAGATGCCCAACATCCCCTTCCTTTGGAATCTCTGCGTCCATGTCGTCCTCACTTTCTTCTTCCCCAGGCACATCCTTCACTTCTCTGCTGGGCTGTACTTTGGACAATATTGCTTGGAGTATTGTTTCCGGATCAGGTTCATTGCAGGTTCCGCTCTTACATTTGTCACCTTTCATGATGAGGCTTCTATCAGGCATTGCTTTGAAAAAGAGTCCGCACTCATTCGCATGAAAAATGTCATCATCATTGAAGCCTCTTGCAAAGTCCGGGACCTTAGTAATGAATTCTTCAACAACTTCTGCCAGAACATCATTTGACTCACCACACAAGACTTTCTGGGAGATCTTGTGTCACAGTTTAAATTTTTCAAGCCAACCACTTGATGCCTGGAAGTCTTCTACCCCGAATTCGTGCGCAAACTTCTTAGCAATTTCTTGGATCATTTTTCCTGAGATTCTGGCATGCACTGCCCTCATTTGTTTGAACCAGCATAAAGTAGCTTCATTTACTTCATCAAGCGAAGTTTTCTTTCTTTTCCACTGTAGGCCTCCATTTTCCTTACTGTATCTCTCAAAGTACTCATCTTTACGTTTTTTGATGTTGCTAACTGTGGTCTTGCTTGCTTGTTAGCGTTCAGTGGGCAACTTACGGAGGGTAAATTAATACTCTGTGCAATGGTCGAAGTGGTCAAGATACAACTTACGGAGGTGGTCAATATAGAGCGGTTGGTCTCCCATAGTGTATTAGCAGTATCTGTCCATACTGTGAAAATTAGGTCAACTTAAGGAGGTGCTAAATATAGAGAGGTGGTCAACTTTGGAGGTTCTACTGTAGTTGTTTTGAAAATAAATCAAAAAGTGAGTTTAAAAAACATGAGCTTGGGGAATACCATCAGATTCTTTTTTCCTATGGGGTGCTTAAGCATTTTGAACTTACTCCAGCTATTTTCTATAATCACTTCACAACTATGACAGCTGGATACTTTTTCTTTCTTAAAGACAAAAGCAAAATATTAACTTGGAATTTGGGCATTCCAGCAGAAACTCACACACTGCATTTTCACCAGGTGTTTTATCCTTGTATTTTCATACTGTCATGTTAGCAAAATAAAAATAAAAATCCTAGCCTTAGTTTCGCATCTGCTATATAAAGTCAGCAACAAGTAGATTCATGTTACAACAGGGTTGTGTCAATCTTAATAATGAATGTGTCCCATGATGGAAGAACTACAGTGCATTCTAGAAGCCTAGCTTTACTCCTAGTCACTATCTCAGCCAAATAATATTTATTTAGATGTAATAGTTGGGGTTCCCTTCCTTTAAGTTACTGTTGCAAGAAAACAAAGGCCTGTCAGAGCAAATTGGACGACAGACTGAAGAAATTTTGTCCTTGGGTATAGTGCTAGACAGATAAGTATACTGTACTGAAGTCTGTCAACTTCTAGAAAAATAAACGTATCCCCCATATTACTGCTATCTCAGAATGTTATGAGTTGCTCAAGAATAGCCTCCCACATGACACCAATTTCTTTTATGTTATCGCCTGTAAAGAAACAGAAATTGAGAAGTAGAACAGTATCGTATTTACAGTTATGAAAGAAACTATTCAGAGTCCCACGGTGGGCAATGGGAAAACATACAAACAGCAGACATGGGATGCTCAAGGTTAACACATCTCACTGAGCATTTCTGAACACCTGCTCGGCAGCTTGTATCCACAACCTCCAATAATCCATGAAGGAGCTTCACAGATTCATTTGTCAATGAATCTGACCCTGTCCCTGAATTTTGGGGAAGAAGTGATAAAGGGAGCCTGTATAAGGATTTCCTAGCTCATGATTCATTAGAGCTTCAAGGTCATGCCAGCAGATCACCACAAATTGGGCACGGATTGGGAACAAAGAAGTGGAAATGAAAGGTGCTCACCTTTATGAAGCACTGAAATCACAAATCCAACAACAGCCAAGAAAAAGCAGAAGGCAGCAAGACATCTTTAATTAAAATGTGCTTTTTTTTTTTAAAAGGGAGTGTGAAAAAAATCCTGTACTTCCATCTTATGTCATTAGAAGACCCATCCTAACATTTTAGCTATCCTTGAAGTGAGCAATGATACCCACCTACACAAATCTCTACTAACACAACGTCCCACATATACCTACATTAGCCATTTGTGGCTTCTTGATGGTCTGACAGATGGAATGAAAAAGAATGACTTCGAAAGCTCCTCTGCCTGAAGGCAATTCTTACCTACATAACTGGTTATTTAAGTTAAAGTCTGACTTCAGTCTAAGTTTTTTCCACCTTGCACTTTTCAGGCACTAACATGCCTCCATATTTCTACAAATGTTTTTGCCCTGTAGAAACCTTTTATTCAAAGTCATAAAAAGCTATTTGGTAAGTTTTCTCTCCTTCAGCAAAGCTGTCAGTGCCACTATTGTAATCATACATTGGGGGTGTACATCTTTTTGTTATTCCTGCACTAAGTCAGCTCATACAACACCAGTTTCTACAGCTGTCCAAGCAGCACAAAATGAAGGATGGATGGGAAGGCAGACCTGAGGCCAAGTTACAGCAGCAGCAGCAACGGCAGAGTCCCAGAGTAAAAACAAAAAGGAAAATCACTGTCCATGAAATTTGGGTTGCATGTTTTGTATTTTCAGTTTGGACCAAGCATCAAGCTGGGAATGAGAAGCTCTCAGGTGAATATATGGCCTCAGAGCCCAAACCTATGCATGTCTATTCAGAACTAAGTCCCATTAGAGTCAATGGGGCTTACTCCCAGGAAAGTGTGGATAGGATTGGGCTATTAGTCTGCAGTTTATATGGCTTTGCCTAATAAGACAACTTATAAAATAGCAGCCCAATCCTATGGTTTTCCTTGCCATAGCATGTATCTGCACTAAGACAGGCTGTGCTGCATGCTACTGTGGGGGGCTAATTGGGAGAACTGAGTGGTGAGGCAAAATATTTTCCCTGACTTCTCCATAAGCTTTCCAATTGCCAATGGGTCTTCTCAGTCCTGTGCTAGCTCTTTAGCTGGAACTAGGAGACAAAGGGGGTGTGCTGGCTTGAACTGGAGGGGATAGCATGTGGAACAAGTCACCTGTGTTGGGTACCACGCCCTCCCACCTCCAACATGCCTCCCACCTTCCCTGTTATGCCCCTGCCACTGACTTACAGTTGTCAGCGGGCACTTCCTGCTATTGTGGGCTGGTCTGCAGCAGCCTCTCTGGCAGTGGTCCAGAAGCACACAGCTATGTGCGTTTCCAGATCTTTGTTTACAATGGCTGGAAAGTGCATTCTGGCAATAGCCTGCATCCATAAGATTGGATCATCATATAGCTTGCTACTCATAGGAAGTCTAACGAGTGAGTGGCCAAGAGCAAGGCTCACCCACAACATCTCAAAAACATATGCAACTGCAAAGATGAGACAGGCTGTGGTAACACAGAGTGCAACTGAAACATGCATGTGTATGCCACAGTAGGTGGGTATGGCTTCTTTTAAGATAGAGCCAGGAGACTATTCAACAATGTATCAGAAGATGGCTGGGTGGGGTGTAGTCACCTGAAGAGTGGCACAGCAAGTAGAAATGAGAACCCCTGATCACAGAAGAGTCAGCCAAGAGATGCCAGTCTTCTTAAATCGGATGATGCATTAACACAGCTGCCCATATCCTCTTACCTAACACAGCCATTACTGTCTTCATGAGCTTCATTGGAGTCCTCCTGCGGCTGATGGAACCACTCATGTGTGGGGATAGAATGTTGGTTTTCCTCTTGACATACATGTAGATTCTTATGTATACTACCACCATGATAAAGAAAACCCCCAAGTTGGAAACTGTCCAAAATATTAAGTAACTCCTGCTGTAAATAGGAGCCAGGGAAGAGCATGATGAAATGTCACAGAGACAGTTCCAGCCCAGTGTGGGCACCGCACCCATGAAGATAGCTATGGCCCAGATCAACAAAATGAAAAAGGTGACCCTCTTCTTGGTGAGGTTACTGTGAACCCTCATCCGAACAACAGACAAGTGCCGCTCAACAGCAATTACCAGCAAGTTGGCCAGAGAAGCTGTCAGGCTGGTGTCCAGAAGTCCCTGGCGCAAAAACCACCTGTTCACAGTTAATGTTTTAGACACTGGACCGGTGTTGAACATCAAGAACACATAAGCGATGCCAGCAAAAAAATCTGCAGCCGCAAGATTAGCGAGCAAGTAATAGAATGGGTAGTGAAACTTCTTGTTTTTGACCACAGCAGCGATGACCAGTGAATTAGAAAGAAAAATAAAGAGACAGAAGAAGGTCCCAAAGCATAACACGATGATCAGAGTGGTCCCTGACCATTCATCCACAGTGGCCGTGTTACTCCTGTTATAAAAGAAGTCCATGCGTTTATCATAGTGGCATTCATTCATCCTGGATTAGGGTACTGCATCCTAGGAGGAAAAAAAAAAAGATGAAAAATAGTTCAGAACTGGTGGGAGTTTTTGGAGCACAGTTGTGGATAGGAACCACAGCTGCAGTTGTGGATAGGAACTTTTCCTGAACAATCATTTTCACATTCAGTACCTTCAGAAGAAATCAAATTTATACAACTACACTTTACATGACAAATGCAACCTTAACAGATTTATGAAAATGTAGTCAATGTCACAGAACTTTGAGAGTGTTGAGCGCAGATTTATGAACACTCCATCTTATAGTACATAAGCAAGCCATGCAACAAGTCTAAATCCAATCACGTTCAACTCTCTTCCAAATGGAATAAGGTGCCCTTACTTATGACTAGGTGTAGTACAACCTGCCATTCAGACAATGTGGGAGAATCAGGTAAATAGGTTTTAGCGTTATAAAGTGGCCAGGGTGCTGCCTCAATGGATTTAAGCATGTGCGCTTTCCTAAATTGAGGGCCCAATCCTACCTAAACGGCAAACCAGCATAACATGCATTCTGCCAGGGCACCAAGCCTCTGCTCATCACTAAAGCACCACAAAGTGCTTTGCAATGGAGTGGAGAATGGGTGCACTTGTGCAAAGGCTGAGGCTTTCGTGCATGGGCTGGAACCACAAAGGATGCCCACTAGAGCAGGTGAGTCCCCCACAGTGGGGGGACTGGGGGGAGGGTGGAAAGGGGGTGGGATCATCAGCAGCAGCACACACCACAGCTTATCCCTTCCTCCCAGGCCTGATATGCCGACAGGGGGGAAAGTGGACTTGTGTAGACCCATTGTGCAGGCTGGGCTTTCCCAGGGGCAAATGGGCAAATGTCCTCTTACCCTGAAGAGATCTCTTGCCTGCTAAGTTCCCCTAAGGAATGCAGCACAGCCTATGCTGGCCCCCCTGCATCAGCGTGGGGGAATCTGCACTGGATTGGGTTGCCCATCTTTCAAACACAGCTATCAAAGGGGCATGCCAGCATTTTCATATGCTGATGATAAAGCATATTAAATCCCTTGATCCCAGATCATAAAGCAGATCAGTCTTGGCCACAGTATCAGACAGCATAAACTTGGAGTGATTGATGTTTCAGAGACACTGGGACTTTTCCTGGCACCGATCAGAACTTTCTTAAGGAACACTACCTCATACTTTTAGATTCCATAAGTTTCAGTGAAAATAGCTCTTCAAACAATAAGCAAAGAGGAGCCAGTAAGGATCTGCTCCTTAGGGAAGGCATTATTACCACACAGTACTGTATCTTGCAACTTCACCATAGCTATTTCCATTTCTGGCAGCAAAATATAATTATTGTATGTATACAGTCAGCAAGGAAAAAGACAAAAGAGCCACTGTCTTTTGAGTGACAACTGTTGATCAGAAGGAGGCTTCTATACCTTTAATGATAGTACAAGCCTATGTGGAAGGGTTGATCATCTCCCTCTTTCAGGAGCATCCATGTTCAGTGATGTCACTAGAGTCTGTGTCACCCACTACGGGAGGCCAGCAAGTCACCCCCGTGATGGACCTCCTCCCATGCAGTGGGTGGGGCAATGCACAGTGATGCATGATAACCCCACCCCCACATCATTAAACTTGTACCTTTAAATTACAATATCATGCACACAGCCTGAATGTATGTACTTAAGTATTTATTACTGTAAAAATGAAAAGGAACAAATACACAAACAGTGCAACACTTGATGAACAGCTCCAGGGAGTTTGGTCACCTGGTGCGAGAGCTCACTGCATCACCCCCATGATGGACTTCCTCCTGTACCACACCACACAGAATAAATTACAATATTATGTACACAAGCTAAATGCAGTGCCATCACTAGGTTGGTGTAACGCCTATTTATTTATTTATTTTAATATATAATAGTACCGGTCACTCAATAAATCACTAACCCACCAAAACCAGTGGCCAACTTGATAACACTCACACAACTGAATAAATGTTTTAGTATGAACTCTGATACATGGAAATGAGAGCTGGTCATACTAACACCTCAAGGGTTCCCTGCTGTTTCATAACAACATCTCATTGGCTCTTGGAACAATCAGTCTCATTGGTCTTGAGTTTTGAGTTAAGAAAATTCACTTTTTGCTATATAAGGCAGTTGCGTTTTCCTTTTCTGGTTTTTTGGCTATAACTTTTGATAGAATGGAGATATTTCAACATGGTTTGTTTCCCTGCATTCTGCATGGAAGTTCTCATCCACAGACATATAACATTATTCAAAAATATCAAGATTTTACCATTTTGGCCGATAGTGATGTCACCCCCCCATGTGCATCACCAGATGCAGGCCAGCACCCCCTGCACCTCCCTAGCGGCACCAGCTGTCCATGTTTGCAGCAATTAGAAACAGGATGTTTGGTGGAGTTGATAAGTTTTCAAATAGAAATAAGGTGGGAAACTCTTGCATCCAGTACTGCTGAAGAACAGAAGCTGTCAGCTCACAGAATCTCAGTAGTACAAATGGAAATACAAGTGGCAATTTTTCAATACCACTAAAGCACATCTCCAAAACATATTCATAAAAGTGGCAAAAATGAGCTGGGGATACTGCCAAGAGGAAAAGCTTCTGTTCATTCTGCTTTTCTGTTTGCGGAAATTTTACAGGAGATGTTTGCTATTCTCCAAGAGTTCTGTTTTAAAAAAATAAACCAATTAAGAAATTATGGCGGGGTAGAGCCTGCCAAAATCTTAAAGCAACTTTCATTTTAAGAATTATCTTTGTTATTTACTTTTGCATAAATTCTATGTTGCGTGTATGCCAAGAAATAATTACTACTTTCCTCGAGTATTATCTTTGCTTAAACATGAAGTCAGTATGCAGATGTCATTGGCAATATCTTGTGTTAATAAGAGAACTGTAACACTCTTCTCCATGGCGTCCAGTTTATACGGCAGGTATTATGAGCCTGCTCAGATGTTTATATTATATTATTATTATTATTTATATACCGCTTTTCAACAAAAAAAAAGTTCACAAAGCGATTTACAGAGAAAAATCAAATAACCTTCTTTGGGTTCCCTTGTGCATGAAGGCAAAGCAGGTGGTAATCTAATCTAGGTCATTTTTTTCAGCTAAGTCTTTAGAATATTTTCTACAGGAAAGTCTGCAGGCATCAAGCCTAATATTCTTTCAGCACCTGGTGAAGATTTTTCTGTTTAAATTTAACTTAATACAAAATAATCTTAGATAGTTGGCAACCTTCAGTCTCGAAAGACGATGGTATTGCGCTCTGAATGGTGGTTCTGGAACAGTGTCTAGTGTGGCTGAAAAGGCCGATTCGGGAGTGACAATCCCTTTCACACTGGGAGCAAGTGCAGTCTGTCCCTGGTTCTGTCTCCCTGGCAATGGGCCTTTCTTCTTTGCCTCAGTCTGTTGGCCAAGTGTCTCTTCAAACTGGGAAAGGCCATGCTGCACAGCCTGCCTCCAAGCGGGCCGCTCAGAGACCAGGGTTTTCCACCTGTTGAGGTCCACTCCTAAGGCCTTCAGATCCCTCTTGCAGATGTCCTCTTGCAGATGTCCACAGTCAGGGAATTAGAGGACAGGTCCTCTCATGGCTTGAGAACTGGTTGGAGGCCAGGAAGCAGAGAGTGGGTGTCAATGGGCAATTTTCACAATGGAGAGAGGTGAAAAGCGGTGTGCCTCAAGGATCTGTCCTGGGACCGGTGCTTTTCAACCTCTTCATAAATGACCTGGAGACAGGGTTGAGCAGTGAAGTGGCTAAGTTTGCAGACGACACCAAACTTTTCCGAGTGATGAAGACCAGAAGTGATTGTGAGGAGCTCCAGAAGGATCTCTCCAGACTGGCAGAATGGGCAGCAAAATGGCAGATGCGCTTCAATGTCAGTAAGTGTAAAGTCATGCACATTGGGGCAAAAAAATCAAAACTTTAGATATAGGCTTATGGGTTCTGAGCTGTCTGTGACAGATCAGGAGAGAGATCTTGGGGTGGTGGTGGACAGGTCGATGAAAGTATCGACCCAATGTGCGGCGGCAGTGAAGAAGGCCAATTCTATGCTTGGGATCATTAGGAAGGGTATTGAGAACAAAACGGCTAGTATTATAATGCCATTGTACAAATCAATGGTAAGGCCACACCTGGAGTATTGTGTCCAGTTCTGGTCGCCGCATCTCAAAAAAGACATAGTGGAAATGGAAAAGGTGCAAAAGAGAGTGACTAAGATGATTACGGGGCTGGGGCACCTTCCTGATGAGGAAAGGCTACGGCGTTTGGGCCTCTGCAGCCTAGAAAAGAGACGCCTGAGGGGGGACATGATTGAAACATACAAAATTATGCAGGGGATGGACATAGGGAGATGCTCTTTACACTCTCACATAATACCAGAACCAGGGGACATCCACTAAAATTGAGTGTTGGGCGGGTTAGGACAGACAAAAGAAAATATTTCTTTACTCAGCGTGTGGTCGGTCTGTGGAACTCCCTGCCACAGGATGTGGTGCTGGCGTCTAGCCTAGATGCCTTTAAAAGGGGATTGGACAAGTTTCTGGAGGAAAAATCCATTATGGGGTACAAGCCATGATGTGTATGCGCAACCTCCTGATTTTAGAAATGGGTTATGTCAGAATGCCAGATGCAAGGGAGGGCACCAGGATGAGGTCTCTTGTTATCTGGTGTGCTCCCTGGGGCATTTGGTGGGCCGCTGTGAGATACAGGAAGCTGGACTAGATGGGCCTATGGCCTGATCCAGTGGGGCTGTTCTTATGTTCCTTGTATCGCAGCTGTGGTCTACCTGTAGGGCGCTTTCCTTGCACAAGTTCTCCATAGAGGAGATCCTTTGTGATCCGGCCATCATCCATTCTCACGACATGACCGAGCCAACACAGGCGTCTCTGCTTCAACAGTACATATATGCTGGGGATTCCAGCTCGTTCCAGGACTGTGTTGTTTGGAACTTTGTCCTGCCAGGTGATGCCGAGGATTCGTCGGAGGCAGTGCATGTGGAAAGCATTCAGTTTCCTCTCCTGTTGTGAGCGAAGAGTCCATGACTCGCTACAGTACAGAAGTGTACTCAGGACTTGAGTAATTGATGCTTTCATCCTAATTTGGTTCTAGGTTTATTTTAACATCTAATCTGCTAAATGTGAAGTGTGCTTTTGTGAATGTAATCAACTACTTGCTTTAAAATTAAAGTTCCAGCTGTGTGTGTGTGTGTGTGTGTGTGTGTGTTTAAAAAAAACAATGTTTAAACGTTTAAAAAAGCGTTTTAAAAAACGGCTAGTGAAGACCAATGCCGCTTCACAGATCTCATTGCAAATAAAAGTGTAATGTCATGATACTTCACTACAAATTACTTGTAATTAATCTGAATTTCAATGCAAAACTTCAAAAGACTTATGCATTTCCAAACTTAAAGGCATTGCCTCCAACTTCAAGTATGGTAGCTCATTTCTTTTGAGCACAACAGTAAACTCATCACAAATAAGGCCTCTCTTTGTTTTTGTACCAAACCACACCTGCAGGCCATAGAACACACCATTTACTTCCCTGCTTGCTATAACTGCACAAATAGCATGTTTGTTGCTCATTCACTACCAGTCTGGTCCTGTCTTTTACTTGCTCCTGCCAACAGTATGTTAGTAAGCCCATGAAGAAACAACTTCACTGATAGAGAATCCAAGAGTGCAAGGATAAAAGGGCAAAGACATATAATGACAGCAAGTAACTTAAACAATGAAATGTCAATGGAATCATTAAAAAAAAACAAAACATGAGAGGATACCTGTACTGGAATTGCTCATCTAGGAAAAGTTCTAGCAAGATAGATAGCAAAAGAAGGCATCAACCCTGGGAATCACATATTTTGCTCACCTGTATGTAAATTTGAGAAGAGCTTTCTTGGGATGATTCAAAATTTTGCCATGCCCCTGGGCATCAGGAGAGTGGAATCTACATGAACTAGCTAGCCCTTTGGGCCCTTCAGATTGTGAAGTTCCCTCAACTGTATGATAGCTGGTCATAATTTAATGACAGCCATCTGTGATCTCGGGAGTGGGTTTGCCATAAGCCCTGCTGCATGCCCTGCACAAACATGAGAAGCCAAGCAGCTGGCTAAAAAACACAGTCCCTTTTGTAGTGGGTTCCATACGAAGTGATCATCCTTAACTTACTGTGTTGCAGATCTTATACATCTTTCCCTCATTCTCTCCACCCACCCTCAGTGGCATCACAAGGGTTTGTGTCATCCGGTACAGGAGGCCAGCGAGTCACTCCATGATGGACCTCCTTCCATTCAGTGGGTGGGGCAATATTCCATGTAGTGGGTGTGGTAATGCACCACTGTCCTGCCCCACTTGTTTTTTTTTTGCTATAACTTTTGATAGAATAGAGATATTTCAGCACAGTTTGTTTCACTGCATTCTGCATAAAATTATGTGTTGAATGATATATAACAAGATGGTATTATTCAAAAGAACAAAGATTTATAAAGTTTTGGCCAGTAGTGGTGTCACCCTCCCTTGCGCATCACCCAGTATGGTCCGCTCCCCTATAACGACACTACTGCCCAGTGCCCACTTTTCAGTTCCAGCCTCATTACATTTTCAATCCTTTAGAAACAGTAAGGTTTAATGAAATGTGGCTGGGATGTGTCTAATATTTCAGAGCAATGAGCAAATGTTGCATCTGTACCTATGTGCCTGCCTTGTGGATACCCAATGCACAGCACCTCCTTACCTTGTACATTTGGGCAGGAGGTCTGGTCTAGAGGGTAGAGCCTCCGTTAGCCTGAAGATATCAGAAGGTCGCCAGTTCGAGGACACCGGCAGCTCCCTGAACATCATGGGCTGAGAATGGCAAAACCTTGAAGCAGCAGACAAGCCCAGCTGAGTGATTCCACCTGCTCTTGGTGTGAGCAGGAAGTGACTTGGCTGCCCTCCATGTGAGAGATGGAGCTGCTTGTCAGCCTGCATGGGAGAACTGAAGGCCAGAAGTGACACCAAACAAGGAAGATCCATTCTGAAATGTTGTTGGTTCTTGAAAGAGAGGACCTCTATATTTGTAAAAATCCCCTTGAGGGATTTAGAAATGCCTGCCTATGTAAACCGCCTTGAATAAAGTCAGAGGAGTAATCCGATGACCAGAAAGGCGGTATATAAATACCTAGT
Organism: Tiliqua scincoides; assembly: GCF_035046505.1. Classification (NCBI taxonomy): domain Eukaryota; kingdom Metazoa; phylum Chordata; class Lepidosauria; order Squamata; family Scincidae; genus Tiliqua; species Tiliqua scincoides. The sequence goes on along the minus strand of NC_089824.1, from coordinate 139,496,460 downwards.
TATTATTATATTATTATTATTTATACCAGGTATAGAGAATGAGTACAGTGGTCCCTGTATTAGACTTGAACCAGAAAGACATGGGTTCAAATTCCTGCTCAGCCATGAAACTTTCTGGGGATCAGAGAGTTGTAAATACATTTAAAAAGTTAAGTTCCAAAGCAAGTACAGATAGAAAACTAGTTTGCTTGTAATCATCTACTTGTATTTTTCCTAAGATCTGCAGCTGGGCACTAGCTATTTTTCAAGCTAACTTGTTTTATTCTTTCCTCCCTATATTATCCATACACACAAAATCCTGAATTTTTAATAAAATCTCTTTTTATGTTTTAAAAACATAAAACATAAAATACATTATGTTTTTTACTTGCTTCGTTTAACTCAGTCAGAGCCTTTCCCCAGTCCTCCTGGACCCTTGGCTACATGCTGTTGGGTAGGTTTGGGGAGGACTTTTCCACATAACAGAGAAGAAGGCTTCTGTCTCGCTTTCTCCTTGTGGTGACAGTAGAGTCTACCAATTTTGACCCTGTCATAGGGAATGATCAGGAGAAACGTGGTGGCACCAACTTCAGGGCTCCCCTCCTCCCACCAAAATCCCTTTGCATGATTGGAAAAATCTTTTTTAAAAAAATAATGTGGTGCAGGGGAATTATTAAGAATTGACTGAAGGTTGCATTTTAACATTAAACACACTAGCTCTCAATGAAACATTGAATTAAGCCTGGTGATAAACTGGAAGCTAGGGAAGATCTTTTAATGTGGGTATGATGTTTTCATGATGGTCAGTCCCAGTTAACACCCTGGTTGCTGAATCTAAACCAGCTGTAGTTTCTAGGACCATCTTGAGGGGAGTTCCATGTGCAGTATATTATTGTAATCTAACTTGGATGTTGCAACTGTGTGAGAAGATCATCTCTCTCTGGGAAGAGACACAGCTGGTTCATCAACTAATAAAAGGTGAGCCACTACTGCCTTTTGGTCAATCAGCTGTAGTTTCAGGCTACAAATCTGATCCTTAGGAAAGAGTGCAACTCCATCAGAATCAAGCCAAATAGCACTTCCCTTTAAATAATAAACCATTCACCAACAGCACCCCTGTTTAATCTGTATCAAGGCTCAGTTTGTTAGCCAGGCACATTATTACACAGAAGAGTATCAGCAATTATTGTCCTAATTTACTTGCAGAACTCCAGGCAATTCCATAAATAATGCCTTGCTAAATCCTCCCCATGGCAGAAACGTCTTGCCTGTATTGTTATTCACAAGAAAAAGAACACACTGCTTGTTCTACACTGACAAAGTGTACGTTCTTTCTAACTTGCCTCCTCTATATCCTAACAAAGCAAATACCAGAATTTATATTAGGTTATGGGGCTTTCTTCCAAATTCTGAAGTGCATCACTGAACATTGCAATCAGTTAAAGGCCCCTAAGAACACATCCAAACAACCTGAAGGGCTGAAGAAGAAGTTATGTAACACCAGAAGCCAATTTAAAAGTCACTCCAAGCTTCCTCACTGCTGGGGGGGGGGGGGCAAATTTTTCCTACTCTCTCATTCTATCTCCAAAGACTGCAGTGGCACAAAAAGTTTTCTGTTTTTTGCAGGTGAACCACTGTACATGAAAGGCCAACAGTACCTAGAACAACATAGGGCACTTCCAAACATTATTCCAATTGACAATGCTAGCAGTGAAAACAGGAAGCACCTCATTAACAAGGGACTTCCTGTTTTGAGGGGTTTAGAGCTACCATTGCCCTTCCATTTCAAATGTGGCTCTGTGTTTTATGTCAACCCCACTAAACTACATGTTCTTGCAGCAATGAGATCAGCCTCCTGGATGTGGTGCTCTGAGGATTATCAATCAGCATTCCAATTTAAAGTGCCAATCACCTATACATTTATTTTTGGATAGCCTCTTAAAGCGACCTTCATAAAACACATGGAACCACCATGCTTGATGGAATAGCTGCACTGTTTACTTTTGATTCTTGCAGTACATATATGTGGTATGCTTCATCCTACATCAGTGCTCTGCTGGAATACACAACTGACACTGATCACCATGAACCTAGCAAGGCCTGTACAATCTGTATTGCTGGCTTCACACAATGAATGGGGGCAATTTGGGCAGAAGATTGCTTTCCAAGCACCAAGGCCTAGCACCTATTGGTATGCTTCAGTGCAGAACCAGAAACTGGCTGCACTGTCATTGGTTGAATGCTCATGTCTGAAATAAGCTTCAATGCTCAGTGCTCTAAATTCCATCCATTAGTTAGTGCAATGGAAAAGGACCTGCAACACATGCATTTGACAGAACTAGCACATGCACTGAGCATTTCAACACCACATTTTCAGACAAAGGCAGCATGAAGTGCAAGAGCGCTGAAAATAGTGAGGCAAGAAGCAGCATCTGCATACATAAGCAGCTTTGCGGGTTAGTGTGCTTACACTTTTAACTGTGTAGTGTCGATTGCATCTATAACCCAAGAAGTACACAAAGAAAACATGAAGCAGCATGAAGCTACAGGAGCCAAGAAAGTTGAGAGGCAACAATGGAAACATGAAATGTAAAGACAAAGAGGTTGGATTATGTTCTTGTTAAATTAATCTGGCCATCTACATATATAACTGCGAATCATTAACTGTTCGCTTTAGTATAACAATAGGAAATGCAATTTGATTTGTAGAGAAAAGGCTTCCAGCTGGGTCTCTTGCAGAGTGCCTATTGGAAATATAATGACCTATTGTTTGGGCACTAGAACAGGCAGGCTTACCCTTGAGTATCTAAAGAGCCAGGGAAAAGGAAAGAAAAGCTTTCATGTACTGGAATTGGCAAGATTACTGCATCTCTGGCTAAAAGTAAAGACATAAAGCATTTTTAAAAATTTCCTGTATTTTATGGAATCTATTTTTTTATTTTTTTTAAAGAAGATACTCTATTAGAGATGTCTGTATTTTCTTCTTTTTCTAAAATCAGGCCACTTGGTAAAAATCCAACCGAAAAATGTTAGAAGATATAACGCACTGAAAAGCAGTTAATCATCACAGTTTGATAAGTTTCTGATGCATCATTAAACAATGCTCACTTCAATATTTAATGCTACTTACCTGGAAAAATCCCAAGAAAATTAAGTGTGATGAGGTGGACAGAGGATTGAATTTACTTGGAAGATCTAGGTTCAAATCCCCACTCAGCCATAAAGGACATTTAACTGCACCTCTGGTTGCAATCCTATTCACTGTTTCCCGGGAGTAAGCCCCATGGAATACAATGGGACTTATTTCTGAGCAGAAATGCATAGCATTGCACTATCACAGGATTGTTGCAATAATTCACATCTAGATTGACCCACAGAAAGACAAATTCTGCAAAACTAGAGGGCCCTATAGGGTATTTTGCACTATACTCCTCTGACATAAAGCTATCACAGCCATGCTAAAACCTGTGAAGGGCAGGCACTCAGTCCATCTCTAGTTACCACAAATTTAGACTTTTGAGGCTTTCATAATTTAAGATCTTCTGAAATTACGGTTTAGGAAGTCTATACATGGAGTCCAGACTAAAAACGTCATGGCAAAGCTCTCATTTAGAGACTCCCAGAGTAGGACTCAAAAGGAAGAGTTGGCAGCTCAGCCTGTAATGTGGAAACAATCTAAAATATTACAAAGCCTTTTGCATCTTTTTTAGATTTTTTCTGGAGGCATGGTTTACTAAATATCTGTGCCCATCTGCATCATCACCAGTCAATGTTTACTTTTGTAACTTTCAGAAGAGTCCTATTCTCCTCTACATGGCTAGCTCATGAGGAGTGAACTACTGCAGGGTGATTAATGGAAAGAGCCTGGACTTAGATGATTAAATGTTTGGATACATCAGTTAACATAACAATGTACAACTTCAGCCAATCTTAACCTCAGTTTCCAGCCTATAAAACCAACACACACTCCCTTAAAGAGATGTTGCTACTATGACTGCTTTAAGAACAGGAATATAAGAACAGGAAAACTTTGCCCACTGGAAATGCAACTGAAAAACAACTGTTACCTCTGAGATTTCCAAATTAAGCTAAAATTCTGATTATTAAACATTTCAGGAGAACAGCTCTGTGAACAGATACAGAAAAAGCATTCCATACAAAGAAACATGATCTTTCCAAGTGGGAGCACAAGTGGCTACCACAAGTATAGCAGCTAATAATAGTAATAATAATACAGGTATTTATATACTGCCTTTCTTGGTCGTCAGATTTCTCCTCAGATTTTATTCAAGGCGGTTTACATAGGCAGGCTGATTAAATCCCAGTAGGGATTTTTACAATTGAAAGAAGGTTCTATCTTTCAAGAACCACAACAGTCCAGATGTTTTACTCTGATCTGGTTTCACATTCTGGCCTCCATCCTCCCACGCTCGGAGCAGATGGAATAGCTCGGCTTCAGCTTGTCAGCTGCTTCAAGGTCGCACGGTGCCGGTGGCCTCGAACTAGCGACCTTCGGATGTTATCTTCAGGCAAATGGAGGCTCTACCCTCTAGACCAGACCTCCTGCCCAGGTCTGCATGGAGCTAGGGTGCATGTGTGCTGTTCTTGAGGGTGGTGGGGTCCTTAAAGAAACTCACAGGCCCCATCTCCCCTAATTTTAGTCAAATAATGACCCCCTCTAACCTTAAAACCGTAGCTAAGGGAGGGCATCACGAAAGGAAAGGGGGTCAGGCCCTCTATGCCTCCTCTGCAACTCAAGTCCCACCAGGCAAGAGGGCAGAGTGCACTGAACTCAGCCCTGAACCAGAACAATGCAGATAAACTGGTTTGGTGTTTTCAGAAAGATGGGCTTGCACACCGAGGAGAAATTTGGGAAGCAAGTTGCTTAAGACAAAAATTGTAATGAAACTGTTCTTTAAATGCATTAGAACGAAAGTAACAAAAGAAAGTAACACTGTTAGGCGAGACAGGATATTGGAAGGGGGAAAAAAAACTTTAATGAGTTATTATTTGCATCAGTGTTTACCACAGAATGTCTTGGAGGGATGCCCGTAGCCAGTGGTGTCACTAGGGTTTGCAGCACCCAGTGTGGGAGGCCAGCATGTCATCCCCAGCATGTCATGGAGTTCCTCTCATGCAGTGGGTGGGGCAATGCCCTGGACCAAGAGCTTAGTCATGTATCATCACCACGCCCCCGCTGGTTTTTTGGCTACAACATTTTAAAGAATAGAGATATTTCAGCGCAGTTTGTTTCACTGCATTCTGCATGCAATTCCCCATTGAATGATGTATGATAGCATTATTCAAAAATACAAACATTTTGACCAGTAGTGGTGTCATCTCTTGTGGGCATCACCTGGTGCGGCCTGCAACCCCCTAGCAATGCCACTGCCCAGCCATTACTTATGAAGAGTGCATTTGAAGAACTCTGTCAGACAAAAATATCACATGTGATATTTTAGAACTAACTGACAAATTAAAAAGTAACAAGTCACAGGAGACTGAAAGCATTCAAAGAGTTCTTAAAGAATGCAAAAGTGAAAATGGAGTCTTAACTAAAATATGTAGCTTATCTATTAAAAAAAAAAACAGTGCAATCCTACACGTCTCCATATAAGTAAGTCTCACTTAGTTCAGCGGGAATTACTCCAAGTAGATGAGGATAGGATTGCAGCCTCAACTGCCTTCCCACAGAATTAGAAGATATAACACATGCCACACTGATTTTAAATAAGTGGTTCAGGGAGCACCCATGCAGTGGAGTTGCTAGGATTCGCGTCACCCAGTGCGGGAGGCCTGTGCAACACCCCATGCAGTGGGCGGGGCAACACCTCAGGTGGTGGGCGTGGTGATGTACCATAGCCCCACCCCCACTGGTTTTTTGACTGTACCTTTTGATAGAACACAGATATTTCAACTGTTACCCTGCACATGTCCAATCTCCTCTGATCTTGGAAGCTAAGCAGGGTCAGGCCTGGTTAGTACTTGGATGGGAGACCGCTTGGGAATACCAGGTGCTGTAGGCTTATACCATAGTCTTTCGAGACTGAAGGTTGCGAACCATTTTTGTTTCATTGCATTCTGCATGAAATTACGCATTGATTTATATCAAACATGATGGTATTATTCCTCCAAACTCTGATTTCAGTGATTTTGAAAACTTGTAGAGTCACACACACATACCCTGTGTCAACTTACTAACACCTTATTGCAGCAGTTCTCAATCTTTTAGCACCGGGACCCACTTTTTAGAATGACAATCTGTCCAGGACCCATTGGAAGTGATGTCATGGCCAGAAGTGACATCATCAAGCAAATTGAAATAAATAATTATAAATAATTAAATTAAAATAAAATAAATAAATAAGGGGGAGCCAGCCCCGTTCCACCAAGTTAGTTTACTCTGTAGTCTGCCTGCAATAACACCCCTCCTCAAAAGAATCAGTGAGATTTCCAGCCCTCCCCACTGCCCAGTTTAAAGTTCTTCTATTTCAGGCATATCAAGATAAAGAGCCACCTGGCTTTGCAAGTGCAAAATAGAAAACATTCCCTTTACCAGTTCAAGCCTCTTTTTTTGTCCTTTTAAGTGGGGGGGGGGGGGAAGGCTGCATTCTGGAGCATTTGTTGCACTCTAGTTTCATTGGATCGGGACCATTCTGGTGTCCTCACATTCCCCTTTGCCTGGCCTGATCACAAGCCAAGGCACATCTGCCTACTCGCAAGTAAATGCGACTGTGAAGCTGTTTCGCTTTCCATAGGGCTCAATACACTCACAGCTGGGAGGGAGAGACCTTCTTGGGTGTTTTTGGGGGGCTGCATTCATTGGATAGGGACAATTCTGGTGTCATTAGATTCCTCTCAGTCTGCCCTTTCCGATGGACTAAGGCAAGTCCGCCTACTTGCGAATAAACGCGCAATACGGCTCAGTTTCACTTTCCATAGGGCTCCATGCAGTTTTTTCTTTCCGGTTTGTTGGCCATAACTTTTGAAGGAGCTATTTCACTCTGGTTTTTTGCATTGCATTCCACTGGAAATTCTGCATCCAATGGTGTATGGCATGACGGGGTTGCCACTGCACCCCCGTGATGCCACTGCACCCACGAAATTACAATCCATTTTCCACTGCATGTAAATGTTGTAGAAAAGCCTTATCAAGGTTCAGATTGTTCAATCTATATGAAGAATTCACATGATTCCTGCAACAGTAAGTATTTGAAACTGTCAACAAACCTGTAGATAGGGGTGATTCAACAGACTTTATACACTTCACTATCTGATGAACTGGAAACAGGGTTGAACAGTAAAACAGCCATATATGCAGATGATAGCAGATTATTCAGGATGGCACAATCAAAGCAGACTATAATAAAGAGCTTCAAAAGGAACTCTCCAAAGTGAGTGAAGGGGCAAGAGAATAGTAGATGAGATTCACTTAATCTAACTTAAAGTGATGTCTGCCAAGACCAAGGAGTTTAAATTTCATACAAACGCTGATGTGACCCTGGAAGTGAGCTAAAAGTTGCAGACTAGCTACTCACATTACTATTAGTGACGTCAATGGCAGTACTGTGCCCTGGATTTTTTCCCACGTTAATCCACTCAAAATGAACTTGGTATGCCTGTATCCCCTGACCAGATCCCAGCAAAATGCACAGACGTGAACATAAGAAGTCACCATATACTCAGCCTGTGTGCTTTGGGGTGGCTTCTAGGAGTGCGGCTCAGAGGTAAACAACACATGTTACCTGCAGAAGATTTAATCTCTGGCATCTCTAAATAGTGCTAGGAACAATTGCCGACTGAGCTGCTGCCAGTCAGTGTAGACAACATTATGTCAAATGGACCAGTGGTCTGACTTAGTATAAGACAGCTTAATACGTTCATAGACCATTATGTCATCTGTTGTGACTAGCACCAGCCGTCCAAACACTGGTGTACCTTGGGGGGGGGGAATCAGGGAGGACAAGCACTCATGTGGTACACCATAGGGGGAAGGCAGCGCCATGACCCTTCCACCGCCATAATTTTTTCTGAATTTGGGCCTGTTTTCAAGGCCTTTTAAAGGCTGGGGATGCCCCCTGCAGTCACCCTGTTCCCAGAAGGCCTTCTGAGGCCTTCAAAATGCTGAAAAAGAAAAACTTTTTCATAGAAAACCGGAAGTGCTTTTTTCAGGCAGGGGTGGCATTTTGTGGTCCTGTGCACCTGGGTGGTTTCAGTGCCACGTCCGCAACTGCCCCCAAAGTCTTAGGCAGAGGTCATTCCCAGCTCTGTTATTCAGAGCCTTTTAGCTAGAGATGATGGGGACTGAACCTGGAACCTTACACAGACAAAACAAATGTCCCAACACTGAACTGTAGCCCCTCCCCAAACCCTAACCACAACACACTTTAAAAGACAACAAGACTCTAGAGGCAACAAGACAGAGATCAGATGTACCCACTGCAGCAATTTATGTATATAAGTAGGTCAGAACCAGTACTAAGCGTCACATCAACAGAGTTAGCACACCCTATGTGTATTCTCAAAGCCGAAGATTCAAGTAATTTGTGATTTCAGGAAGCCACAAGCCAGCACTCTCAAGGTTCCTGACATTTCTTAATTACAGAGCACTTAAAATAAAATGGAGTCCAACCTAGACAAATCTAGGATTTGCATCCTACTACAAGGTATATTTTTGTTTTGCTTTCCGGTCTTCTTCCAAAACTCATATAAAGAAAAGATAAAAATACATGAGTTTTTGTGAGACACAAGTTGCTATCAATAGACATCAAGCCATACATAGTCTATTAAAGACTTCCTCCTTTACTTCAACTATTGTGCTGATCGTGAGATGAGCAGCATGTCCAGAAATGTACACTTTGTGTTTTACACCCCTATGCAATGGGGAATATAGCAGCAACTAGCATAAAATATAACAGTTTACTTTTTCTATAAGCCAAATCAGACTTGGGATGCATTGAAAAGAGAAATAGTAAGAGAGCTAAATAACTGAAAAAAACTAGTTTGTGGGAACATCACATGAAAACTTGCCAGTTAAGCAACCTCAAATCCTTTTGAAGGCAGACATTTTTTCCACCAGTGGAAACTATTCTTATATGTGTACAAACCTTCTTCTCTTGCCACCAAAAGGGCAAAATTTGGGGTTGCATGAAATATTCCAACATAGGGTAACAGCATCAGTAGTACACCATTATAATTACTGTGTAGAAGGTCTTAGTATACAGGAAGAAGTAATTTAGAGAGCTACTCTTCGTATAAGGCGTTAATTTCCTGACTGATGGAGCAACTCCATTTCGATGGGAGTTGCTGTTTGTGTGAACTGTTCGTGCCATTGTCTGGATTCAGTGATGCTTCTCAAGGTCAAATTAGAACCAAACTGCATGCTACAATAGCCGCATGAGGCTGTGGTTCAAGTCACACTTCATTCCCTATAGCAGTTGTGTGGAGCCACCCTTGGGATTGGGGCCATGGCATTAACTCTTTAACTTCATTTCATTTCCCTGCCAAAAAAGTGTGACCCTCCCCTGCAAAGCAGCTAGTTAACCTTTGAAATGTCACAGTATTAAATGAAACATACAGCTCAGGTCTTAGATGTGATGACAGTGGATGTACATGTTTAAACACAATTCATATCTTCTAATCACATAGAAAGAAGGGAGGGAAAACAAATAATCAATGCCGCAGATGGGTGAGAAATACTCAGCTCTATTCCCACCTGCTCCTACCTCTCTTGAAGTACTTTTCTGTCCTCTGAACACACTTCTAGTACCTGAACTCAGCTGAAGGAAAAAAGCCCTCAGCTGACAAAGGACAGAATGGCAAGCTGCAGACAGGGGAGGGGGAGAATTCTGCACTCTTCACCCACATGTCCCTTTTACTGTTAGAAAATGAGGTGGGGCAAGCATCCCTTTTTATGTGATTGGAAAAATCCTTGAGTAAGGATATGAATCTGCCACTATCACACACAACCTGGCCCTCCTACTAAGTGGATTACACATGTAATTAATATACAACAGGAACTGCCAGTCTTTCGCAATGACAAATCTACTTTTTATATATCCTGGAGGTTCCAGAATGGGTATCTGGTGATGGGCGGAGGCAGGTTTCTCCCCCCCTGACATGTGTATTTATTGGAATACCTACAGTGTTTCTACATGCATACAGTGCCTCCCCACACAAATCAGGAACTCTGCAAAGGCAGGTTCCCAATCACATGGAGGGGACTGTGCACATATCCCATTGAAAAACAAACACAATGCCACTTCTGCTGTATTCAGTGAATGTGCACAGGAGCCTCCCAAAGATAAGAAAAGGACTATTGTCACAGCTCACCGCTGAGCAGCAGGCACAGAAATTTTAAGAACATGTTACAGGCAGATGCAAGTATTTTATGAGAAATTATCCTGTCAAAGATACACAATCATGCATATGCAAAAAGGAGTACTTGCGCAAACGTGTACACACATGTCTAGTATTAAATGCACATGTGAATCTATCATGGGGCTCCAGCTATACTTGATAATACAGCCACTATGAAATTAAGCAATGGCAGACTTTAGAGCATTAAATCTCCACTTGGTGCCACTCTATTACACACATCAATTAGTCAATAATTTGTCTTGCAATAGCTGTTTGCTCAGTGACTTTAAACTCTGATTTATAATCAATGACTCCTAGTAACTGCTCGGCTTTCTGATAAACAGCACACTGATATACAGTGAATTCACCAGCATTTTTTTAAGTGCATTTGTGTACCTTAATTCAAATTAGAATTGTCTAAGTACAATGGCTAAGAGAGTACAATCTCTTAAGCGACTGTCTTCTGTATAAGATTTAATATTACTGAAATAAAATCTCTAGGGGAAACTCCCATTCTTGAAAGAGGTGCCCTTCATTTGTCACAAGGGAGGTCTAAGATAAGAGCAGAAGCCAGCCCTTTGCAGCTTATCTGCAGCCTGACAGTACACTTAAAGAGCCTTAGTTCTGTGCAATCTGTGATTATTGTTGATTAGATTTTTCTCTGGCAAATTACTCAAGATTTGAACTAGATCCTGGCTTAACTAGATTTGGCTGCTGCAGGCACTGTGGCCAACTTGCATCTTTTGCTAGGGCAGCACAAGAGAAGGCAGACCCACTCCCAGGACTCTGCTACTACTACTTACCAGGGTTTGGATGTGTTCTTATTTCAGATTGTTCAGCCGTCATGTAGCCATGCTCCAGGGTCTTTTCCAGTTCTGTTACCTACCTATGGACCTTCAGGCTTTTTTTTATTCCTTCAGGGCATCCCGAATGGCTAAACCGAGCTGCTATCTATAAGAAACGGAAAAATAAGTTTTAGCACATGCAGGACAGTCCTATGCATGTTCATTTGGCAGCAGACCACCCTAAATTCAATAGGATTTACTACGTACCAAGGAAAGGTAGACAGATTTGCAACCTAGACTGCACAGACCCAGCACAGGCCACTAGAAAAGGTTTATGCAGTTCAGAAAGGTCTTTTAAAAAATATTTTAACCCTTTTTCCCCCAGCCCGCAGGTGTACACATTTGGCCCCTGTTGCATATATGCAATGTTGGGCAGAGTTGGATTCTAACTGAATGTCTATTCTAACTAGAGTCCTGTTTACATTCAAATTTCAGGCTCAAGAACTTTCCCTCTAGCCCTATTGTGTTCCCCCAAAGAATAAGCCCTTTAGGAATAACCCAAAGACAAGGCTTTACTCCAGAGTAGCCTCACCACCAGAACCAAGCCATGAACTCTTCCCCTCAGAAAGTGAACTCAGATTGAAAGAGTTTTCCTCCTAAACTGGAGTCCCAAATGATCAAACATTTGCTCTGCCCTGGCCAGATCTGAGTGAAGAACCAAAGCGAGAGCCCAATTCTATGCATGTCTACTCAGAAGTAAGTCCTATGATAGTTAATGGAGCTTATTCCCACAGTCCTGTGTGGACAGGACTGCAGGAGCCTTAGAGCCCAATCCTATGCATGTCTACTCAGGAGTAAGTCCCTTTACAGTCAGTGGGGCTTACCCCCCCCCCCAGTAAGTGTGGCTAGGACTGCAGCCCCAGAGCCCAATCCTATGCATGCCTACTCAGGAATATAGTCAATAGGGCTTACCCCCGGGTAAGTGTGGCTAGGACTGCAGCCCCAGAGCCCAATCCTATGCATGTCTATTCAGGAGTATAGTCAATGGGGCTTACCCCCGGGGGAAGTGTAGCTAGGATTGCAGCCTGACTCCCCACCTTGCCCGCCCAGAGAAAGGCGACTCCCGCTTCCATCCCACTTGCCACCTCCCCCTGCGCCGGGAAGGGCGCCCGCGCGCGTGGCTATCCCGGGGCCCCTCGCCTTCCACCAGCCGCGCGCGCTCCCCCGGGGTCCGGCCGAGGAGAGGGGCGCTGGTCCCGCGCGGGTGGCGCACTCACCACCGCAGCAGCAGCAGCAGCAGCAGCTCGGGGGTCCTCTGCGCGTGCCCGGCACCCGCCACGCCGCTCTCCGCGGCCCCAGCCTGGGCGAGGGCAGCGAAGGAGTTTGACAGCGGAGACTGCAGCGCCGCCGGCTAAGTCGGGGGCGTGGGCGGGGGCAGCGCAGGGGGAGGGGGCGGGGGTAACCCTTGCCGGGCCGGCCAGGCGCCGCAGCCCCAGCGCTGGCTGAGCCCTTCTCCAGCCTTGCTCCAAGGGCGGGCGCGGAGGTGCTCCCCGGAATGCGTCTCCTCAGCCCCGCCTCACAGGTCCGTCCCGCTCGTCAAGTTTCCAGTCCTCCTCAGGACGAGGGAGAGACTGACTCACAGCACAAGCCTGTGCCCGTCTACTCACAAGTAAGCCCCATGGTCCTCGCTGGAGCTGACTCCCAGGAAAGTATGCACAGTACTGCAGCGTGACGAGCCCAGGGTCACCACAAGAGATTCAGGTCTGAACAGGGGCTGGAGCCCAGCTCTCCCTAGATCAGTGTTTCTCAAACTGTGGGTCAGGACCCACTAGGTGGGTCGCAAGCAAAGTTCAGGTGGGACCCCATTCATATCAATATTTTATTTTTAATCTGTTAGACTTGATGCTACCATGGTGTGTGACTGCACAGGGAGAAATGTTACGGATTTGTATTTTTAACAATGATAGGAAATGGGACTTACTCCTGGGTAAGTGGGGTTAGGATTGCTGAAAAATTATGCTGCTTGATGACATCACTTCCAGACATGACCACGTCTGGTGAGTCCTGACAGATTCCCATTCTAAAAAGTGGGTCTCTGTGCTAAAAATTTGAGAACCACTGCCCTAGATTATACTGTCCTCATTCTAACCATTGCACCACCTTGAAGCCCTTTCCATACTTGAAATGCACTGCTTAAATGCTAAAAATCCTATTTTTATCAACAATAATAGATAGGTTTTTGTTGTTGCTGTTGTTTTAAAGAGCCCAATCCGGTGCTGTGCCATTGGGGTGTGCACTTTATCCAGTGGTGGGATGGTAGTTATGGAAGCCTCCACAAGGCAAGGGAACATTTATTTCCCTTGCCTCAAAACTGCATTGAAGCTGCACCAGTGCTAGAAAGTTGGATAGGATTATGCCCTCAGCTGACAGTATTGCAGTCAATCAGTGCTTCTAGAATTTTTTTTTTCATCACAACAACCTTATGTGATTGGTTCAAATCAGAGTTGGAATTGGTTTCAGACAGTCATGAACGTCATGGCTCAGGCTACAATCCTATCGGCACTTATCTGGGAATAAGCCCCATTGACTATAATGAGACTTCTGAGTAGTCACACATAGGATTGGGCAGTCAGTGGGGCTTCCAACTTGGAGCCCCAACATCGACCATTTCTCCAATATGGCACTCAAACTGCCCTCTGCACTTACTCTTGAGGCAAATAAAAAAATCTCTGCTTTTTAAAGTTCAGAGTTACTCCTTAAATGCAAAAATTCATGTAAGCTTATCATCAAAGGTATCAGTTTCTAGGAACTACAGTGTTTGAGCAGTACTAGTTCAACACACACTGAACATTTCTGCTTGGGTTGACTTCACCTTGCACAAAGAAAACAGTCCAAAGGGCTGCTTCAATTCTTCTGTTGTATCACTCAGTAGGACAGTCAATAGATTGCGATCCACCATCTGACTATCTTATAGATCTATGAAAGCCAGTTCCTGGAGTTTGGCATAGTTCAGCATCACACTTGACAACAAACAGAGCCAAGCATGGCTTCGTGGAACAGACCGGACATGGTTCCGTTCTCAATAGCCGCCATACCGTTCTGACAACATACAGAGCCAGTTACCTTCAGTACTTCTTGTCCTGTGTATACAAATCTACATCTCAGTTACAGCAGATCAAAAAAGGCAAACAATTGGAAGTCAAACAACATTGCCTACTGGAAATCATCTTGTGATTTGCAAGTTCTCACTCTGTCTTCATCTGACCCACACTGTTTTGAATGACTGCAAATATTTAAAAACCTAACTTGTTTTGACATCATGAAGGGGATATGTGTGACATGGCAAAGGTGAGGACCAGAATCTTACACATTTATAAAGTGTATTGGGAAGGGAAGAGGCACTGATGCCTTTATAATGCACTGAAACAACTTACACTGTCCTCTAGGGACTACTAGTCAGTAAAAGTTGAGCCATTTAAAGTGAAGGCCATTGGGCCCACTGCAAACTTGTCTCCAGGTGCTTTTCTGTTCTTCATAAGGAAGACAGTATAGGAGTTGATCACCAGCCAATGAGGAAAGTATTTTGGTGAGGCTACCACTGTGCCTTCCCAAGTGTCCAAATCATTTGAGGCAAGGGTCTGCTTCCTGTCCAGTCATTTTATTTCTTGGTAGAGCTGTATGGTGGCTATTGACAACGGAACCTTATCTGGTCTGCTCCATGAAGCCATTCTTAGCTCTGTTGCCAAGTGTGATGCTGAACTATGCCAAACTCCATATGAACTATGAACTGGCTTTCATAGATCTATAAGATAGTCAGATGGTAGACGGCAGTCTACTGCCTGTCCCCACTGAGAATTCTCCTGTCTCCCATAGGAGAATTGAAGTAGTAGTAGTAGTAACTTTATTGTCATTGTGCTACAGCATAACAAAATTTATGCACCTTTGAGATACAAGCATAAATATATACTACAATTCCAACAATCACACTCTACACACTCACCCACACATTCTATACAACATGCATTATAATATAAAAACAGTATAACAGACCATAATGCCCAGGAGCATGATAACAACTATATCACCTTATTCAACATAATTATGGCTGTGGGATAAAAACTGTTCAGGAATTGTGTGGTGCTGCTCTAATAGTTCTGCATCGTCTACCTGAAGGCAACAGTTCAAAGAACTTATGAGCTGGATGGAAGGGGTCTCTCAGAATACTATGTGACTTCTGCAGACAGTGAGATGTATAGATGTCCTCCAAAGCTGGTAGATGAAGGTTGATGATGTGCTGCGTGATCTTAATAATTCTCTGCAGAGCTTTTTGTCCCCTGCAGAGCCATTTCTGTACCACACCAAGATATCATAGGTTAGGACACTCTCAATGCTGCAACGATAATAAGACACAAGCAGCTGCTGTGACAAATTTAACCTCCTAAGCTTCCTCAGAAAATATAACCGCTTTTGTGCTTTTTTTATCAACATGCTGGTGTTAATAGTCCATGAGAGGTCCTCTGTGATGTAAATACCTAGGAATTTGAAACTAGCAACCCTCTCCACCTCCTCACCATTTATGTATAATGGTGTGTGTACATCCCTCTTTTTCCAGAAGTCAATTATAAGTTCTTTAGTTTTTTTGATGTTAAGTGAGAGATTATTTTCCTTGCACCACAATAACAACTCCTGTACCTCCTTACTATAAGCAGGCTCATCATTCCCGCTAACAAACCCCACCACTGTAGTATTGTCTGCAAATTTTATAATTTCATTGGTGTTATGTGATGGGGTACAATCATGTGCATACAGGGAATAGAGGAAGGGGCTCAGCACACAGCCTTGGAGAGCTCCTGTATTTAATATCAGAGTGGAAGAATGATAAGAGCCCATCCTAACTGACTGTGGCCTAATTGTCAAAAAGTCCTTTACCCACAGACAAATGTCTTGCTGTATGCCCAAATTAGTCATTTTAAAAAACAGCCTGCTAGGTAGAATCATGTTAAAACCAGAACTATAATCCACAAATAACAGCCGTACATATGTACCAATTGTTCCAAATGACTGTCTGCTTATGAACTGGCACTATAATAGATTCTTCAAGCAAGTGGGGACAGAGCACTGTGACAGAGATAAATTGAAAATATCTGTAAAAACTTCAGTCAGCTCTGCAGCGCAGTCTTTAAGGACCCATCCCGGAATTCCATCTGGGTCAGCTGCTTTCCGGACATTAGTATTCTGTAAAACCCATCTCACATCATCAGGCTGTAGGACAAGTGACTGACTATCAGTGGCTGCAGCTGGAACGTTGGTGGCTGCTATCTCCTCCTCAAACCGGCCAAAAAACTGATTAAGCTGCTCTGCCATGGAATCACTACTGCTGGGCAGACTATTTTTATCATTCTGCCCAGCAAGTTGGCGCAGGCCCTGCCATACCAGGCAGGGATCTGAATTTTCAAAATGCTGCTCAATCCTCTGCCTGTACATGGCCTTTGCATCCCTGATGCCTTTTTTTAAGTTCGCTCTGGCCTCACTCTACTGTAGTGTGTTTCCAGAACAGAAAGCAGCATTCTGGGCTCTTATCAAAAGGCGCACATCTCTGCTGACCCAGGGCGCATTATTAGGAAACACCCATATTTGTCTGGTGGTAGTGACAGTGTCCATGCAGCTTTTGATATAGAGCAGTACAATCAAGGTATAGATGTCGATATTGTCCTCCACAAATAATGTCCAATCAGTGCGCCTGAAGCAATCCTGAAGTTGCTCCAATGCATCTTCTGACCACTGTAGCAGCCCTTTTGGACTGTTTTCTTTGCACAAGGTGAAGTCAACCCAAGCAGAAATGTTCACTGTGTTTTGAACTAGCACTGCTCCAACAATGTAGTTCCTAAAAACGGATTTGATGACAGTGACTTTAACATGGATTTTTGCATCTAAAGAGTAACTGAACTTGAAAAGCAGTTTTTTAAAAAATTGCCTCAAGAGTATGTGCAGAGGACAGTTTCAGTACCATATTGGACAAGGATCTGCTTTCACCTGCTGTACAAAATTATGAATATGACTTCCAGATCAGCACAAGCCTAGCACCTTTCATTTCAGAGATTAAGCACTGATAAAGACAAGTTTTTGAAATGCTTGGAGTGCTTATCTTCCCAAACTAGCAAGAGATTAGGACTTTCACAAACAGCTGTGGTTTAAAACTAGATTTGCAAGGTTACTGAACTGGAATTGAAGGCACAGAATTCTGTTAGCACTTTGGGTGAAACTGTCCTATCCTCAGGGCAACCTCTTTGAAAGGATCAGAATCCTATGGTGCTTTTAACTTGGTGTATTTACTTACCAATATACAGGTTGGGCAGGAGGCACAGAACCAAGCACGCAGGGAGCCAGTGTTACGCTAAAACAAACTCAGTCCAATCCTAGCAAGCACTCTGCCAGCCAGCACCACTCTGAAGTAAACCCTGCTAGGAGAAAAGCAGCTGGGGAAGGTTTTCTCTAGGATGACAGGTTGCTGCTTCTCTACTTGAAAGTGGGACTATACCTTTTCAGCTTATCCTGCATTCTAACACCTGTATTATGCCACTGTCACAGCCTCTGAAATAAGCACTTCACACATACCACACAATTAGAGAGAGTTCTATTTAAATGTAAACTATTACAGACACTTGCATGAGAATTACACCAAATGTAATGGATGATGTTGATGAGTTCATTGGATGCATTTGTGGGCAGAGATCCATGTTCCTTAAAGTGTGTGGCCAGGCACCTACCTGCTGGGCTCAGATGATGACATCATCACCAAACAGCCAGAAACAGCAGCATCACAAGTCACAATACCACACAGCTGCCAGAAGAGTCTGTGCACCAGTTCAGACACCTTAGAGCAGGGGTGTCCAAAGCTTTTGGCAGGAGGCCCACATCCTCTCTCTAACACTGTGTTGGCGGCCAGGGAAAAAAGAATTCATTTACACTTAAAATTTGTATAAATTTACATACATGAATATATTAAAGATAAACATATATGAATGAATGGTCTTGCAATAGCTCAAGGCCTATAAAAGGCCTTGCACAAAGCAAGGCTGGCCTTTCCTTTGCTGCTGCTACTGCATCACAGACTTGAAACATCAAGCAGTGGAGGGAGCCCTCATCCCACAGCTCATGCAAGAAGTCAAACAGTCTCCCTCACACTGGGAGCAGTTGCATCAGGCCAGTGTGGTCTCCAACAAATCTCCGGAGGCTCATTGGAGACTGGGGGCTCCCTGAGGGCCGCATTGAGAGGCCTCAAGGGCCGGGGTTTGGGCACCCCTGCCTTAGAGTGAACTCTGGCAGAGATATAGGTGTTTAGAAGATGGGGGGCCTAGAAACAAGTATTAGAGGAATTCATGGAGGATAGGTCTGTCAGAAGCTCTTAGCTGTGATAGCTGAATGAAATGTCCAACGTCAGAAGCAGTATAACTCTAAGTACCAGACAATAGCCTTCCTCTATCACTTTCATGCTTTGCTTGCAATCCCTTCAGAGTCTCCTAAATGGTCACTTTTGGAAAGAGATTGCTGGAGTAGCAAGATGTTGGTCTTATACAGCATGCTGCACTTAAGGCCGCAATCCTAACCAACTTTCTAGCACTGACTTAAGGGCAATGCAACTCTGAGGTAAGGGAACAAACATTGCTTTACCTTGAGAAGGCCTCCATGACTGCCTCCCAACTGCAGGGTGTAGCACATGCCCCCTTGGCACATCTATGCCAGTGCTAGAAAGGAACTCAGGTGCAGGGCACATGATTTGCATTCAGATGATCTCCATTTCAATCCCAAGTTATCTCCCCATAGGGCTCAGAAAGGCTCTGGTCTCAAACTCTGAAGAGCTACCACCAGTCAGTACAGACAATGTTGAACAAGAGGGACCAGTGATCTGACTTACAATGTAGATTCATATCCTCCTTATTCATAGATAAGAGATACAAAAATTGGTTGTGAAAGCTAAATGGCTGGTGATGACCAGAAAAACAAGCTTGAACATTAAAGCACTTCTTTCATAACTGTCAGTGAGTCTTGGACATGTCAGGAATAGCACCTAACAGTTATGTTCTGCATTGCCTTTGGCTTCTCTTCATCCAAGCACCCTCTGCAGTCTTTCCCTTCTTTCTTTACCATTGTTCTACTTTTACCCCCCTTCAACAGTCATTTCCATTTTCTAACGTCTCTCTCTCTCTTATGGAAAAAATTGGGTCCCAAGGTAATTTGGTCCCATTATTGCAAGAGTGACTCAATAAATCACTCAAGGGAAATCAGTGGTCATTTTCTGCATGACTCTGAAGTGGTCACTTCGATGTCTCCTTCCATTATGGGTCAGCTCTCTGCAGCAGCTAATCAGATACCATACCATTTCTTGTCATGGAGAGAATTAAGGATTGATCAGCATACCAGGCATCATCTTGCCTTTCTGCCTTCAGCAGAAAGCGAGAAAGCTGACTGGCTTCTGGTAGCCGGGCACTCAATTTTCTTTTCATTTGAAGATGGATGCCAAAGTGCATCAAAGCGTTTTCAGTAAAGCCTCAATTCCCAGCTCTTGCACAATATGGTCTGAACATTAATCTCGCCAATAAGCAGCAAATAGAAACTTTGTCATCACATCTTTAAAAATTCCATTGCAAAGCACTGGAAGAAACGGTCAGAGAATCAGACATTTAGGCTGGTATATTCATGCTGACATTTGAAAACAGATATTTATGTAGAGCATCCATTGACAGGTGGCACTCTGTGTGCTCCAGCATGGAAAAGGGAGACTAGCAGGTATTTCACTCAGATGTAATCCCCATTGTGTGCATAGGTGTGGAGCCTCAGACATCTCTCAGACTGCAACATCATGGAAACGTACAAGCCACTGTGATAAGGCAGCAACTGCTGGAAAGACACAAGGCACAGGTTCTCAACCTGTAGAGCAGGTTCTCCTTGAGTGAAGCAGGACATGCCAGGCCAAAAAACAAAAACAAAAAAACCAAGAATGGTGGTCAGTGACTCCTGCTAGAAGTTCATCTTGGCTCTTCATTCCAGCATGGTATGCAGGATCTCTGCACTGTTCCCCACTGAACTGTTGGGCTGCCCTCCTCTCTCCAAAGTAGAACATAAGGTAGAAGGACCAAATTTGAAAATGCTGTGAGACTCACAGGCCTAAGTACTTACACATATTGCTGAAATCTGCTTAATTTCATTAAAGTGATGAATGAAAATCATCCTCTCTATGCACTGTGCCACAAAACATCATCTTTCCTGAACATGTATCTGTATCCTTGCTGCACTATCCTCTCTGATCTACAGCATGGAATACAATAATTAAAATTATTGCATCTGTTTTAGAAAGGACAATGTGTATTTCACGAGGGCAAGCTTTGTTACACATAATAGATTTCTGGGGGTGGAATTGTATATTTCACATCAATGCTCTTACCCTAAAGTTAAACAAAAAGCAAGCTCATGGATCTGCTCATTAAATTAAATTAAAGATTCAATACACTGAGCATGGGAAGAACATAATGACCCCAATTGTTCATCAGTCAAACTGTGAGGTTGGCCCACCTTCCTGTTATGGAAGAAGACAGATACAAAATAATTGAACAGCTCTGCCATCTGTTACCACTTTGCCACTTCCCCATCTTCCCCATGCAACAGAGCTACCACTTCCTTGACTACCTTCTTTCAGACAAAACCAAAAAACCCTCTGTTTTAGGCATTCCTCATTTCATTCTGTGCATTGGTCTCAACATCATCCCTGCACGCACATTCTACACTTGTGAATTGGTCCTTTGTTAATGGTCCCTCTTTCTACTTCTTATACATGTTCTTCTTGCTTCTCAACTTCTCAGCTCAGCTTCAGAAAATTAAATATTTATATCTAAATATTTCTAAATGCAAGAAAAAAGGCTCCACTCAGCACTGAAAAATCAAAACCTTTCTTTGAAAAGAGAGAACAGCAGCACGATTTATGAATTCATATAATTTGCCAGTGTTTATGTTCATGTAGAGTTTATATTCATATCTACAGGCTGAACAGGGGACAATGGACAAGCATGGGGTACTCAACATTTTGCCACTCCCCCAATCCACTGCTTGGAAGTGGCTACTTCAGCATTGTCCCCCTATATACCAAGGTCATTTCCACAACCCTTCAGCCCTACTCCCCTACAAGAGGCTGGAAGCAGAATTTGGATAGTGGCACATTCCCCAACACATAGTCTTTGATATATTGCTCAATTCAGGATAGAAATTTGCAAGATCCTACTATGGGCTTATTCAGTAGTTGCATCCAAAGCATCAATTTTTGGCTACAACTGGCTTGCGTAGTGAGTAGCTTTTTTCCTATAATACAGTTTCTCATGGCCACAGCCCCCTCCCTGCATCACCCTCATTTAGTTAGTCCCTGACCCTTTGCAGGGAAGAGCAGGTGTTCTAATTGCTAGCTTCCTCCTTGCAATGAGAACGGAACTCAGATCCAGAATAGGAATCAAGTAAGAGCTAACTGAGGTATACAGGGGATCTGTATTCATGGATGGGGTCCACGCATCCATCCCGTGCTTCCTCTAGAAGCGAGGGGAACTTCTGAGCCCAGCAGAGACTGCGTATGTCCATCTGTGTCCTGTGCCAGGCTCAAAATGACTCTTAGAGTCAAAAACACGTGACTTCTGGTTTAAAAAAAAAAACAAAAAACCAGAAGTGACTTTTTAATGCCATATAAGTAGGTGAAGTCTAAAATGGTAAAAACAAATAACACTGCTAAAATGCAAAATTTGGCTTATAAAATGATAAAACGTAATATCCTAGTCAATTAACAAAATAACACCGACATTTATCTATTAAAGTGGCTGCAGAGTGTCTGTAGATCATCTTGAGTACTTTTGTGTTTCTAAGCCCCTAACTCCCTCTGTGTG
This sequence comes from Tiliqua scincoides, assembly GCF_035046505.1. Taxonomy (NCBI): domain Eukaryota; kingdom Metazoa; phylum Chordata; class Lepidosauria; order Squamata; family Scincidae; genus Tiliqua; species Tiliqua scincoides. The sequence continues at coordinate 139,474,418 of NC_089824.1, read as the reverse complement.
GCTTTAACTGACTGTAGAGTCTTCGAGCATGCTCAGAAGCTGCCAAGAAAAATGCAAGGAAGCTTATGGAAGTGAAACTGAGCCATAGTTTATTTACTCTGTTTACTGAGCTGCATTTCAGGCCACCTAATGGCTCATTAGGCCACCATGCCTTGATCCAGCAGTTTTCAAATTCTTGGAGAGTTTGAGCTGCTCTTAAGTTCTTGTGGGGGCTGGGGAAGGCAGCTGCCTGATCCCCAGGATTGCACTGCTCGGGGGGGGGCTGCAGGGGCTTGAGTCCACTTACCCGAGCCTCCTGCAGACTCCCCAGGAGTGCAGGGAGCCCTGCACGACCTTCTGCAGGGCTCCCCCAGCTTCAGAAGTGAAAGTGGAGCGATCATGCTCCACTTCTGCTTTAGCGGAGGCGGGGCGTGATCGCTCCACTTTCAAAGCTATGGGGAGCCCTGCAGAAGGTCATGCAGAGCTCCCTGCACTCCAGGGAGGCTGCAGGAGGCTCGAGTAAGTGGACTCAAGCCCCTGCAGCCCCCCTGAGCAGCACAATCCTGGGGATCGCGCCACTGCCTCCTCCCTGCCTCCAGGCTGCCCCCGCCCCTTAAGGGGAATCAGGCCAAGGCCCACAGGCTGGGGCGTCACAACACCCCAGTTTGAAAAGCCCTACCTTGAGCCATTGGAAAGGGTAGGCTGAGAGGAATGCAATGCCACCAGAATTGTCCCAATCTGATGAACGCAGCTCCAAGCTGATAAATGTATTGAATCCTATGGAAACATGTTCACTCACAAGTAAGCAAAATTTGGTGCGTTTTTTTCCTGCACTTTAAAAGCAGTTTGATTCCATACTGTTTTCAATTGTGTTGGATCAAATTGCTATCTTCTCAAAGTTTTAATTTGTTTGTGTCTGGAAGCATTAGGTTCACTATAGTTGTTCAAACAAGTAGCGTGCAAATCTTAAATGGCTCTTGTAAGTTTAATTCAACTAGTCGACTGTGTAGTTGTGCTGTGTATGTGTGTTTCCTGTGGCTATGTCCCCTGACAGCCACAGGCATAACACACAAATATAGTATCTATATGACAGTGATTACACTTGATAAAACTGCTTTAAAATTGAATATTTTAATTTGGAATAAAAACACATAACACCACATTCAGCCCCTCCCTTTTTTCAGACAACACTGCCATCATGAAAAAACAAAACGATTTGTAGAGTGCCTCTACTTATAAGGCATTGAGAAGCCCCAGAAAAACCCCAGAGGCTTTCCCAGGTCTCCTAATGCCTTATAAGGCATTACATAAGAACAGCCCTGCTGAATCAGGCCATAGGCCAATCTTATTCAACTTCCTGTATCTCACAGTGGCCCACCAAATGCCTCAGAGGGCACACAAGTGACCTGCATCTTGGTGCCCTTCTTTGCATCTGGCATTCTGATGTAGCCCATTTCTAAGATCAGGAGATTGTACATACACATCATGACTTGTGACCTGTGATGGACTTTTCCTCCAGAAGTTTGTCCAATCCCCTTTTAAAGGCATCTAAGCCTTTAACATATCACTTCCAGTTAAAAATACTGGAAGTCACGTGTTTTTGACTCTCACAGTCAGTCCGAGCCTGGCAGAGGCCATGGATGTGCACAACTTCTGCTGAGCTCTGAAGATCTTCCAGAGGCAAGGGATCATTCACCTGTATCTGCGGTTTCACTTAACAGCAGGGGTTGTGTGTGTGTGTGCAGAATGGAACCCCTGCACTTACAGGGGCATACCTGTACTAGGATGAGAAACAAGCAACTAAAGGGGCAGAAGCTGCTTTAAAATAAAGGGAAGAGGAAATGAAAAGGCTAGCCGAGGGATAAAGCCTCAGTTACACTTTACTGGTCCACACTGGACAAACAGGTACTGCAGTTGTATTTTTCAACTCAGAAGACTGGCATACACTTTTAAGACCTAAAAAAAAGATGGACAGACAACATGGAAGACATTAGTTTGGTAATGATGTCATCTATAAAAATCAGAGTGAACAAATGATGTATGTTCCAGAAAAGTCAGCTAGTGTGGAAACCCAAATCACTAGACCTAGTAGAACATTATTAGCTTCCATAGATTTTACAAATATAGAGGATAATTTATGATGAATAATGAATCATTTGAATTAAAAAAATTCCTCTAAAGGTTTAGGTACTGAACTTTTGTTCAATGGCTTATCTCTGCAGATAGCCTAATGGCAAAAGAAAAGCTATCCCAGATCATTTATCATTTCCATTCTGCAGTCAGTTCAGTAAAAGGCTTCCAGTGAAAATGGAAAAAACAGAAGTCAACAGCAAAAGAAATATGCGATATGAAAATATGAGACAAGCATAAAAGTTTACTTAAGAATCTATAGCTGCACCCCAAATTTTCTGGCAGTTATTAATGTACAATCTGAAGGCACAGCTGGCTTTAATTACAGAACAGTGATAACATCAGAACATCATTCTAGGCTACTCTATGAATTTATACAAATAACTAGACCAAATACATTCATTCTGATCCACAAAAGGGGGAGTTGCACAGAAGCAAGCTCCCTTGCTGGAAAGAAAACACATAACTGAATTGGATCCAGGTCCTTAAAACTTGCCAGATGCATCTGCTGATAGGAACAAGCCTCCTTACAGCTGGGGACACTAGTTGCACATAACGAGAGCTGGAACAGAGCCAAAGATGCATCTCAAGAGTATCTTCAAAAACCATGTGACTGTTATCAACATCCCCTGGAACTGAATGTCAGCATAAGTTAGCTTTCCGTACATAGAAAGTACAAGGGTTGAGGTTTATCACATGCATATTGGTGTACACGGCAGTGAATGCCATCAACTGTGCATTCTCAGACCTTCACAGGGACACATGCCAAGAAAGCACAATTACTTTTTTAGTCATAGTTTTACAAGGCAATTATCAAATTGCTCTTTGAGGAAGGCAGCCCTTATGGGCCTTACTGGAACTCTCCAGAGTAAGCTTTTAAATGAACTGCAGCCTCCTTCCAACAGAACAAGACCCCCATGTGCTGTGCCAGTTTTAATCATTCTCCCACACAGCAAGACACAGTTGTAGACTATGTAGACACAGTTCACACAGCTGTTCGCATGCATCCGAATGTGGATGAGACAAAGGATTATTCAGCTTGGCTATTTGCCAAGTTAGTCATACAACTGTCACTTGCCAGGCCTGTCACTTGCCCACCTTGCATAGTGAAGGAGAGCCAGAAATTTTCAATGACAATCTTTGCTCAAGTGGTATACCACAATCAACTATGTATCTTTACAGGCAGATGGCTGCATAAACCATCCTTTCAAAAATTGTTTATCAACATGAGATTAAAAACTCTATTCCAGGGGTGCCCAAACCCCGGCACTGGGGCCACATGCGGCCCTCAAGGCCTCTCAATGTGGCCCTCAGGGAGCCCCCAGTCTCCAATGAGCCTCTGGCCCTCCAGAGATTTGTTGGAGCCCGCACTGGCCCAACGCAACTGCTCTCAGCATGAGGGCCACTGTTTGACCTCTTGTGTGAGCTGTGGGATGAGGGCTTTCTCCACTGCTTGCTGTTTCACGTCTGTGATGCAGTAGTGGCAACAAAGGAAAGGCCAGCCTTGTTTTGTGCAAGACTTTTTATAGGCCTTGAGCTATTGCAAGACCTTCATTCATTCATATAACTTCATCTTTAATATATTCATTTATGTAAACTTATTCAAATTTTAAATGTAAATTCTTTTTTTCCCCGGCCCCCCAACACAGTGTCAGAGAGATGATGTGACCCTCCTACCAAAAACTTTGGACACCCCTGCTCTATTCAAAGATTTGCTTCGGGGTCTGAAAATTAAAGTGGTAGAACCTAATGCGGATCTTTTAGTCTTGAAATCTCATCTTTAGGTGTTTTTGGCTTTTTAAGGCAAGATTCTGACCTTCAGAAACATAGTGTTTTAAGTCCTAATCTGTCTAAAGGCCGCTTACTAATGCAACATTTACATTCTCCTTGTATCCAGCAGAGCTAGTGTGCAAAAAGCACTTCCTTATGAAATATCAGATCTTCCCCCAGAGATCCTCATTCTGATGGTAACCCCTTACTTTTCTGTTTACACAAACATTTTTAAAACAAGTCTATATTGACACACCATCTTTGGCTTTTTCTTTTAAATCTTGGCCTGTTCCCATACATATTTAGTACATTAGTTTCCATTATAAAAAATATGTCATGAATTACTTGGTACTTCCTAAAATGTTACTGGTCACTTAATCAAATTCAGTGATATTAGAGTAGTGCAACTTTAAAATCTTTCACCTATTCACCAGGAGATTAGGACATCCTCATTGTCTGTAATGGCCTCAGGCTATAGTCCTATGCACACTTACTCAAGTTACATTGAACTCAAACACTTATTGCCACATAAAAAAGCATAGGATTACGTGGCCAGATTATTGTGCCTGTTCTCAGGGCACAGCTATCAAATTTGCTTGGGTGCTCTATAACAGAATAAACTTCCACCCTAAAGAATAGAGACTACCCTATCAAGGTAGGTGTTTAAACCCTATCCCTTGCTTGGTTCAGATCAGGTCCCTCTGTATGTGCTGTTTGCCCTAGAAAAAAAGCTCCAGTTGGGGTCAAAGGAAGTATTTGGGTAAAATAACCACAAAAACCTATTCATTTCCCAGCTATAGCAACAGAAATGTTTTTGCTTCAGCTCTTCTGTTAGAAATGGTAACCAACACCAGGCATACCTATTCACAACTTTACACAGGTGTAAACACCATTTTAAAATGGTCATAAAACCCTGAATAGTGCAGTTCTGAAAGTGTATTATGGCCAAGTGTTTGTCAGCAGTCCCTAGTCCCTTTAACAGATTTATAGTTCCATAGTTGAAAATCACGGTAATCAAACAATTTTGAAACTGGTTTTAAGTTTGCAGGTGCCTTAAGAGTTAACATGCACAAGCCGTTCAGCACAAACCCAGGGACATCTCTTTATTTCTAGAGTTTTAAAACTTGCTGTCCTATCAAATCATGACTAGTAACATCAGGAATGACAGGCTTTCCAACACAAACCATAGTTTCAAAACCTCTCTCCCAACCAATGCCACTTCTTATGGAAGACAAGGTTCAAGAACCAACAAAATCTGGTGTTGGTGCATGAAAATTGTCACCAGCAGTGTTCCCGCTAAGCTCTGTGGCTGCCCAACTCTCAACCACGCTCCATGCAGCTCTGAGTTCAGCTCAACTGGAAGTTGGAAGTGACAAAATGATATCATCACTGAATGCCAGGAAGATGTCACTGCACTACTTTGTAGACATGGGAGGGCTCCGCAGTGGTGCCAATTTTTAAGGGGAACTCTAGTCATCAGCCTAAAAGTTCTCTCTCCTACACTGAAACAAAGTCTGTTTTCAGTTGATTATGCTGAAAAGGAACCCTGTAGTCCCCAAAATTCATGCTTAGTTTCTAAAACTACAACATTAAGACTATAGCCAATATCGCTGTATAGTAATATCCCTATGTGTGTAAATTCTAAATCCAAACAGGTGCGTAAAAATTGAGAAATAAAAATTGAGAAATAAAAATTTATTCTCAAATATAAAAAGGTAAGGTGCTAGCCTATGCATGTGAATTGCAACTATAAATTCTCATGGTGTACAAACAATTTACTCCTAGGCAAAGCTGCAGCCTTAGTGTAATATGTGCTCCTGTCTCTCAGGCACCCTTGGAAAGATGATAGTGTAAATGTTAACATATACCCCTAGGCAAATTTCATATTTTGCCCTCCTACTGAGCCTGATGCTTCTCAGTTCCTTTGAAAAAAGTTTCAAAGGCTGCACCTTTGATAGAGCTCCTATTGATGACATCACTGCTCTTGCTATAGGAGAAATTCCAGAGCTCCAGACTACCCACCCTAGAGTCCCCCTCTGATGGTTTCTAGCAAGGTACTGTGAGTGGACTGCTTTTTGGAATATTGCACTAACCTAGAATTTGAGCTGCTGATCCTCAAGCTTCCCTCTGTTTCAAAAGCAGTTTGTCACACAACATTAAAGGGATGCAGTTAGTCTTCTCAAAAGGCTCACAAATTCGTTTAATTGGTCTTATAATTGCCTTTATCATCTAAGCTTAAAACACAAAGTAGAATTCAAAAGTACTGAATTTACAAGAATGCACATTAAGAAACCTCTGTCAATGATCATTGGTTCAGGGATACTACGTAATGAGCGCTAATAGTACCTTGTGGTATGACAAGTGGTACAGGGCCCCCACTGCTTTGGTAACAATGTGGCACAAATCCACCTATCCCACTGGATATGGAGGGGGCTGGGGCTGTGCTGCAGCCCAACCTTTCAAAAGAAGCATGGCTTCAAGAAGAAGAGTAAGAGTTAAGCACCAACTGTGAGACAGGCCACCTGCTCCCATGTCCAGCTCTCATTTCTAGTGGCAGCACCCGCAGAAACTATAAACCAGTACTGTTGAAGAGCCCCATTTCCTTTCTATACCATTTATATAACTGTGGTGTCAACTTTCAAGAAAGGTTTCTTTAGTATTACACCTGCCACGTTCCCATCATCTGATGAGTAAGCCAGAAAGCTTATCTTTTCCAAGACCGTTTTACCAGATGATCTTATTTGTAAATAGCTATATTGATGCTTGCCGATCATTGTATTTGATGGAAGACATAAAAACCCCACAATGACATTACAAAAAAGTGCACACAGTCAAGTGGTCTTTAAATGACCAAATAACTTTAAATCAACTTAATTAACCAAAACACAGAATTGCTTATTTCGTTATGCACAGCACTGAACTCTGCACACATTTAGCAAAATAATGTTTAAATACAAATTTTAAATGAACAAAAAATCTATTAAACCAAGAGTTGCAATATTTTGTGTGCTTAAAGTAGTGACTATAAATATTTTAATATAAAAATACCTCTAACACAGGTTAAAGATTGAAGAGCAAGAGATACCTAACACCTGGGAGTTCTCCCAGACAATGCCTCTCAAGATCAGTTATTGAAACAAAGGTTGAAATGATCATTAGCTGGCCATCTTATGAGTCTAGCCAATATACAGTTCTTGAGCTTCTCACTGTGGTCTGCAAGAAGATATTGCCATTTCTTAGCTTCTCACTCTTTCTGATCAAAGTTAAGCTCTTTACTTTGCAGAGAAATATACCCGCGTGGGGTGCCATACTGCAACTGGAGGGTAAACTTTTTCACAGAAGTTTGTTCCTTGCACGCCACCATTATACTAGCACCATCTGTCTTCAGTTAATAAGTATCAGGTTATCATCACTTTTCTGTCTGTAAAACAGAGAAAAAGAAGCACATATCATATTAGTGATGCTATAACAAAATATCAATGCAATGCTCTGGACAGTATTATGAAAAGGTTTGCTGAAGGCTTACAATTGTCACCATAAGTTCTCATCTCCCCAGTGTTCATTCACATACAGTTTAGAGCAGAGCTCTTAACCATTGTTCCCAGGCTTATATCTCTGGCTCTTTTCCTAAACCTCAAAAAATAACTTCAGGAAGGGAAAAGCATGAAGTGTCTCCAGTCTTCTTTCAGCAAATACTATGGATAAAAGGCATGCTTAAGAAAGTTCCAGTATTAAACTGAGGTTGCAGATATGCAACCTATGAACCACTATCTCTCTTGTTCCATTCTCAAGTACTTATTCAGCAAGAAGGAGCTTCAGGATTCACCACTACTGGGTAAGATGTGTTCCGTGACTGAGACTGGGATTCACAAGCTGGGGATGAGTTCCAGACTATCTCTAGACAGCAAACATTAAGCTTGTTCACACCAGGGCTGTTAAGATGCCTGAAACGGATGAATATGGCTTTTAAAAGTGCATAGCAACATTAAATTTAAAAACCCAGCTCAAATTCTCATTAAAAATTGATATCCTGCATTTTCCATTCAGGAAAGTCACTTCCACTTTTTCAAATGCAGTTTTTCACAGCTGTTGCACCAACAGAGACAAGAAGCCTCTAGCTATTGACTGGTTAGTTCAATCAATTAAAAATGTGAAACATAGCACCTACTCTCAACCCCCAATTCTCCTACTTGTGGGGTGGGAGGAGAAGAAGACTACAAGGGCCATCAGTAGAAGTGTTTGTTTCCAGTGAGTAAGATAGGTTTATACCATAACTCTTATTGAACACAATGGCCTTACTTGTGAGTAAGACAGATATCACCATTTCAAACCACCTCTAGCCATCAGGCCACAATTCTGCAGTAACAATAGAAGCTAAACTGGCAAAATCTCTTGCTGTACTAGTCTTGAATGAATAGGAGTCATAGCTGGATGTAGACTGCAGAGCCCTATGCCCCCTTGGCTTCCTGACCTACAGTACCAACTCTCTCCTTTTCTCAGACCCCATGAGTTTCTCTTCATCTTATGCCTTAAGTGCCACCAGCCTATCCATAAGGGCAACAGAAGTGGTCACCTGCAACAGAAGTGGTCACCTCTGGCAGCAGATTGGAAGGAGGCACCCAACTCTGTCCACCAAGTTGCCTCTACTGCTCCTCCTCCTGTTCCCTGGAAAGCGAGAGGAGGAATGGAATAGAAGAAATGTAGAGAGGAGGAGAGAGAGGTTGACACATCCCTGGGTGGCAGCATTTGGTATTCCACCTCAAGTGCTGAGAGTTTAGTCCTGCTCTACTTCCAGGTCCTTTAGCCAACCTATCCTTTGGCCCAACTCACCAAAACTGCTGTCTGCCTCTCTTCCCAGCAAACCCCTCCTGGCCAAGTACAGTGAAATTTCTTCAGAACCTTTCTTGCCCTTGTCTCCCAAAGTCTCTGTTTATATTCAAACATCATTAGCACAAGCCAGTCACTTGTCTGACCAAGTAGAACAACTGCTGGCGGGACTGCATCCATCATTTTCATTTCCACTGGTCTGAGTGTGCCGAATGTATTGGGGGGGGGGGTAGGGCCAGCAAATACAGTGCAATCCCCTACCTTATGCATGTTCTAACCAATATCTGAGCAGCCCTAGAATTGTGCTGGATAATGTGGAATTCCTGCAAGTTAACACTGTTCGCACCAACTCAGCCAGCATCTTTCATTTCTACAAGCACGACACATAACCAGGCTTTTAACATTGGAGTCTTGCAATTTATTTCACATGGGGCAACAAGAATGGGGCTGAGGTTCTCAAACTGAGGCTTTGCAACACCCCAGTCTGGGAAGCCCTGCCTCTGGCCTCTTAAGGAGCAGAGGAAGGATGTAACACTATCTCTAGGATCACCCTGCAGCCTGGGCAGATCAAGGATTTCTTATCTTCCAAACTGCCATACCGGCCGGGGGGGGGGGGCATGCAGGGAGCCCTGCAGAACCCTCTGCAGAACTCCCCAAGCCTCTGTAACAGTAAAAAAAAAATGATCAGAAACAACCAAAATGGTTTCCAATTGCTTTGTTTACTATTACCGACTCTTGGGGAGCCCTGCAGAGGACTCCAGTGGGCTCTCCGCACACACACCCCAGAGGCCGGTGCAGCAATTTGGAAGGTAAGAAGCCCCCAATCAGCCCTGGCAGCAGCATGATCCTGGAGATGGAGTTGCTGCCTTTGCCCCTTCCCCTGCAACAAAGTATAATAATAATACCCCAGTTCCTGAGGAGTTTGGGAACAACTGATCTAAGGAGATATGTGGTCTCCTTTGACTACTTGACATAGGTACCATTCTCCCTCATGATGGTGTGATCACACCCTTTGGAGTTTAAATTTAAAGACAGAACACATCACATTATTTTTGGCTTATACTGTCTGCCAACAGGACATTTTATTTAAAGATTTGCTTTTTTATTTTAAAAAACCCAAAGCATCATCAGGAAAAGGAATTTGCATCATCACAGTTAAAGCACTTGGTCTCCCTAGCAGTTACACCATAAAAAAAATGTTTTTTAATTATTAATGATCCTGTCCTTCTCCATCATTAAAAGACAATTAGCATCGTTAATGCCAATTACAACTGTGGCTGGGGGAGAGGAAGTGGAAGTAAATATACTTAAGAGGCTGGAAATTTCAGAGTTGTGGAATCCATTTCTGTTCCCCCATCATAAACCTCATACAATCCAATAAAAAGTGCTGCTCTCAAGGGTATTCAGGAGAGCTACAAAGCTGATGGAATTAAACAGCGGAACAATGTACTGACCTCCTGCAGCAACAGAAACTCACTGATGTCTGTGCCCTTATGCTGTATTCTTCATTGCCACATTCTTTTAGAAATTCTTGAAGATCCGTCACAGGAAAGCCACTTTGTTGGTACTTCTGAAACGGGAGGTATGGGAGTTTGATCTGTTCAGGAAGCTGCTTTGCTTAAGAAGAGCTACTCTGTATTTAACACTGATTTCCCAACTGCTAGAGCACACAGTAGAAAATATACTTGAAAACGGATGGAGCCAGTAGGCTACAAAGCTACTGGATAGTGAAAGGCTGGAATTAAGGGTTACACAGCACACTGGTGGGGATATGCAATGCTTTCTCCTCTACTCTTTCTAGATGGAGTGTCTAAGGATTGAGATGCAAATATCCTTATGCGCACTATGGTTCTGTCTGTACTTTAAGGATTTGTGTTGCTAGGCTACTTTAGTTATACAGAGGACTTTTCAATAGCTCTAGCAAAATGGGGAGGGGTCAGGGAAGGGACCAGCATCTTCTGGCTTTGGACAAGTTTGTGATGCAAGTAATCGTGTTCAAAATAGAACTAATATTTTTCTACTTCTTTCCTTCCTTGGAGGGTTTCCATGAATTGCTGTAAATACAGAAATTCAGAAGCTGAAATGCAAAAATTTTATGGGGAACAGATGTTCACCTGTTGAATTTCTTGCCTGTCAAGTAGCTCATTAAAGGTGCATGAGCCCTGCCACAAAAAAAAATTAAAGGGTGGCACAAACATAGCTAGACACAAACATATACTCCAACACTTCTTAACTAGCTACACTGAGTCCAGAAGTGTTGTCACCACACATCGATATGGCTTAAACAAAGGCTAGTAGAAATTCAGCTAGTAAAATCAACACAGAAATAATCAGATCCTTTTCTAACAATGTTACCCTAGCCCTACACGGAGATCCCCTTTAAGCTAAAAATAAAATAAAATATTTTTTTAAAAGCATGAAATACTCCCTTAAGGGAGCTCTACTCCAACATCAAGAATCATCTTTCTATAAGAATGCTGAACAGTCGCAGAAAGAATAAAGCACCAAACACAGTAATTTACCTTTATGGTATCATAGGCATCTGTAATGAGTGCAATAAAAAGGCTCAGGATCATATATATGAAGAGGCTAATGAAGGAATATAGGTACAGTCGACTGAACAGCCAAACTAGAGTACTCTTCTGCTGAATTTGAGCAAATGTAGCAAACATGTCATCACCATTGACCAAAGAAAATAGACATTCTGCTACGGTGTTCATATCTTCAAACTAGAAAGCAGCAAACACAAGTGCCATCAGAAAACAATTATACTGCACATGGAAGAATCAGTCTTTCATTATCCCACTCCCTCATTTATAAGCATCTTTTAAGTTGCTTATAAGTGCACAAAATCAGACCCAAATATTACCAAGCCATCCCAATCACTCATTTGAATGCATGCCTTAACACACTGTACGGAAACTTGGAAGACATTTGTAGAAGTTATTTACCATGGGTTTCAGAAGATAACCATTTCAAAAAAGTTGAAATCACTTTCAACCATTTCAAAAGTTGAAATCCTGCTTTTCCAACAGAAAAAAATGTATATTATGTCTCTCTATTTGTCCATAGTTAATTAGCAGAGCCACTAGGTGTTTGTTTTTTAATAAGAGAGTCCCCGTCCCCCCAATACCAACTGAAGTATGATGACCTACTTTTCATGGCCAGAACACCAAGGTACTCAAAGATTTGATGCTACCATATAAGACAGGAAAGTTCAATAAAAACCAGTTTTACCAAGCAGTAATTCTGATCAAACCACATGCTCTACTGTGAGGCTTTAGAGATCCATATACTTGTTATTTTACAGCTGACAGAGAGAAAGCACATGGCCATGAGTGTATGCTTCCTGGGGGTGGGTCTAACAAAGTTTATGATACCTCACAAGTCCTTGCAGAAAGAGCAAAACCAGCCTGCCTTAACTGAATATATAATGGGTGCAGTAATTACCAAAATCATCTAGTCCACTCTAACATGGTGCTCCATGTTTAATCATTATATTACCTGGATGGGCTAAGCAACATGAGGGCTAAGCAACATGAGTATACAACAGTGCCATGAAAGTACTCCTTTCTAAATAAAAAATAGTTGTCCCTGAACCCAAACTTTATAGTTCTTTGTTATGGCTGAGCAGGTTGTGATGATGAACAAAGAATAAGGAAATCCTGGTGGTCATGTGAATGCACTCACAAAACACTTGCGAATTTAGCTCTCTGCCTAGTTGTACTTCATTGAAATATTAGACATGAAAACCCTTCTCCCCACAGTAACACCCTGTTGAGACAGACAATATTGCTAACACAGAGTCCGATGGCACATTAAAGACTTAACACATTTCAGAATCGGCTTTCTTAGACTACAGTCAGTGACAGTTTCAGATATTGAGGGGCCTGGGATAAAATCCTTGCAGGCCCCCCCCCCCCACAGTACATTCACTCCTGCTTTGGAAGGTGAATGCACATGCCATCATACCTCCCCACACACACAATGCTTAGACTTGGGCAGCAGACAGATACAGATCTTCCTTCAAGCTGCCACCCACTGTTTTAGTTGTGGTGGTAAAGGAAGTGCCACTACTGTTAGATAATGGTGTGATGGAGGAATCACTGCCACATGCTTTGCCCTGCCACTCTGCAAGTCACCTCATTGGACCCTGGATGGCTTAATTGGGTGATGGCAAGGGACAGTTGCAGCCAGAAATGGCAGGTATTCCAATGGGCTCTGGTTTACCAGTCAGCAGTAGACCCTTACTGCCTCAAGGATTGGCCAGGCATGGGGGTGAGCATGGACCCCTGGCCTATGTCCCACCAGTGAGGTCACCACCACCACCTCCAACTACAATCCATCAGATGGACCAATGTTTACAAAGCTTCTGGTGAAATAAAACAGGCAAGAACTTAAAGGTGCTATAAGACTCTTGAATGCAGCAGATGTAGCCACCCCTCTGGGAGATCAATATATCTAGGACATTATGTGCAGTCTTGAAGAGAAAGACCCGTCCGTTCTGTAGGTAGTTTCAAGAAGGTCAAATTTAGACCACATTTGAAGCATTTTAAAGAAAAGATCAGAAGCTTCAAACTTAAGAGATCAACTAGCAAGATCTTAGTATCCTATTTTTAGGGAAGCTATGTCTGCATTTTTTTTAAAAAACTGCACCAATGTGGTACAATGCTGCCCTCTTGTGTGAAAATGAAAGGCCTAAGGAATTTTTCCACCAATCCCATTTGTTATATTAAAATGTAGTTGTGACATTTCCTAGTAAGAGATTTGCTTCTCAAAAACAAGTTTTTTCCTCTGCAGGTATGCACATTCAATTTAAAATGAAATGAATCGTACAAACACAGCTTAATTGAATGCAAAGTATGAACATGCCCAATTTTGTGAGACAAAGAGGTGTGCTCCCCCAAAATTACTACATACTTTCCATCTTTATATCACAGACTAGGTAAAACACACACCTGCATACCTTTTCATGATAGGGTCCAAGAACAATCCAGCCACAGAAAGTATAGCCAAGGTATATCATCCCAGCACAACAACAGAACCTTAGTACCTTGGGCAATGAGGCCTGCATGGTTAAAATGAGTACCTGCGCCAAAAGCAGTTGAAAGTTTGTCAGACACTTAAAAAGCAAATGCTACAGTATTATGAAACGGAAATGCTACTGTGACTCCAGGGCTTACATTGTAGGTCTGGAAGTAGCCTAAATATCGAATGACTCCAACCCAAACAAATAAGGTAGATGTACCAAGCAAAATACTGCAAACATCATAGCTTGTAAGATTCTGAAAGAAAGAACAAAAGCAGATTATGTGCGCATAGATGATGCATCTAAGATCACACATGTAGATGTTACGTAAAATGTCTCTCCTAAAATGTCTCTTCTTTTCAATCTCAGAAAAGATTAGCAGCTATTATAGCTTAGTTCTTACCTTGGCTTTTATTTCCATTTTCATGATAGAGCCAATGATAGTCATCACATCACTGATAATCACCAGGACATACCATCCATTTATGAACTCCAGGCGGTCAGCATTGCACACATGGCGTTTATATTTTTCCAAGAAGAAATTCACAAATCTCTGTTTCAAACATTAAGAACAAGCAGTTAGAGAGCACCCGCTGTTTCAGAGCAGGAAACATACACTGGTTCTCTTATATTACTCCAGCCCACAGAATGACCTTCACAGGCATTGCACCAAAATGTAGATGGCTACAAGAGAGGATGTGGTCAGGCATCAACTTGCCTGCACAGTAAGGGTATTTGCCCCTGATCCTCAGATGAAGAAACCTCTCCCCTAAGAGCCTTTAGTTATGGAAAAATGAAGGTGCAGTAGGAATTTCTTCCTTTTTCAAACTGCATGGCAAGTTTAGAGGAAACTCCTTCTCTCAACCCATCTGGCAAGGACAAAAGGTTTGAGGAAGAGGCATAGTAGTCAGTCTTCTCACACTTGCATGGAAGTCTTGTAATAAAATTATATTTAAACGTGCTGCTTTTCAACAAAAGCAGCTTACGTAACAAAAGAAATTTCACTTCATGCATCCGATAAAGTGGAGTGCCATCCATACTAGCTTGTGCTACATATTCCTTGCCATTTATGAATGGAAAACACCACCCCAGCCTGAAGGCTTCCTTGCAAGTGCAACAAGACACCATCCCTCCTTCACATCCTCTGAAAGCACAGCAGGCTTGGGAAAGAGGCGGGAATTTCACATGGGAAGGTTAAATAAGGCAAGGAACCACAGGACAGACTCCTACTATTACTTATCTGTGCAGGAGAGACAAGGTGAAGTCTCTTTTCCAAGAGACTGCAAGCACTGGACGAAAGCAGCATTTCCTCTCACTTTGGTAGCTGATTAGAAAGAGTCAGAGAAGACAGAAGAGCCATTCTTTTCTATCTTCTCTGCACTTTGGCACAGACTAGAAAAATCCCTTCTCTAAGCCAGGGGTGCCCAAACCCCGGCCCGGGGGCCACTTGCGGCCTTAGGGGGCTCTCAATCCGGCCCTTGGGGAGCCCCAGTCTCGAATGAGCCTCTGATCCTCCAGAGACTTGCAGGAGCCCACGCTGGCCCGACGCAACTGCTCTCAGAATGAGGACAACTGTTCAACCTCTCACCTGAGCTGTGGGACGAGGACTCCCTCCACTACTTGCTGTTTCACGTCTGAGATATAGCAGTGGCAGTGAAGGAAAGGCTGGCCTTGCTTTGTGCAAGGCCTTTTATAGGTCTTGAGCTACTGCAAGACCTTCATTCATTCATATAAGTTCCATCTCTAATAAATTCATTTATGTAAATTAAAATTTTAAATGTAAATTAATTTTTTTTTCCCCAGCCCCCAACACAGTGTCGGAGAGATGATGTGGCCCTCCTGCCAAAATGTTTGGACACCCCTGCTCTAAGCCCTTCTACCTATGCCAGAAGTTTGGGAGTGGGTGGGACAGGTTGGTAGTTACTTTGGTACTTACTACAAACATCTATTTGTGAATCCCCAATTGGGGACATTCCCACTGTAACACTTTAAGTGGTGACCATCTAAACATCAGGAGAATTGCAACAGATGACTTATTTGCCACTGTACTGAGCAATTAACGTTAAATGCCACTTTTTGTTTTACACTGATGGCAGGGCACCCACTGAAGCCGGCTCTTTCCCATGTTATTTGGAAAGCTTTTACACTGGGGTGTCAAACACAAAATCTGTGAATTGAGTATGCCCCACAGAAGCACCTTATCATGAAGCACTCTTCTAGCAGTGTCACTTCTGACAAGGCTCTGGGAGGGAGAGGCAGAAGGAGGCCTCAGAAAGCAAGGAACACTACGGGGGAAGAGGCAGATCAAGAGGAGTGAGAGAGGAAGGTGCTGCCAAGGTGCTGGGAAAGGCCACCCTTTCAGCAGCACCTCTTCTGCCAAGGTATGACTTTGCAGACCATCTCTCAGTTCCCATATTATCAAGATTTGCACATTTTATCTTCTGTCATTTGCAGCTAATGAGCTCCTACATGAAGAACAAAGTACTTATTTCTGGACATCGTCTGCCACTTCAGGCTCTCAGCAGGTACCAGGAATGCTATTTGGCCTATTGTATGAAATGAGTTTCACACCCCTGCCCTAGATCAGGGGTCTCCACATTTTGGCCAAAGGGCCGCATCAAATACCTGGCACAGTGTTGAGGGCCGGAAAAAAATTTAAATATAAAATTTATGTAAATAAATTAGAGATGGAACTTAGATGAGTGAATAAATGAATGAATGGGCTCATTCATTCAAACTCTCTGGCCCTTAGAACACCCTCCAGATGCAACCAGAGCACAATTCCAGTCATGTTTGGCCATGTGGGCCAGAGGCTTTCTGGGGACAAGAGGCTGGCCGCGGGCCAGATTGAGGCTGGTTGTGGGCCGCATCTGACCTCCGGGTTGGGGTTTGGAGACCCATGCCCTAGATCAATTGGGCAATACTTCTGTTGTGACTCTTCCCCAGGCCAGTGACCTCTCCCAGAACTGGTATCCTAGGTTCCTATAACCATCAACTGTAATCACCATCAATGTTATATCTGAACCACTCTAACTTTCCAAATAGTTTAAGGACAGCCCCACAAAAAACACATTATAGTAGT
Organism: Tiliqua scincoides; assembly: GCF_035046505.1. Taxonomy (NCBI): domain Eukaryota; kingdom Metazoa; phylum Chordata; class Lepidosauria; order Squamata; family Scincidae; genus Tiliqua; species Tiliqua scincoides. The sequence continues at coordinate 139,457,601 of NC_089824.1, read as the reverse complement.
TTATTAAAAGGAGGTTACCACCATATGCACCACCCCCAAAACCATTCACCACTGTAAGGAATAATTTGGCTCTCACAAACACAAACCGGAAGATATTTTATGTTCTGCTTCTTGCTGTACAAGTTATCCAAGTTAATAGTCAATGTTAGGGGAGGGAGAGAACTAGCTATAGGATAATTGTGAAATCCCTGCAGTGAAGTATTCACTAGATACACAAGATGAATCTTGCAGGTAGTGGGTTGGGGGAGAATGCGCAGGTATTTGATTTCCCTCAAATTGGGAAAGATGTTTTAAATCTCAGACAGGAACATTGAGTAATCCATCAGTTTCAAATATTCAATCCTTTGCTTGCCTTTATGGTCAATCAAAGTCACACTAAAATCACACAAACATAAGTTGGATTTGTTAACAGGATGCAATATGCCTAACCACTATTTGCAGCTCTAAAGGATTGATATCTTTTTAAGAGATGGGCCAACTCTTGACTACTGTTTGCAAAACACACACACACACACACACACACACACACACACACACACACACACACACACACACAAACAAACTCAGAGACAGCCTTAAGGCTGTTAGGGGTGCATCCACCATGAATTTGTTAAGTCTTACTCTGATTAAATGAACCCCTGACCAAGAGTATCCCATGGGCATACTCTCATGCCATGTGTGCCCTGAAAATGGAAACACAGAACAAAAAAAGATAAAAAAATACTTACTTTTTGCAATTTAAAAGCAAGAACAATGGATCGCGTGCAGAGAATAAGTGAAGCAAAGCAGCTCACAATGACGAACCCATCAAAAACCAAGATGTACTGTGTATTTTTCTGAACTATTATATAAAAGAGACACATAGGACAATTACATCTTTATATTCTGTCTTTAGCCTGGGCATTTTAGAGCAAGCTACAGCAGTATTGAAAAAATAGACTAGTATATAGTCCAGTGTTCAATACATTATATCACACAAGCCTTGTTCCTTTCTATAAATCTTGCACCAGAGGTCTGAAGACATAAATGGAAAGGAACACACACTTCATACTTCTGAGTAGTTAGTTCTTTATCCAAAGTTACTAAAATGCTGAAACTGGAAAAAATAGTGCAGAAAATATAAATTTCAATATTTATAAAAAAGCTAAAAGCTAAATACTAAAAGTATTGGACAAGAAAACAGCAAGCTCTACAAACATGTGCAATTCACATTGGTTTACAGGACTTTTCCCCCTCCACTTTAGCTACAACATCAGCAAAACTAGAGGGCAGGGATGAGATTAGATCCGACACTACAGAACTCAGCCTGTCATATTTTGTCAAATGAGATGCTTACACTGTAAAAAGTTTCAACTAACTAACTAGGAGACAGAACCAGTGCCTCTCGACTGGTTTAAAGAGTCAGAATTTAGTACATAGCATTGTTTGTGGTCTAGCCATTCAACAGGTGGCTCATTTTGTCTACATAAAAATTGTATCAGCTTCTTCAAAACTAAAATGCAACATGTTTAAAGAGTCTGTTCATTAAGCCATTGAGCTGACAAGCATTCAGTACCAACGCTGTGGAAGTGTAAAGACACAATAAACGCTGTGCGAGTGTAAAGGCCAGTAGGGGTTGTGCACTCTTGCATCCTGAACTAACTTAAGACTGATTACTAACACAGATGTGGCACAACGACACATTGTGACATGCAAGGCATCGCATTTGTGTGCTCAAAGATACCAGCAAGATTGCTAAATGAGAAATGTCATCCTTGCCAATTGCAGAAAGGCAACTACCATTTTGTCCCCACTTCTCAAACACACGAGAAGCCCTAGATTTTCATCTTGGAATGGTGTATTCATATACATAATACTTTCTGGTGCACACACATAAAATACTTACTAGAGCCAGATATATTCCAGTCTTTGCATTCTTGAATATCGGCATCGGTATCAAAAAATATTTTCATTTTACCACTGTGGGCCCTATTGTTAAAAGTAATCTATTGAAGAAGGGGAAAAAAAATCTTGCGTTTACCTTCTTGAAGCAATGACGTATCTCCATACTTAGATCACACAAAACACATACTTGAGAAAAACAAGAAGCTTTAAAACTTATGTTCTTAGATACACAAGCACTGGCTTGTAAGCTTCAAAAGCCTAACCACTTAATCCACATCAATATCCTCACACTGCATCAGGCAGACATTTATCAGGTGTATCTAGCACAGTGTTTCTCAAACTGTGGGTCGTTCTGGAATCCCTTGCAGATAGCTGAAACAGTGGATACATGCGGTGCTCAGAAAGGTCTCCGGAGCAAAACTTTGAGCAAAAACTGCAAGTGCCTTTCTAGGACTTTAGGAGGCCATTCTGATGCCTGGGGAGGCTGCGCGCAGCCTCCACAGGCCTCAGAACAGCTTTGGACATGACCAGAGCAAGGCTCCAGTCATGTTTGGAGCTCAGGGTACCCCGAAATCCACCTGATTTGATTTCATGCAGAATTTGGTATCCACAAGGGTTCCAGGAATGGAACCCTCATTGACAACGAGGGTCCACCTATAAATTATATAAATAAAATCTTCTGCCAGTAACCGCTAAAATTCAAGAGGCCTTCTAATGCCAAAAAGCAAAGGGAAAAATGTAACTACATAATACTTCATGAAGGCAAGTTGCTTAAAGTACAAATTCTGACTATGTCACAGATGTTATCACAGATATCATATTTGTTATCACAAATGGATAATTAGAAGACAAAAAACTACTAGGTAATATCCAGTCCCTTACTCAGACATCTAAATTTTTGATGTTGATTTAAATTTATAAGCAGAAGCCCTGATTTTTGTCGGTGGAGCAAAAGATTGGTATTATTTCTGTTTCCAGGTCATTCCAGTTACAGCATAATTTGCCTGGAGTTTAAGAAACATTTATAATATGAGAAAGAAAATATAGCCTATGTGAATATAGAAGAACACTTACAGTATTTTCAAATTCATAACAGTCAGGCAGTTCTCGGGAATGAATGGTTTGTAGATCAATGCCTTTTAGTTTAAAAGAGATTTGAACCTCTACAAGCCTGGTTGGTTTGAAAAAGAAAAGGCATTATAATACACTCCTTCCTCCCTCCAAACCGCAAGCCACCACACACCAGGTTAAGTTTCCAAAACTTCACTTTACCTATAAAACTCAAGGCTGAAAAATGATGAATTCTTTAAGTCAGCTATTTCTTTAGTAGCCAGGTCCTGTGGATTTAGGATAATGCATTCTGAGAAAAGAAACAGAAGTTTATTCCTAATTATGCTACATGGACAGGGCCACAAACTAGGTTTGTAGTTCTATGGACATTTGCTCCAAGTCCTACCAATATCACGCATAGATTATGCTGAAATATAGCCTAAAGCAGGGGTGTCAAATATAAGGCTGGCATAAGCCAGATACAGCCCACCAAAGCTCTTTATCCAGCTCATGTGGTAACTGGGCTCTCCTACACTGCCCTTTCAACAGCACTGCTTCTGCTGGGGCTCTGGGAGGGAGAGATTGAAGGAGGCCTCAAAGGCAAAGAACACTGGGGGAAGGGGCAGACACACTGCTGAGGTGACTGGAGAGCCCAATTATCATGCAGGCTGTCTTTTCAGCAGTGTCACTTCTGCCAAGGTGTCGCTTTGCAGAACATCTCTCAGCTGCTAAGCTGCGAAGTAATGTCATTCGCAGTTAAAGAGTTCTTACATAAGAACAAAGTTCTTATTTCTGGCCATTATCTGCTTAGTGACATCACTTGCTACTTAATTATGTCATTTCCTGCCCTCAGCAGGCACCATGAATGCCATTTGGGCCACTGTATGAAGTGAGTTTGACGTGCTGATCTAAAGACATTTCAAACATTGAATCCCCAGGATGGGCTGCTTTTCAGTTCCTCATGGTAACACACTACAGAAAATGAGAAGACATTCCTGCCAGATATCCTACTTTCAAATGCATTAGGAGTAATTGTTATTAATAAATAGCACTGGGATATGCAAGTCTTGTGGAACTTTGCACATTACACATGGTAAGTGCTTCTTCCACAACTATCTTCCAGCACACCATCTTTGGTTAAATAGTATCCCAGGTCTTTATAGATGGCGACACTGAACTAGAATCTAATTCAAAGACCCCCATGGATACTGAAATCCACAGATGTTCAAATCTGTGGATTTGGGCATCCCAAAGCTTCCAAATGTGACTGGAGCATAAGGTCCAGAGGGCCTTTGAAGGGTTGGAAGGCTGCAGGAGGGCCCACCCCATGGGTTCACCCATGGCCCACCCCACGAGTTCAGAACCTGTGGATATTCAAATTTGTGGGTACCGAACCTGTAGATACTGAGGGCTGCCTGTTCATGCAATATGTATTCCCTTATGATGGAAGCCTTAAGCATTCTACAACTCCAAAGATCTAGGTTGTTTTTTTCATTTGTTTAAGTCACAGCTTTTTGTACAGAACTAAACATAACAGGAAGATACAATTGCTCCATCCTTCACAGTGCATTTGGTTTTTTAGTGAAAAACTAGTAAAGTGGGCAAGAGGCACTTTTTTCAAGTGATGTTCCTCTTATATACAGCAGGGGAAGATCAGGATTGTCCCTTTTCACCCTGGTACAGTGTCTTTTCAAATGGCTGTTTGCTGGTGGTCTTCTGCGTCTTTTTAGATTGTGAACCCTGTTAGATCAGGGAGCCATTTATTTGACTTAGCCTGTAAACAGCTTTGCGATCTCTTTTGTTGAAAAGTGGTATATAAATACTATTAATACTCATACTAATAATAATTTGTATACCTGTTTCAATAGTACTGTCTATGTTCAATGAAGCATTGGATGAAAGCATCGTGCCCTTCCTGTATTGTTGTTTACAGATCTGCAAGCCAGCCAAGTCATCTTCATCTTGCTCATAGCCAAGCAAACCCAGTGATATATTTTTCAATTGTCGATACTAGATATAAACCATACACACAAACAAGAACATTTCAAAAACAAAAGACACCGTGTCAGGGTTCAGGGTTCACATTGGTTCCTCTAAAGCAGGGGTGTCCAAAGTTTTTGGGAGGAGGGCCACACTGTCTCTCAGACACTGTGTCGGGGGCCGGGGAAAAAAGTCACATTTAAAATTTGAATAAATCTACATAAGTTTACATAAATGAATATATTAAAGATGAACTTATATGAATGAATGAAGGTCTTGCAATAGCTCAAGGCCTATAAAATGCCTTGTACAAAGCAAGGCTGGCCTGTTCTTTGCTGCCACTACATCACAGTGATGCCACTACAGACGTGAAACAACAAGCAGTGGAGGGAGCTCTCATCCCACAGCTCACACAAGAGGTCAAACAGTCTCCCTCAAGCTGAGAGCAATTGCATCGGGCCAGTGCGGGCTCCAACAAATCTCAGGAGGGCCAGAGGCTCATTGGAATCTGGGGGCTCCCTGAGGGCCACATTGAGAGGCCTTGAGGGCCACAAGTGGCCCCAGGGCCGGGGTTTGGGCACCCCTGCTCTAAAGGAAAGGGAGTAATAATCTCAAGGTTCTCATTAAAATCCAAACAAAAGGGAACATGAAGCACAGGATTTATTAGGATCCAATTAACAGTTAAAAACTTTAATATAAATTCAATATACAGATAACGAAAGCACTACAAAATAAAGGAGGCTCCTAAACCTACAGGACTGCCCCTCAGGCAAAACCCTTTTATGAACTTGCCAAGAAAAGCTGCAAAGAAAAAGATTAAAAACCTAACGCAGTCAAAAATAGTTTCACTCACAGTCCCCAGCTACTCTTCCTCCAAATCCCATCCAACCAAGGAGGCAACAGAGTTCCCTTCTCCACAGGGTTTTACTCTCTATACTAATAAGCCCAGTCCTTCTCACTTCGGTCCTTTACTCCTGAGGAAACCCCACTACTATAATACCAGTGGAAGAAAAGTAAAGACCTACATGAAACAACAGTTTCATGACACACCCATGATGACGACGACATCAAAGTGTGTTTTCACTAGTTGATTCCAAGAGCATCCTTTTCATCTGAAACATGTCACTTGTGAATATGGGATGGTAAGTAGAAAGATGCCCTCCTTGGTAGCCATAATCCACAGACTGATAGCCCAATCCTATTTCCCCACTGGCATGCACGCTGCAGGGCTGGTGCAGCCTCCACTGCATTCTGATCAGGGACCAAGCCGTTAGAAGTATTATTATTATTAACAGTATTTACCTAGCTCTCCAGTTGCTACCTGGTCTCCTATCTGCTAAGATTTGGAAAACCAATTCCATAAACTACAAAAATAAAACTTAATTGCCATTAATGGCAATCCAGACAAAAACTACTGCATTAATTATGATCACGCTCTTATTAATATTTTTATTTCCCAACGTGGATTTACTTGGAGGTAAACTATATCAGCTTACTTTATGCAGGACTGTTAACTGCAGTTATAGCAGCTGCTCCCAAGCTCCTCAGGAGGTTCCAAACTGGGGGAGTTTGGGAACTGGGGTAAGTTTTGCATGGGAGGGGCAAAGGCAGTGACATGATTACAAGGATTGCACCACTGCCAGGGTTGAACAGGGGTTTTTCAACTTACCTTCTGCAGTGCTGGCCACTGCAGGTACAAGGAGCCCCAAAGAGCCCCCCCCCCCCCCCGGGATGGGAAAACCCAGTGGGACTTGACTCAAGTTGCCAAGTCATCGCCTCCTGCGACTGGCCTCAAGAAAGAGTCATAATGGGGACACTTTCCAAGTCACCCTTTAGTGACTCTAAAGGAGTCAAGTTGCCCCTCCTTTAAAAAGCGTGCTGTGGAGCAAAACAGGGCTGCTGCTGGGCTGTGCATGTGTGTCGGAGCTCTCTTTAACCATCCCCTATTGTCCCCACCCACCTGTAAACAAGGCAGGAGGGGAAGGAGGGACTTCGAGAGAGCAGGGACAGAAGCAGCAAGGGGGAGGAGGGTAAAGAGCAGCAGCCAGGAGGCTTTCAAATACAACCCAATCCTTTGCAGCCCTACTCAGAGGTAGTCCCACTGCAGCTGGTCATTCAATCAGGCTCCCTTCCCCCCACCAGTCATGCTGTGTGAAGTGTGATCACCATGAATTCCCTCCCCCCTTCCCTGCCCTTCCAGCCAGTCATAAGGCAAGAACCCCCTTGGGCTCCTCTATCTGCCCTCCCTCAGCCAATGAAAATATCAGAATCTCCATCATTTGTCCAATGATCACTGGTTCCTTCCTTCCTTCCTATCAAATACGGGAAAAGAGAGCCCAGTCCCACCTTCCCCCATTCACTGCAAGAGGAAACCATTAACCCTTCCCTGCCTCATGGCTGGAACCTCACTGCTGCCTGCCTGGTTGGAATATTGGCCCCATAAGGTTTTTCACATGGTGAAAACAGTAAGCAAGCACACCCAGACACAGGCAGACTTAGCATGCGTGAGGGTGAGTGCCGATTCAGGGGGGCTCTGACTCGAGTCTTTTTCAGAGTCTTCCACATGCTGGACTCAGGAGTTGCTGAGTCCCCAAACCCTCCCCCAAGCCTCTGCGTGAGTAAAAAAAAAAACCATCAGAAACCACTTGCATTTTTTAAATTGCAAAACCAGAAGTGGTTTCCAAACACTTTAACACATACTGCGGCTTGGAGAGCCCTGTGGAGGGCTCCTTAGGGCTCCTTGCACCCCCCCCCCATGGCCTGCACTGCAGAAAGCAAGTTTCAAAACCCCCATTCAACCTCAGCAGCAACACGATCCTGGGGATCACATCACTGTCTTTGCCCTCCCCTCAAGGGGGCAGAGACAGGGTTTCTCGTGCTGGGGCATCATGACATGAGCTATCTGAGCTATGATATTTCATGATAACAGAAAAGGCCAATGCTGTGCCTCTCTACACAGGATGATTGGAGTACTGCTCCAGCTTTGGCAAGACTAGTCAGACATGGCTCTTGAACACTCAGCCATCCAAATTACAAGAGTGATGCAAGTTGTGGCGGACCTGCCATTAAATGAGTGGGTCAAATACTATGGGCACAGAGCCTCCCTGAGGCTCCTAACACAGTTGGAAACTGTGCTGGTTTGCTGACATGTTCTGGAGTCTGCGTTCCAGGTAAGTTGGGGGGTGGGTTTGCACACAGGGGGTTAGTAGCATCCCATGGAGGTGCCATTACAGACCTTTGCCTTGGGGCTAGGGAGGGCCACTACTGGATGCACGTTTTAAGACATTAGACACCTATGAACTACAGTGCCACAGCAAAGTAGCAGAGAGAGACAATTGTGCTGGGGATAGAGATAACAGGCTTCTGAAGTGGTCACCTACAACTGGTGAACTAGCTAGATTATATTTACATTTCTAGCAAGATACTTGTAATCAGTCTCTCTCTCTCTCTCTCTCTCTCTCTCTCTCTCTCTCTCTCTGACTACATATGGTTACCATGAGCACATGCTTACCTGATTAATTGCAAAAAAAATCCTGTCATAAACATCGTGCTGAGTATACACACTGGAACTGTAGTCATCTTCATCAACACCAGAGTAGTTTTTCAGAAAGAGGTGCTTGAAAGCAACAGTGTTCTCCTCTTTGAAGGAAACCACCAACTGATTATTCAAACCAAAAAGGATGAGCTTAAGGGGGGAAAAAATCAAGAAAAGTGCATTATTTCACTCACTGAACATATATAGGGTGTGCGAGAAGTTTAGCTCCATTACTGAAATTAAAGTCCAGTTACAGTCAGAATGCAACTGTTACCACCCCTACTGAACATTAACCTCTAGTAGGTAAAGTATACAGTACTTGCTCTTGCTGTTTACTATGGGATCTAGTTCATTTCCTTCAGCACTGGGCATTCAGAAATCAGGATGGCTTTTTAACACTTCTGAGCCAGAACCACATCTAGCTCAAGCAGCAAGTGGACAGACACGCATTTAATGAAACTGGCATTGGACTGAACATTTCATACCAGCAATTTGATTGGATATGCTTCATTAATGACAGTTTAAAATCTGCTCAGAGCTTTGGGTGCCAATTTGTAAAGAATTACATTTACCCGACTGTAAAACCTTTACCATCAACTCCAATAACCACACACACCATTCCTCCTCAAGGCTCACTCCTTACTCAAGGCTCACTCACCTATTTATAGAAACATATATAAACAGTCCTAAGGAGTCACTGGCATCTCAAACTTACATAAGGAAAGAAGTGCTTTAGTTGACATCTGTTCCAACATTTACAAAGTTATATGACGAGATCAGCAGGAACAAAGTTGAAAAGTGCGCACACCACAAATAATAATCTTATCTACCGCTTACTATACAGAAACCTAGGTCAGCTTTTCACAGTTTAATCTTTAACTCAAATAGCTTCAAAATGCAACCGTGCTGGCTTAATGACCTCATGAATAGCTCTAGAATTGACAATATTTGTTGAGCACTTAGCTTCCTTAGTGAGATGCATAGTTTAGCTATCTCTACTATTGGGCAAGCAACTGGGCTGGGAGAAGTGTCTTTTTTGTTACTGCTCTCTACAAAAACAGACACTGTCTAGGATGGTTGAGAGTTACTGAAGTTTGTAAAACAATTCCCATTAATTTCTCCTTTCCTTTAATTCCCCACACACACACTGAACAATTAATGCTAGATTCTAAAACAGGTATTACTTCTGACCGGTAGCATCCGTCCAGGGTGCACACCGTAAAGGGTGCCAGCATGCCTGTTTCTTCAATGCCAGCTAGTTCTGGCTGTGGCTAATCTCAAGGAGAAGGCCAGGGCCACCCATGGTTTTGAGCAACCAAGGGTGGGGTGATGGGAACAGTCTATCCTGGGTACTAGTGGCCAATGCTTCTGACTTCCAGTTAGCTTGCTTTAAGGATCTCTATCTTGGAGTGATAATAGATAATGAATTTTACATCTTTCTGCATGCTGATGGGTAGGCTATGCTGGTGGGTAGACTAAGAACTGGTGGGTAGGCTATTCAGTTTTCAAGCTTAAGTTGTAAAATAATGTCCTGAATGTGAATAGTTCAATTGCTCTATGCAAGTAGCAGGGCTGGCTCTTCTATGAAGCAAGTTGGAAGTGTCACATTGAATGGTTTGCCATCCCTCCAACTTGCCAATGTACTCCTCCCCCCCCCCCGCATCTGCCACCCACTCCAGCCAGCCATTGACAAGAGCCAAGAGAGTGATTTAAAATAGGCTCACTCCTATCCTGTCTCCTTGCTCACCCAGTAACATCTGCAAGCAAACAACGGAGCCAGCAGGAACGTTTGAGGAAATGACTGAGTGGGCAGGAAAGAGATAGTGGAAGAATTCCATCTCCTTACCTTGCTCTGTCCAGGTGCCCTGTGGTCACCTGCTTCTTCAAATAAACAAGATGATGGTGCCTGGGAGAGCTGGGAAGAAGAGGCTGCCAGGGACATGCTGTGGTGCCCCTGTGAGTTCTATACAGTGCCCTCAGGCACCAAGTCACACAGTTTAGGAACAATTGGTCTAAGCAGATATCACCTTACCCAAGGTAACTCTTGAGTTCCACACAAACACAGAGTTGAAAAGGACCTATAAGAATATTGTGTCCAACTCCCTGCCAGAGCAGGCTGTCCATGAGTACAACATCCCAATAGATGATGGTCCAGCTTCTTCTCACAATCACAATCGACCTTTATTAGGCATAGAACTTAACAGTTGGAAATGGAAAAGGTGCAAAACAGAGCGACTAAGATGATTACGGGGCTGGGGCACCTTCCTTATGAGGAAAGGCTACGGCGTTTGGGCCTCTTCAGCCTAGAAAAGAGATGCCTGAAGGGGGACATGATTGAGACATACAAAATTATGCAGGGGATGGACAGAGTGGATAGGGAGATGCTCTTTACACTCTCACATAATACCAGAACCAGGGGACATCCACTAAAATTGAGTGTTGGGCGGGTTAGGACAGACAAAAGAAAATATTTCTTTACTCAGCGTGTGGTCGGTCTGTGGAACTCCTTGCCACAGGATGTGGTGCTGGCGTCTAGCCTAGACGCCTTTAAAAGGGGATTGGACAAGTTTCTGGAGGAAAAATCCATTATGGGGTACAAGCCATGATGTGTATGCGCAACTTCCTGGTTTTAGAAATGGGTTATGTCAGAATGCCAGATGCCAGGGAGGGCACCAGGATGAGGTCTCTTATTATCTGGTGTGCTCCCTGGGGCATTTGGTGGGCCGCTGTGAGATACAGGAAGCTGGACTAGATGGGCCTATGGCCTGATCCAGTGGGGCTGTTCTTATGTTCTTAGTTGCCTGAGCAGCTTACACAAGAAGTTGCATTCAAGCAGGTCATCAAAACAGAAATAAATGTAGATTAAATAGGATTTCCCTCCATTTTATGTTTGGTTAAAATCTCATATAAAAAATCTGCCATTGTTTTTACCATTTTTTCATTTGTAAGTAATATCTGTCGTTTCAATTCATCATCACAGTTGGAATGATTGGCAAAAAACAGGTCCAAATGCATAGATCTAGACTTCTTGTAAAGCGGGCAATGGAGCACTGTGTGGGTCAGAGACTCCCTGTATCCCAACTCACAGGGACATGTCAATCATCTAGCTTCTTCTTAAAGCCTCATATCCTGGCAGGGTATGGAAATCCAGGCCTTCCCATTCAAAGCCTGACATTCTTCTGAACTTTAACTCTTGCACCCTTTTCTAGATGTCCAGAAAGCATCTAGTCTCAAAGGGTAAAAGGCATATTGTTATCTTCTAATCTCACTCTCTCTACAGAGCTTCAGAAACTATCAGCAACTAATGGCAAACGTTATAATCCTTGCAAAAGCAGGTTAGGAAAAAAGCACAGATAACATGGGGGGGGAAGACACCACTGCAGTATAGTTAATTTTCCCCTGCAGATCCATTATTTTGCTAGCACAATAAAAACAAAGATTCTGACTGTTAAGTAGCCACCTGGAATCACCAGCACAATTCAGACATCCAACAAGCCCTAGTTTGTTGAATTACAAACAAACCAACACACATCCCCTCTCTTTCCCCAATGGATAAGGTGGGAAACTTCCTTGGTTATTAAAACGGTTTCCTATGATGTGTGAACCAGGAAGCTGGCAAACTAACAAGAAATTGGCTGGTTTGTTAGGATAGTTTCAGCCATAGCTTCCCAAAGCATGGGAAACAAGCTTAATAACAAGCCAAAAAGCCTTACATTTAGCCAAGCACAAGCAAAGGGGAAACAAAAGGGGGCACATTAGCTTGTCGATTCAGTTATGATCAGCATTCCTGGCAAGCTGCACAGCCACAGAGCTCAAAGCCCAGCTCTGCACAGCTCAGAGCGCAGCTGAACCAGAAGGAGGTGTTGACATATGATGTCACTACCTGAAGACGTTGCCATGCAGCAACCGAACTAGTTTGCATGGTGGTGCACACTCCTTAGGAGGAATAGAGATTATGACCTAACAAACTAGAATCAGATGCAGGTAACATATATGGCATCCCTGACAAGTGGCCATCCAGCCTTTGCCTGAAAACCTCCAAAGAGAGAGTGCCCAGCATTGTACAAGAAGAGACTATTACAGTTAGGAAATTCTCTCTCATGTCTAGCTTAAATTCACTTCCTCATAGTTTCAACCCATTGGTTCCAGTCCTGCCCTCAGAAACTACAGAGAACAAAGTTCACTCCTGCTATGTGACACCCTTCAGTTACCTGACAACAACTATCATATCTCTCTTTAGACTTCTCAAGGAGAAACATATGTAGCTTTATTGGTTCTTCATAGGACTTGATTTCCAAACCCCTTGTCACTTTTGTTGCCCTCTTCTGAACCCATTCCAGTTTATCAACGTCCTCCTCAAGATACAATGCCCAAACATGATTCAGTATCCCTACCAAGGTCTTACTAGAGCAGAACTATTAGGTTTTTTTGTCCTCCAGATTCCATGCCTCTGTTAATGTAACCCAATATTGCATTAGCTCTTTTTGAAGCTGGCTCTCCATTAAGAATTAATTGAATCATCTCATTCAGGTCACAATTGCTTGAATGAGATCCACAGAAGAATCAAGGAACCAATACGTAATTCTGACTTTGTACATTTAAACAATTACCTGTGTAGTGACCATAACTATCTTCAAAATCTGTAGCCCCAGTTTCCATGGTATTTGACGTCTGGCTCTGTATTTCTCACATGGATTCATGAAGTAGAACAGTAAATCCTCTTTTAGAGACTCCTCTTCCTTAAAGTCTGAATCCGGCTGAGCCATCATACTTCTGTTATAAATGGGTTGGAAAGCTAAATGTCATTAGACATATTTTGTATGTATACATACATTGTGCCTTCACTCAAAAACATATGAAAGACATTCCGATATTAAAGATGAAGGTACATTGCCATTTTACAAGAGAAATACCTTTAACACACAGGAATGCTTGTATATTTGATATACGACTCTTTCCCAAAAAGTTGGTAAACATTAACAGGCAATAAACATGTTTAACACAAAGCAAAGAAAAAAGTCTTTAGTACCTTCCATTTGGCTAAAGCGAACTGCTTCACAGCAACCTCAATCTGACAGATTAGAGCAGGGGTGGGCCATTTGAAGCCCTCAGGGTTCTCCAACCCAGCCCACAGGAGCCCCCAGTCTCCAATGAGACTCTGATCAGTCAGAGACTGTTGGAGCCCACCAGACACAAGCTACAGATCAAGTCAGAGTGGGGCCTTTTATAGTCTCCATGTGTTTTCTGCTTTTCCCTGGGCATTATTTTAACCCCCCTCCCCCAATTGCCTCTGAACAACTTATGTCTCCATGAGTTTCTTGCTTGTTCTGTATGTTTTCACTGTGCAAGAGGTGTGTGGCAAGCAGTTCATAGTTCTCATGTGGCTCTGCATGCCTGTATTATAGTTCTCATGGGTATTATAAAATAAGCCCAGTAAAATTCATTCATTCATATAAGTTCTGTACTGAATATATTCAATTATGTAAATTTGAAATGTAAATTAATTCTTTTTCCCCAGCCCCCCAACACAGTATCAGAGCAGTGATGTGGCCCTCCTGCCAAAATGTTTGCCCACCCCAGATTAGTCACAGTCAATAGATTCAACTTATACATTACATGCAATTTCACATACTAAAATCGCAGCAGACTGCTTCTTTGCTAAAAATCAACATTAGCAATTTCCAGTGGAGAAAAGGAATTGAGATGGGGTGGTTAGCTATTTCTTCACCCAAAAACCGCATAAATGGGTCTGACTAGAAGCTGCTTTCAGCAAAGAAGTGGGTCATCATGGGTTTCTTACACACACTGCTTAATATGTAGTTTGGTCCTAACCAGACTTATAGGAAGCATTCTCACAGCAATTCTCTAGTATGGTGATAAGTCTAAGCTTACCACCAGAAGCCAGCAGTGATAATCTCTCTGTTGCTTCCTTTAACCTTCTCTTTATATTTGGCCCTGTAACACTGCACAAACAGTACCGCTATAATCCTCCCACAGAGAGAATTACTGAAGCCAAAGGTCTCTGTGGTTGTGCATTAGCCAAACAAATCTACAAGTTGCCACCTATCTTATGACTAAAAATATTACACTGAAAGACTTTCTGTTCTCTTAGTGTTAGAGCAAACAGTACTTTCCGGTAAGTCCTAAAATAAGTACTTTACCCAATTCTGCCAGATGCCCTAAGCTGCAGAGTTTTGAGTTGTGTGCTACAGCAATAAAGTAACCTGAGTGATAGATTGACCTGAAGTTAACCATAATGGATAATTCATAGATTTTGCATTTCGGAAAGCAACTAGACAATTGTAAGAAAAGTTGAAATCTGTTTTGAAAAGTTTGAGATTGCCTCTAATTCTTATGCATTCATTTCACTCCAGAGAAACCTTTAGGTTGGTGAACTTACCAGAGATGGCCAACTTCTAGTCTGCATCCAGACCTATACCCTAAAACTTAGCCCCTAAAATTTTTCTGTTCCCCAAGTGCCTGTCCATAATTTTATGAAAAATATGGCAAAAAACTACTCACTGTTTCATTCCGGGGGGCACAGGGAAAGGTTTGCAAAGACATGTGATACATTCCATGTTCTTATGCTACATCTCTTTGGTTTCTGTATGTTAACTATACAAACTTCATATTACCCACAAGCGTTGGGCCTTGTGGAACAGATGGAGCTTCTCCCCCTTTCTGAAGAGCATAGAAGATCCAGAGAATACACAAAGTGATCACCTATGAATTTCAATGAACTATGTCAGGCCTACCAACTTTCAGAAGCTCTTTCCACTATATACTAGCTGAAAAGCTGTCTTATGGTTTTTAAACTGCTTTAACTGTGATGGTTCATTCCAAAGACACCTGGGAAGTGAAGCTGGGCAAGAGTGGAAGAACTCATTAGAGAGTTAGTCATCTGCAAACAACAAGTTTGCAGATGACTAGATGCAAATGCATCTAGATGCAAATGACTAGATGCAAAGTCTGCAGATGCAGATCCTAGTCATCTGCAAACAACAAGTTCCAGGGTTTTCTGAGAATGACTTAAACCAATTTACTTCTGTAATATAGATACGCACCAGGTATATGTCAGGAGTCTCCCTCTGGAGTGCAGTGCGAAATTATTCCAGAACAGTTCTTTTGAAAGGCTACTGAACTTCATGGGACGGTTGCAAAGCATATTATCCATGGCTTGCAACCTCAGGGGTTTACCCCCCTCCCATGCACACTTATGGTATGCTGAGCATACTATCTAAGTGCTAAGATGCAGATGCACCTGTGCAGCTTGGTGTGCTTTCATCATAATATCATGTGCTACTGAAACATTTAAGCTTTAATGCCTTACACAGTACCCACATGCTACAATTCTGACAATTCCTGGTCACATCCTCTTAAAGCTCTGCACTCACCGGTCTTTAGAACATGGTCTTTAGAACATTCATACACCAAGGATTGTGTATACACCACAATCTTTAGAACATGCTCTTTAGAACATGCATACACCAACAAGGATTTCAAAGGGACCATACTGTAGAAAATCTATTCATGATCCCAAGATGTTAGAAAAGGCAAGACAATCTCCCCAAATTCTCCTTCAAGGTTCACCTGGTCAAATTCAACAGATCTGAGGGAATAAGCTCTGATTCATTCACCAGTTTTGGGAAGACTGTCACTGAAGCAAGGAGACCCAGCTATGCTGTACCCACAGGTGCTGAACTGAACTTCCTCCTACTCGCAATAACCTTGGAAAACAGAGATCCTCAAGGCAAAACTCACCCACACTGCACCAACAACAGCCCCCCCCCATGACATCCAAGTTCAACACTAAGCTTCTCCCCAACTTCTGCAAGTCAAAACTTCCCCTACTGCAGTAGCCCAAATCCAAAGAAAAAACCTTTGATAGCTCCTCCAGGGGCTGGATCCCACAGCATCACCTCTCAGCCTAGGGAACAGGGACTGCACTGTGCGCATGATTGAGAGCCTACGTCTACTCAGAAGTAGTCCCATTGCCTTCAATGGGGCTTACTCTCAAGAAAGCGTGCACAGGATTGCAGCCTGGATCAAGCACCAGTGGACAACTCGGATCCCCAGTTGCTGAAGCAGAAGGCACTTTTCAGGCTACACTCCTGATGCCTCCACTGAGGAGTTAGTTTGTTTCCAGTCCAGCCAGACCAACACAGCTGCCTGGGCAAAGTCTGCCGGAAAGACTCAGCCCCTTCCAAGGCGGCCACCGACCGGCCGCCTGCAGGAGAGGCTCCCCCGCACCCACCCCTGGCCTCGCGCCCACGAGCCCGGCTCACCTGGTCACCAGCGTCCTCCCTCTGCCCAGCTGCCTCACGTCCATGGTGCGAGACGCCCGAGGCTCGCCTCCGCCTCCTCCTCGCCGTCGTTCTCGTCCTCGCCCCGTGGCGGCGCGCTCAGGCAGAGGCGCAAGACTGAGGGAAAGCCGGAGCCGCCGGCGAGGCAGCGCGGACACCCCGTCGGCGGCGTCACGTTTCGCTTGGGCGAGAGAACTCGCAAGAGCAGCCGCAGCTCGCCCACCGCCAGGATGCAGCTGCTCTTGCGCGCGGAGTCCGCAGCGCGCGCTCATCCCTCTCCAGGGGACTTCCCGGGCGCGCAGGCGCCGCGGGGGCTTTAAAGGCGCAAGTTCCCGCCTGGCAGGCGCAGCCAAAGTGGGGGGCTTGGCTGGAGAAGGGCGCCCATGCGCGCAGGAGAGAGTCACTACGGGCCCATGGATGGGGCAGGGCCTGCTCTTTGGACCCCTTCCCAAAGGTAGGGGAGTGGGGGGTAGTGGAGGAGGTAGAGAGGGGACAAATCGGGGCAGGGGGCACAGAAAAGGCTTTTCAGCCCACCCAAGTCTACTGGGCTTCCCAGTGCAGAGCCCAGGGCTACCTGTGCACGCAGCATTGGCAGTTAGATGTGGCAAAATAGAAAACCAAACACACTCCTAAGGGCCCAATCCTATCTCGCTTTCCACCCATGCAGCTATGCACCTCATTCTGCAGTAGGGGGGCAAGTCGCAGGGGTCTCCTCAGGTTAAGGGAACATTGATTCCCTTACCACAGGGCTACACTGCAGCTCCATCTGCACTGGAAAGTTGGACCCTCAGGGCCCAATCCTGACAAAACTTTCCATCCCCGGTGCAACCACAATGCAGCCCCAAGATAAGGGAACAAATGTTCCCATACCTTGAGGAGACGTCCGAGACTGCCTCCCCACCACAGGATGCAGTGCATGCCCCATTGGCTCGCGTGCACCAGCGCTTGAAAATTGGATAGGATTGGGCCCTCAGCCTTCTCTAAAATCTTTTAAAGACAGAAAATCAATGCAGAGAATTAGCACCATGCTACTGAGGCTCACACTAGAATGGAAAGTGTCCTGTGTGGACCAAAATTTACTCCTGCAGAAGCTCTGGGGTCCAGCAGCAGTGCCCCTAAGCTCCTATACTGTTTCCCTGAGCTTCGTGGTTAGCAGATCCACAAGCCAAAAAGCTACTGTAGCAGGCCAGTTTCCTCCTAGATTTGACACTGTGTTAAGGAGAGTCATATATGCATTCTTTAGTCCAGCCAAGGCAGCCTAGCTATAAGCAGCCACTGGCACCAAGCATCCCATGTAAGCAGAGAGTCCAGATGAGATCAAAAAATATAAGTCCCCAGAAAATTTCTGGGCCCCCTCCTTTGGCTTCTGGGCCTCCTTTTTGACACTGGGCACCATACAGATTACCCCCTTTATCTCCCTCTCATGGGCCCTGCAAAGGGACAGCCCAAGTCTGCACACATGGACCTGAGTCCCAGTGAGTTTGATGTGGCTTGCTCCCAATGAGTATGTTTAGGACAGTGGCCTCCCAGCATGAGCCAATGCTTTCTTCCATGGCTTTGCTGTGAGCAATGAGGATTACTCCAAAGGAGAAAACAGCTGTTAAATATGTTTGTTTGCCCCATCTCTTGCATTTCTTTTTTCTTCTTTCATCAGATGTGAGGCATTTTAGATGCATTGCATTCCATACCCAGTGTCCTTCGGACTGTCCAGTCACAGACAGGCAATCAGCTAAATTAACATTTAACCACAGAGGTGTGTGTTGTTGTTTTTTTGGAATTTAATGATCTTGGCAGAGGTAAGGAAGCAAAGGTATGATTTTTCAGCCAAGGAGCAGGGCAAATAGAAGGGAACAGATTGCCCACTGAAAAATACAGAAAAGTAGAGAGGAACAACATAGAGATGTAATTGTCACATGTGCAGAGGACTACGGGCTGATGCCTAGACCAAATGTGCAAAAACCCACTTGGCAATACGCATTTCCCACAAAATAACTGCATGTTTTGATGCAAAACCCTCATGGGTTTCCTTATCCATGAGACATTAGTGAGTTTTTGTCATAGAATATCTAAGCACCTTTTGCTCTTTTTACCTCTTAATCTGAGTTTGGAGGCTTGTGCATGGGTTTTTGAGTAGTTGCAAAACCCACATGGTTCTCAATAACCATGAGTATGGCAGGGGAAACTTGCCTATCCTAGAATGCCCTCATGGGGAGCCCCTAACCACAGTTCCTCCTCTCTTTGTTTGCAACTTTAAAGGGCAGCCCCCTCTCCCCCCTTCTTTGCTTGATCTGCTTGGGATGGCAGGGAGAGGAGAAGACAGAAGAAGCCAACAGGGCTTGAATCCTCTTCCCACTGGAGGGAGGAGAGGAAGTACCACCTGATTTTATTTCCCCATTCATGTCTACTCAGAAGTAAGCCTAATTGTGTTCAATAGAGCTTATTTCCAAGCAGTAGTGTACCAAGGGAGGGGCAAGGGAACCCACATTGGGTGTCAAATGTGCCACTGAGTGGCTGGTACACCTAGCCTCTCCATGGGATTCAAGAGGTAGAACATAAGAACATAAGAACAGCCCCACTGGATCAGGCCATAGGCCCATCTAGTCCAGCTTCCTGTATCTCACAGCGGCCCACCAAATGCCCCAGGGAGCACACCAGATAACAAGAGACCTCATCCTGGTGCTCTCCCCTACATCTGGCATTCTGACTTAACCCATTCCTAAAATCAGGAGGTTGCGCATACACATCATGGCTTGTACCCCATAATGGATTTTTCCTCCAGAAACTCGTCCAATCCCCTTTTAAAGGCGTCTAGGCTAGATGCCAGCACCACATCCTGTGGCAAGGAGTTCCACAGACCGACCACGCGCTGAGTAAAGAAATATTTTCTTTTGTCTGTCCTAACCCGCCCAACACTCAATTTTAGTGGATGTCCCCTGGTTCTGGTATTATGTGAGAGTGTAAAGAGCATCTCCCTATCCACTCTGTCCATTCCCTGCATAATTTTGTATGTCTCAATCATGTCCCCCCTCAAGCGTCTCTTTTCTAGGCTGAAGAAGCCCAAATGCCGTAGCCTTTCCTCATAAGGAAGGTGCCCCAGCCCAGTAATCATCTTAGTTGCTCTCTTTTGCACCTTTTCCATTTCCACTATGTCTTTTTTGAGATGCGGCGACCAGAACTGGACACAATACTCCAGGTGTGGCCTTACCATCGATTTGTACAACGGCGTTATAATACTAACCGTTTTGTTCTCAATACCCTTCCTAATGATCCCAAGCATAGAATTGGCCTTCTTCACTGCTGCCGCACATTGGGTCGACACTTTCATCGACCTGTCCACCACCACCCCAAGATCTCTCTCCTGATCTGTCACAGACAGCTCAGAACCCATCAGCCTATATCGAATTTTTTGATTTTTTGCCCCAATGTGCATGACTTTACACTTACTGACATTGAAGCGCATCTGCCATTTTGCTGCCCATTCTGCCAGTCTGGAGAGATCCTTCTGGAGCCCCTCACAATCACTTCTGGTCTTTACCACTCGGAAAAGTTTGGTGTCGTCTGCAAACTTAGCCACTTCACTGCTCAACCCTGTCTCCAGGTCATTTATGAAGAGGTTGAAAAGCACCGGTCCCAGGACAGATCCTTGGGGCACACCGCTTTTCACCTCTCTCCATTGTGAAAATTGCCCATTGACACCCACTCTCTGCTTCCTGGCCTGCAACCAGTTCTCAATCCACGAGAGGACCTGTCCTCTAATTCCCTGACTGTGGAGTTTTTTCAGTAGCCTAGCCTTAGAAGCTAGGTTTATCCTTCACTTCAAGTGGCCAGTAGACCTTGCCTCCACCTGGGGATCTTGAGGCAAAGGCCAGGTCTACCCATGGCTTTGAGCATCCTCCACTGAGTGTCAGTTACCCTAGGTACACCACTACACCCATTGCACCCATTGAAAGTGTGTATAGGACTGCAGCTCAAGTCATGGGGAAGGAGGCTCACAATTTTTCTCACAAATGGCTATGTCTCCACTTGCATTGGTTTCCTTGTTGAAAGTGTCTGCATTAAATGCAGGGCTTATTTCCATTGAGTTCTTTTTTCTTTACTTCACTAGTTCTTTCATAGAGACCACCTTCCAAATCATGGCTGAAGATATAGAAGGGTGTGTGTGTGTTGCTCCCACTCTCACTTTGGTTTATTCTCTCTCCAGTTCCATCCAGAGTTCTTTGAAACGCCATGAACTTAAAGGTACGTGTGAACATGTATACATGAATTAATGCATAGGGTTTCCTTCCATTGAGGAATTTTTCTTTCTTTACCCAACTTGGTTCACAGAGGTTCAGATGGCTTTCTGAACATCAGGGATGCATGTCTTATGCGTTTTCCACCTGCTTTTGGAGGTTAAATCAGGAATAGCAGCCTCTAGGTGGAGAGGGAACTGTCAGAGTTGCTGGGCTCCTCTATTGTACAAAAAGTTGACGTCGGCTCCTTTTCCCAACATAAAATAAGGTGACTAAAAGGGGGGAATGGATGCAGAGCCAGGGAAATGCACACCTGAAACAGTGTGATCCATACCTACACAGAAGCAAGTTCCAATATATTCAATGGGGCTTACTCCTGGGAAAGAGTGTATAAGATGGCAGCCTAGGCAGCAAGAGTAAGGTGGAGGCCTTTCTGCCCCCCCCCCCTGTAGCTGTGCTTGCTTACTAATAAAAAGTAATGCTTCCTGCACAAGCTCTTGAACATTATCCTCTTTACTATTATTTTTTTCTATGTTCCTTCCTTCAAAATAAATTTCAGGGCGAAGCCCCAGCTTTGAATGTACTTGCTGTTTGTATAATTAGTAAAAGACAAAACAAGAGACTTTTTTGCTATCTTGGGGCCTTCATGAGTACACATAGTATGCCCTGAAATTAGAAAACACATTTCAAGCTAAAATCAAAGACATCTCCTGACATACATTTTAAGGTTCCATTTCAAGTGGAACCTTGCTGTGATCGACAGTGCAGATTTGACTGACATCTGCCAGAAAAAGGCCTTCTCTGCCATGGGACCTTAGAGTGGTCTAATGGATATTAAGATGGCACAGGAAAAAATGGGATTCAACAGTCACCGTACATGTGCACTTACAAATATAAAGATTGTTTAGTAGGATCAGGGTTAGCTTTAATCCCTGACGTGCTGCAATTGTAAACAGTCTCTTACAACAGAATGTGATGAAACCAGGGAAGATTGAGGAGACCCTCAACAACACTGTCCATTTGGGGCAACTGATTTGCCTATCCTAACCCCTTACTGATATGTTTTGAGAAATAGATCTTCTACTAGACTCTTAAAACACTATATAGACATGGACTGTTCTTTACTTCCAAGAGCCCAGGAGTTCAAATTTAAAGGCTGTTTAAAAAAATAAAAAAGCTGGTGGGAGCATGAAAACCCCTTATAGACCCAACACATTTCAGGCTGGAGTCACTCTTCATCAGCGGAATATTTTTGCAAATTAAAATTTTCTTGTATGTGCAGTTGGAGGAGTTTTATGCATAACATCCTTGTTCTGCATGGAAAGTATGCAAAATAAAGCAGAAGAAACATTCAATTTATTTGCTTAAAACCATAGGTCGCCGCAATACATCAAAAGAAAAACAACAACAAAATATATAACAATAACCAATAAAAGCACTCATCCTTAAGATTTATGGAGTTTTGCACAGATCTTTTTTGTGGCTTTAGCAAACTTTGCTACTTGATAGGTGATAGTAACATCTGTACCCGCAAGCAAACTGCATAACTGAACAGGCAAGGGTCTATCATGCAGTAGTCCAAGTATACCGGCAAGGAATTAATTCCTAGGATGTTCATACAAGGGACAACTAAATAAATAGTGAAAGATATCATCAGTAACCCCTAGTCCACATAGACAAACTCTTTGATAAAAGGGGGTATTATTATATTTCCCCTCCAACCAGGCCGATGGCATACATTGAAAGCGAAGGGCCGTAAATGCTTTTTGTAACAGAGCAGCAGTTAAATTTATAAAATAATTTTTCAAACCAAAAGATGTTTTATAAACATGAAACCAAAATGCAGATGACATTTGGGAAATGATACATAAATCCATCCTCTTAGAATAAAGGCTAATTTTTTCTTTGAGCAACTTCTTGATTTCATTAGTAATAAGAGTAGGAAGGGACTCTACATTGAGTCCATATTCATCCATTATAGGTCTAACCAAATTTGCCCAAGACTCTTGTGAAGGATTTTGAAGTTGTTCTAAAAAATATTTCTTTGGAAGGCGGGAATCATTCATGGAGTTCAATTTTAACCAATACCTAATGAGTGCAATATGACAGCTAGCTTCAATTGAAATCAATCCCACCTCAGCTCTTAAATATACAATTGGCATTGCACAGGGAACAGATAAAAGAGATTTGTATAAAAGAATTCTGGGCCAATTCCAAAATAGGGGACTTTGTATATCCCCAGACCTCAGCCCCATAGGTTATTTGAGGAATTATTTTTTTAGCAAACACCTCAAGAGCTGGAGCAACTAAACTTCCCCCATGAACTCTAGTAAATCGAAGGAAGAAACATTAGATATGCTTCTTGATTACTATAGTACTTTTGCTGTAACACACAAGAGCAATGTCCCTTTGTCTTGTGAACTATCTTCTGTATGGAAAATATGAAGTGAAGAGGATTCTTACAACGCAGGCCTCCCCCACTCCCCACACCGTTTACCATTACCAAGCTTGTGAAAGCTTCTGTCATTTCTTTTTTTTTAAGCAGTGGGTTATACAGACAACTTACAGCCTGGGCCCAGGGAGCTTGCCTCATATGCTGTCATTAAAATAGCAGCAGCAGGTCTCTTAGACCATCTCTCCCACATTCAAGGCCTGTTGGATCCCCTGGCTGTATTTGCCTGAGGTGTTTTGTGCATACTCTTAAAGTGAAAAGCACAAATCCTAATTCCTTGTGACTGTATGATTCACCAGGATTGTGTTGCTTCTTTCTTGTACTGTGTCATGTGGTTTATCTTGTTCACTAGTCCTCATTACCTGAGATAAACTTGAGTCTGGATAATGAATATAAACAGTTTGAGTGCCAGATGGAATTCAGTGTCCTTTGCAGTCACCCAACCTGCAATTTTATGATTCTGCTTCCTTTAATTGGAAAGCTTGCTGACACAAAACAAGCCCTGGTACACCCATTTAAGACACATGACCACATCAAACCTTTCCAGAAGTACTATGGTAATAATGAGAAAATTCTGGTTAAATAGATCTTTATTTTTAATGTCAGTGTTAACTTGAAAGACTGATACAATATCCACAATAGCATCTTCCTACAAAATGCAAACAAATAACATACTTAATGTTTTCTGAAGTTTGTACACAGTACGTAAAAATGCTGCTCATTCAGTACTCTTTCATGATCATTGCTTTTCCATCTGAAATTTTTAAAAATCTAAAAAATAGATTTCCTTTATTTTTCACATCTGCTTTCTAAGTAAATGCAGTATAGCAAATAAGGCATCTATAAAAGTTAGGTTCCACATCAAAGTTTTGGACCACTGTTTAGCAGTTCTAAGATCTAACACAAGTCACTGAAAAGTTAAGGACTGTTTCTCATAGAACTTCTGTGTACTATACATTTTTACATTACTGCGAACTGTCAGCATCTGTTTAATACAGAGGCTTGAAAAATGCATTGATTTGCATACTACACTAAATTTGTACTACAAATTTAAGGCCTTCCCAAAATTAGTGTATGCACTCACATCTTTCCCACCTAATTTTCCTTTACATTGTTGGTCAGTGCTGTGAAACTGTATGAGGAAAACCAGGGCATTTAACTGCCTTTCATTGTGTTATAGTGCTGGCTTCTCTGTCCTCTCTGATTAGAAGACTATCAAATTACTGTCAGCCAGTAGGGCCTGAAGCTTTGAAGTTCGTTTGAATCACAGTGAAAACCTGGGCATCAAACTGTGTTCTGTGTTTACAACAGCAGAGAGAACTGTAAAGCTTTGAGCTTTCCAACTTTTGGAAAAGCAAAGTGCTGAAGTTATTGTGGATAGTTATCCATACAATTTGCCTGTACAGCTAAGATTGTAATAAACTAGCATGCAGTAACGCTACTACCACAGGCAGCTTTCCTTTGCTTTCCATTGCAGTTCTAATGTGTGCGTTATAAGGGAATTGAAACTCAAGTATTGGAACAAAGGCTCCAGCCAAGATTCAAGTTCTATGTTAAAATGCTGCAAAGACATTAAAGTATTGTGCCTCCTGTGCAAAAATTCTCCTAGTTGACTATTTGGTTTAGTGTCCACGGTGAGTGTGCAGTCCAAAAATTCTTGGTCAGTATTTGTTAGGACCTTAAAGGAAAAAGGACAAAGATATTAGTTGTAAAACTATATGCCTAATAAAGGTTTGTTGTATAGAAAAAGGACAAATATGTTATGTAAGTCTACAGAAAACGCAGAGCTAAACAAAAATCAAGATTCTGTGCTTTATAAACAAAACTTAGAGCCCAATCCTATCCTTCCCCCCACTTGCTGGTGCAGCTGCATAAAAAAATGGGTGTACTGTATCTGGGGGGGGGGATTAGGAAGCTTAAATCCCCTTACACCTCTATAAGCTTCTAGACCCACAATGGGTCTCCTTGGACTTGTGCTAGCTATTTCACTAGACTAGTGCAAGTCCAAAAGGAGAAAGCAGTAAAGGAGGCTGCAGGAAAGGGGGAAGTGATCTGGTGTCTTTTATGTGTTCTTAAGCCTACCATGAGACTAGATATTTTGCATTTCCTCTGACTCAGCTGTTTTTTTTTTAAATTATACTCTGCTGAAAAACTCTTGAGTTAAAAAACACACAACTCTGCTGGTTTTTTCACGATACCTACTGTGCATGTGTGTGTTTTCTGCTTATACATTTGTTGATCTTAAATAATGTGCCACAAAACTTAGTTGTTAATTGCTGCTACAGACTAAGGGCTCAATCCTATGCAGTGCACGCGAGCTCACCTCTGGCATGCACTATCGCAAACATGCTGTAAGGCACATCTGTGGAGGTTAGAGTCAGCCCAGCGCTGGAGCTGACCCACGCTGGAACAGCACCAGTTGGAGGTGGCGATCAACTGCCACGAGCTCCATATGAAGCTTCACTGGATCCAGAGCCCCATGTTGGGCTATGTAGCCCAACAAAAGGCTTCTTGTTTCTGCGCAAGCTAAGCAGCCGCCTCAGAGTCGAGTAGCCCCATTGCAGGGCTACTTCCCTTATGCAGGGGAAGAGGACAAATGTCTCTATCTCCCAAGAAGCTGCTGGCAGCTGCCTGGTTGGCCTCAGGATGCCGCAGCAGCCATTTTTGGCACCATGGCAGCCCTGCATGCCAGGCAGCTCAAGATTGGGCTGTAACACAGCTAGCTTTGAAGTTGATACTAAGGATCAAGCTAGGGAACCCTTTGAGAATCTGATGAAATCTATGGACCCCCCCCCCCAAATGCACATAAACACATATACATAATTTTTGGCACCTGGTTCACAGACCCCCAAGTTAAGAACCCCTGCCTTAATTTTATAATTATTAAAGTGTAAACTTAATCTTCTATTTCATCCAGTGCAGTGGCTCCCAACCTTTAGCAGCCTGCAGAACACTGAGGCAAACATTGGAATTGTTGTGGACCACATGCAACCCCCTCATCCAGATACCCGCCTATAAGTCGATCTCAGATAAGTCAAGCGCAGGTTTTGAGCAAAAAAAAAAAATCATGGAATTTTCTATGACCCTCGGATAAGTGACTTTACCTGAGCCAGATCCTGAAAAATAACTTACCACTAATTGTTACCTAAGAACTGTACAGTCCCTAAATTATTAAAATCATAGTAAAAGATCATAAAATACATTTTTATTCTTTTTAAATTCTGGTCTTCACCACCTTTTTGTAAACACTATCCGTGCACTGTAAACAACATACCAGTAGAAAAGTGGTTCCTAACCTGGGATTCATGTACTACCAGGAGCACTCAACAGGACCTTTAGGGGTATTTGAAAAAGAATGGCATAATGGCAGAAAAAGGCAGGTCATGCTCCAAAATGCCAGCAAGCATTGTGCTGGCAGGGCCAGCAAGGCAGGAAGGAAGGTAGCTAGTTGGCTGTGAAAGCCCCACCAATAGCTAGTTTTTGGTCATCAATTCATCTATGAACCAGTGATTGAAAACCAGCACAGTAAAAAAGCTGAAACATAATATGGAAAGTCATCAATCACCCAGAATTTCTCAGCTCACTTCTGGTGCAAAACAGTGCAAAGGCAGAGTCTTCTGTTCTTCAAACAGATAAAAAGAGAAAACACTGTGATACATATATGAAGTCTGGGCTTTCATATAGAGGAGATGAGGGCTTGTATTATTAATTACAAACATTTTGCTAATATGACGGGTACAATTTATGGAAATGGGCTGCCAAGGGATGTGCAAGTGAAAAAGGTTGGGAACCACTGCAGAACCATGAATCAAATCCACCTTTAAGGTGTATGGTGTGTTAAGCCAGAAGCTCTATGTACAACATACAACCCATAACTGGGAGTGTGCAATTCAATTCACAGAAGAGAGATGCAGCTGCATATATTTGCAACCCTTTTTACTCAGAAGTAGTAAAAGGGTTGCTTTTTACTGCTTTCCATGGGTGTTATTCTTAAGTAAGGGTGTGTCGCGGGTTGATCCTCAGTCCTGACAATTTGCTGGCTGCATAGTAACAGGCCTGAAGCCTTGGCCATACCAGAGCAGCACAGCATCCTGGGAGCCTCATGCTGATGCAATATCTGGTGACATGCATCAGGTGACTTCATGTGAGTGTGTGTAAGCGTGTGGCAGCACCTGCACAGTCAGCATGACTGTGCAGTATTTCCTGCACCCTGATTGGATGTAAGAAGTATAAGTTCCAGCAGGGGCAAGCAAAGAGTGTGGGAGAAGCAGAGCATTGTGAGCCGGAGGCTACGTTGGTTGGAACAGTGGATCGTGTACCGTTTGTACTATTTGGACTCTGTAAATATCTGTACATAGTAAAGGAGGAGTGTGGTGGAGAACTTCTGCCTTTGAGTCTTTTTTCTCGCCAAGGGTGATAGTGCTTGGCCTTGAGGCACAGAAACGAAAACTGCTGTGCAGCTTCCTGCGTGCCAAGCCGTTGGCGGAGCTCCAGCAGCGGAGCGGAGCTGTTCCGGAGCGGCCTGGGCACAACGCAGCTCGCAACAGGTGCACTGAATTGTAGCCTGCTTCAGGTGGAAAGGAGGATTCCCATCCTGATGTTTCAAAAAACAGATCTCTGCTAAAGGCTTGCATTTAGCAAAACAGAACAGCATTTGTGAAATGGAGCAGTGGAGAGGTTAACTTTGGCTGGAATTTCCCAGGGAAGTTACTATACAAACTAATCTCTGCATTGCTTCTAATGACTCCCAAGAAACAAAGCTCTGCCCTCTGATTGACCTGGAGATAAGGCAAAGTGATAATTGGAGCTTGATTACTTGGCAAAAATTTTTGGTTACTATAGGCTACATATAGCACCTACATATATCTACATATAGGCAAGTATCTACATATAGGCGAGTAGGTAGATACATGCACAATGAGATTACCAAAAATTAAAAGACCTGATAAATGCATAGGAGATATGGCCTCAGGCCTGGAAAGAAAGGTATTGTAAAAGTTCACCACCTGGAACCAAACATGTATCTAAAGCCAGAATGGAATACTGTATCAAGTGCAGAGTGCACAAGCTATGAGTGATATGTATTGGAACAGATTGTGCAAATGTTACCAGGTACAAACTCAGTAACTAACCTTTTACAACAGCAGAAGATTGTTATAGGACCCTCCTCTTCTAATCTATATCTTCCAGAACTTGGTAAATCTTTGCATTGTGCTATAAATGCATGAAGTTCTGTCTCTGGAAAACCTTCTTGCTGGAAATGCTAAAAAACATTTTCATATCAAAAAAACTTTACGTAAATGCAATTCCAAATATGAGTCTCCCACATCCAAGCTTAACACAGCCCATCACACCACACTAGACCTTGAAGATGGAAAGAAGTAAAAGCCACCCATGGGCATTCACCCTAGCAACTATTTGCACTACATCAACCCTGTTTTACACAGTGGATTTTACTGTACCAGGTATGGAATTGGCCTAGGACATTTTGCCATCCCAGCAGCTGCAGTGCATAAATCTCAGAGTGCCAATTCTGTGGAAAGAACCCATACAATCAGCCTTGCTGGTTGGGATAATTTACATGCAGTGGCACTGAGATTATGGAACTTTCTGCCCTTGGACATAAGACTCCATCACTACCCCTGCTCTGGCTGAGACTGAAAATGTTCCTGTTTAGGTTTTGGAACCTAAGTAAACATTATTCTGCTATTAAATATTCAACAATGTTCTACTATACTATATATTATCCTATACTCTACTACAAAAACACTTAAGATTCTACTTGAGTTTTTTGTTCGTTATGCAGTTCTGTTCTTGCTTGGTTTGGCTGATGCTGTGTCTTGCTTTTGTTTTTTATTTGCTGAATTCCTTTTTTATTTTATCTTTTTTTTATCATTTTAGTATGTTGTTAGCCACTTTGAGCACCTCCCTAGTGGATGCGAAAAGGTGGAATATAAATATTTTAAATAAATACATAAGTAGGCAGCTCCCATCTAGCTAGGAAAACATGTAAATGGCACCCCTCTTAATCCTTAAAACTATGGACCAAGAATATCTGTCAGTTTAAGTCTCTTCCTGAAATAAATTAGGATCTGTTTAACAACTGGAACTAAGATAAATGTCACATCACATTATAAACAAAAAACTGAGTTCTCCAAAAATTGTTGGAGCTTTAATATGATCCCACTGTCAGGTTCCATGGCTACCTTTAATCTTTATAAAATAGATTGGGGGAAATAATCTGAAGATGCTTAAAGCTAGATTTCTGAAGTTCCCACCCGGATATAAAAGTATTTTAAACATATGTTCTTTCCAAAAAAGAAAACCCAAAATTATAAGGCCCATGCATACCTTAACTGTTTCATATGTATCTGTAATAAGGGCAATGAAGAGACTCAGCACCATGTAGATGAACAGGCTGATGAAAGAGTAGAGGTAGATCCGACTAAATAACCAAACCAAGTAGCTTTTCTGCTGCATTTTTGCAAATGTGGCAAACATGTCATCTCCATTTATCAAAGAGAACAGACATTCAGAAACCATGTTCAAGGAACGGAACTTCAAGAGAATGGGCCAAAAACAAAAACAAAACCAGTTATTTATAAGATCTTCTTATTGCTTTCAACAGACCTGTTTACTTCAAAGACACAATTTACTTTAGGGACCATTTTCACTCTTGAGTACTAGAATCAATGTCAGTGCCAGGTTACTGGGGACTTATGGTAAAGTCCAGCACTAGCCCCTGGTGGAGCACTACACCTACCCCTGTGACTGTTGCACTGGACACTATCACTGCTCCCACTGCTGTGGATTCCGGGGTCAGCCTGGTCAGAAGAGCCTCTGAGGGACATGGGCCTTTGATGAGTGTCTGACCAGATTGACCTCTGGTACCAGCCATGCCTAGAGCATTAGCATTGGAACAGCTGATTCACAACACAGATGAGGGCACTCTGCTGTAAAAATAATTAACATTCTGCAACCTGTACTAATTATTCAAATTGACCTATTTCTTACTTTGCATAATTTATTTTATGTCTGCTAGTCCTGGGGGAAGGACAAAGAGCTATAGGGACTATGGCTCATTGGCAGAATGCTTTTCATGCAACAGGTACAAGATTCAATTCCTAGTATCTCTAATTAAAGGATATCAGCAAGGTTGGCAAAGCCTGAGGCAGTGGAGAGACCCTATCAGAGCTCCCTGATGGTCTCTCAAAGTAACATGTCTAGATAGATAGACATGGTAGTAATTCTCTGACTTAAAACAAGGCAGTTTCATATGTTTGAGGAGGCAGGAGGTCTGGTCTAGAGGGTAGAGCCTCCATTTGCCTGAAGATAACATCTGCAGGTCGCCTGTTCAAGGCCACCGGCACCTTTAATGGTGAGATCTTGAAGCAGCTGATGAGCCGAGTTATTCCACCTGCCCTCTGGCGTGAGCAAAGAAGTGTCTTGGCTGCCCTCCATGTGAGAGATGAAGGAGCTGCTTGTCAGCTTGCGTGGGAGGAAACTGGAGGCCAGAATGTGATACCAGATCAGAAAGATCCATCTGAAATGTTGTGGTTCTTGAAAGATAGAACCTTTCTTCAATTGTAAAAATTCCTACGGGAATTTAGAACAGCCTGTCTTTGTAAACCGCCTTGAATAAAGTCTGAGGAGAAATCTGACGACCAAGAAAGGCAGTATATAAATATAAATACCTGTATTATTATTATTATTATTATTTGAGGAAGCTCACCACCCCTAACCATACAAACCCTAGTCTCTTCTCTCACTTCTTAAACTTCTTTCAGTATTATCTGAATTACGTATTTTAAAATATTTTGTTACAGTGATAAGGACCAGAAATTTGTTTTTTTCCCCCTCGTAAATGAAAGTTGAGAATCTCAAGAAGCAGAAGTCTGTTCACAATACCACATTTTGCACCTTTTCTGTACTCTCACAGAATTGCAAAGTATCCGTAGCCTCAACCCAGATCAGTACAGGCATTCTCAAAACCAGAAGGTAAGTAGCGGGGGGGGTGTGTGCATGCATGTGTGAAGCTGTTTTTGACAAATGGACCTGAGACCAAATAGGGCCTGTTCAGTTTGGGTTCCATTCATTTCAAATGAATCTGATAGTGCACAAGTGGGTATGAATGAGTACAAATGGAGCTTATGGTTTGGAACCCTGTTCCTTACCCACTCGTTTATATTTCTTTTTAAGCAAAAAGAAACTCTCTTACTTTAACTTGTCTTTCTCTGCTGCCTGTATCCAGGAAAAGCTGTTGGGTATTCAAGATGTTGCATGCCAGGAGGCAGCTGCACACTAAAGCTCTACCTACAGCTGACACAGATGGTGGCAAAAGACAAGAGAGTGGAGAAAAAAATCCTGTTAGAAAAAAACAGGGTTCCAAAAATGAATCTGGACATTCCAAACAGATTTCAAAATGAATAGGGCAAGGAGTAAACTGAACGTGGAAGCTCCCAAACTGAACAAGGCTCTGAAATGAAATATTTCTCAGCACACACCCCTATTTAGTAATAGTTGTTACTTCTACAGGGTTGTTCAAATGTGGTACTGCCCACACGTACAGAGGCATATTCATGCTTGTGGGTAGACAAGGAGTCATCAGCCCCTACAGATACACTATCAGCATACATATCTCCTGCCATTGTAAATATCTTTAGGGAAAAACATAAAATTTACAAGAATTCGAAACATGTAGATGCAGGACTTTAACTCATACAGTACCTTAACATGATATGGGCCCAGCACAATCCACCCACAGAAACAATAGCCCAGATAAATCATAGCAGCACAACAGCAAAAACGAATGACATTGGGCAATGCTGCACGTAGTGTTAAAATAAGCAGCTGTAAAAAAAAAAATGCAAAGTTGTTCATTAGATTTCAGCTAGGCATCAGTGCAGTCAGGTTCTAGCATAAAACAAAATAAATACCAATAGCACAGAGATCCCAGGAGATCCTTACATTGTACTTCTGAAAGAAACCTAGGTAGCGAATCACTCCAAGCCACACAAGCATGGTGGAGGTTCCTAAGAGGATACTGCAGACATCATAGCTCGTTAGACTCTGTAAGAAAAACAAGAAAGAAAATCTGAAAGGGGATCAGCCACTTTCTAGATGTACAGACCCAGCAGCTGTTATGAGTCAACTCAAACATGTGCTAGCGATATTGGTGGCGCAAGTCCAAGTTGATCCATGTCAGTGGATCAGACCCAGGAAAGAGGATGGAATGTAGTATGCAGCAGCGGATGCATTGGCTGCCCATTTGTTTCCGGGCCCAATTCAAGGTGCTGGTTTTGACCTTTAAAGTCCGATACTTCTCTGGACCAGGGTATCTTAAAGATCGCCTACACCCGTACAATCCGGCTCGTCCTCTTAGGTCATCAGAGAAGGACTTTTTACAAGTGCTGCTGCCTAGGGAGGTACGTGGGGCGGTGGCAAGAAATAGGGCCTTCTCAGTAGTGGCACCAACACTATGGAATTCCCTTCCCCTTGACTTAAGAACTGCTCCATCTCTTGAATCTTTTTGGCGAGGCCTGAAGCCCCTTCTGTTTAGACAAGCCTTCTGAGTTCCTGGCCTTTAAAACATCTTTTTAACATCTGTTAATATCTTTTTAAAAACCTGGTTACAGGCCTGATCCTTCTATGATATGCTGCTCTATGCTCTTTTACCTGACTACTTTTTATCTGACTACTGTTTTTATGATACATTGCTAATATGCTTTTATCTGTTTTTTATCTGTTTTATCTGTTGTTAATATGTTTAACAGATGTTGTTTAATATGTTTAATATGTTGTTTAAAATCTGATTTATCTGTTTTTAAATTATGTTTTTTAATTTGTTTTAACCTTTGTTGTAAGCCGCCTTGAGTCCCTCCAGGGAGAAAGGCGGGGTAATAATAATAATAATAAGCATCGTCACCAATCCCATCCCAGGACTGATCTGCCCTCCCTGTCACTGCCCCATTCCACTAACCCTCACCCTGCAACTCCTCTCTCTGCCCTCCCCTGCCCCATCCCACCCCCCTGCACAAGCCTACTTCCACTAGTGGGTCTCTGTTGATCCGCCAGCACATGTGGGATGGCTCTGGCCTTCTCACAGGTGTGCTGGTGGCCTTCACTGCCACAGAGTGCTTTACGGCTGCTTTGCAGCAATGTGTGCCAATGGAACTTGCATCCTACCTGCACTCATTGCAGAAGGGGATTGGGCTGTGTGTGTGGTGCAGCACATGCACCATTAAAAAAAAATTCATCTAGAACGCCCCTATATTGAAGGCCAACTCAGACAGAAGAAGTTTCAGAGAAGAATAAAAAGCTGGATTGGAAAAGCTATCTTGTTTCTCTTCCAGCATGCAAACAACTCACCTTAGCCTGTATTTCCATCTTTAGTGTTGAGCCAATGATGGTTAGCACATCACTAACAATAATCATGATATACCATCCATTAACGAATTCCATCTGATCACTGAAGGATACTTCTTTCTTATGATGGTGTAAAAAAAAGGACACAAATTCCTAAGGTGAAGGGAAAAGAAAAATTGCAATTGAGAAATTATTATTATTATTATTATTATCAACAGTATTTATATACCGCTTTTCAACTAAAAGTTCACAAAGCGGTTTACAGAGAAAAATCAAATAACTAAATGGCTCTCTGTCCCAAAAGGGCTCACAATCTAAAAAGGTGCAAAGGAATACCAGCAGACAGCCACTAGAACAGACAGTGCTGGGGTGAGGTGGGCCAGTTACTCTCCCCCTGCTAAAAAAAGGAGCACCCACTTGAAAAAGTGCCTCTTACCCAATTAGCAGGGGTAGTTACCCAATTAGCAGGGGTAGAAGTTGCAATAATACTTTCTTAGGTAGTATCTGTTGCATTCTAGAAAGGACAAAGCCAGTTATGAACAACAGAGCCTCTTTATTAACTCTTAGAATATTGAAACATGAGCTCATAGTCTTGATTAGTCTCTAGGCCAGCCATTTTCAACCACTGTGCCATGGTACACTAGTGTGCCATGAATGGTATGCAGGTGTGCCGCCGGAGTTTGGAGGAGGGTAATATATTAGTAGACCCACTAGGGGATGTGAGCCCCCACCAACAGCACAGCATGCCCTGTCAATTGTCAAAAAACTGATGGTGTGCACCGGGTGACACGAACCCTAGTGGTTTGTAACGCATATGCACAGTGGTTTGTATCTTTGTTTCATCTGGAAAGTTTCTATCAGACATTAATCTTTCACGTAGGTATGTCACATTGTTTCAAACTGACATCTTGCTTTGCTTCACTTCCAATTCTTTGGAAATGGCCCTTGCACCCAGTACTCTCTTAAGTCTTTCATGGACTTTCTTTTGTGATACTTCCCCAAATTATGATGTCATCAGTGTATGTTACTACACCTTCTAGCATCTGGTCTATAGTGCGGTTGAGGAATGCAGGTGCTGAACAAAGGTCAAAGGACAATCTTTAAAAATGGAATTTTCCAAAAGGTTTGTTAAAGATACAGATTTTGGGGTGTATGCAAAACTATCTTTGTGCAGTGTCTCTGCCAAAATCCAGATGATGCATCCAGTTTGCTAAAGAATTTGGCCCCTACTGCTTTTGATAATATTTTATTTCTTATAGATAGATAGAAATGGTCCCTCATGTTTTTCTTTGGGATTTATGTGCAGTTTCTTTCTTCTTAACAATTACTAGAGAGTGAACCCAGACAGTCAGTTCCTCTGTTTGATAATGCCTGCTGCTGTTAACTTTTATAGCTCTTCCTATAGTCCTTAAGGCTTGTGGAACATTTCTCATGGCATGTATCACAGGTACTACATAGTCCTGCAGTTGCATTTTGTATGCTACTGGGAGAAATCCTTGCCATTTGAATACATCCTCATAGACTTCTATCGGTGTGCTAATAACTGGGGTTTTTTTTTAATCTCCCTCTGCCTGTCTATAGTGAACATTCTCCTCACAAGAGCAAGCGTATGGACCCGAAAAGGATTGTTTACCTCTGGATATTACCACAGTCTTGCCAGACTCTTTTTCCCTCTGGCTATCAAAGCCAGTGCATATTCTACTGGTTCAGCCGTTGGTCTGTGCAGCACAGCATTTATGCACATGGGCCAGCAGCCAGGTCATTGTAAGCCAGTAAAAGTTAAGGTGAGGGCGGGCAGGCAGGCAGAGGAAGGAACAGGGGAGCAGAATAGCTGATGTAGGACAAAGGACCCCCATAAGGACTATGTAAACTCTTCCCAGGGCAAGTTAAAAGTTTGGCCCGGGTGGCACATCCGGCCCGCCACAAGATTTTAGCTGACCCCCAGCAACTTTTGTCAGAGCATTTGCTAATTTTTACTCCTTATATATCATATCTCAGTTATATTATTTCTGCAATAACAATAACAACAACAGTATTTATATACCTCTTTTCAACCAAAAAGTTCACAAAGCGGTTTACAGAGAAAAATCAAATAATGAATGGCTCCCTGTCCCAAAAGGGCTCACAATCTAAAAAGATGAAAAAGAACACCAGCAGACAGCCACCAGAAAAGACACTGCTGGGGTGAGGTGGGCCAGTGACTCTCTCCCTGCTAAAAAGAGGAGCACCCACTTGAAAAAGTGCCTCTTACCCAGTTAGCAGGGGTTAAGCACTGCATTGTTGCTTTGTAATTGTCACAGTTCTCTTTTGTTCTGAATCATATCATGTTGGTTACAAAAAAACAATCCAAGTAAAACATTCATTCATTTAAATTTCATTCATTAATTTATAAAACTTTTTTTTCAGCCTGCAAAAATGTGTGAAACATACTATGTGACCCTCATACTGACAAATTTGGGGGTTCGTGCCCTTAAACCACCTCTTCAACTGCCCCCCACCACCATAGGATGCAACAAGTACCTCCTTGGCATGTCTGCATTGGCGGCAGTTTAGAATGGATTGGGCTGTCAGTGCTGGAGAGAGGTGCACTTTCAGCTGTATACGCTCTGAAGCAACCACTCTGAGTCTATGCCTTTCCCTGGGTTTTCAAGCAACATGTGCCTTCCACTCCTATCACCATGTGCTGCTCCTGGTCTGAACCAGCCTCTCATCCAGCTGTACTCTTCCAATCCCCACCTGCTGGGAGTGTATCACAGGTGGCATTGTAAGAATTAACCCTATAGTGTAACATAATTCTATGTAACAACACTGAGACACTTAAAACTCACCCTCTGTAGACGAATTCCCTTAATCACAGATCGTGTGCATAGAATCAATGATGCTAGACATGTCAATATGACAAAGGCATCAAAGATCATCATATAATGGGTATTCTTCTGTACTGGAAAAGAAAAAGTATCCACAGTTAGTATTTTTATATACACGCTGGTTGCTTCCTTCCCTTGATTCATGCATGTTCATTCGTGCATGTATAGACAAAATGTTACTTGTGAAATTACAACAGTATTACCTGGACAAAAGTCTCCTTCCCATAAGGAAAGCTGGCTGCCGTGGAGAGGAGATTTATAATGTTCACTGATACTCAGTTTGGAATGGCCAAAGTTTCCAGTGAACCTGAGAGACTATGTCTTAATGTTCATGAAACATAAGCCTCCACTGAGATATCTATCACAACTGATGTTAGTAGTTGGTGGAGTAAGACAAAAACCTCCGTTAGAGGATCTCTATGGCCAAAACCAGACATTCTGCATATATGGCTGTGCCTTGAAAAAAAAATGCATTACCACCTCCACTCTCCTGCATAGCATTTATAGTATAAAACATATGACAAGTCACAATTGCACAGAGAATCTCCCTGTCCTACTTGATTGGTTGCTTCTAGTTAAGGTGGGTGATGTTGCAGTGAGATGACATGGCATCATACATTTTGCGTTGTTAAATGCTGCCAGGATAGACTCAGAGGAAACATTGGCTAGCTGATTTTGGCAGTGGCCACACACCATATCATCTATCTCCAGCCTGAGAGTGATAATTTTTGTGGTATATATAGACTGGGATGCAGTCTTACTTCAGGTGAGGTGTTGGCAGACAATCAGTAGCACATTGCTGTTTTTAACCTTACTGTGAACAAGTGAAGCTACCTTACTGTGAATCAGACCATTAGTCCATCTAGCTCAGTAATGTCAACACACTGACTGGTACTGGCTTTCCGTGGAGTCAGACAGGCCTTTCCCAACCCTAATAGCAGTCGGCAGTACTGGGCAAAAGGATAAAGCCTTTTCTAAAGCCTCTGGAGGTCCTTAAAACATCACCTCAGAAGACCTCCATCACATGACAGAGGCGGCAGCACTGTGGCCCGGACCACCACTGCAAGAAGGTGCCACAAATTATCAAAATTAAAATGACCTTTGACAAGAGATTTCACATTTCTTTAAAAGTCTCAGTAAAAAGACTAGGGATCCAATCCTGTCCCCTGCCATGCTATAGAACATAGCACACGCGAAAAAGGCAAGTTTTCTATGCTATGACGGGGGCAAAATGACCCGAATACTTACTTGACCCAGAAACATGCCAATCTTTACATTCCTTGATGGCAATATCATTGTCTAGACTTATTTTAATTCTTCCACTATGTGCTTTGTTATCAAAGATTATCTGTGAGGGAAAGAAATAGTAGTTATATTTATACTGTAAGCTAGGAGGTCACACATTATATTGGCATGCCATTAAGAGAGACTTGGTCTGAATAGTATTCTTCCAGCAAGGAAATTGTGTTAAAAAGACT
This sequence comes from Tiliqua scincoides, assembly GCF_035046505.1. Lineage (NCBI taxonomy): Eukaryota > Metazoa > Chordata > Lepidosauria > Squamata > Scincidae > Tiliqua > Tiliqua scincoides. The sequence continues at coordinate 139,419,455 of NC_089824.1, read as the reverse complement.
TTTTCTCAAGCTTTTGCTCTCAAACAGTTAAATTAAAACCAAAGAAAATAGCTGCAATTCAAAAATTGAGGGGATATATATGATGCCGTATGTGCAGGGCTTAAGCAAGCAGTGAGAGGAATGAGCATTAGAGGATGGTCAGAAAAGCTGACGGTCTATACCAGGGGTGTCCAAACTTTTTGGCAGGAGGGCCACATCATCTCTATGACACTGTGTCAGGGGCCAGGGAAAAAAAAGAATTTACATTTCAAAATTGAATAAGTTTACATAAATATATTAGAGATGGAACTTATATGAATGAATGAAGGTCTTGCAATAGCTCAAGGCCTACAAAAGGCCTTGCAAGAAGCAAGGTCGGCCTTTCATTCGCTGCCATTGCTGCATCACAGACGTGAAACAGTAAGCAGAGGAGGGAGCCCTCATTCCACAGCTCACATGAAGGGTCAAACAGTTGGCTGTCAGGCTGAGAGCAGTTGTGTCATGCCAGCGCGGGCTCCAGCAAGTCTCTGGAAGGCCAGAGGCTCATTGGAGACTGGGGGCTCCCCATGGGCTGGACTGGGAGTCCTTGAGAGCTGTAAGCAGTCCCAGGACTGGGGTTTGGACACCACTGGTCTACACCCATTAGGGGACCCACCAAGTCAAGCCAATCCTTGGTACTGGTAACAGTGATCACACTCATACCCTATCATAGGGCTGGTGGGAGGTGCCTTTGGAGGTCGAGTGCAGGGTTTGCCTAAAGGTCCTCAGCCTGGTACCAGCAGTGAGAATGTGTGCACTTTACCAGGGTCCAGTGGGGCCCAGCCAGACTGAACTCTCATATTCATCTGAGGTTGCTTATGCAAACCTATTTCCATATATCTAGATGAGGTTTCAAAACAGTGAGATTTTTCTGGAGCCAATCAGAACCTGTGTTAAATAGAGCAAACATTATGCACAGTGAGAAGCTGATCTAGAGCAGTGGTTCTCAAACTGGTGGGTCACGACCCACTAGTTCGTGTAACACTTCCCCCATCCCTTTAAGGGGCGGGGGAAGGGGAGGGAGGCAGCAACACAAACCCCAGGATCACGTTGCTAAGGGGGGGTGAGGGGGGTGCTTTTCACTTACTTTGAATGATGTAGGGCTGCAGCAAGCTGCAGGAGGTGCAGGGAGCCCTATGCAACTCTCAGCAGCGCTCCCCGACTCTTGGAATCTGCAATAAAAGCAGAAGTGCTTTTAAACCTGCAAAACATAAGTGCTTTGCGCCCACTTTTATTGCAGATTCCAAGAGTCTGGGAGCGCTGTGGAGGGCTGCGCAGGGCTCCCCGCACCTCCTGCAGCCTGCTGCCGTCCTACATCGTTCAAAGTGGAAAGCACCTCCCCTTGATCCCCTTAACAACGCGATCCTGGGACTCACACTGCTGCCTTAGCCCCTTCCCTGCAAAAAATTACTGAGGGAGTAAAGCTCCCTCAAAGTTTGAGAAACGCTTTTCTAGAGGCCTTCCTCTAGCGTACAGCAAACTTATATTGGAAATTTTATGACTTGTAGTTTGACAACCAGAGAACTGTCCCTTCCCATGCTCTGTCAAGAACTACAAATCCCTAGTTCCTGCTCCACAGACAGGAGGAACCAACAGGATGTGGCATCTGATTGACAGCAGACAGGAGGGAAAAGCACCAAATCAGAGACTGAATCTCAGTGGGTAAATGCTATTAGCAAATGCTAATAGACCCCAGAACATATGTGAATAAATAAAATAGGCTTGTGGTCTCCAGAGTATATATATGAATTGACACTATACCCCAGGGCCAAGGAACAGTGTATAAAGGAACATGTCTAGCCCTTAACAGGCCCCATCTACCACCTTCTTGCTGCTAACATAAGATGCAGCAACTGTGATGATGGGATACACCAGCAATTCGCTTTGAAATTATGTTGCTGGAGTCCTAACCCATCCAATAGTGTAGCTTGGGGGAGGGGCAAAACGGTAAGCACCACAGGCACCACAATTTGCAGTGTAAGCAGCCCCTCCCACTAACACTGGAGCCATTCCAGGCAGTGACAACAACATAGAGGTGCTCACTGAACATCTGTGCATTGCGATCACTGCCAGGAACAGCTCTGACAGTGAGTGGGAGGGGCCGCTTACACAGTGCTTTGGAGCGCCTGCAGAACTTACTGTTTTGCCCCCACTCTAGCTATGCTACTAGACCCATCTCCTCCTTAAGATGGCCCTTCAGAAAAATTACCTATTGGTGTGCTACAGTAAGATTCTTTAACTGCTACTTACTCTCAGAGTGAAATCATAGCAATCTGGGAGCTCATGGTGACGAACCGTCTGGAGATTAATGGCCTTCAGTTTGAATGTGAGTTGCACAGTCACAAGTCTGGAAGACAGTGTGGAATTTTACTTCACCATTACCCACAACATGCAAGCACACAAGCAGCTGATAGTCCACCTCACCTATGAAAGTCAAGAGTAAAGTTGAAAGGATTCTTCCTCAGGGTTCCATTTTTCAAGGGCAGCATTGGCTCTACGTAAAAACATTCTGCAAGAAGAAGATAGACCTAGTCTATGTGGCAGTATTCAGCATCTCACAAGGTAAAGAAGGATCTAGAATTGACAACTGGTGACCTCTTGGGCCAGAATTGGCTCCCAGTGGCTCTACCACAGGTTATAAAAACTTTGCTCACAGTTTCACTTGCAAGAAAAAGCAACCAGGTTCTTTGAATTTCAAATATGTGTTGCTGTATAGCAAATGTGTGTTCTGGACAAGTCAAAGAATCTTTGCCAGTCCAGAGGAGTTCCCCCAAGAAAAGTATTAGCTCCTCAAAACCTGAATATGTTTTTGAGCCAATGTTTACAAATCAGAAATACTTTGATAAAGGTATATTAACTAGTTAAGGACTAGGAACCATAGAAGTGCCTTCAAATCATGCTCCCATAAAAGATCATAGATACTCATCCCCTAATGCTTTACCCAATACGTATATTCAAGCCTTTAGAAATGTGTCTCTGATGCCAACTTCAGTACTAATTAGTGGAAGTTAAGATAGGTAGTTCTGAAACCCTCTCCTGACCTCCAATTTAGGATTGTTCAAAAAGTGTATGATAGGATCAAAGACTGAAGCTGCTGCTGCAGTGTAGATCACCAAATTCAGTTCAGATTATATGACTGATGTCTGCTTTGTGAAGTTGGTGAGATACTCCACATTATGTATTATCACCATTATTATTGAGAATATTTACTGCTTTTCAATGCACAATTTCTCTTTCAAAAAAAAAAAAAAAGACACTTCACTTCCTGTAGGGACGAAGAAGCAAATTTCACCTCTTGTACAATCATACTTGACATATAATATGCTACATGGCCACAGTTCAAAAAATTCCTTACTTCAAGTATCCAGGTTTTTCTTTTCATAAAACAATTTCCTTGTGCATAGGCATACATATGACTGGTGCTCTATGCATCTCAGAAGTCTACACTGATGTGATACTAAAGGAAAATACTTGGTGCTATATATTATTGACAGTTTTTCAAACTCGTATCAACTTTCTTCTAGCACACACACAAAGATTTGAGTAGTTAAGAATGTCACCAGTTTCAATTTCTGGATCAATATCAAAAGTATCATTTCCAGGCGAGATGGTTCCTCGCTTGTAGAAGTACTGGCATATTGCCATAGCTGTCTCTTCTGCTCCTTTCTTTTCATAGGCATGGTTTCCCACAGATATGGTTCGCAGCTGTAAATACTAAACCAAAAACAACAGCTAGTTAGTGCTACTAGGGCATCTGAGAACATTAACATTCAGATCAACATTAGCAGACCACATTTAAAGGTTACCTGGGCAGACCGCTTTAGGGCTGTCTCTTTAGTCAGATTTGGAATGTTTACGGGATTCAGGGTACAAACCTAGGCATGTCTACTCAGAAGTAAGCCCTATTGTGTTCAATGGGACTTTCTCCCAGGAAAATGTGGACAGGATTGCAGCCACAGTTATAATTGTATGGACAACACATAATAGCATGTTAAATCTGCCTTTCCCCAAAAAAATACTTAGGACAAACATGGACAATTTCTTCAGCCCACTGAACCAAATTCCATAGAAACCACATTCCACAACAGAAAAGCAACAATTCAAACCCTATTTTTATTCCTGATTAATGACAGGAAACAGTTTTCTTTATATTTATTTGTCCATCTACTATTCAGTTCTGTTCAATTAATATCTACAGCTGAATTTTTACAGTAGCAGTTTGAGTTTTAAAATGTGATTTCAGTTTAATGGATGACTTCATCCTTGTGTATGATGTGTGCACTTCTAATATAGAGACTACTAAAAACTTACCTGGTTTATTGCAAAGTAGATCTGATCATAGACATCCATTTGTGTGTACACTGCATAGGTATCATCCATTCTGTCTGTATAGCCTTTCAGGAAGAGATGCTTAAAAGTCACTGTATTTTCTTCTTTAAATGCAACCACCATTTGGTTGCTTAACCCAAAAACCACCAGCTGAAATTAATAGCCACAAAAAAAGACTGTTAGTTTTTAGGTCCTAGGCTAAATGTAGGCTTTAGCAGCTTAAAAAAATGCACAATTCTCCCCAATTTATCTACTCTCCCATGTGTGACCAACTATAGCTAAAGATAAAGCTATCCAATATGGGAGGTTTTATGAATGGAACTCATTATCAGCAGCCACAGCAAGTGTGTTGTTATGGTTATGGCCCAGTCCTAACTAAGGGTCCAGTTCTATCCAACTTTCCAGCACTGATGCAGCTGCAATGCAGCCATGAGGAAAAGAAACAAATATTCCCTTACCTTGAGGAGGCCTCCGTGACTGTCCCCCCACCACAGGTTGCAGCACATACCCCACTGGCATGCCTGCAACACTGCTGGAAAGTTGGATAGGACTGGGCCCTAAATCCCCCACTATCCATGTAGCCACACCAAAGGAGCACAGCACATGTTGTGTCCTTCGGGGGGAGCAGCAGTCACAGAGGTCTCCTTGAGGTTGGGGAACTTTTGTTCCCTTACCCTAGGGCAGTGGTATTCAAACTGGGGCGTCGCAACACCCCAGCCTGTGGGTCCTGGCCTCTGCCCCCTTAAGGGGTGGGGGCAGCCAGGAGACAGGGGGAAAGCAGCGGCGCGATCCGCAGGATTGCGCCACTCAGGCGGGCTGCGGGGGCTTGGGTGCACTTGCCCAAGCCTCCTGCAGCCTCCCAAGGGTGCGGGGAGCCCTGTGCAACCTTCGGCAGAGCTCCCCAGGTCAGGAAAAGGGAAAGCGGAGCAATCGCGCCCTGCTCCGCAAAACCGGAAGCGGAGCACGATCGCTCTGCTTTCCCTTCTGACGGGGCTGCGGGGACTGGGGTGCACCCTCCAGTCCCTACAGCAGCCGTCCCTGCAGGGTGCCCCAGGTCAGGGAAAGGGAGAGTGGGGCGATCGCGCTCCGCTTCCACTTTTGCGGAGGCAGAGCAGATCGCTGCACTCTCCCTTTCCCTCACGCAGGGCTCCCCGCACACAGGGACAGCTGCTGCAGGGACTGGAGGGTGCACCCCAGTCCCTGCAGCCCCCTGAGCAACGCGATCCTGGGGATTGCATCGCTGCCTCCCCCCCCGCCAAGACTTACTACGAGTTTCAAACTCCCGGAGAGTTTGAAAACCGCAGCCCTAGGGCAAGACTCTTGGTTTCCTTGACCTCCAAGACTCCAAGTTTCCTTGGATCTGTGCCAGCTTTTTTGCTGGTGCAAATCCAAGGAGATTAAGGGAAAGGAAAAAAGGAACAGCATTAGGATCTGGTGCTGTTATGCTCTGCACTCTCCCATTTCAACCCCTCCCCATCCAGAAACTCCCCTGTTCTTTTTCTACAATTGTAATTTAGCATGGAAGGGCAGACATTCATGTCACAGGTACACAGTAGTCCTCTGACACTGCTCAGTGAAGAAACATAGTGCGATATTAGTTTATTCTTTATTTATTGGACATCATTTATTGGATTTTCCTTTCCAGTTGCCGGACAATGTGCATTTATAAGAGGTACATGCACTGCCCAAATGCAGGCAATAAATATACCATAACTTCACATTTAACAACTTTTACTCTCTACTGCCTATAGAAATTATTTTGCCCATTACCTTGATGAGGATCCACAAAACTGAAGATGGAATAGGAACTATAACATTGGTTTCAGATATCAGCATCTGAGTATCTGGAGTCAGTAATTTATCTCCAAACATTCATGATAGGACAACATTTAGATCATTTCCCATTTATTGTTTAAGTGTCAATGTTTAAATATTTCCAATCAACCCTTTTTAAAAAGGTTTCAACATTTCAGTTACTATTTATAATAGTTGTGGAAATGTACAGTATTTCTCAAATAAGAGAAAACATTAAATCAGAGATGACCAGCTGCACTAACTTCTTCAACATATGTGTTCTAAGAACAAAAGACTGTTGAATAAAACAAACAGAAGAAGAAAACTACAGTATATGCAAAGTTTTCCCCAGTCTCACCTGGATGGTAACCATTGCAATTTTCAAAAGTTGTATCCCAAGTTTCCAAGGCTTTCTTCCCCGAGCCCAGAATTTTTCACAGGGGTTCATGAAGAAAAACTTAAGCTTCCTTCTCAGTTGGTCTTCCAGAAGCAATTCCTGACACATGGAAGGGCGTCGCTTGTAGCTGTAAAGATTATCATCATCATGAGAACTGCAGCTGCTCACAACCACTTCAGGGTTTTCCATTGCTGGAATATAAAAAACACTTGTTGAGCAAAAGAGACATGAGCAGCCCTTGAATGACTAACAGAAACTTTTGCATTTGTGGTTATGAGTACATCTAAAACATGAGCATGGGCAAGACTGAAAGAAAGGACTGGTGGCACCTTTACACCAGAGAGTAACTGGCCCACCTCACCCCAGCACTGTCTGTTTTAGTGGCTGTCTGCTGGTATTCTTTTTGCATCTTTTTAGATTGTGAGCCCTTTTGGGACAGGGAGCCATTTAGTTATTTGATTTTTCTCTGTAAACCGCTTTGTGAACATTTAGTTGAAAAGCAGTATATAAATACTGTTGTTGTTGTTGTTGTTGGCAGATTACAGACTATAAATATGAAGTGGGCCAGAGATTCAATATATAATGTACTTACCCACTGCACATGTCAGGTAACTCAAAAGATTAAAGGGCCCAATTCTATCCAATTTTCCAGCACTGGTGTAACCGCAATGCAGCTCCGATATCAGGGAACAAATGTTCCCATACCTTGAGGAGGCCTCTGTGACTGCCTTCCCATCACAGGAAGCAGTGCATACCCCATTGGCACAGCAACACCAGCACTGGAAAATTGGATAGGATTGGGCCCCAAGCTGTAAGTCATTAAATAAACACAGCACAGAAGAATAAATCTGTTAAGAGTAGGAGGAAAAGTCATTCACCCACAGTTCCCATGTCATTCACAGGAGGCATATTTTTAGAGACAAACAAAGGAAATATTTTCCACAAGAGCAATAGTTTATGCAGTTCACAGCATTTTTCCTTATTAGAGTTTTGGATATATGGGAAGATTAAAACAATAAAAGATTTGCAAACACTTTCTTAAATCTTATCAGAAGGGCAGAAAACAGGCTCTATTCCTCACACCTCCATATAATCCAAGAGATGCAGTTTTTATATGACATTAAATACTAATTGTTATCAAGATGACCATCTGTATGATACTAATGAAAAAGTCCTCCCCCACACAATCTGGTATATTTTAGTCACTGCAATTTATTTCTGTGACCATTAATGTGAGCCACAGAAAGGTTATACCTTTGTTAGGACCAAATAAAATGTCACAAAATAGCAAACAAGATTTTGAGTTCTCCAGATGCTCCTTGTCAGGGGCACCGGTCAGGGGCCCTTTGTGTGGCTACTGAGTCCAGAAAACATACTACATGGTTAAAAATAAAAAAATTTGGAAACACCGCCTCAATTCAGCACTTAGTTTGCTCTGCTTTTAATGCAAAAGTCATAGAAGGCTTGATGCACCTAGCCTCCAGCTCCCTCTCCCCTTTCTCTTGGACAGAGCATGTGAATTATTCAGTGTTTGAACTGCAGACGTGACCACAATACACCAAGAGCTGTATTGGTAGCAGGCTGCCTTGTGCAAATTTCAGGTGCAACCCAATCCTAGGCATTATTGCTCAGAAGTAAGTTCCATTAAGTTCAATGGTACTTTCTCCCAGGTAAGCAGGAAGAAGAGGAATTGTAGCTTTCAGCAGATAAAAATACACAGAGTTAGGTTATCTTCCTCATAACACACTGCCCTAATAAACCTGGGGTCATTTGCTGTCATCAGAGAACATGAAAAACACTCCATTTGGAAAACAAAATCCTACTCCTTTAAAGTAGTAGCAGCTGAATTGCCATTCCCTAATTGCCATTCCAAGGTCCATAACAAGAGATACAGATAAGGCATGCGAGGTATGTCTATTAAATAATGAGACTGATTAAATAACTCACCCTTATTTATTGGTATTACAAATTTAATATTTGTCCCCTTCAATATACTCCCCATTTGCACTAATACACTGCTATAGTCTTGTTTTCCACTGGTCGAAGGCATGCAGCAAATCCATTTCTGTCAGTTGTTTCAACATATCTGCCGTTTTCTTCTTTATAGTATCAACTGACTCAAAATGTGTCCCTTTAAGCACTTATTTAACTTTTGGGAAAAGATAAAAGTCGCAAGGTGCTAAATCAGGCGAATATGGAGGATGTTCAAGTGTAATAATGTGATCATCGGTCAAAAACTGCTTCACAGAAAGTGCTGTGTGAGCAGGCGCATTGTCCTGGTGAAGAATGAAACCATTTTTCCACAGTTGCGGCCGTTTCTTCCTGACTCTTCCAGCTTTTTCAAAACTTTCTTATAATAATGCTGGTTAACTGTTGTGCCTCCTGGAACCCATTCTTCCAAAATTACACCCTTGATATAAAAAAAAAAAAAACAATGAGCATTGCTTTGACTTGCTTGGACGAGCTTTTTTCATTCTTGGTGATGATGGTGTTTTCCAGTGCATTGACTGTCTTTTGGTTTCAAGATCGTACTGGAAGATCCAGGTCTCATCACAAGTGATTACTTTATGAAATAGGTTTGGATCTGCATCAAGTCACTGCAGAATGTCAACACAACATTCCTTGCGACTTTTTGCTCTTTTTGCTTTTTTTGCTCTTTTGCTCTTTTGTTCTTTTTGCTCTTTTGTTCTTTTTGCTCTTTTAAACTTAGCATTTTTTCTTTTGCTCTTTTGCTCTTTTGCTCTTTCTTTTGCTCTTTTGCTCTTTCTTTTGCTCTTTTGCTCTTTTTCTTTTGCTCTTTTGTTCTTTTTGCTCTTTTAAACTTAGCATTTTTTCAGCACTCTACAGAAAACACAACCAAACTAAATGGCAACTCACAATCAACTGAACGTCTTAGAGTGTTGCTGCTTGTCATGCAGGTTCAGACATGTTCAAGGTTACTATGTATGCAGTTATAACCGGTTCTGACTGCTTTGTTTACTAGGTGGAATAACAGTCTCGTTATTTTATAGACATACGTCGTATTTTTGCACTTTCATATTGCCAAAAGTGAACTGCTGAAGTCAGAAGTTGTCTATCGCTCATGCCTTAAAAAACCTTTTTGACATAAAAAGTCACATCTGTACTTGCACAAAATCATATATTTGTACTGGCAAACATCCAGCTTGTGTCATCTGTCATTTGCCACACATGCTAAAGCTATTGGAACCAAAATCACTGTAAGAGTGTCACATGATACCTCTCTCTCCTGTGCACATAGCAGGAACATGTATGACACAACACTCCATGCAAGACAGCCTTTAAAAGATGTCTTACTGCCCTAGCAATAATGCAACTTTGATTGTATTTCCTAGAGGAACTTCTCAAATCTATAACTATTGGGGAGCATCAGCACTCCCAACATGGAGTCACGAGTGCATAAATGACTTTATAGAAAGGCCAATTAGAATTGGCATCACCTAAAATGATTTGAGGTCAAGGTAGCCCATTGACTGGACTATTTCATTCTGAATCCATTATAGCTGCGACCTTTAATCCATCGGTTGCGTAAACTCTTTTAAACAGATTCAAAAGCCCCCTGCCCCCAATTTAATGTTCTTTGAGAAATAATCATATTAGCAGATACAAACATTCTTAATAAAAATAAGACTTGGTGCCATCTTTCTAGAGGCATTGCCCTTTCACTCTTACAGAGGAGGCAATGCCTCTCTTAAGGTGGTGCCTGACACAACATATACCCACACCCTCCAAAACAGTGAAAGGGGGCTTTTCCCCTTCAAAACTAACAGATTGATACATCAAGAGATTATAAGTCATTTTATTAATTGAGTTTGATCAATCAATCAATTCATTTGATTAAGTCTTTAATCAGATAGTGGGAATATGGCATGGTCTTCTTTCAAGTCAGTGTTCCTGAACGTTTAACTCCAAAGCTTACTTCCCATGTCTGCTATCAGCCCTGACATATGTGATGTGATACCAGCAGTGTCTCTGAGCATGCACAGAGTGTTTCTCATCGCGTTGCCCTAGCCCTCTCAAGCGCGCTGGAAACGGTGGGGCCAGCAGGGTCCCGCGGGCAGCTCATCGTCCCATTCGGGACCAATCGATAGGATAATGGGACTGAGGTGGGTTCGTGTTTGCAAGCGCTCGCCCACCTGGGTCCCCTGCCCGGGTTCCACGGGCTGCAGCAGCGAGAAGTCTCCCCCGGGTCTCTCTCGCTGCCCTCCTCGGGGGTCTCCCCACCCCCGGCACCCAGACTGACCTTCCCAGGGACGCCGAGAGGAGCAGCGCCCTGGGGGGGCTGTGCGCCCCCCGGCCACTGCGCCCTCCCCGCTGCGCTTCAGCCCCGCCAGGGGACCCGGGCTTCGCAGCACCGCCGCAGGGAGACACCTGACGCCCGGGCGGGGGAGACTCACCTGCGGCGCCCCCGGGGACCAGCCGGCCTCAGCTCATGACCGGGCGCGCGGGGCTCTCGCCGCGCAGGGGCTCGAAGGCGCGTCCCCACCAGCCCCGCGGGCAGGACTGGAGCGACGCGGGCTGCCTCGACACGGCGACTGCAACAGCGGCGGGGGAAGAAGCGCCACGTGACTCCAGCCGGCGTCTATTGCAGCAACCTCCGCCTCCCGGCACAGACCACGCGGTCCGCCTTCAGCTCCCGGAGTGCAGTAGGGCAGCAGACCTGCTCGGCTTTGAGGGGGGCGCAGCCTCCAGGCCAAAGTCCGCCCTAGGTCCCCATCTGACCCAGGCGCCCTCTATTTCCAGGACGTGTCCTCTTTTTCAACCTCCTGCCCTGGAAAAGAACCGCAGTGTCCTCCTTTTCCCTGTGAGTGGGCCCTGCAGCAGGCCCATAGCTGGAGGGGGGCCACCCTGAGCCAGCAGTTTGCCCACCCTCGCATTCATGGGGCTTTGATGCTTCTCCTCTCATTTTGCACACATTTATTTGTTACCCTTGCTTTTGCTGTCCTTATTGTAGTTATTGTGCGCTCTGATACATTTTTGTGGTAGGTTACATGTGTTGTTACCCTTTAAAGCAGTGATTTTCAGCCTTTTTCATCTCATGGCACACTGACAAGGTGCTAGAATTGCCAAGGCACAACATCAGTATTTTGACAATTGACAAGGCACACCATGCTGCTGGTTGGGGGCTCAAATCCCCCAGTGGCCATACTAATAAATGACCCTCCCTGGCGTACCTGTGGACCATTCATGGCACACCAGTGTGCCACAGCACAGCGGTTAAAAATGGCTGCTTTAAAGAGATGGAAGGTTCTGGGATAGAAATATACTTTAAATAAATATGTTTCACTGATCCAAGAACATCATTCAAAGCATGGTTATTATAAAACCATGAATCTTTAGGTTATGCCATGGTAAAACTTTAAGGTGCAACTTAATCTTTTTTCATGTTCTAAAATGTATTCCTATTCCACTCATAGCACTTCTTTCTCCTCCCTTCTTTCTGGGCATGTTTCATTTCATATACTGTGCAGGTTTTCAGAGCTTTGGACCTTTACCCACTGAGTTAAGTGGAGCTTTGGGGAGGGAAAGCCTCTGGACAAGAAGACTTGCAGGGAATAAGTGTTTGTAACAATAAATTTGGTTAATTGCTATAGGTAAGAAGTACTGTGTTAATTCCTTTGTACACCACAGCTGTTGTTTCTAGAGATGAGGACATGTTAATTAGCCAAAAAAGTGGGCATTGGGAGACTGAATGTTTTTCAGATGGGACAAATTGGTGTAGTTGGCAGGATTAAAAGACAATAATGTGTATAGTGTCAAATTTATTATGTTGTCATTCACATGTATAGTGTGTGTACATTTTCTTGAGGCATCCTGTATCTAGGTTTGTGACTCACTTGCTTACTCAGAGGGGTAAAACCATACTGGTTGGAAAGCTGGCACTTGTTCATGCATAAATAGAGCAAGTCATCCTGTTTATTAGAAGGATCTAGAAATCTGCAACATGCTGCAAGTGGTGAAGGGCACATCTGGCCATCATCACCACTGGGCTTCCAGTTCATCCACAGATGTTCCCTAAAGCTGCACCCTTGAGATCTTTAGGAGTGGTTGGGTGGCAAGTTGTAGTCTCTCTCACATGTCACAAGACCTGCCTTCTACAACTACAGCCGTTTTCAGCTTTAGGCTGCAGTTTTAGTTTTTAGGCTATCCACACTAAATTTGTGTGGATAAGCTTTTAGGCTATCCACTAAAATTGAGTGTTGGGCGGGTTAGGACAGACAAAAGAAAATATTTCTTTACTCAGCGTGTGGTCGGTCTGTGGAACTCCTTGCCACAGGATGTGGTGCTGGCATCTAGCCTAGATGCCTTTAAAAGGGGATTGGACAAGTTTCTGGAGGAAAAATCCATTATGGGGTACAAGCCATGATGTGTATGCCCAACCTCCTGATTTTAGAAATGGGTTATGTCAGAATGCCAGATGCAAGGGAGGGCACCAGGATGAGGTCTCTTGTTATCTGGTGTGCTCCCTGGGGCATTTGGTGGGCCGCTGTGAGATACAGGAAGCTGGACTAGATGGGCCTATGGCCTGATCCAGTGGGGCTGTTCTTATGTTCTTATGTTCACACTTACATGGGAGTAAGCCCCATTGACTATAATGGTAGACATGCATCGGCTTGGGTTCTTAATTATTTTCTTAAAGTCCCAGATGGAAGAAAGAAGACTTCATAACAGGGCCCTTAGTACAGTATCTGAGTCTTTAATGACATATCCTTTCCATCCCAAAGTTGTAATTATGAAGAGCAATCGCTTGGTGCTGTGGGAGGAGGAGGAGAACTCCTCTGAATAGATCCCTTTGATTGCATCTTAGCAAAAGCTAGCAAAATGAAGCTGAGATGTAATTAAGCTATTAAAGCCATTAGCTGGGCTGAAGAAACAGTCTCAAGGCTGTTGTGTAGTCAGCAAGAGAGTCTGGCTTAGTCACCAAAGAGGCAAGGGCAGTCCTACAGATGGATGGATGGATAAATACACTAGTGATCTAACCACAACCTCTGGGTTCAACCTCAGTCCCAGACACAACTGTTGCTGTTTTGTCTTTCATACACAATTAGAAAGGAAATAGGGAGAGAGGCGTAGTAGCCCCCAGGTAAAATAAGAACCCCCCCCATATTGTGGGGGGGGGAGATCTGAAACAGATCAGGGACGTGACAAGGAGCGACAGGTTTGTAATCATGGGGGACTTCAATTAGCCTCATATTGACTGGGTCAATTTGTGTTCTGGTCATGAAAAGGAGACTGGATTCCTTGACGTGCTAAATGACTGTGCCTTAGAGCAGCTAGTCATGGAGCCCACCAGAGGACAGGTGACTCTGGATTTAATATTGTGCAGTACTCATTACCTGGTTAGATATGTCAATGTTATTGAGCCATTGGGGAACAGTGATCATGCTACAATCTGTTTTGACATGCAAGTCCGTGGAAGAATATGGGGCAAATCTCTCACAAAAACCCTCAACTTCCAATGAGTGGACTTCCCTCAGATGAGGAGGCTGGTTAGAAGGAGGTTAAAAGGGAAGGTAAAAAGAGTCCAGTCTCTACAGAGAGCATGGAGGTTGCTCAAATCAACAGTAATAGAGGCTCAGTGGAAGTGTATACCGCAAAGGAAGAAGGTCTCCACTAAATCCAGGAGGGTGCCCGCATGGCTAACCAGCCAAGTTAGAGAGGCTGTAAAGGGCAAGGAAGCTTCATTCCTTAAATGGAAGTCTTGCCCTTATGAGAAGAATAAAAAAGAACATGAACTGTGGCAAAAGAAATGTAAGAAGATGATAGGGGAGGCCAAGAGAGACTATGAGGATCACATGGTCAGCAGCATTAAGGGAAATAATAAAAGCTTCTTCAAATATGTTAGAAGCAGGAAACCTGCCAGAGAAGTGGTTGGCCCTCTGGATGGTGAGGGAGGGAAAGGGGAGATAAAGGGAGACTTAGAGATAGCAGAGAAATTGAATGAGTTATTTGCATCTGTCTTCACAGATACCGCTGCCCGAACGGCCCCTCCTGACCAAGGAATTAAGTCAGATAGAAGTTAAAAGAGAAGATGTTTCAGACCTCATTGATAAATTAAAGATCAATAAGTCACCAGGCCCTGATGACTCAAGAGTGATTAAGGAATTGAAGAATGAAGTTGCTCATCTCTTGACTAAAATATGCAACTTGTCCCTCAAAACGGCCACAGTGCCAGAGGATTGGAGGATAGCAAATGTCACACCGATCTTTGAAAAGGGAAAGAGGGGGGACCCGGGAAACTATAGGCCAGTCAGCCTAACATCTAAAAGTGGGGATAGGCTTGTAAACTAAGGCTGCAATCCTATCCACACTTACTTGCACGTAAGCCCCTTGACTATAATGGGACTTACTGCTGAGTAGCCATGCATAGGATTAGGCTCTAAAAGATTTCTCCCTCAAAGCACACGCAAGCGAGCCAGAGCTCTTCGGGATGCACTTGGAGGAGGGGGGGCCAATGCAATGCATGCTGGGAATTGCAGTCCAGTCGAGGCTTCAAGGGTAGTTTGTCTGCTTTTTGTCACCAAGCATCCAATGGCACGTTGGCTTCGAAGGGGCGGGTTAAACCCAAAGAGCACTCATTAGCTCTTGCGCCTGCCCATCTTGAGCGGCTGTTGACCATAGCAACTGAACGACGCCTGCTGTGAGTGCGAGGACAGCCTGAAGGTTCCAAAGCAATTGCAGGCAGGTGAGTTGTGATCTCCACCAGGGAGGGGAAGGGTTTGGGGCAGCTTTGAGCATCAGGCCAGCAGTGCGTTGGGACACCGAAGTTGCCTATGAAGTTGATAATTCGCTGGGATTTTGCAGCCAGTTAAACAAAAATCCTGCACAGGGCAAAGCTGGCTCTGCAAGGCGTAGACCTCAGAAATTGTTTTCTACGAGCCCAATCCTATGCATGTCTACTCAGAAGTAAGTCCCATTATTGTCAATGGGGCTTACTCCCAGGAAAGTGTGGATAGGATTGCTGCCTGCATCCACAGCTGGGATATTGTCAGTGGCCATTTGTGTGCAAGGTGCTGGAAAAGCCCTGGTTTCCCCCCCCAAAATCACAAATTAGACTGTGTTTAAGTGGAGGGTTTTAAAAAAAAATCCTTGAAGGTTGAGATACTAATGTATCCATGCTAACAGAATGGAAAGGGGGAATACTGTGCATGAAAACCAACACATTCAGATTTAGGATTTTAAAAAACCTCTATCTCTTTATGCGAAAATCATTTAAAATAGCGTTTCTCAAGCTGTGGGCCACTAGATGGGTCACAAGCTAATTTTCACGGGTCACGAAGCACCTCACTCAACCGTCACTGAAAACACAGAGCTAAAAATGCAGGGTACAGAGCCACTAGGCAGGGTGGGCGCCCGGTGGGAGAGGCATGGTCCTTTGCCCTGAATAGGTGGGAAGATGGGATGCTGGAAAGGTGGAAGGGCTGTACGGTTGGAGAAGGATCCAAGTCTGTGTTCTGCCTAGGCTGAGGTTTGGAGCCTAAATTGATGATGTCACTTCTGGCTTTGACATCGCTTCTATGTTAACAACTTCACTTCCAGGAGGTCTCGAAAGATTGTCATTCTAAAAAGTGGGCCCTGGTGCTAAAAAGTTTGAGGACCACCAATCTAAAGCCTCTCATGTGTAGGTCTAGGTATCTTCTTGAAAAAATCCAAGGTTACTTAAAACAGGAAGTAATGTAACTGTCACTTGTATCAAAGTAAGATACTCCTGCATCTGCATTTTGTAATTCATTTGCTTTTGTGGGGATATTATTAAACAGGATTGCAGACTAAATAATTAACATTACTTGTTGAGGCCTGTAATTAGAACATTTATAGGATTTTGTGGAAATTCCTCTGTTTAGCACCGACCATGGTCAAAAATCTAAAGTTTCATTTTAAAATGATAGCATGTTTCTGGTCAATATAGTGCAGAAATGAATATGAATCTTATTATCTCCCTAAGGGCGCAATCCTAAAGGCGCCTAGCACCTCCAGAACAAGTGTTCTGGTGGGGCTATATGCTTTCCCACTGTCACAAAAGGTGACATGCTGGAACACATGATCTGGCCACCAACATAAGTGACAACCAGCTGGCTCTGTGCTCCAGTGGACGCCTGCCAGACTATATAAATGAGAGTAGGGAGTGGGAGGGAGAGGTGAGTAGGGGGTGGGAGGGAGGATGGGCAGAACAGGGTGGGAATGGGGGTGGGCAGGAGGACTGATCAGAACCAATGAGGGGGTAGTTTTGGTGACAGTGGCACACACTGAAACCTAACCCCCTTCTCGGCCTCGATCCACCTTCCTGAATGCATGCGGGCTTGCACTAGTGATATCACTGGCACAAGTCTGAGTAGACCAGGTGGGCCAGCAGGGGCTTACCCCCGAGGCAAGGGAACAAATGTTCCTTTATTCTGAGGAGGCCTCCAAAGGCTGAAACTCCCCCTTGGGATGCAGTGGGTACCACACTGGCGCAGCTGAATAGCCATGAAGTGGCTTATGGTGGATTGGGCTGTGAGTCTATAAGAAGCTAACTATAGTAACTTGCATATCTGAAATTTAGAAAATTACATCCTGCATTGTGAACTTTCAATATTAATAATTGTTGTGAGAAACAGGGGTCTGCTCGGTGGCCTGAGCAAAAGGGACTTAGCCCGGTGTGAGGGAAGAAATAAACAAAAATACCAGCGCTGGGTTTTAAAATCTTATATTGCAATATAAGGACGCAAGTCAGCGTGTGCCTAAAAAGTTTGCATCCCAACCATGTCTTTCAACAACTTTTTATACATTCAAACAGTCCATGCAGCACATTCTTAACATGTTGTTTGTACATATAACTATTTTACTTCCTTCCAGGAGAAGGGATTATAGTTTATCTCTTGTCTTTTCCTTGGTAGACTAAAAATATCTTCATATCTCTGTTACCTGGAGTTCTTCTGAGGTCTCCCAGAAATAATACCTAAAATCAGTGAATGTCCCCACTGAACTGTTTGATGAACTCTGTTCACCCACTGTTGTTTGTGTTGGCTCCTGAGGCAGCAGGAGTCATTCCTTAATTTACTTATTTACCCTTCTCTGGAAGACAAAGGAATAAGAAGGGATTATCCTGCTTCCCAGCCCTTTGCCCTTTTGGTAGTTTCAGCACATACTAAAATTCATGATGGGGTCTCTAAAATGTCTAATGACAGAATACATTTCATTCAATTTGTTTTATAATATACTCTCACTTCATAATGAATGCTAGATCTCCTTCACTTCACATTGTGCTGAAAACATGTGCACTTATCTTGCATTGTCTGGTGACTTCCTTGTACCTTCTTAGATGGGATGAGCCTCACCTTCCCTCAACGGACAAGCCACAAGGATCCCTCTGAATGTTATTCAGTGCTGTTATAAATTGCTGAGGTACTGCATGTATTTGAGGCATATTAAAAAACAAAAACAGATGGTCTGCCAAACAGAAACAATTTGATGTTTTAACACCTGACCAATGCCCAAGCCAGAGTCTATTCTGGCTTATAAAGCAACCTCCATTTTTATCCTGTAAACCGGTATTTCTCACTGTGGGTCAGGACCCACTACATGGGTCGCATGCCAATTTCAGGTGGGTCCCCATTCATTTCAATATATTATTTTTAATATATTAGACCTGATGCTACCATATGTAACTGCATTTGGTAAAATGTTACAGACCTTTTGTAAAATGTTACAGGTGCTTTTAACAAACTATTATTATTATTATTATTATTATTATTATTAATAACAGTATTTATATACTGCTTTTCAACAAAAGTTCACAAAGCGGTTTACAGAGAAAAATCAAATAATGAATGGTTCCCTGTCCCAAAAGGGTTCACAATCTAAAAGATGCAAAACACCAGCAGACAGCCACTAGAAAACACTGCTGGGTTGAGGAGGGCTAGTTACTCTCCCCCTGCTAAATAAAAGAGGAGCACCTACTTGAAAAAGTGCCTCTTACCCAATTAGCAAGGGTAATTGTATTGTATTGGCAACCTTCAGTCTCGAAAGACTATGGTATCGCGCTCTGAAAGGCGGTTCTGGCACAGCGTCTAGTGTGGCTGAAAAGGCCAATCTGGGAGTGACAATCCCTTCCACAATGGGAGCAAGTGCAGTCTGACCCTGGTCTATCTCCCTGGCTATGGACCTTCCTTCATTGCCTCTTTGCCTCAGACTGCTGGCAAAGTGTCTCTTCAAACTGGGAAAGGCCATGCTGCACAGCCTGCCTCCAAGCAGACCGCTCAGAGGCCAGGGTTTCCCACTTGTTGAGGTCCATCCCTAAGGCCTTCAGATCCCTCTTGCAGATGTCCTTGTATCGCAGCTGTGGTCTACCTGTAGGGCGCTTTCCTTGCACGAGTTCTCCATAGAGGAGATCCTTTGGGATCCGGCCATCATCCATTCTCACGACATGACCGAGCCAACGCAGGCGTCTCTGTTTCAGCAGTGCATACATGCTAGGGATTCCAGCACGTTCCAGGACTGTGTTGTTAGGAACTTTGTCCTGCCAGGTGATGCCGAGAATGCGCCAGAGGCAGCACATGTGGAAAGCATTCAGTTTCCTCTCCTGTTGTGAGCGGAGAGTCCATGACTCGCTGCAGTACAGAAGTGTACTCAGGACGCAAGCTCTGTAGACCTGGATCTTGGTATGTTCTGTCAGCTTCTTGTTGGACCAGACTCTCTTTGTGAGTCTGGAAAACGTGGTAGCTGCTTTACCGATGCGTTTGTTTAGCTCAGTATCGAGAGAAAGAGTGTCGGAGATCGTTGAGCCAAGGTACACAAAGTCATGGACAGCAAGGGGTATTAGCAAGCAAGCAATTACCCAACAAGCTACTACGTATATTCTTTTAACAATGCTAGTAAATGGAACTTACTCCTGGGTAAATATGGGTAGGATTTCAGCCTAGGATAGTTAAAAACTTTCCTGCTTGAAAATGTCACTTCTTATCTTGATATCACTTCGGGTAGGTCCTGATAGATTTTCATTCTTAAAAGTGGGTCCTGGTGCTAAATGTGTGAGAACCACTAAACCATCTGTTAACATACACTACACTTCCCAAAAGTCAAATTCAATATCCCAGGCCCCTCCCATTGCTAACCTCCCATCAACTACACAGGCCTACAAAATTGAGGGTCAGAAAAGTTTTTCCCAGACTTTATGATGGTTTGATATGTATTTGGGGTGCCGATTCCAAAAATGGCATCTGTTTTGCCCTATCGCGTCTAGTTTTGGAGATATAGTATAGCCTCATTAGTGAATGGTTCAAGCAGCTTCCTCATGGGGAAGCCATGGTGTAGGCTTCCTCATGAGGAAGCTGCTTGAACCATTCACTAAAGGGGCTATGCTGTGTCTCCAAAACTAGATGTGATAGGGCAAAACAGATGCCATTTTTGGAACTGGCACCCCAAATATACCCAGGAATTGGTGTAATGTTTAAGGAAGCAAAATGTGTGTTGGCCTGTGCTATTATTTATTCTTCCTTCTCAACTCCCTAGCACCAGGACCTACTTTTTAGAATGAGAATCTGGCCTGCAGCTTCATGTAGATTAATATCATAGCAGCATAGAGAACATAACAGAACTCCATTGGCACATGGAGTCTCACAATGAGCAGCAATTCCCCCAGCACCACTTTCTGAACCCTACCTTCCAGGAAGAATGGGAATCACCATAAAGTGGTACTCCCATCCCAGCCACATAGTTCAAAGGATACCATGGTCAATGGCACTGATCCAGCAGAACTAATAGGGACATATTTCTTCTACCTAGTGTCCAGCACAGATCATCCTCCAGCCTGTTTCAGGTCCAGGCCAGAAATGAGGCTGAAAAAAGATCTAGATCAGTGTTTCTCAAACTGTGGGTTGCGAGCCAATTTTAGGTGGGCTATGAGCCAATTTCAGCCAATTTCAATACTTTATTTTTAATATATTAGATTTGATGCTACCATGGTTTGTGATTGCATCTGGGGAAATGTTACAACTCTGTACTTTTAACAAGCTACTATGAAGATGCTTTTACCAAAGATAGTAAATGGGACTTACTCCTAGGTAAGTGTGGGTAGGATTGCAGCCTAGGATTGTTAAAAATTTTCCTGCTTGATGTCACTTCCGGTCATGACATCACTGCCTGTGGGCCCTGACAAATTCTCATTCTAAAAATTGGGTTCTGGTGCTAAAAGTTTGAGGACCACTGCTATATGGTACACGTTTTCCTGGGAGTAAGCACCATTGTGCATAATGGGACTTACTTAGGAGTAGACATGCCTAGGATTGCTGAACCAATTTCAAAACTCACCAAAACAAGGACTGAAGTGAAGGCAGGATTTTAGACATTAGATATAACAATAAGATGGGTAGGATTTATTTTTGTTTTCCTTCTGAAAGAAACATGGCTCTTTAACGCTTGAAATGACTTTTTCTGGAAAAGCTCTTGTGACATCCTTGCTCTGTGAATTAACAAGGGGTGGGGGGAAAAAACTTTGTGTTCTACACCTGTGCATTCTGATGATCCAGTTGTTTGTGTTGAAATAAATTACAGCCTTTAATGAGTATTGCACACAAACATGACACTTTAATAGTTCAGTCTGGTTCCCAATTAATCATTCATCCCTTCTTGATTCAGACAGCACTCGTGTTTCTGCTGATAACTAATTAACTTTTCCCCCTTGAGCACCTAGCAACTTGCTATTCAGTTTCATAATGTTAAAATGTTTCAGCCCATTAGATAGTTAAAAGAACACACTGTTTTGACTATGTTTTGTTAATTTCTGGTCAAGTTAATGTAGAAATCTCAAATAGCAAGTTATTGGCCATTTGCAGTCTTGTTTATGCACGACCAGTTTAAAATGTTATTTTATGGCACTAGAATTGTGGGTTGGTTTTGTTAAATACAAATGTAGCCTCCCCAGCTAAAATGTGGCAGCTACATTTTACCCTATTGTCAATTTAGTGGAAAGTATCTTTAATTAGCCCCAAAAGATAATGGGGAAGACTGAGCAAAATTTAAGTCTGTTTTCATGCAATGGTTCTGAAGGACCAAGGTTGAATGAACAGAAAACAATTAGGCTTGCAATCCTGTCCACACATACCTGGGAGTGAATCCCACTGAATTCAGTAGGACTTACTTCTGAGTTGACATGCCTAGGATTGCAATGTCCCCCTCCCCAAGTGAATGAAATGAAAATTATCATCTTTGTGAACAACTCCCATTCATTTCAAAGTGTGCAGGAGAAGTTGTTGTAGGTGCAGTTTGTGCACACCACATGTAAAACCACATCCTGATTTGTTTGCCACTTCCACATTTGATTTTACTAAAATTAGTACCTTATATAATGTGCACTAACCATACCACAATGCCTCTTGACTCAAGCAAATGGTTGAATGAATACTCACAATTTCTTTCATCATTGCCATTGTCCAATGCCCTCCTTTTCTTCCTTTATATTCTTTATTAATGTTAAAAATAACACAATCCTAGGCAAGTCTACTCAGAAGTAAATCCTATTATGCTCAGTGGGACTTACTCCTAGGAAAGTGAGAATAGGATTGCAGCCTGTGTTCAGTATTCTGTTTGCTTATCTGTCCACCAGTTTCTTCGTCCATATCATTAGTTTCCTCTGAAACTTACATTATTCATTCAATAGACTGAATTTGCAGTGTCACTGAAAAACTACTGTGTTGCACTGTTTTCCATGTTGGCTTTCTATCTTTTAAAAGAATTGGTTCCTGATGATTTTCTGACTTTAAATGGAATTGCAGTGCCAACCTGTTCAGTGCAAGCTGGCAAGAGACTAGTGGAAGGAGTGGGATGTGACACAATTAGCGAATATAGTTGGTGATGCCTTACTACATTCTTGGCCTTGCATTTCCCGGTTGCACTGCCTTCTAACATGTCCTTCTATACAGTCCCTTTTGTCCATCGCCAGAGTTTTGTCATTTTTAAAAATCACTTGCAGCACAATCCAGTGCATGCCTATTCAGAATTAATACCTGTTGAATTCAATGGGGCTTACTCCCAGGTAAGTGGGCATAGGATTGCAGCCTCAAAGTGTGAGTAAACACATTTTTTAAAAAAACCCAAACTTTTTCATTTTTTTCAACAAAGCACAATTGCATTAATAAAAAAATAAACTAGATGATAAGTAAGTAAGTGGGATTGCTCTGGCTGCAAAGAGGAAATGAGTAATTAGAGGGCGAAGAGCCAGCAGGGAATGACTAATAAAAGGACTGGTTTCAAATAGGGAACCTTGGTTGATTTGGAACAGAATATTCAGTTCTGCAAAAACATAGACTCTTGCCTATTAGGATGGGCACTGTGAGATTTTTGTGGGAAAAAGAGCCCTATTAAGTGCCATGCAGAACTACCTTTTACATTTTGCTTCCAGATAACAGCAGAAAAGTCATGCGTTGGCAGCAATAAAGGACCACCACGTGACCAGAAACGAACACACAAAAACACCCATATTTCTACTTCCTCATCCACAAAGATCCTAGCTGTTTCATAATGACAGAGAAAGACAGCAATTCCCCCTACATTTTTCAGTTGGTTTGATGGTCATGTGTCATTAGTTGTTGTGTTAATGACCCACTTTTGATTCTCTCCCCACACTGCATTCTCTCCCCACCTCCTTACAATTTACAAGAACTCAAGCAAGAGAAATGAAGTTAACTTGACAGAATATTTTTTTAATGGGTTGAGAGAGATCCGTTTGATAGTTTGCTGTTTTTTGGAGTTTACTGCCTTGCCTTGTGTGTGGCTTGTCTAAAAATAGCCCTATGATTAATCTGAGAAACTTCAGCATTGCCTCTGTCCTTGTGATTCAAGGTTTGGATGAGTTGGTAGAAACAAATCATATTTTCCAGTCAGTGGTTATTTCTTCAGTGGCTTACTGTAGAAGTGAGTGACAGTATTTCTGTAACCACTCAGTGATATTCAGGGCTGCTGGGTATCCTCTTTTTCACATTCTTCTTAGCTTGATAAAATGATGAAAAGTTGAACAGGCCCACAATAATAGACAGATTACAAACTGTCATGTATTCTAGATGGAAATGACTTTTAAAGTCATCTAGGCCAGATGTCATCATCGCATCCTGTTCCACAGACTAGTTACATGCTGGGTAAATAAATATTTTCTTTTATCTATCCTAACTCTCCCAACACTCAATTTTAGTGAATGTCCCCTGGTTCTGGTATTGTGAGAGGGAAAAGGACATCCTCTATCCACTCTGTCCATCCCCTGCATAATTTTGTATGTCTCAATCATGTCGTCCCATCCCCCCAGGCACCTTTTATCTAGACTGAAAAGCCCCAAACACTGTAGCCTTTCCTCATAAGGAAGGTGCCCCAGCCCAGTAATCATTTTGGTCACCCTCTTCTGCACCTTTTCCATTTCCACCTTTTCCTTTTTGAGATATGGTGATCAGAACTGGATGCAATACTCCAGGTGTGGCCTTACCATCAATTTATACAATGGCATTATAATATTAGCTGCTTTATTTATTTATTATTTATTAGCTGCTTTATTCTCGGTACCTTTTCTAATTATTCCAAGCATGGAATTACTTTCTTCACTGCTGCCTGCATATTGGGTCGGCACTTTGAGCTGTCCACCAGCACCCCAAGATCTCTCTCCTGATTTGTCACAGACAGCTCAGAACCCATTAGCCTATATGTGAAGTTTTGATTTTTTGCGTATTACTTTAATGCGTATTACTTTACACTTACTTACACTGAAATACATCTGCCATTTGGCTGCCCATTCTCCCAGTTTGGAGAGATCCTTCTGGAACTCTTCACAATCCCTTCTAGTCTTCACTACCCAGAAAAGTTTAGTGTCATCTGCAAACTTGGCCACCTCACTGCTTAATCTGGTCTCTAGGTCATTTATGAATAGGTTGAAGAGCTCTGGTCCTAGAACAGATCCTTTGGGCGCACCGCTTTTCACCTCTCTCTGCTGTGAAAACATCCACTCTCTGTTTCCTGGTCCACAACCAATTCCTAATCCATAAAAGGACCTGCCCTCTTATTCCCTGCCTGTCAAGCTTTCTCAGCAGCCTTTGGTGAGGGACTATATCAAACGCATTCTGAAAATTCAGATATATAATATGCACGGGTTCTCCTGCATCCACATAACTGTCAACCTTGACAAAGAATTCTAAAAGGTTCATGAGGCAAGACTTACCTTTACAGAAGCTGTGCTAATTCTCCCTCAGCAAGTGAAGAAGATATAAGTTTTGATAAAATATTTTTGATTGAGGGGAAGTATATAAAAAAAAAGTACAATTTTCTCCTTGAGATAAGAATGGAGGATGAGACAGTTAAAGATGCAGTGGTGTGCTGGGCAAAAAATTTTAGATATATCGATGGATGACTGGAAGCAAATTTGGAATATAAATATTAAGATAACTAAATGTCTTTTAAAGAGAATTTATATAAAATGTTTTATAGATGGTATCTAACTCCAGAGAAATTAGCAAAAATGTATTCTGGGTCATCAAATAAGTGTTGGAAATGTAAAGAGGTTGAAGGAACCTTTTATCATATTTGGTGGACATGTGAAAAAGCAAAGAAATACTGGAAAATGATACATAAATTGTTGCAAGAGATACTGAATTGTGTATTACCATCCAAACCAGAAATATTCCTTCTAAATGTGACATCAGAAATTAAAGACCAATGTAAGAAATACCTTATGGTACATATTGCTACAGCGGCAAGAATATTGTTTGCGCAAACATGGAAATCTACAGACGTGCCAACTAGAGAAAATGTAATAGACAAAATTTATGAAATAGCAGAAATGGAAGTTTTAACAGAAAGAATGAGAGATTTAGATAGAGTAAGAAAATATTGGAAGCCTTTTTATAACTGGATAGATAATTTTAGTTAAACAATATTGAGTGTTTTGATAAATCTAAATTTTTATACTGATAAATATGATAGCCTTTGTATTGATGATTATTGTGTTTTTTCCTGTTTTGATTTTTTTTTAATTATGCATGTTGTAATCTAGGGCCAATACCCTCATGTGTAACCTGTGTAGTACCTGCCCAAAGTCTAACCCATTTTCCTTACCCGTATCTGTAATAAATAAATAAAATATTAGAAAAATAATAATAATAATAATAATAATTAATAATAATAATAATTCTCCTTCAGCTTGTTCATCTATGCATTTTAAGATTTTATCTTTGATGAAGCCATCTTATCTGGAACAGATGTTAGGCTGACTGGCCTATAGTTCCCTGGTTCCCTGTCCTTCCTTTTTTAAAGATCAGTGTGACATTTGCTATCCTCAATCTTTTGGGACCATGGCCATTTTAAGGGACAAGTTGCATCTTTTAGTCAAGAGATCAGCAACTTCATTCTTCAGTTCCCTAACAACTCTTGGGTGGATGCCATCTGGGCCAGGTGACTTATTGATCTTTAATTTGGAGAACACAGGAGAAGGATACGGCAGTGCCAATATGTTGGATGGGGGAGGTATTAATGGTCTCTGCTGTTAATAGAACTAAAGCACCTATCAGACCAATCCAAAACTGTGCCAGCACAGTGTGAGTTAGGAGATGGTTGGAGGTCTCCTCGGGGTAAGGGGATGTTTTCCCCCTTACCCCAAGTCAAGTGCCAGCCTGCCTTATGAGGTTTCTCAGATCCATGCCAGCTATTTAGCTGATACAAATCCGGAAAACCCAGTATAACACTGGGAGGGCCAAGTAGTGGGTTAGGATATGGCAGAGGAGACTGCTGATGATCCCACCCCCATTCCAAGTTTGATCCACTCCATTCCACGTTCCCCTGCTCAGAGATGTCCTCTCCCTACCACCTTCCCTACCCAGCACAAGCCTGTGTGCTCCATCTGGAAGCAGCGCCAACACAGGCCTTTGAGGCGGCGCTACCAGCTCACAAGTAGTCACAAACATGCTCTATGGCCTGTTTGTGACACTCTGAACCAGCACAAGGACAGCTTCACCAGCTCAGGCTGTGAAACAGATATATTAGTTTTACTACTCTGTCCACAGAATTTGTGTAATATTGTAGTTAAGAATGTAAACTGATAGACCTCAATTCAGACCTTACCCAAGCAATGCTCTCATTAAGTAGTCTTAGATGAGCCACTGTCCTGTCAGCTTCACTTCCTCCAGTGCAGTTGTAGGGATTATTGAAACAATGCATGTGAAATGTTTTGAACATTCAAAAAGTGTTGTATAAATGCTGAGCATTATACCATGTAGATGTGGTCCAAGGATTTAACTTCTTGTAGTGGTAGCTCAACATTGCCAACACTATGTTCACAAAGTGTGTCCTATGGCTCTATCTTTTAAACATATGAAGCCACCCTATATTGTCAAGTCCAGAGTGGACAAAAGCAATTAAAAAAATTAAAAATGTTAATACAGTCACATTGTTTGGTTTGTTTGTTTGAAGAATTTCTGCCTTGCCTTTCTACCATACATTGGGGCACCCCTGCTGAAGCAAAGCCCGTGCTTAAAATCTCGTACAGTTGCATCTATGGCTTGGTATCAAACACACAGAATCCCAGTGCAACTTGCAGCTTGTAGAACTGCATTCCTAGTGACCTGATGACAATCCAGCTTATTAAGCATGTTTTAGTGGAAAAAAATGAGCAATGCTGAAATCCCTTAGTGTGAAATGTTCTTTTGTTGGATCATGTCCTATCTGTCCATCTCTTGTTATTCAAGATTCAATTTTTAAAATAGTGTTGTGTTATACTCTGGACCAATGGTTCTCATGCTTTTAGCACCGGGACCCACTTTTTTAGAATGAGAATCTGTCAGGACCCACTGAAAGTGATGTCATGACCAGAAGTGGCATCATCAAGCAGGAAAATTTTTCACAATCCTAGGATGCAATCCTACCCACAAATACCCAGGAGTAAATCCCACTGACTAGCATTGTTAAAAGCATATACGTAGTAGCCTGTTAAAAGTATAGATCTGTAATATTTCCCCAAATACAGTCACATACTATGGAGCATCAAGTCTAATATATTAAAAATAAAATATTGAAATGAATGGGGACCCACCTGAAATTGGTTCGCGACCCACCTACGGGGTCCCGACTAACAGTTTGAGAAACACCATTCTGGACAATGTCAAGAAGTACCCACTCCAATGATGAAGCTGCAGTTTTGTTTGCTGTTACATAGATCATTTCCACACGATGGTGCTAGAGTTTTGTTTTTACTCTACCTCTCTTTTCAGTCTCATCTATGGACCATTTCTGGACATTTTTTATATTTCATTCTTAAGCACAGAATTAGGCCCTTTAACAGAGCTGAAATTTTTTTATACATAAATGAGCTTTTCTTGAGAATAAGGAAAATCACTCTTCAGCTGAAGTGAGTGCATAAAAAACTTAAGATGCCTCAGTGCAGCTAAAAAATACAGTACTGAAATGGCAACAAAATATCAGTGCAATCAATATAGTTCAAACCAGATAGCAGAAATAATAATTATAAAGCAGCAAATTGTAACAAAACTGTGAAAGTCTTGGGTAAAATGTAAATCTCCTCCAGTACAGGACATTTTAACCATGTTTCTAAAAACCACAGCTGAGCAAGCCTGCTGGCCCTCTCTTGGGAAGCAGTGTCATAATGAGGGCACAACTGAAAAGAATACCTTGACTCTACCTTAGGTCAGCTAATCTAAAGTCTGACAGACCCTGGCTGTACCTGTCAGGACACAATGGGAGGCTCATACAGGAAGAGGCTTCCCTGACGGCCAAACAAGATCTGTCATAAACAGGATCTCCAGCAGTTTGTAAAGATTTAAAAGCAGCTCCAGGAAGTTCAGATCAGGATGTGGTGCTTGTGGGAAAGGTCCGACCCTTTCCCCATGCTGTCTTCCCAATTTAAATTGTTCTCCATTGCTGCTATTTGCCTCGTGAGAGAAATGTGGGGGAAACCTATGTAGCTGTAAGGTACCTATATGAGTATGCCCTGCAAAGCATATAGCAGATAAAGGAGGGCATAATCTTACCAGTAATGCAAAGGACTGGTAGTAAACCATAAAACCCTCTATAACTTGGGGTCAGAAATATAAAGAACCATCCTCTCCCCTAAGAAACTACCTGCCCATTCACTGAAGCCATCTTGTGAGATCCTGATCCACATGCCCTGAATTCTGAGGTCAGGCCTGTGGTGAATGGGTTATAAGATTGGGTGACAAGACTTTTTCTGTGGTGGCATCCTGGTTAAGGCACTCTGCCCCTGCAAGAGGTTCATGTAGCACCTATTCTTTTGAGTGTTCTGTGCCAGACTAAAACAGTTACATTGCAGTGGCGTAGCTAGCGAGGGGTGGTGGGGGTGGTCCACCCCAGGTACCAGCCTTGGGGAGGGTGACACCACAAATGAGCCAACATCTTGGAGGTTAGGATTAACCCCATCATGCTATATACTGTTGGATGTGGAATTTCCTGCAGAATCCAATGCAAAAACAGCAGTGAAATATCTCCTTTCCATCAAAAGTTATGGCCCAAGAACCAGGAACAAAAAGAATGCATGGAGTTCAATGGAAAGTGAAACCAAGCCATATTGCATGTTCACTCCCAAGTAGGCAAACATGCCTTAATGCTTCAGAAAGGGCAGGCTGAGAGGAATCCAATGACACCAGAATGGCTCCTCTCCAATGAAAGCAGCCCAAAAAAAACACCCAAGAAGGAGGTCCCTCCCTCCAAGCAGTCCAATGTATTGAGCCCTGTGGAAAGTGACAGTACGCCACATGGTAGCGTTTACTTGTGAGTAAGCAAATGTGCCTTGGCTCCTGGTCAAGTCAGGTAAATGAGAATGCAAGGCTAGCTGCATGGTCCCAATCTGATGAAAATGGAGCTCAAATGCTTCAGAAGGCAGCAACCCCCGCCCTCCAAAGAATAAAACAGAGGCTTGAGCTGGTAAGGTGGGCACTGGAGAGGGTTGAAAATCTGACTGATTTTTTTGTGGGGGGGGGGTGGTGGTGGTGGTATTATTGCAGGCAGGCTACAGAGAAAATTCACTTGTTGAAACAGGGTTGTTATTCATTCCATGTCATGACTATTATTATCTCTCAGTCTCACCTACCTCACAGGGTTGTTGTGAGGACAAAATAAGGGGAGGAACCATGTACACCACCCTGATCTGCTTAGAGGAAGGGTGGTATAAATATGTGAATCAATCAATTAATATAATCAATATTATAATTAATAAATAATTACATTAATTAATTATGTCATATGGAGTGACAAAAATTTATGGGCCCCAAGTGCCAAATGACCTAGCTACACCTCTGGTTACATGTACCCGAGCTTCTCAAAATAACAAGCTGTTGTGCAGCAGTTCTTTTTACATAACTTATTTCTTTTGGCTTTATTTGGTAGTTTGTTGTTTCATGAGTATTCATTTTTACTGTAAGCCACCTGATGAATTTATCAGGTTAAAGGGCAGGATATAAATATCTTTTAAAAATGAATCAATGAGGAATGATCCCATTTCAAGCCTTTCCAGGAGCAGCCTTAATAGGGCTGTCATGTTTTGCTTGCCAGTCTCATGTAGCAGAAATGTCATGGGTGCAGCTTTCTCCCTCATTTCATCTCTTTACATACTGGGAAAAGTGGCAGATGCAGTTGTCTGTATGTTACATAATGTTACTTTTTCCCCTGCCATGAGCTTTAAAGGGAACAGAAGCCCTGAAAGAGAAGCGTGACTTATGAAGGATCAAAACAGCATGCAATTCAAGATATCCCAGTCCAGGATCCAGGATGCCCTGGAAAGTTACAGAGTGACTTTGGAATTACACACAGCTGTATGGCAATCTTTTGCCCCTTTGTAAGGGTTCCCGAGGTGAAGATTCTTGGATTGTGCTATGAAACTTCTTGGAACAGCAGAATATTTTAGGCCAAACCTAGGAAAGCTTTGATCTGCACTTTGAGCATATAAGAAGTATCTGTCATTGATTATAACTAGAGGTGTTTGAAAACAGTGCTATTTATTTTACTCAGAAGCAAGCCCATTGAGTTCAGTAAGACTTAGACTGTAATCCTATCTTATTCACCAGAAACAAACATCTCTAGTTATAACCACTGTAACTCAATGGTGTATCTGGGGGAGGGGTTTCCATGGGTGCAAGTGACCCTGGATGTCACATCTGAGGGGGTATCACTGACATCCCAGCTGTGCTGCCCTGAAAGCCACTCTTGCCTGCTGTCTCCCCCCAGAAGCGTTCTGAGGCTGGAGAGGCCACGTGTGACCTCCCTGACCCTAAGATAGTCTTCTAAGGCCTCCAGAGGGCCTTAAAACATTTCTGGTTTTCAGCCAAAAACTGAAAGTGACATTTTAAGGCCCTCCAGAGGCCTTAGAAGGCCAGGACCACCATTGACCAGAGCACGGGTTATTAAAAGCTGTCATTTTTAATTCTAGCTCATGACCTATTCATTTCTCCTCCTTGCTACATGCTCTGTTTATTTTCCAGACAAAAATCTGAGCAATGGCTGAAAGCCCCGGAGCCACCCGTGGCAAGGGTTCAGCAAAGAAAGGCAAAGGGCCACCAAAAGCCAAAGGCTCTCCAAAAGGTTCTCCGAAAACCTCTCCAAAAGCCTCTCCGAAAGGTTCTGCAAAAGGCTCACCCAAAGGCTCGCCCAAAAGGAAGCAAAAATCTCCTGGTAAGTGTAGTGCTGCAGGACTAAAGTAAGTCACTTTTCTGAATTCTGCTGCCATATGTAACAAATCTGAATACAGTATGTCTAATCTGAATACAGTGCATCCAGAATTTTCCACTGTAATTTTCTCAGTTACTCAATTGAAGGTTTTCAGTGATTGACTATAAGTATTAAAAAAAAAAAAAAGACAACTTAAGGCTGCAATCCAAACCACACTTTCCTGAGAGTAAGCCCCATTGAACAAAATAGGACTTACTTCCGAGTAGACCTGGTTAGGCTTGTGCCCTAAGACAGATCACTGAAATAAATCAACTCAAGAGGGCAGAAGCAATGAAAAAGGCCAACTGATGTTAGGAATAATTGAGAAAGTGATTGAAAATAAGGCAGCTGAACAGTAAAATGCTTTATAGAAATCTATGATCTGGCAACTTTTGAATACTGCATCCAGATCTCATTATCCTGTCTGATGGATGATGTCATAGCACCAGAAAAGGCTACACACAGTGATCAAGGCATTTTCCATATGGAAACAGACTAAAGCGTTGGGAGGCACTTTAGACTGGAATAAAAAGATGACTGGGGGGGACATGATAGAGTGTGAGAGAGACTTTTCTTCCGCTCTCATTGAAATTCTGGGTGAAATGAATGATTGACATTCATTCATCAAAAGAAATTGACTGGCAGTGGCTTCAGGACAGATGAAAGGGAGACCTGTTTCCTGAGCCTAGGTTAAATGGTGGAATATTTATGTGAAAAGAATGTGAAACCAGATCAGATAGAAACAGCTGAATGTTGTGGTTCTTGAAAGAAAGAACCTTCTTTCATTTGTAAAAATCCCTACGGGGATTTAAATAAGCCTGCCTATGTAAATCGCCTTGAATAAAGTCTTGAATAAAGACCAAGAAAGGCGGTATATAAATACCTGTATTATTATTATTATTATTATTAATTCTGCCACAGGATATGACAACACCCACTAGCTTAGATGGCATTAAAAACGAGTTAGACAAATCTGTAGAGGATTGATCTGCCAGTGACTATGAGGCATGGTAATGAAATGGAACCTCCAGTGCCAAAATCATCTCTGAGTTCCAGATGCTGAGGGTAGACAATAGGGGAAGGGCTGTAACTGGCATGCCCGACTTGTGAGCTCTGCAGAGTAATCTGGCTGCTTAATGTTCTGATCCGACAGTCAGTCAGATCTCGCTACAGTGGTCCATGCCCTAGTGACATCTTGTTAGGATTCGTGTAACACACTCTACATGGGGCTGCTCTTGAAGACGGTTCAGAAGCTTCAGTTAGTGCAGAATGCGGCAGCCCAATCCACGCTGAGTTTCGGCAGCCTGAGTCTGCCATGCCGTTGCTCAATCTGGCTGCCGTTCCGAGCGCAATTCAAGGTGGTGGCAATTACCCTGTAATCATTCTGTATGTCATGAGACATGAATGGGTTGCCTTCTACCGCATCATCCTGTCTGTCCCCTATGATTGACAGATACAGCTCAGGATACCACTGCCATCTGAAGTCAAGAGGGTAGTAACAAGGTGCAAAGCTTTTTCTGTTATGGCACTATGCAGTGGCATCACTACAGGGGTGCGGGTCACACTGGGTGATGTGCACTGGGGGGGTAACATTGAAACAAACCCTGTTAAAATACCTCTATTCTATCAAAGGTTATAGCCAAAAAAAACCCAGCAGAGGGCGAGGCAATGGAGTATGCCCATGCCCTCCGCCCAGGGCATTGCCCTACCCACTGTGTGGGAAGAGGTCCATCATGGGGGTGACGCACCAGCCTCCCGTACCAGGTGATGCAAACCCTAGTTATGCAACTGGCACTATATCTATGGAATTAACTCCCAGAAGATGAGGGCTGCCCCTTTCTATATAGTTTCTGGAGAGGTTCAAAAACACACTTGTTTTACATGGCTTTTGAGGAGGGATGATGCCCCTAGGGACCCCTTTTAAAAAATTAGTGTATATAATTACCCTGTGCTGCTTTTATGGTTTTAGTTTTGATGTTTTTATCTGCTTCTTGTAAGTTGTTCTTATATTCTTGTATTTATTTTTATATGTTTAATTCTTTTTGTTCTATTATATTCCACTGCACACCGCTTTAAGTTTTTGGAAAAGTGGTCTATCAATCTTTTAAATAAATAGTGTTGCATTTACTGGACAAGATGGATTCTTGGTTTGGGCTCTTCTCAAGTTAAGACCATTTAATCTCATTTCAGCTAAGAAAGATGAGGAACAAGACCTATCAATGGCAAGCATGGGTAAGTTCTTCAGAAGAGAATAGGTTTTGAAGGATGTGCAGCATGCAGGATCATGAAGATCATAAACAATATGAAAGAGAAGAGAAACATTTTTGTTCCTGAGCTGCAAGAGGTCATAAATAAAACTGTAAAATTAAAACACAGTGCAGCATTTTAGAGGTTGTAGCAGTAGGAGTTGATAAGTTATTCTATAAAGTAAGTGCTAACATAACGTGGGGAGCACTCAAAAGTGGGTATGATATAAGGCAGTGATTTTCAACCTTTTTCATCACATGGCACATTGACCAGGCATTAAAATTGTCAAGGCACACCATCAGGTTTTTGACAATTGACAAGGCACACTGTGCTGCCAGTGGGGGCTCACATCCCCCATTGGTGGGGGGATTGGTGGTGGGTCATTACTAATAAATGACCTTCCGTCAAATTCCTGTGGCACACCTGTGGACCACTCGCGGCACACCAGTGTGCCATGGCACAGTGGTTGAAAATGGCTGATATAAGGAATCGTTAGGCATTTGGTACTGTTGTAAAATCACTAGCTAATTCTGACTGAACTTTGACCATTCTTAGGGCATTTATGAACCAGACCGTGAGCTTGTTCTTCCTCAAATAACAATACCTAAAAGTCCATTGTCTTTCATCTTTTGGGATATTCAGGTAGAGGATTCTAATTATGTTACCAATGTGTGAAACATGCCAACTAACTGTTCTCCTTTTATGGATTTTAATGAATCACTATAGCTGAGCAGATGCAGTGGGAGGACCAAATATGAAAAGGCTTAAAGGATAAATGTGGAATTTATCACATGTTACATATTGATAGACATTTGCAGAGGGATTTGGATTTCTGGATGAGAGAGATTAAAATAGGATTTATTGTTTTGTCAGTTCCAAAAAGGATTAAATGAGCAGAGGGTTCCCCAAAACATGTGTACCTTGCTGGTCAATATTCTTAAGCCCAAATTTCATTCATTTTTTTTAATAACCAAAAATATGCCTGTCCTTGTCATTTGAACTAGCCTGTTGTATGCCACAATGGCTATTCTTTAACTGCAACAGAAGTAGCAGTCTTACGTGTGCATCATATTGTGTATATGTATTGACTGTCCTCATTGAGATGAATAAGGCAGCCAGGATACAGACAAGCTCTGAGTGCGCTGGAGCAATTAGCATAAATAAATAAATAAAAATAACACAGTAGTGTATCCTGCAGAACGTTCCCCCAATGGCAGTTTTTTTCCTAGTAAAACCTTGCCTCTGTGTTGCCTGTCACTTGGAAAACAGCAGGAGGAAAACTATATGGATCTTTTATGTGTGCTTTCAGATCTTGTGAATGGGGGGGATGGGACATGTGCTAACCCCACATCAGGAGTACTTGCACGTTTACTATGGGTGCAATCCTAACCGGCACTTATGCCGGCATAGGTGCCCTGGGAGGGTTGCAAACGTGCCATAAAGCACGTTTGCGCCTCCGTGGGAGGAAGCTGCATCGGTGCATCTAGATGTGCCGATGCACGGAGGCCGGCAGAAGCCTCCACGGTGGCTTCCTCCCCGCCGCTTGTGCTGGCGCACCCACACTGACACAAGCGGCGAAGGTAGGTGTGGGGGAGCGTGGAGGAGGTGGGAGGGGGGCATTTCTGGGCAGGGGGAGGGCAGGCGATGGGAGACCCCGGGGGTGGGCGCATGAGGAGATGGGGGCAGGGCTGGGACCTGGTGGTTAAGCCGGATCCCAACCCCCATCCCCGGGGAGAACGGAGCGGCTTCAAGCTTCTCTGCTTTCCTTGGACTTGCGCCACCTCCAGAGGTGGTGCAGGTCCGAGGAGACCCATTGGGGCACGCAGCCCTTACCCAGGGGTAAGTGGAAGAGCTTCCCATTGCCTCTGGCTGAGCCACGGCAGCCAACGAACCTGCATTGGATGCAGCGCAAACTTCCTGGCTTGCCTGCTCCAGCACAGGTTTGGATGCACCCTATAATACTCAAATCATCCATGGGTCTAATCTCCCAGGAAGTTCTCCTCTGCACAGAAAATCTATTAAAATATAGATTACAATATGAATCTTTGTAACATTGGAGGACCACTTGAAAGAGATTCACCTGCTGGAAGATTCAAATGATAGCTGATCATTCTGAGCACTGCAAAATTTGTGCCTCCAGATGTCTTTTGCGCATTTTCTTATACGCTTCTTAAACTCGTACATTGGGAACAGTGTCAGCAGAACTTGTCCACAGTGCAGCCTACACAGTTGCACAATGTTTCCTCTTAATAGGAAAAATTCTTATTAACAAATGGATACACAAATACTTTTGGTTTGGACTTCACAATTATAATTACAACTGTACTGAATGTTCACCCATTTCAATTCTGTGGTTCAAACTAGTGCTTTCACTCCCTTTTAACACGGGGGTGGGGTGAGGGAATTAATTTTTCTTTTTGTTTTCTTGAAACTAGAAGGGCAAATTTTTTATCTATTTAGAAAACCTGTTTCAAAATATGTAATGGTTGTTCCTTGATCCCTGATTGGTTAGGATCACTAGAACAGTGAAAGAAGTCCTAGTCAAGGCAAAAATGTTTCTGAAGCAGCAGTAATGTGAGGAAAGTGTCTTTTCTCACTTCATTCCAAAAAAAATGCACTCTCTAATTATACTTGTGCAGAAATGCTGTGAAAGTTTTTAGATTTTCAATAACGTGTTTGAAATGCTGAGAATTTTTTGACAAATTTCTCAAAACTTTTTTTGCTATTGTTGTTTACATTTTCAGGCCACCCAGAGATCTTTCCCCTGGTCCTCACAGAAAAAACTCAGGAGATATTTAATTGTCGTGCTGATGTGGATGTCACTGCCGAAAAGCCTTACAAACTTGTGAAAAAGGAGGATATAATTCATGATATGAAGACAAGAGCAGCAATTTCTGACTTCCACCCATTTAAAAAACTTGTCCTAGTGAGTTGCCCCTTCTAGGGAATGAGTACTCATGTTTTGTGCGGGAACTTGGGTTCACTGGTTTAGGCATTATTGAACTCAAGTTGCATAGTATTAGACCTTCACATCAATAACATATGAGGTCCTTCTGTTAACTGACACATTTTATGCCTTTTGACATAATTGACACATTTTAAACAGGCAGTAGAAATAAAGTTGAGCTGCAATCCTATATGCACTTTCCTGGGAGTAAGCTCCACTGAACACAATGGAACTTAGTTCTGAAAAGACATACATAGACTTGTGCTTTTAGTTCTCTCTAAAATGGTGATTACTGATTACTGAAAAACAGTGCTGACTTCAAATATAAGGGGAAATGCTTTCATTTCCTTGAACTTGTATAATGTTTTTGAACACTTTGTTCAAAGGCATTTCATAAGCTCAGCAATCATGTATCGTCTGTGTACAATATGATTTTGTAATTGAACCATAGATCTACAATTTTAACACCTTCTGGTCTAATTTATTTTAATGCCTATTAATCATGTTCCATTGAACACTTGGAATGATGAGAATGTGTATTAATAAATCTCTTTTTTCCTGCTATAAATTGCTAAAACTATTTGTGAAAAATCTTCCTTGGTGTTTCATAAACATGGGTACCAGAGGAAGGGGAATCAGTGCTGATAGAGTGGAACCAAATCGGGGAAAGTCGCAATTGCCTGACCTTTTTGTAGAATTCCAAATCTGTTTGATTGTCATGATTGAACAAACAGTGATGACTTAGAAACTGATGCCTAAGGGCCCCGTCCTATTCAGTTTTTCAGTCCCAGTGCAGCTGTGTCAAGGGGGCATGCTCTGCATCCTGTGGTGGGGAAGGCAGTCACAAAGGCCTCCTTGAGGTATGGGAACGTTTTTTTCCCTTATCTTGAAGCTGCAGAGGTAGCACCGGAGCTGGAAAGTTGAATAGGATTGGGCCCTTAGAAAGTAAGGGCGCTGGATCTGGTGAGGTGAACAGAGAACACTGCAGGATATAGTGGGGCAGGATGGTAGTATATTCTGGAAGAAGCATAAGGAGGGTTGCAGTAGCAGTAGACAACAAAATTGAAATTGGAGACAAGGGTTGCATGATCTCAGGTCTACCACTGCCACCTCTGCACACAAAAACAAAAGTCTCTTACCATTCTCCTGGTGCGTTTTCTTCAAATACAGAAGTGCAGAACTTCTGGTTTAATTTACCAAGACTGTGCTAATGGGCTTCTTCAGTTGAGTGGTCCTGCTAAATAAAACCTGAAGTCCTCCACTTCTGCTTTTGAAGTTTCTGCTCCAAGAGCAAAGTACGGAGACAGATTATCTGCTTTCTGCTCACTGTTGGTGGGTGGAAAGCAGATCAATATGACCTGAGTCCATGACAGTCTGGAACGAGGCATTGAAAGGCATCTTGTATCTGCCCCTCCCTTCCCTTCCCTTCCCTCTGCAGTCCACTGCTGATGCAACCCACATCACCTTGCCTAATGGGTTGGCTGGTTCCACTGTTGGTCCCTCATATCCATCTGGTTCAATAAATGTCACTTGTAGCAAGATGCAGAGATCATTTCACCTTAAGTCTTATCAGCTGCTCATATTCACACAGGATTATCCTGGGGAAGAACTTCTGATTGTCTTTGACAGAGAACTAAAATATGGACAAATCTTTTATCTGATTGGAACTGAAGAGGCAAAAGAAGGAATTTTAAAAGTAGGACATTTTGATATGATTCCACATGTGCCAGATAGAACATCAAAGCAGTGTCATGGGTGCAAGTGACTGAAATGGAGGTGAACTACATTTTAATATTGCACATGCCATTGAATGTGGCTAGATTGGGGTTGGGAAGGCACCATTTTGCAGTGGCTCCATTCCTTTTTGGTGGGTAGGAAAGTGGTGCTGAGACATAACTATCTGGCCCCTTGATCTTTGTGCTGTGGGGTCCCACAGGG
This sequence comes from Tiliqua scincoides, assembly GCF_035046505.1. Taxonomy (NCBI): domain Eukaryota; kingdom Metazoa; phylum Chordata; class Lepidosauria; order Squamata; family Scincidae; genus Tiliqua; species Tiliqua scincoides. The sequence goes on along the minus strand of NC_089824.1, from coordinate 139,381,086 downwards.
TTCTATCTTGTCTCCTTTGCTGTTTAACACCTGCTTGAAGTCACTGGGGAAGAGTATAGAGAAGTTCAGGCTGAGGTGTTACTGGTATGCAGACTGTGCCCAGCTCGACTTCTCTTTTTCATTTGATTCTAGACAGTTAGCCGAGGTTTGAATGTGTGCCTGAACTTCATGGGCTAATAAGCTATATAGGAGGGGTTGCCAAACTGCAACTTGTGAGCCAGATGCAGCTCACAATTGTGCAGCTCATGGAAAAATGTGGGCTGAGCTCCTTGTTGCCTCACAATTAATATAAAAGGTAAATAAAAATTTTTTCAAGCTTTGTCATTATTTACCTGGTATAAATTGAGAGTCAAGTGGATTAAAGCATAAATTTAATGTTCGTGGTGAGTAAATATATTTAAGAATTTAAATGCTTCTTAAATATTGTGGCTCTCAAACATCTGACATTTGTTGTAAATGGCTTACGGTGCTATCCTATCTTGCGCTGGAACAGGCAGGCCAGGAGACCTGCACTGTATCCAGTGCAAGGTGGGGCCCAAAGTGGCTCAGTCAGAGGTAAGGGGAAACTTTTCCCCTTACCCCCGGTAAGCCACTGCAGCCTCAATGGGTCTCTGCGGACTTGCGCCACCTCTGGAGGTGGCATAAGTCTGAGGAGAGTGGAGTGACTTGTAGCCGCTCTGTACTGCTCAGAAACGGGGACTAGGATCTGGCATGCCTGCCTGCCCCCGGGACTGTCCTTCCTGCTTCCTCCCTGCCTCCTCCCAACCCACCCCAGACCCTTGCATTGGCTGACTTTGGCCAACGCAAGTCTCCCTGCCTGAGTCGACATGGAGGCTGGATTCAGCCTCTGCAGGCCAGTGCACGTCCCTGTGCCGGACCAGCCAACTCTAGAGGAGGCGCAAATGTGCTGTAAAGCACATTTGCAAGCCTCCTGGGCTGGCACAAGGGACTTGCACTAGCCCAAGGGTGAGTTTGGATTGTACTCTTATTCGCTTACATTAAGTGAGTTTGGCTACCCCTGCTATATAGGCTAATAAACTATACTTGAATACAGGCAAGGTGAAGTTGTTGCTGGTCTGTAGGAGAGCCATCTTGGATCTAGTAGTTCAACCTGTTCTAGACAGGGATGCACTCTTCCTAAAAGTTCAAGTTTTCAGTTTGGGAGTGTTCCTGGATCCAACCTCATGCTTAGGTGATCAAGTGACAGCAGCCAGATGTTCTTTTGCAAAGAGTTGTAAGCTGCTTTTTTGGGGGGGAGGGGAAAGGTGGAATACAACTGCCTAGATAAATAAAATAAGTACTTTTTCCCTCATAGTCTCCAGAGCCAGAGGAAGAGGAAGGAGAGGTTGTCGAGGGAGCCCAAGATGAAGGAGGCTCCCTCCTTTATAAACCTCCTGTACGCAAACCCTGGGTCTCACTTGGAAGTGAAAAGGAAATTGAAGAAGAATCAGTAAAGGAAACAACAACAAAGGTCAGAACATACTGTTTGGTCCTACAAACATGTTTTACATATCTACATGGAATAACAATATTGAAGATATTACTTACAAAGTCAGAAAGTATAGGATTTTTGGTGAATTTCCTAGATCTGTCCATTCCATGATTAAGGACCCAATCTTATCTTTTCCATCCCCACTGATGCAGCTGCACCAAACAGTGCTGGATCCTGTGGGAAGGGGAAGTTTGGAAAACTTGGGAGAAGAAAGGGAAAATATTTTGTCACAATAAACTGTTAAAGAATTTATGATGTTCCTCAGAAAAGGATCTTCAGAGAAGTCTGAAAGCTTTGATAAGTCCCTTGAGAACCCAACGATGTTGGGTCTATAGAAAAATAAATACATCTTAAGATAATTGAAATAACCTAAGTCCACTCCCCCACCCAGTCTTGACTTCCCCCTGGTTCCCCCCCCCTTTCCACCCTTTTCCCTCTCATTGAATATTCTAAACTTCGCCTTTGTGGGATGGCCAGCTTGTGTTCTATTATGAAACAGATATTTGTACACTAAACAAAGTAAATGGAGAGTTAATTTAAAGACATCTGTGTCATGGTTGTAGGATAATTATATACAATACTAGGAATGGTTTCTCCCATTGATATTGTTTAATGATAACACAGTTTATATTCAGGCTTTGCCACAAAGTTCTTTTCCAGTATATACAAACAGAAAAGGGTATTTTGATTAAATGTTAGGAAGAACTTTCTAACAGTGCAAACTGGCAGTGAAACAGGAGGTAGTAGACTTTCCGTTGTTGGAGATCTTTAAGCAGAGGTTGGTTAACCCTCTAATGGGTATGCTGAAGCAGGGCCTCCAAGAGGAATTTTAACAGGGGGTACAAAGTTTTTGGGGGGCACCTTCCCAAAGGGCGAGAGGAGGGGATGAAACAGAGCAGGGGTGAGGGTGACAAGAGTATGCAGAACAGAGGTGGGGATGGGGCAAAACAGGGCAGGGAGAGGATGATGACAGGTGGAAAAGTCTTTGGAGCCCAGATCTACTGGGCTTCCCAATGCAGAGCCCAGGTCTACCTGCCCATGCAGTGTTGGCAGCTAGATACAGTAATATGAAAAAAACCAAATGCACTCCTAAGTCTCTCTACAAAATTTTAAATATAGCAAATTATTGCAGAAAATTAGCAGCTTCGTATTTAGGCTCACACTAGAATGGAAAGTGTCCTGTCTGACCACAACATACTTCTGCAGCAACTATAGCCCCTCTGCTGTGTCCCTGATCATACGCTCTTTCATGAAAGTGGATCTACACACCAAAGAGCTACTGCAGCAGGCCAGTTTCCTCCCAGATTTGACACCATGTTAAGAAGAGTCATGTATGCATTTCTTGGCCCAGTACGTATGGCTTTCGGTAGCAGCAGCAACCACTCACCCAGCATCCCACACTGGCAGCAAATCCAGGGGAAATAGGAAAATACAAGATCCCTGGAAATTTCTGGGCCCCCATCTTTGGCTCCTGGGCCCCCTTTCTGACTCTGGGCCGAGGTATAAATTGCCCCCTTTAACCGCCTCTCCTAGACACTGTGCTGAAGTTGTGGTCAGGCTGCATTGACAGGGACTTGGTCTTGCAGGTCCCTTCCAATTCCGTGACATGAGTGCAGGTAACATCATAAACCACCCTGCAAGGACCTCTGTGGGTGTGAAGCTCATGTCAGCAGATACAATTCGAGAGCTCAGTTGCCCTTCTTGTCATTGAAAATGTTAAACATCAATGAAATCTGATTAAATACAAGCACCATCTTTGCAGTCTAGTATTTATTCTAAAATTGCCCTTATATTGCCTTAATGCAATTCATGCAAGACACTGTATAGTCAAAAATATATCTTTATTAAAAACAGTCCTCCCTTCTGTCTCAGCTATCAAATCATCAAACCTAGAACTGACATTTCTCCAAGGAAACACTTCCATTAAGCAATATTTTGTCTGTACTTGCAGATTAAATATATGATTTCTCGACCACACAAAGAATTTGGAATTCGTATGAAATTCCACAACAGAAATGCTTCAATTGATAAACATGGATATGTGGAATGTACATCTTACCAAGATAAAAACTTCACCATTCAGCAGCTGGAGCATCATGTTGGGACGCAGGTAGTTCCGCAAGAAAAAGAGACAGGTACTCAGACAAAATGGTAAGTGTAAGACTTTACGCATAGTATAGTAACCAGGGAAATGACATTCCTATTAATTTGGAGTCTGCTAGTATAACTGAGAACCAAACAACCTGCAGTATTTAAAATCTGCTGTACTTTGAAAACAGAGTCAGGCACTTAGAGAAGTTACAATTTCAGATTATTTATTGATTGCATTTATATCCCATCTTAAGGCCAGCATTTATTGGGTTTCCCATCCAGAACTAACCAGACCCAGTGCTATTGGGCTTTGGCAAAGCTGCTGATATAATCTGCCTTGCATCCCATGACCTGGGATGATGTATATTACCTTTTCCTTGTGCATCCTAAGCCAGAGTGATCCTAGAAATGGGGCTGCAATAAAAAGGAGACCATGTCAAGTTCTCCTCTCACACCGTTTAATCTACCTTACCTGTGTGTTTCTCCATTTGCCACAGTAGAAGCAAAGATATGGAACTGGGAAAATTACACAGATAATCTGGCAAAGAGACAAGGACAAGCTCCATGTCAAGTGTCGCATGAGGCATCTAGTTCTTTCCTTAATGTTGTGAATGTCCATCTTTCTTCTCAAAAATTTCTAAACAGTGTATTTCATTGACCTTAGGACCTACCCCAAAAATGCAACAACACAGTATTACCCTAGAGAATTTTCAGATGAAGAAAAAGAGGTGTATTTGTCATCAGAGGAGCTGAAAAATTTTATACTCACCGTGGCTACAAGGTTAAGTATCAAGCTTCATTAAAAGTGATATATGCTTAAAGTAGCTAAAATTTGTACAATCATAAAATAAGATTTATAGGGAAAATATGCAGGGACAGGTAGAAGGTAGGTTGGGAGCTATTGATAGATATCTAACTATTCTCTCTTTAGAAATCAGCCAGTATTTCTCCGATATGAATGTGATAATGAATCATCTCAAAAAGAAGATGTGATAGAGAACTTATCTTTCTTGTTTCCTTGTTCTTGAACAGTGCCAGATCTCATATTTTTTTAAAAAATGATTTCTCCCAAGTGTATACCTCTGATAAGTATAGAGATCTTGGGTATCAGCCACACCGAAGCTATGGCATGTACCACTTTAGTGGATGTGACACTATTTTTCAACCGAAAAATGGGTCTTTCCAGAAATAATAAAGTACACGAAGGCCTGACTTTGAGAAGTGGCATATAATTTGGTTTTTTTTTTATTTTCCTGTGCTGCAGAGTTGAAATCGCACTGCAGCAAAATGAAATAATGAATGCCTTTTTTGATGACTGGAAAGCCCTTGCGGAGGACGAGAGTGGCTTTGTGGGGAAGTCAGATGTTTTCCTTAAGGAATACCAGTCGTTTACAGACCTGCATTATCTCAAGGATAGAACCGTGAGCGACATCTGCTGGCATCCAACCATTTATGGTAAAGTTTAGAGAATATTCAGTTCAAGGCTAGAAACATTGTGAGGCAAGTTCTGAAGGCTTGGAAAGATTGAAATCTGTACAGTCTGTTGACCTTTCTCTGTAAGAAAAATGTTTTGTGATAGCAAATGATACATTGTAGCTTAGATAGGCAGGTTTCAGCAGTGATTAAAACAAAAAAAGTGGAAAACAACACATCAGAGGTGCTTGGTTCACTTCTATCCAACATCTTCCCTGTTGGCAGGAATGGCCTGCTAAAGAGACTGGGTGAAGTAGCTCCCTCGGGTGGTGGGGGGGGAAGGCCGCATGCAGCCCTTGCTTATTCTTCACCTCCATCAGCTTCCTTGCTGTGTAAGTAGAGGCTGCAGCAGAGGTGAAGGTGGCACTAAGGGAAGGTGGGCATGCTTGCCAAAGCAAGTGGGCAGGGCCAACAGAGGAGTAGGTTAGCCCTCCCTGGGAGGAAAGTCAAAGCATTTGGTGTTTTTTGACTTAGACCAATAGGGTAGGGATAGGAGAGAGGTTTATAAAAGTTTGAACAGTGTAAAGAGAATCATTTCCCCCTCCTATTATGTCACCATATTAGAACTCAGGGTAACCCAATGAAATTGACTAGCAGTTGGTTCAGGTCTTCACCACCATCAGGTCTTCACTACCATCAGTGGTGATGATGATTTGCTTGGAATTTGTGCCTGGCCATGCCCCTAGATAATCCTTATCACAATTTCTGACAGTACCCTGTTAAAGCTAAGTGTGAATATGGCCTCTTAATCAGAACACACAATGCTTTCCCACTGCAGAAGGTGAAGCTGCATTTGTCTTCATTCAGGGATTGTTGCAGTGTCCGTAACGGAACGACTTTCTTATGAAGAGCGAGTGGAACAGCCTGGGAAATTACTCCTGTGGAATGCACCAATTCTTTTTTGGAGTTTTGCAGACCCGATTCACCCTCAGGTACTTAAGAGAGAACTTTAGTGTGTCTGAGCTGCTCAAACAACAAAGAAGCAATCACATAAACAGAAGACTGTGGTCAAGTCTTAATTTTTCTCCCCACCCCTGTTTTCATAATTATATTTTTTAGCTGATGCTGGAGTGCCCCGAAGACATCTACTGCTTTCAGTTCTCTCCAAGTGATCCCAACATCATTGCAGGAGGCTGTTTGAATGGACAGGTATGAGATCTGCTGTATGCCCTTTTTATTTGTTCAGCACTGACATTCAACTGTCTGTTTGCCTTTACAGCAGACCTCACATGGCCTCCAGCAATTCTGTAAATATTCAGGGGTCCAACACAGACTGAAGCTCAGGAGTTTATTATCTACTACAGTCTTTGCCCTCCCATCAACTGTGCAGGAGCTTGTTCTGAAAGACTCTGACATAAAATTCTGCCTTTAGAAATTTGGGTACTTGTGTGAGTCCTGCCTGGGACATCCCAAAATGACCCCTTTGAACCTGGTTGGTTAATTTATGCAAAAGAGTCAGAGTCTAATTGTTGTTTCATTCAATTCATTTTTACACACATGGGAAACCCTGGCCTCTGAGTGGCCCGCTTGGAGGCTTGCTGTGCAGCATGGCCTTTCCCAGTTTGAAGAGACACTTGGCCAACAGACTGAGCCAAAGAGGCAAAGAAGGAAGGCCCATAGCCAGGGAGACAGACCAGGGATAGACTGCACTTGCTCCCAGTGTGGAAGGGATTGTCACTCCCGGATTGGCCTTTTCAGCCACACTAGGTGCTGTTCCAGAACCACCATTCAGAGTGCGATACCAGAGACTTTCAAGACTGAAGGTTGCCAACTAAAGGGTGCCAACTAGACACACATCACCCTCATCATCATATGGAATAAATGGGCGCAAAACACCAAAGAAACGTGGCCAGGTTATTATTACCAGGGCTGGCCTTAGGCTGATTTGCCTGATGTCTTCAAATTGGACCCCATGCTTTGGGGAACCTTGCACTGGGAAAGCTGGCATATTGATGCCCAGGATGGTGGTGAGCAGAGCATCAGCTCCTGCCTATCTGCCCACCCTTAGGACTGCCCACCCTTGGGACAACTTGGGCCTCCCAGAAGTAGTTGGTGGTGGCGTCTTCACATCACTGTCAACTATCTCCAAGTGCCACACTTTATGCATGGCACCACAAGTGTCTGGCTCACCTGGTGAGTAGGGGACTGCGGCGAGGGTGGGGACCCCACATAAGCACCAGATATTGGGCACTGCTGCTACTGGGGCTGGCCCTGATGATTACTATTACTGTTTATACAACATCATCAATGTGTTTACTGCTTCATAAGCAAAAAAAGTACTTGCCTCCAAGGAGTTTACAGTCTAAACTTTAACATTAGGGAATAAAACCTAGGAAGGGGATATTAACTTCCAAACTAGTTGCTTCATGATATGACACAAAGTGAATTTCACTACCACTCAAGCCTCATCCACTCTCTGTCCTGCTCAATCTCAGTGTTTTTATATTGCCTCCTTGCTTGCATAACTCAGGCCTGATCTTATGATGTATATAAAGAGTATACAAGGAGCTCCTGGCTATTGTGTGGAATTCTCCTGTTTAAAAGACAATCGCTTTTTAAGAAGTCCCTCCATTTTCAGTGCTATGAAGCACATTCCTTTCGGTAACCTTTAATAATACTCAAATGTACTCATTCTGTTGAGACACATTTTGTTCTTTTTGTCATACTGCATATCAACATGTCGGTTAAGTATGTTTTTCCCCCTGCTGCCCATCATAGGTTGTACTGTGGGACATTTCAGAATATGAGGAGAAGTTAAGAAGTGCAAAGACAGGCACAGGAAGCAAGAGCACCACAGTTAATATGGTTAGTGCTTCTCTACTTATCGTTCCATCAGGCAGTATTTGCTAATGTTGGGTTGATTCACACAAGATGTTTCCCTTTACACTTGAAGCACCAATCGTTCTAGAGTACATATTTATGTGGACAATCTAAGGGAGGTGCAGACAGATGACCCTGGAGCTACAAGTAGCTCCCCCAGTGATCTAAAGCAGTGGTTCTGCTCCCAAAGTCCTACTTGGAAGTTGGAACCGCTGTGAGTACATGCGGGGGTGGGAGGAGGGAAGTGGCCCCAACAGCGTTGTAGCGATCGCAGTGCTGTGGGGACCCTTGGACATCCCTTATACCTGCGGATATCCTGCAGCCTCCCTGAGGGTCTTGGAGGCATGCAACTCGGTTCTGATCTTGGAGCTCACTTCCTGTTTGCACGAAATGATCTCCGAGATCGGAAAGGAGCTGACTGCAGCCATGTGGAGGGTTATGGAGTCTGCTGCAAGCCTCCAGGACTCCCAGGAGCCTGCAAGACACCCCCAGGTACCTGGGGATGTCCATGGTTCCCCACAGCTCCATGAGGGACCCATTCCTGGGCCACTCCCATTAAGGGGAAATGGCTCAGGTTCTGTTCACAACAGTGGGTCTTGATCCACACTTTGGGAACCTCTGATCTAAAGTCACTCATGATTTAAAGGCACTCTTCAACCTTCTGCATGTTTCTTGCTGCCTTGGTGGTTGAATTTTTTTCCTCGTTTCCTCCCTGGCTCTTGGGAACCCAGGTTCCCAGCCTAGCCACATGTGAGGGAAGGAGAACAGAGGCCAAAATGGGCACAGCACCAATATGTTAGCATTGTACCTAGCAATGTCAATCAGTTTGGTATTTACTGGAAATTGATAGTCTTTCCATTGCCAGCACCCACGACTAGAAAGCTCAGATAGAAAGAGGCCACTTTAGGAGACCTGCTCTCCCAGGTTAGCAGAGAGCCCCCCAGTCCAGGGAATGCACTTACAAAACAAGTCAGTAGTGGACTGTAGCAATCTGGTAGGCATAACAACCCTCTCAAGTGAATTTAGGGCAGGTCTAGTGAAGGTAGAATTAGAGGAAATATATTTTAAAGGCTGAAGAAACAAAGCAACGCAGAGAGGGGTACAAAGGCATGGATCAATAAAGCAAACAGGAACAAACACCAAAGAGGGTGTTGGCAAACTGCTCATTTGGCCACGTGCCTGCCGTCCCCCCACATCTGTGGGGAGGACAAGCACACAAAAGTGATATTTGGGGGGATTGAGGCAGTGTGGGGCACACTGCCTTAGATGCCAGGAGTTCTTGGGCCAGCCCTGCCCCTCCTCCATATTTCCTCTTCTGCTCCATTTTCTTCTTCCTTTTTTAAAATTGAGGGAATGGGGGAGAGCAGTGGGGGTAGCAGCTGATATACCACATGGGCTGCTGCTTGTGTGAAAGCCAACAAGCCATCACCTGAGGTAATTGCATCAGGCAGCCTCACATACAGGCTGACCTTACTTGTCGTCATTTGACTTAATTGGCCTTTGCAAGCTTCAGGGCAGAGCTTTAGATAAGTGGCGATCAAAGTCACGACCACTGTGCACTTCAAATGTGGTCCCTGTCCGGACCGTATCTGAGTGTACCTCCTGGGCACCCAGTGAAGTCCTCCTTGTTTGGAGGACAAGGACACTTTGGGCAGTCTTGTCTCTCCCAATGGCCTGTCATGCAACCTTCTAGGATGCTGGGCAGAAGACGCAACTGCCCAGAGCGTCCCTGTCCTCCAAACAAGGAGGACTTCGCACGGTGCCTGGGTGGAACCGAAAGGTCTGCTCACCAGGCAGATGGATCTGCCCAAATGCCAGATCCGGCCCCTGGGCTGGGTTTTGCATGGCCCTGCTCTAGATTTTCAAAACAGTGTTAAATAATATGCTATAGCTTTTATAAAAATGCTAATTTAATTTTTTTCTCAAGAAGAATCATTCTTCATTTCAGCCAAGCTTCATGCTGGAGCAACAAATTGGGAAGGAGCCACATGTGGTGAGGTACTGCTCAGTCTCTTCTATAGACTACAGCCATAAGTCAGTAATAACAGATCTACACTGGCTTCCAGACACTTTTGAGGTAAGTTTTGTAATTAATATTTCATACTTGGGCCAGTGCTGCAAAAAAAAAATATGTGCCTCCTTCCTTCTTATTTCTGTGCTACTGCCTGGGACAAACAACATATGAATAATTATTTGAACTACACTCAAGAAACAATGTTTTGTATCCTGAGTCTCTTGACTAACAAGATGATCCTAGGCATGTTTACTCGGAAGTAGGTCCCATTGTAGTCAGTGGGGCTTACACCAAGGTAACTATACATAGGATTGCAGCCTAAGGCCCTGCTCCTATCTCCCACCATTAATGTTGCAGCCGCTCTGACAGTCATGCCTGAGGTATTTTCTTCTTACCCCTGAATAGGATCCTTGTGGCCTATAGGTCTCCTCAGGCCTACACCATATAGCTGGTGTAAGTCTGAGGAGAGAAAAGGGGAGAGGTGGGTTTGAAAAGAGGGGATTGGATTCTGGCATACGCTGATGCTGTTCTATAATGGGGTTGGTACGTTCTGCTGAGAGTAATCATTAACAATCATTTTACAAAAATAGCAAGAGTAATCAACACTATGAAGTTATAATCACAATAACTTTGCTTTTGGTATCTGGAGAGGATTTCAAAACATGCTCTCTTTATTCTGGGAATTTCTAGCCTGGCCTCAAGATCAAGATGGTGATAACAAGGCCACACTAGACATGACTTCTAGCATTAGCTATGGCTGATACGGATTGGCTCGTCTGAGGCTCCCTTGCATGTTTAAGGGAGAGGCAGGATTTGAACCAGGATCATCCAAGTGCATAGGTCAATCCCATATCTGTGTTGTCAACTGTCCCTTCTGTGGTTGGATGCATACAATCTGCCCTATATCAATGCACTGCATTATACATAAAACAAAATACCTCTGGGAGAATAAGCACATTGTGTACGAAAATGACACCATGCTACTACACTGAAACAGTGGAAGAATACTGAAAGGTAGAATCCAATCATTCTCAGTCTTTTGGGTTTGATTAGAATGTGCTTCTGGAGCCTTGGCCATCCAAGTGTTTTTGCACATGTAGAAACCTGATGTGCTGAGATCTCAACCCCGCAAGCCACATTGCACTTTCTTCAGCCCATGTGGCTCATGCTGCATGTGCTTGCATTGCAAATCAAAACCATTCTTTTGCCAGTTTTGTGGTTTTTTTCTGCACTTGAAGTTAAACCACATTTTACACCATTTTGAAATTCTCTGAAACGTTGCACAATGATTTATTATTCTGAGATAAAGAAAAATGACTACATTTTGAAATCTTTTTCCTGCTTTTCCATTCTGGAGAAATACACAAAGCAGCTGGGCAATAGTAAAATAATCACATCCAAAGTTAATTTTGAGGGGCACATTCTAAAACAGCTGCATCTTATGTCTTGCTGATAAATGTGAAAGGCATTAATGAGGCGATTAACTTGATGGATTTAATGCAGTGGCAGTCAACAAATCCAACAAGTGAGGTTTTGCAAGCAGGACCAAAATAAACTTTGCTTCTCTCCCCCCTCCCCAGATGTTTTCAGCTGGACACTAGCCAGGCGACATTGGTTTAGAGCAGCCGTTTTCAACCACTGTGCTGTGGCACACTGGTGTGCTGCGAATGGTCTGCAGGTGTGCCACGGGAGTTTGGGGGAGAGTTGTTTATTAGTAGGGCCATTGGAGGATGTGAGCCCCCACCAACAGCTGGTGTGCCTTGTCAATTGGCAAAAATCTGATGGTGTGCCTTGACAATTTTAGTGCCTTGGCAGTGTGCCGTGAGATGAAAAAGGCTGAAAATCACTAGTTTAGACTTTGCAGCCATGCCAGCATTTGGAGGTCATGACTTTTGCATTCAAGCTTCTGGTGCTAAACACTATTTCTCTTGCTCTTTCTTAGGTCAACAGAATGGGCACTGTTTTTGAGAACAGAGCTGGAATATGCGCGCAGCTTGTCACCTGCTCACCAGACTGGTAGTACTTTTTTTAAAAAAAGTTTTATTTGCAAAATGAGCTACGTATACCTTTCACTGTTTCTTGGTTCCCCTCCTCCCTGCACCTCATTCCCTCTTTCTTCCTATAGCTTCACACAGATAACTAGTTTCGTATTCAAACATATAAAGAGTAGGAGATGACTATCTCCATGATACCAACTACATTGTTTAAAAAATGCCACCTGCAAGGATCAGCTGTATGAAGTTTGCATCACTTTAAAGTGTTTCAGTGTTAATGCTTATACACAAGCACCCTCTTCATCAAGTGCCCTGAGCCTCTGTTCACATATTCCTTAGAATGGGTGGGAACTTTTTCAAACCTGAAGTGCCTCTCAGAAGCCTCCTGGGAGCCTTCTGAGAAGCAAGGAGGGCACATGCAGCCTCCCTGTGCCTCAGAACACCTCCAAATGTAAACAGAAGGCACTTCCAGTCACGTCCAGAGGTCCTCTGTGCCCCCCCCAATGGATTTGAATATCCACAGATTCTGGTATCTGCAGGGGGTAATGGAATAGATCCTCTGTGGATACCAAGGTCCAACTATATATGCATTCAGCCACAAACAAAAAGGGGAAAGAGAAACCGTAGTTTAAATAGTGTCTCATCATTTACAGAGTATGTGTCCTGGAGTGAGTCTGAGATGAGAGAACAAATCTGCTATTCTCTCAATCAGTCGCAGCTCCTACATGCGTTTCATAGTTTTTAAAGAGACGGTATGTTTCAGATTTTGACTATATGAAATTGTTCCCTTACATGTTGACCACAGAACATGCTAACCCTCATGTAAGATGCAAACTGACTTCTTTCCCTGCTTTCCCCATCTCCATTTTCCTCCCCCTCCTCAGTGGCTTCCTTTGTGTCTATATAGATAGTCCCCCAAAGCACTTCTGACTCTGTGTAAAGTGCCATGTACATTGATTGTGCTATATTATTAAAATAATCTTTAACCGGCATCTCTATGGAGGCCAGATGCCAGTTAAACTAATGAGTTGCTTAATGAATAGTCAGGGTGTGTGAAAGCTTTGTTAAATCACACATTCAGGTAGAATATGACTTTTACCATACTATTACTAATTTCCATAGTACTATTTATTGCACAGTAGATTGTGGATGTTTCCTTTTTTAACCTCTATGAGTGACGCAATTCACCTGCAAGAGCCATTTGATTGTGTTTTATGAACTTATGTTTCTTGTGGGCACTCGAATGAAGCCCGTCTCATTCCCCCCATGGTCTCTGCCAGAGGCACTACGTAGTCGATACAGCCAAAAAACAAGGAGCTATTTTCTTCTATACTATCTACTTACCAGATACAAATATTTGGCTTCTAGGGAGTCTCCATTTCTGGGGAGGGCTGGGCTAGCTAGTTTTTAGGTCTCATCCAGCCTTACTGTTCCATCATTGTACTTTTCCTATGCAGTATGATATATTTTTGGGATCTCCGGTCCCAAAAACCTGCTGCCCAAATTTCAATTGAGAAGAAAAAGGAGGAAAAGGTGGAGAAGATAATTACAGCTCCTCCTGATGTGCCTACTACTTTCAAACACCTAGATCTCACCTGGAAGCCTCTCATTAAGGTACAGTATTGTGCAGAATTTGAGAGACCAATCAAGATATGTTGATAATGATGATAACATTAGGAAAAGGCCTTTTGGATCAGACCAAAGGCCCATCTACTCCAACATTCTGTTTCCTACAGTGGCCTCCACCAGGTACCTTTGAAGCCAAATTCTCAAACAGGAGAGAAGGCATACTTCTCTTCCACCATTGCTTTCCCTGTAATGGTATTCAGAGGCATATTGCCACTGTTGGTGGCACATAGCCTTCATGACTAGTAGGCGTTGATAGACCTGACCTCCATGAAGTTGTCCAATCCCCTTTTAAAGCCATCCAAGCTAATGACCATCATGATGCTGCTGCTGTTGTGACTAGAGTGTCTTCCTGAATTTTATATTTAATCCCTCAACTATGCTTTTCAACTTCTGAAGGCAGTGAGATTTCCCTCTGAATTGTTTGTATTTTAGGAATGAATGATTTAAAACTAGGTTATACACTTACACTTCTTCCACTCCAGAGAATCAGAAGCAGAGTGCAAGGCTGTGCAACTGTTGCTACATTTGCAGAGACCCTCCTCCCACCAAACAAATGACTGTTGTCAGCTCCAATGAAGTCCTGGGAGGGAGAATGTCTGTACAGAGTGCAGTTTAACATTACATATTGAAACATAAATCCAAACAGAGCAAAATCTGGCAGATATTGCTGAGACAATGGAGAACAAATTAGTCCAGGCAGCCATATTTCAGAGGCACAGAGGGAAAATATCCTCACAGCAACCAAATACCAGACAAAACAGGTATGTTTTGAGCCCTTGCAGAAAAGCTATGAGGGAGAGAGTAGTTCTCAATTCCCTTGGAAGGGAATTCCATAACAGTGGCACCACTACAAAGAAAGCTCGCCCCAGAGCTGCCACTCCTCTCACTTGGGACAGAGGTGGCACTTTTAGAAGAGTCCCCTCAGATGACCTAAGAGGGTGGGCTTTGTGTAGAGGAACTCTGAGTTTCCATATTCACATTGTTTTAAAACTTGGTCATTAAAAATAAATGAAGTATGGGCATTGAAAAAAATCCAGCCTGGTGATAATCAAGAAAGAGGTGGCTATTATGGGTGCAACCTATCCAAAGTTGAACACTTTTAACTTCCATTAATATCAATGGAAGACTTAAGAACATACTGTAGTTATTTTGGACGGGGGGGGGGGGAGAATCCTCTACCTTGCTTTCCAGCCAAGGTCAGTTCCTGCAAAATAGCTTACAATGATATACAGGCATGAATATAATTTTAAAAAAAGCAATGAAATAAGTTCAAAACAGAAAGTAAAGTATAACAAATCAACCTACAATGCAGTCACCAAAAAAAGTTAAACACAAATTAACCCCATTTCAAATGTCCTCCAAAATTTATTTTTCACATTTTAATGTCGCCTTTCCTCCAAGAAGCTCAGTTTGGTGTACACAGCTCCTTTTCCTCCTTTTGTCCTCACAACATCCCTGTAAGATAGGTTAGGCAGAGAGATAGTGACTGGCCCAAGGTCACTCAGGAAGCTGCATAGCTGAGCAGGAATTTGAACCTAGGTCTTCCAGGTCTAATACCACAACCACTACACCATACTGGTGCATAAAACTGTTCTCACATGACACCTGAAAACAAGTCCAGAAGGGACAAGGTGAAAATGAGTTTCGCAGTCCCAGGTCTGCCACAGAAAAGGGCTTGTCTTATGTCACCATCACTCTTCTGCACTTCTAACAGAAGGGAACATGGACCAGGTAGCATAATGCACATGCAGTTTCATATGGAAAGATGGCCCATGTGAAATCCAGGTCTGTTCACTCTATCCAACTGAAATTAGTATGACTGAATAGTGTGTTGACTGCTTTGTATTGGATATTTGCAATCACAACCATTTTATTTGAGGAGGACTATGTAGTGTAAATAAGGCTGTGGGCTTCTTTTTCCAATACTGTAGGCAGCCCCTCTGTTATAGAAAGACTGCAGAACTCAAATGCTTTTCATTACTTTGATTAGCAGATGCTCCTTCCATTCTAAAACAGGTGACCCTGCCCAAATCGGAAACAAGTGAGTACAGTCCAACCAGAATTAGCCTCAGAGAAGAGCACTACTATGCCAGAGTACAAGGTAATACATTTAACTTTATATGTTATGGGGAAATGAATAGTAAAAATTAGCATCATTAAAACCTAGTAGCCAGCAAGAAGAAATAAATTGCACTGGTATAGTCTCCTAACAGATAATCCAGCTTTGGTCAGGTACTGATGAGATGCAAGTTAAACAGGGTCAGTGTTGGGTTGTGGAGGCCCTTATAACAAAGCCCTGTACTGGACACTGCTCTCCATGGTTGAGCAGCAACAGTCAGTGATGAGACAAGCACATTATATTGTTATTGGAGAAGGATGGTTTCTCCAGACTGCTGTCACCAGCCAGGTTGTCAGCCAAGACATGCACTGGGCATGGCTTTAGGGCTGGACCATAGGCCTTCTGATGGTCCTGGGCTGCCGGCCAGTGTTTGACGACCACTGGCGTCACTAGGAGGGTGCGGGGGGTGCGGGCCACACCAGGGGATGCGCCCTGGGGGGAGGATGCGCTAACTTCACGGCTTTAGGAGCTATCATGTCATGCCATACACTGTTGAATGCAGAATTTCCAGCAAAATGCAATGCAAAAAACAGAATTGAAATAGCTTCTTTCCTTCAAAAGTTATGGCCAAAAAACTGGAAAGAAAAAATGACTGGGTCCCTATGGAAAGTGAGCCGTATCGTGCATTTACTCACAAGTAGGCATACTTGCCATAGTCCGGTGGAGAGGACTCCAACGACACCAGAATGATCCTGATCCAATGAGTGCAGCCCCCCAAAACACAAAAGGGAGAGGGAGGTCCCTGCCTTCCTCCCAGCTGCACCTATTGAGCCGGAAACGAAGCCACGTGGCTACATTTACTTGTGAGTAGGCAAACTTGCCTTAGTTTGTTGGAAAGAGCAGGCAGAGAGGACTCCAAGGACATCAGAATGGTTCTGATCCAATGAATGCAACCCCCAAAACACCTGAGAAGGAAGTCCCTCCCTCCCTCCTGCAGTCTATTGAGCTCTATAGAAAGCAAACTCAGCCATGTGGTCACATTTACTCATGAGTAGGCAGACATGCATTGCCTTTTGGTCAGTCCAGGCAAAGGGGAATGTGAGGCCATCAGAATGGTCCCAATCCGATGGAGCTGCAACAAATGCTCCAGAAGGCAGCCTCCCCCCCTCCCCACTAAGAAGGACAAAGAAAAGAGGCTTCAGTTGGTAAGGGGAAAGTTTTCTATTTTGTACTTGCAAAGCCAGATGGGTCCTTATCTTGATATGCTTGAAATAGAAGAACTTTAAACTGGGCACTGGGGAGGGCTGGAAATCTCACTGATTCTTTTGGGGGGGGGGGTGTTATTGCAGGCAGGCTACAGAGTAAGCTCCATTGACCACTATGGGACTAACTTCAGAGTAGACATGCATTGGATTAGGCTCACAGGCTGCAATCCCACACACACTTTCCTGAGAGTAAGCTCTATTGATCACAATAGGACTTACTTCAGAGTAGATTCACTTGGTGGAACAGGGCTGGCTCCCCCTTATTTAATTATTTCTTTTATTTTAATTTAATTATTTTAATTTGCTTAATGATGTCACTTCTGGCCATGACGTCACTTCCAATGGGTCCTGGACAGATTGTCATTCTAAAAAGTGGGTCCCAGTGCTAAAAGTTTGAGAACTGCTGCAATAAGCTGTTAGTAAGTTGCGTGGGTGTGTGTGTGAGTGACTCTACAAGTTTTCAAAATCACTAAAATCAGAGTTTGGAGGAATAATACTATCATGTTATATATCAATCAAAGCGTAATTTCATGCAGAATGCAATGAAACAAACCACATTGAAATATCTGTGTTCTAACAAAAGGTACAGCCAAAAAACCAGTGGGGGCATCATGCCCACCACCTGGGACATTGCCCCGCCCACTGCAAGGGGTGACGCGCAGGCCTCCCACACTGGGTGACATGAATCCTAGTGACGCCACTGTTGACGACTGACCCCTGCTGCCCTGAAATTAATTTCCAGCAGCTTCTGTTCAGATTAATGGGTGGCACCAATCCTGTGTCATCCACTTTGTGCCTGTCAGATGTGTGCTTCTGAAATCTACAGTCAGCAGAGCGAGTGCTCTCTTGGTGCATGACTTCGCACTATAACCCAAGCCGGTTCCATTGGCATGGATTCTCCTCAAGAAATGTTGAGAAATACCATCTAAGGAGGAGCTAGAGGTTTCTAAAGAGAATTCACAGTATTTATTGATTTGATTTGATTCGATTTCTAATCTGCCTTTCTCCCCGGTGGGCAGCCAAGGTGACTAACAACATTTAAAAATAATAAAATACATTAAAATACATCAAAAAAATATATAAAAACGGCAATAAAATAGATAAAAAGCAACCAGCAGCAATAAAATCAGCAGTAAAAGCAATTAAAAGCAGCCATCAGTTATCAAAGGCTTGCTGGAATAAAAACGTCTTCAGGGCTTGCCAGAAGGTTAATAATGAAGGAGCTGTTCTCAACTCAAAGGGGAGGGAATTCCACAATACAGGCGCCACCATTGAGAAGGCCCTATTTCTGGCTGCCATCCCCCTCACCTCTTTTAATGGCAGCACAACCCACAGGGCGCCCTCTGATGACCGAAGAGAATGGACCGGAATATACAGGAGAAGGCGGTCTCTCATATGCTGGTTCCAACCCATTTAGGGCTTTAAAGGTCAAAACCAGCACCTTGAACTGTGCCTGGAAACGAATGGGCAGCCAGTGCAGCTGCCAGAGCAGAGGCGTGACAGAGTCAAACCCCCAGCCACATGGGCCGCCGCATTCTGCACTAGCTGCAACTCCTGGACTGTCTACCCTGCCGCTTCATCATTCTTAGCTCCTTGGTAAACCAAGGAGCCACTTTGACTCTGCTGGCTGGGAGGCGCCGCTCAGGAGCAATGTCATCCACAGCCCTGGCTAGCTCCGTGTTCCAGAGATCAAGAACATAAGAACATAAGAACAGCCCCACTGGATCAGGCCATAGGCCCATCTAGTCCAGCTTCCTGTATCTCACAGCAGCCCACCAAATGCCCCAGGGAGCACACCAGATAACAAGAGACCTCATCCTGGTGCCCTCCCTTGCGTCTGGCATTCTGACATAGCCCACCTCCAAAATCAGGAGGTTGCGCACACACATCATGGCTTGTACCCCGTAATGGAATTTTCCTCCAGAAACTCGTCCAATCCCCTTTTAAAGGCGTCCAGGCTAGACGCCAGCACCACATCCTGTGGCAAGGAGTTCCACAGACCGACCACACGCTGAGTAAAGAAATATTTTCTTTTGTCTGTCCTAACTCGCCCAACACTCAATTTTAGTGGATGTCCCCTGGTTCTGGTATTATGTGAGAGTGTAAAGAGCATCTCCCTATCCACTCTGTCCATTCCCTGCATAATTTTGTATGTCTCAATCATGTCCCCCCTCAAACGTCTCTTTTCTAGGCTAAAGAGGCCCAAACGCTGTAGCCTTTCCTCATAAGGAAGGTGCCCCAGCCCCGTAATCATCTTAGTCGCTCTCTTTTGCACCTTTTCCATTTCCACTATGTCTTTTTTGAGATGCTGCGACCAGAACTGGACACAGTACTCCAGGTGTGGCCTTACCATCGATTTGTACAACGGCATTATAATACTAGCCGTTTTGTTCTCAATACCCTTCCTAATGATCCCAAGCATAGAATTGGCCTTCTTCACTGCCGCCGCACATTGGGTCGACACTTTCATCGACCTGTCCACCACCACCCCAAGATCTCTCTCCTGATCTGTCACAGACAGCTCAGAACCCATCAGCCTATATCTAAAGTTTTGATTTTTTGCTCCAATGTGCATGACTTTACACTTACTGACATTGAAGCGCATCTGCCATTTTGCTGCCCATTCTGCCAGTCTGGAGAGATCCTTCTGGAGCCCCTCACAATCACTTCTGGTCTTTACCACACGGAAAAGTTTGGTGTCGTCTGCAAACTTAGCCACTTCACTGCTCAACCCTGTCTCCAGGTCATTTATGAAGAGGTTGAAAAGCACCGGTCCCAGGACAGATCCTTGGGGCACACCGCTTTTCACCTCTCTCCATTGTGAAAATTGCCCATTGACACCCACTCTCTGCTTCCTGGCCTCCAACCAGTTCTCAATCCACGAGAGGACCTGTCCTCTAATTCCCTGACTGTGGAGTTTTTTCAGTAGCCTTTGGTGAGGGACCGTGTCAAACGCCTTCTGAAAGTCCAGATATATAATGTCCACGGGTTCTCCCACATCCACATGCCTGTTGACCTTTTCAAAGAATTCTATAAGGTTCGTGAGGCAAGACTTACCCTTACAGAAGAACCAGAGTCTCAGTTGAGACAGTGGCCTTAGCAGCAGGAAAATCCCCCAGATGCCTCAGGAAACCATTTGGATCCATCAGTCTTCGGGGGTGGACCATACAATAAGGTCCTCCGCCTCTGGGAAGACAGGAGGCCGCAACAAGTCTAAACCTTACCAGGAAGTGATCTGTCCATGACAACGGAGTGATGTTGATCTCCTCCACCATCCCTTTGCCCAGCCACAAACATCAGGACTAGCATGTGTCCAGCCTCATGGGATGGGTTAAGTCATTGGTCTACACCAGGGGTGCCCAAACCCTGGCCCTGGGGCCACATGCGGCCCTCGAGGCCACTCAATGCGGCCCTCAGGGAGCCCCCAGTCTCCAATGAGCCTCTGGCCCCCCAGAGATTTGTTGGAGCCCGCACTGGCCCGACGCAACTGCTCTCAGTGTGAGGGTGACTGTTTGACCTCTCGTGTGAGCTGTGGGATGAGGGCTTCCTCCACTGCTTGCTGTTTCACGTCTGTGATGCAGTAGCGGCAGCAAAGGAAAAGCCAGCCTTGCTTTGTGCAAGACCTTTTATAGGCCTTGAACTATTGCAAGACCTCCATTCATTCATATAACTTCATCTTTAATATATTCATTTATGTAAATTTATTCAAATTTTAAATGCAAATTAATTCCCCCCCCCCCGGCCCCTGACATAGTGTCAGAGAGATGTTGTGGCCCTCCTGTCAAAAACTTTGGACACCCTCTACACTTCTCATGTCTACCAGTATTTGAGGCAGTTGTAAGATAACACAATTTAAAGTGGATAAATGTGGAATGTGGATTTGCCATGGGACTACAACCTTCTTCTTAAGCTAGTGGATGAGAGCCATTAATTGAAGGAAAATGCAAAGGTACATTGCTATAGCTGGTTTGCTATTGATGCAAAATAAGTGTTGTGTGGTAGGTGTGAGCCAGTAGCACGCGCCACCTTTCAGTTTACACAAGAGCTTTTCTTCTAGCAAAAGTGAGAGTTGATTATTTAACAGCCAACTCATATTATTAAAAAGCATTTCTCTTTTGCCCTGCCACTTGCTATCATTCTTTGACACAGAAGGTGAAATACGGTATTGGTGCATGTCTTCTATGTGGCAGTAATTTTGTCCAAATTCTTTTAAAGATAAGACACAACCCCAAGGCAAAGCAGAGGCATCGATAGAGAAAATTGGTTATAGCCAGATACTGACCCCATCAACGAAACCACCCAAGCTACTAGAAAATATCACAACCAATTTTTTTGTTGGAACTGAGGTAAGTTTATCTTTTGAAATGATTATCAACCACAGAACTGATAATAAAGACAACTGAAGAATGCAGGATGACATATCTGTGTAAACCAGAATTCTATATCTTGATCACTGAATTCTAGTCCAAAATTAACATCACCAGGAAAACCCATCACCTGACTTCTTCACTTTGAAGGTGTGTGAGCAACCTGTTTTTCATATAGTAAGGGAGGTGGGAGGGAGTGGGGGAGGGTGGAATGGGGAGGTGATGGGGTGGACTGGGCAGCTTGGGCCTGTGAGCAGTCAGGTTTGGGTGGTGCCTGCCAAATTCTAATCCCCCTTTCCTGGGCCTGATCTGCCTTTATAGATCAAAGTGGACCTGTGCCAGTAATATCACTGCTATAGGTCTGATTGACCCATAGTGGCTGCTGGGGCTTACCGCAGGGCAAGGAGACAAATGTCCCCTTACCCTCAGGAGACCTCCAGCAGCCAAAACTCCCCTGCAGGATACAGCGAAGGCTAACTCACTGTGAGGGAGGTAGTTAAGATTGAACTGTTTGTCCCTTCCCTTGGCTCTAGTCTCTTGGCCCACAAACACAAGATGTTGGTGCCAAAAATTCATTAGCTGAGCTTAAAGGACAAAACTATTTCATAAGATACATTTTAAAAGTCTTTTTAAAATCTAGCGTCTTTTGTGTTTATTCTTATTGCTTTCACTCCAAATGCACCTAAATATGAGCATAATGCATGATACCTTTTCCATTTTTCAAGCACTTTTTTGAACTTGAAAGAGAGAAAAGTTTAACTAGAATACTTGTGACCAGTATTTTTTCTAACCTCCTGCCACCCATATTTATGATGTTTTTGTGGCATTACAGGATGGTGAAGTCCTTTATACAGACTGGAAGATGGAAAGAGATGGTGACTCAGGAAGACTGCTTAGTATGTACAGATTTCTTAATGCGGACCACTAGCGTACCCGGGAGAGGGTCAGTGGGGGCAACTGACCCCAGGCAGCATGCCTTTGGGGCATCACTGCCATCCACAGCCCCCCTCACACCTGCTCAGAGCAGTTGCGAGTTGCTCAAGTGTCCACCCGCTTCTTTTAAAGAGAAAAAACAGCCAGCTGCTCAGAGAGACATGCAACTGTTCTGAGTGGTGCGCTGCTTCTTTGAGCATGCTGCAAGTAAAAGCAGTGACATCATCTTATTACCACAATTACTTCAGGTTCAAGGGGGGGGGTGGCAGTTAAAGGGACAACTGCGGGGCAGCACTACACCCAGGAATGCCACTGACATAGATAAAGTGGGCTGTGGGTAGTACATTTTTCAGTAATAACTCTTAGCATTGATATGCACACTTTCTGAGTGTGCAAAGTGCTCCAGCTCCTATGTATTATTTTAATGTAATCATTTCAACAACCCTTAAGGTAAGTAAGTATTATTTCATTTGGGAAGCTGAGAGAGAGAGAGAGAGAGAGAGGCTTGCCCAAGGCCACCTAATTAATTCATGGGAATTCAGATTTGAACGAGGTAAAGCCTGATTCACAGCTCAGTCCCAAATTATGTATTACTTTTACCATGCAGTATGCAGTCTGTGTCTTTTTTCCTTCCTTGTAGCAGCTTCATGGGACTGTGGCTCAGATTGAGGCCACAGCACAGAGGGAAGGCAGTATTTAACCCTTTACCTCTGCACAATTATTCTGCAGGAAATCACACCTCTACAGCGGCATGCACTTATAGCAAATGGCACTTTAACCCTTAAACGGTGATTAACCCTTAATCACCATTTCAGGGGCAGGATTTTCAGTGGAATAATGGTGAAGAGGTAAATATTAAGAAGAATTACAGTTGTGCTAGGCTGTCCTTTCTTGGTGTAAGAGGAGGGAGGTCCTTCTCCATCTATAAAGAGGCTGGTGGGGAGGGGGGCTGATGAATTATGTTGAACACCTTGCAAAAAAAAAAGTCCTGCAAAATGTGCAAATCAGGCAAATGTATGCATATACAAAATATATATATTTTTTTGTAAGGTCAGAAGCCATCCAGTGTACATAGCATCCATGATGGACTTGTTCATACCATACAGAGGTCTCCATTTTTCAAAGACATAATTCTCTCAATTGGAGGCTGGAATTTTGTAATATGGAAAGAAGGTGTTACGGTACGTTTCTCTGGAATCAACAGGCATGAGCAAAGATGTCACAAATCCAAACATGGCACAAAGTGATTCAAACCAATGCAAGGGACAGTTATTTCAAAATTGTCCAGTAGGGTCCAGTGTGTTTTGACTTGGTCAAATATTAGTTATTGAAATACTTCTCATCATGCTTCTGTAAGAGGAGTTTCAGACACAGTGTTTTGTTGTTATACAGTTAGTAAAGGTATTGGAAGATTTGTAAATCTCCCATCACACATTCAGTGCTTCCTGACAGTTTGGAGCATGTTGAATAGTTTTGCAACAACCTTTTTTCCCCTTTATCTATTCAAATCAATTTGTCCTCCACTGATGTGAGGCATGCCATAGCTGAAGGAAACAAGAGAGTTGGCACAAAATACAGTCCTGCGAGTACAATGGAATCTTTGGGATTTAAAAGACCTGGGTTTTTTGAACTAAGAATTGTTTGTCTGCCAGAGCTAAATTTTAAGTCTATGGTAGGGAAGTAGTGGTTTTCTTTAACAGTAGCTTTGTGAAAAACGTGGCTTCTTCCAAAGCTACGGTAACATCGTTTTGAAAGACCTGCTACCACTGGAGCTGGAAGTCCTAAACAGTGTCTGTATACTTGGGACATCTTCCTTCAGCAAAAGTGTGACCAACAAAGACTGCAGCCCTATACACACTTTCCTGGGAATGAGTAAGAGAACATAGGAAGTAAACATGACTAGGATTGCACTGAAAATTAGGGTGAGGACTCCCTCCAAAGCCCCTCTCTTGCTTATATATGTGGGCTGTTCTGGCCTGGCAGCCCATTGCACAGATTCCTGGTATCAAGCAAAAATACCTGAAAGAGATACGAAAAGTGTTATTCATCTACACTTCCTTCTTAGTTGTCTGTGCAGAGGGGTCCGTTTGCTGAAGAATGCCTTTCCCCCAAAATGAGCATAAGCAGTGAACTAAGCTCTGCTCCACCTTGCCCGTATTCTTTCTGTGTGCAGAAAGTCTTCAACTTTCTGGTCTTCTGTGTTTCTGGTCTTCAACTACTGTAGGGGCACACACCACCAGTGCAATACCTGCATACATTCATTGTGAGGTATAAGTTTGCCTTCTTTCACTATAGTGGAATTGGTGGTCATTATTGTTTAATGGATTTGTATCTCATTCTTTGAGCCCCAAAGTAGCTCACAACATATATAATGCTGTTGGTACAGTAAAAGAACAAACCCATTCTATGTGGAGCGGGAGCAAGCAATGTCTTTATATATCTTTTGTCTCCAGGATTCCTTTCACTCAGCATGATGGGAGAATAGGATTATATTAGCTCCTCCTCCCACTTGCTGATGCGGTTGGCCTACTGGTTTTAGCCTGTGCAGGAGGGCAGTCCCTAAGGTCTTCTCTGGATAAGAAAACCAGAATAGGCCCTTGCTACTCTACTCAGAGTAGGCATGGGTAGGCCCTTGCTGTCCCGCTTGGTCTACATAAACCTGTGTGGACGCAGGAAGGTGGATTGAGGCCGAAAAGGGAGATAGGATGTTGGTGTCATTGCTGCCACCAGTACCACCCCCATCTCAGCTCAAGCCACACACATCCCCCCCAGGTTCTACCCAGACCTGCCTCCCTCCATTTTATGTGGCTGGCATATGGCCATAACTTAGTCACGCAGAATAGTACGAAGTTTTGCAACAGCTGTAAAAGACCTTGTGCTGCTAGACCACTAGTTCCAGCAGTGCTTGGCCCTCATGTGACTGGGTGGTAAGTCACATTTCAGTTTCTGTCAGATTTCATCATATTCTATGAAAGTGAAAGCAGATTCCACCACCCACATGGAGACAATGGACCAGCGCTCTGGGTGGAGAGGGAGAAGTTAGTGCACATGCAATGGCTGGCAGTATTGCTTGAACCAACCCAGGATGATGGAATGCATTAACTGAACAGATTTCTTTAGCTGCCTGTAGATACTTCTCTCTGGCTTTTGACTTACATGTTTTTTTTATTCAGAGTGGACCACTCCTTCAGTCAAGCTGCACAGCAAAAAGATATACTGCTGGACACTGGTCCTTGTCAAGAGCAGGTGTTTTCTTCATTGGAAGAGAAGATGGAAATATTGACATTTGGGACCTATTGGAGAAAACTCACGAAGCATCTCAGACCCAGAATGTCTGTATTTCACTGATCACCTGCATCAAACCTTGGATCTACTCATGTATGTCAGTCCACTGCATTTTTATTTTGCTCCTTGAAATGGAGCTATTCGGGAGGTCTGAGATCATGTACAATGAATATGCAGGATGAAAGATTTGCTTCCGATTTGGTGTGCTAGTGCCTAACAGTACAAAGCATAATTGGAAGTTCAGTTGAGTAAGCTTTGGTGAGAAGCAAAACAGGATTGGTAAAGACAGTAGCAGAGAATATTTTGTTAAGGCCATGGATCCATCTGATTTGGTATACAACAGGGTTTTGTGCCACAAACCTGCTAAGAAGGAACATTCACTGATTCCCAAAGCAAATGCATCTATGCTACTCATTCATTAGCCACCATTGACCACAAAATATTGACCACAAGTATTCTATTGTGTTTTTGTAATGCCTGTAATAACCTCTGTTACAGCAAAGCAACACTTCTTAGCGGTGTCTGATGACTTTGGTACCCTGCATATTTTAGAAATTTCATGGACTTTAAGTCACCCTTCCAGTACTGAGGTTTGTAACCAGTTCCACAAAATGGGAAGGGGGCGGGATGAAAAACTTTCTGCATGGAGTTTTAAGAGAATTAAAGGCTCTGCTTGGCAGAGCCCCCCATGGACCATCCCTGGCAGCACAGTATCAGCTAGTAGACAAGATACTTATGTGTCATCACCTTCATGCAATAGCAGGGGCCCATGGGTAGGAAGGACCCATGGTTGGGCAATCTGCCAAAAGCCCTCTGAAATATGGAACCAAGCCTGCATTAAATTTGCACAACAGCCCAAACATGCTGTGTAAGCATGCTGTATAGCCCCAAAAGAACTCTAGCAGCTGTATAGCTGTGAGGTTGGAATGGCAGTGAGACTTAATCAGAATACAATTGCAGCCATCAGGTTTTCAGCAAGAAAGGGGGACTATGTGAAGTCCCCTGCTGAACATCTGAACAGCATGATCACCCAATTGCTAGCAGCTGGTTAAGAGGGAGAAAATGGCCTGCTGACTTTCTTGCTCACTCATGTAAGAAAGGTGTCACATTTTGTTTTTTTCACCCTTTCTCAAAGGAGCTTAGTAGAGTGGCATACATGACTCTTCCCCCACCTGTTTTGCCATGATTGAGTAATACAGATGCTTTCTTCCACATAGGAGGGGCCCTTAGTTGGACTGGTCCAACTATATTGTTAATGGCTACTGAGCCTAGTCTTCCTAAACTAAAAAATTTTTGGTAACTTCAGCGTTCCAGTGTTCTTCATTACTTTGAGCGAGAAGTCAAGCATCTGGAGTATTTTGAACAGCGGCAAGAATTCAGAGCCCAGGAAAGACAGCAGCTGGAGCATGAAAAGTTGATGAAGAAAACAGTAAGAGCCTCTCAAGTGACAGAAAAGATGCTAGGCCCATTAATATGTGAAAAATGAGCCCATAGGGTCCATGTATTCCTTTGACTTTTCTCAAGCTTTTCATTTGCCAAGTGAAATTGTCATTTTTTTGCAGCAGCCATGTTCTGCTGCAATTAAAGACTATTTCACCTACCAATTCCATTAGAGTTTCTACAGTTATGGCTTCTCTTTGCCATCAGTCAGTGTAACTTCTGCTCCTTTTTTTGACGGCTGTATGTATATTTTCTTTTAGTGGCCATTTTCCTTGACAGTGGCAAAAAGATCAATAAACTTCATGCAGTAACTTACTCCCCCATAATAAAATTAATATGGCGTCCTCACAGTATGATGGGGGTTTATTGTTAGTACAAGGACAGCATTTGCTTTTGTGCCTTTTTTTGATTGGAAAGTTACTAACAATACCATTTCAACATCTGGCATCAGGGCAGTGCTCCACTTATAAGGCTGCAATTCTAACCAATTTCCCAGCACTGACATAAGGGCAATGCAGCTCCAACATAGGGGAACAAACATTCCCTTACCTTGAGGAGGCCTCCATGACTGCCCCCAACTGTAGAATGCAGCACATGCCCCACTGGCACACCTATGCCAGTGTTGAAAAGTTGGTTAGAATTGTACCCTAAGGCAGTACATTCACTGAAGGATGTATTGTATTTGGGTGTACTTGGGTGTACTTGAGTATTAAGGCTTTTAGTAAGTATATAAATGCAGTCTCTTCTCCTTACTGATGTGAACTTACAGGGATGTGTAAGGCATTTACAGAAGATGTCTTCTGAAATGTGGTGTTAGGATCCTTCCACAACTCAGAGAATAATGTTCTGGTAATTTTTTCTCCTCTCTCTCTCTCTCTCTCTCTCTCTCTCTCACAGAAAGTGATTGGTGGTCAGCACTCAAGAGAACTAATGGAAGAAAAGACAAATCAAGATTATGCAGAATTTATGGAACTAGAGAAATCTGTTCTGCATCGACTTGGATTATTGAAAGGACTGGATAGATATAGCCCCTGAAAAGCCAACTGTCTTTGCATCTGACCTCTGTTATTTTACTCAGGACTATACAAATTGTTATACAAAATATTTTCCAAGCTACTGATTTAGAATGGCTATGATTCAAAGACATTGTGCAAAGCTGTGGTTTTGTCATTAATACTGCAGCATGCCCTGCTGCCAAAGAGAAATGCAGCTCTTCAGTTTAATTAACAGCTTGACTCTTTGGCACTGGCAACTGCCAAAATGTTAAATAAAGTTACAGCTGCATGTGCTGCTATCCTCTGCCTGTTACATGTATAATAAATATCAATATAGGCATCTTTTCACATTTTGAAGGTGTGTCGGCAAACTTTTAAAAGACCCTTTTCTTTATTTTCTTTTACTGAGCTGTGACAACAAACTTTAATTTCTTAGGTCATCCGGGCGGTTGGAGTGAGGTGCCATCAATATGCTGATGACACCCAGCTCTATCTCTCCTTTCCTCCAGACTCCAGGATGGCGGTTGAGGGCCTGGAGCGCTGTCTGGAAGCAGTGAGGATCTGGATGGGGGCTAACAAGCTGAAATTAAATCCAGATAAGACAGAGGCTCTCCTGGTTCGGAAATCCTCGATGCAGGTGCTGGATTATCGGCTTGCTCTGAATGGGGTTGCACTCCCTCTGAAGGAGCAGGTTCTCAGCTTGGGGATCCTCCTGGACTCGCAGCTGCTCCTGGATTCCCAGGTGGCGGCTGTGGCTAGGGGGGCCTTTGCTCAGCTTCGGCTGGTGCGCCAGCTGTGACCGTACTTGGATCGTGCAGACCTGGCCACGGTGATCCATGCCACGGTGACATCAAGGTTAGATTACTGTAACGCGCTCTGTGTGGGGCTGCCCCTGAAGACGGTTCGGAAACTACAATTAGTACAGAATGCGACGGCCCGTGTGGTCACCGGAGCCAGGCGGTTTGACTCTGTCAGTCCGCTTCTCCGGGGGCTACATTGGCTGCCCATTCGTTTCCGGGCCCAATTCAAGGTGCTGGTTTTGACCTTTAAAGCCCTATACTGCTCTGGGCCAGGATATCTTAGAGACCACCTACTCCCGTACAATCCGGCTCGCCATCTCAGGTCATCAGAGAAGGCCTTTTTGCAAGTGCCACCACCCAAGGAGGTCCGGGGGGCGGCTGCAAGAAATAGGGCCTTCTCGGTAGTGGCACCAACATTATGGAACTCCCTTCCCCTTGACTTGAGAATGGCTCCCTCTCTTGAGAGTTTTTGGCGAGGCCTGAAAACACTGTTGTTTATACAAGCCTTCTGATTTCTGGCCTTCTTAACATTTTTATACATCTTTTAGCGTTTTACAGGCTTGATTCCTCTGTGATTTGCTCTTTTATTCTGTCTTTTATCTGACTACTGTTTTTATGGCCTCTGTAATGTGTTTTTAAATGTTTTTATCTGCTATGTGTTTAATGTTTTTTAAAATCTGTTGTTTTTTTTACATGTTGTTTGCCGCCCTGGGTCCTGTTAGGGAGAAGGGCGGGATATAAATACAGTTTATTATTATTATTATTATTATTATTATTATTATTATATTAGGGCCCAGCAAAACCCTTGCATCTTGTCACCAAAAAGCAAATGTGCTTGTTCACTGGAAAATATTTTTTGTTGAAAAAAATTCATGAATACATGCTTAAGAGCTCAACCCTGTGGCACAAGAGTACTGCCAGCACTGGGTATAGCAAAAGGGCCATAAGGCACCCTTGTGATACCTTCTGCCAAGTCAGCGCTGGCTTCTGCACACCACCTGGAGTGAGGGAAGAGTTCTAGGTGCTAATAAGGTTCGTGGGGGGTGGGGGTGGGAAGGGGATGGGTTTGGTGGAACTCTACTCCACTGGATCCAGAACCCTGTGTCAGGCCTTCCTGCCTGACACAGTCTCTCAACTCTGTGCCAGCAAAGTACCCGGTGCAGACTTGAAGCCCCATGGCAGGACTTGGGGCTTTCCCCAGGGGAAGGGGATGAAAGTCCCCTTCCTGCAAGTTGACCTCTGGCAGCTGCCATGGTACTGCAGGATGCAGCAGTAGCCACTTTGGCGCCACTGCACTTGGTGGCAACTGCGCCACCTTTAGGATTGTGTCCTAAATGAGACGGTAGCTTTCAGCAGCTATATTTGGGAACTAACTATGACCACTTATTATTGTTTGAAATGCAGTTTAATTCCTATGTTTATTCAGCTAATTGATAGTTGATTTATGTATAATTTAATGTGTTTCGCTTTATGAGAATCTGGAAAGAGAATTCTTTTGGGGGGAGGGGGTTGCTAGGTACACTGCAAAATGTAATCTTTAAAGGTTTATTTCTTAAATAGTGGATTTATTTAAATGAAAAGGCAGATCGCACCTCAGTAGTTCAGATGACAGAGGGAAAATGAACCATGCAACTAAATAGGCCCTTTCAAAATTACAGTAATAAAGCTAGTTCTCTGTCTCCATGCTGGATGTCCTTTTATAGGTCCTCTAGTGGCCTGAAAGGGCCTATAATTTTTCTTCTACCTCATCAAACCACCAGTCACAGATAGGAGTGGAAAATTTCAGACTTTTGATGAGCTGGCTTATCACTAGCCAGTGCCATCATTCTGTTGACCAAATCATAAAATGGGTTCAGTGCACTAAATTATCAATGTGTAAAAGTCAGGATACATAAACTGTTCCACAAAGGAAATCAGATTGGAGTGCTTTTCCCTTAGAACACAAAGTAGATGTTGGGTATTTTGAGAGCAATTATCCTGGAGACATATTACCCAAAAACTTACCTTCGAAAGGGACCAGCGGCTAATGAATATTAATGCTGCCCTCTTATCTGTTGCAATGACATTTTTCATCATGCACCATTCTGGCCGTTGCTATGTTTCCATTGCTAGGTCAGGCACTATGAAACTAAGCAGAGCCCATAAAGTGGAAATGAAAGGTATGAGAGCAGGGCAGATAAACCTTAGGCAGGTGAATGCTTGCTTTCCACAACTTGCTGTTCAGCTGGGGGGGGGGGGGTGGGGAAATAACCATCCGTGCAGTTGCAGCAGAAACAAAAAAGCAAAGTACAAAATGAGGCACATGGAGAAAATTTTGCAAAATGCAACAGTATCCTGCCTTGCCTTTGAGAAAAGCTAAGACTGTGGGAGAAATAAGGGCCATCCTCCTTAATTACAGCACAGTGATGATTAGAAGTGATTGGGAAGAAACATTTTTTAAAATAGCATGTGAGAACTGAAGGCACAAAAATGAAGCGGGGTGGCCACTAGTTTCCCAAAACACACATTTGCACTTACATAATTTAGTTAGTGACAATGAAATGGTACACTGTTAGTGTTTGCTGGCAAACCATTCATTTTGTTAGATTACTGATTAATGCCCAGAAGGCCCAGGTTTCTTTAGTGAGAGGTAATGGCTTGGAGATACCTGGCGATCTTTCTTGAGAGTTATCCATTAGTTGGGGAGGTATGCCCCCAAATTTCAGGGAGAAGCTCATGTGAGGTGTGTGAGTATGAAGAAAACAGGAGCTGGCAGTTTGGATCACGAGGTTGAAGGTTTGTGGTCTGGCAACGGAACTACCAGATGTGGCCCTAGCTTATCAGATTTAGAGATTTGTCCTGTCAAAATCCTGACAATCTATTTTTTTAAGGGAAGTTACAGCTATTTTTAGAACACATAGCTAGGCTTGCTCTTGTGCACTCTCTCTCTCTCTCTCTCTCATAAAACAATTGTCTCCTCAAACAAATTGCCACAGTACCCAACAACATAATTAAAAGGTACAGGTAAGTTTAACGAGTTTAGGACCTCAAGCTGAAACACACTCCATGCCTGTTGCAAGTCACAATGTTCCATATGACAGTCTTCACACACAAAGTTGGCACAGAAATGTAGGAAGTAGCAGACACAATTCAGCAGCCTTTGTTAAAGATTTTGTCTCTTGTTCCTTTGCTCACAAGGAAGGAATTCAGGACAGCCACTTCAAGCACTGAAAAGAAACACTAACTACTTTGGAAGTAACTGCAGTATGTGCATGCAATAAAGTAGTGGCCCTGGGAAAATAATCATATGTATTTATTGCAAGCACACAAAAAAAAGGTGGTGGGGAAGGCACATTCTAAGCACACAGGAAGTTCTATTGAAATGAAATGAATGAGACTTGCTTTCGAGAAAATGTGTTTAGAACTGCCATGGAGCACTGTGGCAGAGCAGAGGAAACAAGGCTGTCTTTTACGCATGAAAATAACCACTTATGCTATAAAAAACTGGACAACAAAGGCATTTCAGAACAGTACACAGACAGCTCAGAGGGTGGAAAGCAAAGGGAAGATGGGACCAGATGTGCTAAATCCTTATTTAACAACAGAAGCTGTGTGGGAAAGCAGCCGGTTGTTCACTGACCATTAATGTATGCTCTCACTTAAACTTAGAAATATATGACCAGTGAAGAAAAATACTGCAGACCATAAAAACATAAAAGCAAAAAGGAATGCATATACTTACACAATATAACATACCAGAAGAGGCTCCTCCACAGAGGCAAATGGGGTTTGGCCACTCCAAGAAAAAAGAAAAGCAAAAAATACACTTAAGGCACAATCCTAACGAACTTTCTAGCACTGACCTAAGGGCAATGCAGCTGTGAGGTAAGGGCACAAACATTCCCTTACCTTGAGGAAGCCTCTGTGATTGCCCCCCAACTGCAGGATGTAGCACATGCCCCACTGTCAGAGCTGGAAAATTGGTTAGGATTTGGGCCTTAAAAACTTAGTGTCCAATCCGATCCAAATTTCCAGCACCAATGCAACCACAATGCAGCCCCAAAGTAAGGGAACAAGTGTTCCCACACCTTGGGGAGGCCTCTGTGACTGTACCGGCACTGGAAAATTGGATAGGATTGGGACTCCAATTGCATGAAATCAATCAGTCAAAAGTTCTGTGTGACCTACGAGTTTGATAGTTTTGCTAGAGTATTGGTGAAAGTGAGGTATAACACTAAGTGAGTAAGGAAGGGCAATGCCATGGTTTGTGCAGCGCCAGCACAAAGGTGTGTGGTGTCTTTCCACATCCAAAGTGGATGTGCGCCACATCCAAATGCAGGGCCAGCCAACACAAACATGTTCGGCACAGGGGGTGGGGTGGAAGAGGGTGGCAGGAGGGCATTTTGCAGGCAAAGAGAGCATTTCTGGGTGGGCGAAGATGGAACCAGGGAGGACTGAGCCTAGGAGGGGTAGATTTGGCGGTGGGAATGCACAAACTGGGAAAGTCCCTACATGAGCTTCCTGAATTTGCACTGGTGCAGATCCAAGAAGCCTATAGTGACAACTGGAGTTTTACCCAGGATAAGGGGAAAAAATATCCCCTTGCCCCAAGGAGACCTCCAGCTGTGTCCTAACCTTCATAGTGCAGTTTAGGATTGGGCTGTTAATGTGAAAAGCTTGTAAGCTGGAAACAGATATAGATGCTCCTAAACAACTGCTCTCTCTCTCTCTCTCTCTCTCTCTCTCTCTCTCTCTCTCTCACACACACACACACACACACACACACACACACACACACACAC
The DNA here is from genome assembly GCF_035046505.1 of Tiliqua scincoides. Taxonomy (NCBI): domain Eukaryota; kingdom Metazoa; phylum Chordata; class Lepidosauria; order Squamata; family Scincidae; genus Tiliqua; species Tiliqua scincoides. The sequence continues at coordinate 139,347,648 of NC_089824.1, read as the reverse complement.
ACACACACACACACTTTGCCGTCCATACATGGAACCCCTGGCTGGGGCAGCACATACAGCCTAGCACCATGCATGAGATTAGGCCTGTATCTTCTTCCTAATTTCACAGCATACTTAATTATTATTATTAACTCTAAAAAGATGAAAAATTCTATTCAAGTAGCTGATGAATTTTGAAAGAGGCTTTAAAAAATCATATTTGAAACCACATATATATGTCACAAGAACTTTTTTACAAGCTCTCATTGCATTTTTTCACCGGCATCAACAGAAGGCATTTAATATATTACAATAATGGCAACAGTTTACAAAATACATTCCGTTTTTATTCTTAATTCAGCTTTTATTCAGAATTAACATTTATAGTTCAAAAATAATCCACTTCCTGTACATACACTTAAAAAAATACATTGACTTATCAATAAATGCTTCTGGTTAAAATTTATGCTTTCAAAACAGTACCATAGCTATTGTATTGCAATGATTGTATTGTGTATTGCCACACTAATAATAATAATAAATTAATAAAAGGAGACTGGATAAAATGCTGAGATATTTCTTTAGAAAACAATGCGACATAAATCATGCACCAAATTCAGTCATCCTATTGTAAATAAATAACTAATAACAATAATAATAATAATCAGACATTATATAGGACAGCGCAGCCAAGTTAAATAGCACTTATATCAGGTCCATAGGAAAAAGCAGTGACTGAAAATGTACTAAAACTGAGAAAATTCAGCCCTGCAATCAAGTCCGGGCATGTGAGGTCTAAAACACTCTTTAAAAGATAACTAGCCTTTTTATTTGAATATTTAAAGGATTTCTGTTTTCAAAGCTTACTCATTTACATTACTGACTCAGAGCCCAATCCTGTGGTCCGTGGCGCGCCTCCGCAGCGCGAACCAGTTGCAAACGTGCCGTAAGGACTTGCGGGGCTTACCGCCGGGCTCCAGCCGGAGCTGGCTCAGCTCTGGCCAGCGCACAGCGGGTGCCCACATTCCGCGGCCTGGCAGTGCCTGTGACCACTGGGCTGCGGAACGGCAAATGGGGGTGGGGACGGGGGCGTTCCGGGGAGGGGGGAGGCCAGTGTGACGCGGGGTAGGGGGTGGGGAGGCTGACTTGACGTGGGGAGGGGGCATGCCAGAGGTGTGCCGGGGTGGGCAGGAGGAGGATTTGTGGAGCTCCACTGCGCAGGATCCTAGGCGCTCGTGAAGGCTGTGTGCCTTACACGAGCGCCTTTACTTTAGCGGTGACCTTTTGGTTGCCGATAAAAAGTGTAGCCCCACTGCAGGGCTGCCTCCCTTACCTGGGAGAAGGGGATGAATGTCCCCTACTCCCAAGGTGCCTTACCTTGGATTTGGTGGCAGCCCTCGCGGTGCTGCCGAGCTGGGGCACCCCAGGCAGCTCAAGATTGGGCTGCCTGTTAGGACTGGGTTGTCAGCCCTTGTCTTTTACAAGGCAGTAGTTGCATAACTCTTATTGCTTAGGTCTTATTGCTAGTCACGGGATAAAAGTTCAGTTTTCATTTAGAGTTGCATAAGACTTATTTGCTTTGGTTAACTACTAAGATATCCAACACTGGAGGATAAATTTAATAAGGGTTTATCACATTCACACTTCCAAGGGCAGGGCTGAGGAGCTGCCAATACTCTTTTAAGACAACTGGCAAGAAAAACAGTAAATTGATATTCTTAATATTAACACTTACAAAAACTACCTTTAATATTTCTGGTATTAAAGAAATAAAAACATTTGAACAAGAAATGCAGAATAGTCTCAGTACTTTAGATAAATTATTTGCTTTCAAAGGCACTCTCTCCATAGTGCACGTTGGCCTTTAAAAAGGTGCTGGGGTTTTTCTACTAATCCTAAGAAAATCTGAAAAATCTCACTCAAAGCAGAACTATCTTTCTCCTATATCAGGGCTTTTCAAACTGGGGTGTCGTGACGCCCCAGGCTTTGAGCCCTGGCCTCTGCCCCCTTAAGGGGCAGGGGCAGCCTGGAGGCAGGTAGGAGGCAGCAGTGTGATCCCCAGGATCGCGCCGCCCAGGGGGGCTGCAGGGGCTTGGGTGCACTTACCCAAGCCTCCTGCAGCCTCCCCAGGTTGCAGGGAGCCCGGCGCGACCTGCAGCAGGGCTCCTCGCAGTAGTGAAAGTGGAGCGAAACCCCCACCCCCGCTGCCTTCCCCCCACCCCCGCTGCCTCACCCCCTGCCCACGCAAGTACTTAGTGGCTCTCAAACTCTCCCAGAGAGTTTGAGACCACTGTCCTATATTCTTTCAGTCCACATTTCTGTGCATAAAATACATAAAAGTTATGCTATTTAGGACAAGACTGGGCCCCAGAGAGACTAGATTACACAGCTTTATGTATGCCCCTTTCTACCTATATTTGTGCACAAGATTTGGGTCACATACCAGACTGGCATGCTAAATCTACACATAGCAGTGTGGGAATCTTCAGCTTGTGCATGCTGTTCTCAGAAATCAGTGTGTACATTAAAAACGCGTAAATTAAAACTATTTTTCCCATAGGAACAATGCAAAGGTTGGAGAAAAGTCAAACACGCTGACAACTGGCAACTTCAGCTTGCCCAAGATGGTGTAGGCAACACAACACACAGCAGGTTATGCAATGCAAATTCACTACCTTATGCCTGTCCATTAAGTCACAGACTTTGAGTTGACCCGTAGAGGCTCCTGTGTCTTACCCCAGGGCAAAGGGACAAATGTCCCCTTACCCAGAGGAGATCTCTAGCATCCAAAAACACCCTGCAGGAGACAGCAGAGGCACCACTGCATTGCCATACAAGGATTTAGATAGACTGGGCTGCTAGTATATACTAAACCAGCTCTCTTCTTATGAAAAAAATTTTCTGAATCAACTTGCTTATGATGCTGCTGCTGCAAGGAGGGTTCTACTCCCAGAACTCACGTGAATGGAAAAAAAAAACGCATTAAAGCAAGTCCATGAAAAAAAATGTCCCTTTGCCGGGCAATTTAAAAACAGCCTTGCTGATTTTTGTGATGTAAGAAGTCATTAGGCAGACAATCCATCAATCAGTCTCTCTTCAGAGGCTTAGAGAGGCTTTACTCTGACCTTTCCCTTCACCAGTGCAAAGTGATGATCTTTCTTTCACATGCTGGGGGACAGGAGGGGTTGCTGGCTCAGAGGGAAGGAAGGAGTTGCTGGCTCAGAGGGAAGCCTAGAGAGAGAATGATGGATGAATTGTCAGCCAGCTGCCCTCTCTCTTTTTTAAACTGTGATTTTAAAGGGATGAATTTTCCCCCTTCTCCAGAGATCAGCACATTCCTTCTCATTTGCAGTGGCCATTCGTGTTGAGTTAAATCCGTGTATAAAAAATCAGTGTCTAACAAGGCTGGACCTGTAATTGGGGCCGATACAGTATCGTCATTATCTGCTTCCTTTCTCAAGATGTGATGATTTTGCTTGACACAGTCATCACAATGGTCTCCATTAAAAAAAAAATTCCTTGCAGTTCAGTACATAATAGCTGCCTTTTCACCACAGGACAGGGAGCACAGACCACATTCCCATCTGAATTATATCTGTTGGCATGAGTTCTGGCAATACTTCTTATATAGGAAATTGATTTAGGAGTAGAGCAAAAGTGATGATATAACAGAGCTAAAACCCTCCATAAATGGTTAAGAGGAACAATGGGTGGTACTTTCCAAACATGGTTCAGCAGCGGGACCTGTGCACTTGAATCAGGCCTACCAGGCTTAAAGGCTCAAACAGACAGCCAGATCACTCTTCAAATCCCATCTTCTTTAAACATGGAGGGTGTATCCTTTGTATATTTTCTAAGTACATCAATGTATTCTGAACATTTGGCATCAACCAAGTCAGGGCCACTGATTATGGATGTGTCAATGCTTGGTTCAATGGTAGAATCTGACTGATCTTTGGACATATTACATACATGAGTATTTGGGGAGGGGCAACACGCATTTCAAACAACATGCAGATTTGAGGATAACCTTGGTGTAAAACTATGGTTGTTTACCAAACAACCCTCTTCCTTAATGCCAAAGCCTCTCATGGTCCACTCTGGTCTAAGCTGACCCACTGTTGCTTAACAGCCCAATCTGAACTGCCCGGTGCATGGGGCTGCCACAGTGCCAAAATGGCTGCCATGGCATCCTAAGCGCACTAGGCAGCTGGCAGCAGCTCCTTGGGAGAAGGGGACAGTCTTCCCCTTCTCTGAGTAAGGAAAGCAGCCCTGCAATGGGACTACTTGATTCTGCTATTTAGCGGGCGCAGAGTAAAGATGCCTAGTGTTGGGCCACAAGGCCTGACACAGGGCTCTAGACCCGATAAAGCGAAGCTCTGCTGGTCCGGCCCCTTCTCTCCTGTGCCATGCCTTCTCCTCACCCTCCACCCATCCTGGAATACCTCCCCCCCCGCCTGACTTACCTCTCTGCCCTCTAGCGCTCTGAGTGAGTGCCAGGTGGCAGACTGCTGGCCTCTGACTGGCGCTGTCCCAGCATGGGCTCACACTGGTCCAGCTCCAGCACTGGGCCAGTGCTAATGCCCGCAAATGTGCCTTACAGCACATTTGCAACAATGTGCGCCAGCGGTGAGCCGGCACACACTGCTCTGGATTGGGCCCCAAGTCACCTCGTACTGTGGACCTTGGCATCACAAAATGCAGATCTTGTTCAAATCTTATATACCTCTTCCCAGAATATCTATACAGAAAGGCTTAATCCAGGCTTACTCTACTTACACCTCCCGAGTGCAAAGGGATCCCCAAAGAACACAATACAACTTCTCTGCAACCCCCACCCTCACTCAGAACTCACATTCCTTGAGCTTGCCGAGGCCTCCTATTCCAGTAAGAGCCTAGTGTGGTGCCTATACAAATCAAGAGTCAGAAAATGCACCTTTAAGCCTCCCTGTTCAGGAGAACCTGTACCAGGAAGTTTCAGGAAATGCTGTTTCTGTGTAATGTAGGCAGAGAAGATGCTTTGCATAAACTGCCCAAACTTCGTAAGTGCATAGTACCTTGGAGGGGAGAAGGGGAAATTCTAGAATCATTTCACAAAACAGTAACATATTTTAAACCCAGCAGGTTACGCTTTGACTTAAAATGCAAAGAAAGTGACGGTGAGGCAGAGGTGAAAGAAATTTAAAAAACAGATTGTGTAATGTGAATACACTTACCCTATGGTGGTTCATAACCACTGCAAAACGCAATTAAAGTACCAGCACTCTAGCAAATGTTAGGTGTGTTCCCCAATCCGCTTGGTAAAGAAACAGGGAAGAACATACCAACAGGTGGTGCCGTGCAGAGAGATGATTAATACCTGATATTGAGCTTGTTTTTATTAAGTTCCCGTTCTAGGTTTCCTATCAGAGTATCAATACTTTCCTGCAGGTCTTTGAGGTTTACTTTGTGGTTTACTGTAGATTCCATTGTTTGCACTGTCAAATAGGCCTGAAATGTGTGTTCTCTGGACATGCAATTCGTTTGTTCAATCAGTTTATCTGAGCCATCCACTTTGCTGCCATCGTCCCCACTCTCTGCATCTTCTGAAGGTACATCATCATAGTCCGCTTCATTCAGAGCCTCTTTGGGGTTTATGAAGTAGTTCTCCCCACAACCACTCCAGTCTCCAGCATAGCGGTTACTTGAAGGACTATCCAGTCTGGCTGGCCTGGACCTCAGAATTCCTGAAATCTCCATACTGCTTAAGTTCAACATTTGAGGTCGCTGCTTCTTAGGTCTCAGATAGTTCACAGAAGACTGTTGCTCAGGCAATGCAGATTCTTTGGCAGCTGAATGTTGCACTAAGGCAAAGAATAATTTCAATACAAGTTAACTGTAAGTATGAAAAGAAACTAGCACTACAACATTTGCCATCATGTCTCTCTACTTGGAACGTGCACTAATGCATGCATTTGACTGCCAATACATTCCACTATTTTGGTTTTGCAGCTAGCCAGTAATCTTATATTAAGGCAGAGGAGGGGAATCTAATACACAATGTCCCATCTCACAACTATCATGCCTTAGTCTATCCACAACTGCAGAAGCTCATTAAACTTGGAGTACCTTGACTAACTCCACAAATTAATCATAACCCATCACAAATATAGTTCAAATAAAAGCGGAAAAGTTTTCATCTCTTAGGCCTCCTTCACATTCAGCTATGTAAGAGAAAGCAGGCACAGCAAGTGTTAGAATGTTTGCAAATATAAATCCCCACTCTCAAAAGCTGGCCTTTTAGGATCCCAAATGTGTGCAATGCCAGCCGAAGCTTTTCAAGGTTGTTGTTTTTTTCCTAAGCAGCCATTAACTCCAGCTCGGAGGGGGGAAAAATACACTCAACACACATTTGGTATTTTTAATTACCTGAACTCATGATTTTACAGCTCAAGAAACTAAGGGTCTCTTCTTGTTACCGGTTTCCTACAGTAAACAGTACAAATGTTTTATTGATCAATGAACGCTGAGAATTTCAATAGTAAAATGTCTTTGCCCTGTGTATATTTCATGTAATATATTGTTGTTGCCGCTTTGTTGTTGTTGTTTTATTACTATTAACTGCCTTGGGACTTTTGTTTCAGAAGCGAAAGGCAGAATATAAATGTTTTAAAATAAATAATATTTGCTGAGATTGAAAAACACACTGGTTGCTATACAAAAGACACAAGGATACCATTCCTGCCCAAAAGGTTTAAAATTAGGCTAGTCTGGACAGGGCTTGGTAAGGGATGGGGACAAAAAAGGATCTAACAGATGAAAGTCAGAATCGCAAAGATTATCATGATCCAGAAACAGGCAAATGAGAAGAAATTGGCCAAGGCAAGAGAAATTGCAGATGAAGTGACTGATCCTTCTAGTCGGGGTAAGTCTGACGGCCACATTACAGAAACTGGGAAAACAAAAAGCATTTAAGAGCCACTCAGATGGAATTGCCCTAAATTTTAGGATCAAGAGCTTGAATGTGAATAAATGGAAGAAAATGTTACTATTTAGGAACACATGAATCTCGGTGGGGGGGGGGGAGAAGGAAGAATTTCTTTTTTGTAAATACTGACCATTAAATTTAAGCATAGAACATCCAGTCTAATAAGTCCATGAACATGCTTTATGTGGCCATCTAACATGAAGCAGGGATGGAAAGCACCCTGAAAAGGGCTACATGAGTTTCCTTCCCTTCCCAGAGCTGGTCATATAAACTGGTTTGTTTGTTTGTTTGTTTGTTTGTTTATTATTAAGCCTACTTTGTGGTGATTGTTCTTCTAGAAGTATTCAATGTGGCATACATCCAAATTCTTAGGATTTGGTTGGCTCCTAAGAATTTCTGGCATGAGCAGAAGGTTGTTCATTGATTCTTCCTCCCCTCTACAGACCACTGAGCCTTCCCAAAACCAGCTCCAACAAGACCTTTCAGAAACAAGAAGGCAAGGAACACAAGGTGGCGAGAAGGGGGGAATCGAAAAAGTGGTCCCTTGTGGAAATGGAAGTACCTTCTGTTCAGACAAGAAATATTTTGAATTCAAGCCAATGTGGATGAACACGATGGCACCTGTACAACACAACAAATGCACATGATCAATGCGCCACAAACTAGGAGTCAACCTATACCAGCACTGATAGTGGTCTCTGGGTTCCTAGATGATCAGGTGAACCAGCTCTCACTCCAACTCTACTGCATATATTATCTCCCTACAGAAATAAGTTTTATTGGAAGAGTAGGTCTCTTATTAGTGCATAACAATTCTGCTTTTCTAAAAGAAAAAACCCTGCACTCCAACAAAAGCCCTTCTGTTTGAACTGTGCTCTCTTAAAGCAAAGAGGTCATGTGTTAAACCTTAACTACCAGCTTTGTTATGCTTTCCAACTAAACAAGGCCCATGTGTTTTTCATTTATAAAAAAAAGAAGAAGAAGTGAAGAGCTGAACTGTGGCACAAACATGGTTATCAGGTTTTCCAAATCCATAGGAGGATTAATGTTTGAGAGTCTGTGCTCTGGTTGCTCACTCCACAGCATTTAATTAAACTCTTGAAGGACCAAAGGACACTGCATGACACCAAGCTGTAAACTTCATCAGCAACATTCAAAATGCTATTTTACGCCACAGTTTACCTCTTTGACAATAGAAGAAATATTTTTATAGAAAACTTTTTTCATGTATCTTATTGTTCACAATTTCACTTAAAATTAGAGACACATAAATATGCTAACCTACGTCAACCACATACAAACCTCATTTCCTAGGCACATTACCTAGATGACAATTTGTCAGGATATTAATAAATCTCAGTCTTCACTGTTAAATTGACATGGTCTGGATGTCATGGTTACAAGTCAGGGAAGTGCAGCCTTGACACTGTACCGCAGTGTTTCTCAACCAGTGGTATGGATACCACCAGTGGTACTTGAGGCCGTATCTGGTGGTACTTGCAGGCCCCTGGACACCTGCTGCCCAGCAGCGAGACCAGGAATACAACACAGCAAACAGAGATAGGAGGCTCCAAAGTATGCTTTTCTAGTCTCATAAAAGCCCTCCTGTTCACCCTGAACAGACTCTTATTGGATTTGTTGCATTGCATCTGGCCTCCCAACTCAGAAGTAAATGGTAATTATGTCATTGCCAATTACTTTTGGTGGGACCTCAAAAAGGTGAACCATGTGAAGTGATACAGCAGAGGGCAAACATTAAGAAACACTGCTGTATAGTATTTCTCAAATGCTGGCATTACACATGTGACCACCAGAAGGTGCTGTTATTGAGGCTCAAACTTATTACAGGACTCAGAACGCACTTATTTGTTTCAGGCTCATCTGTGACAGGAGTTTGGAAACTGTTACATGAAAGTAATAACCTGGATCCCATAACAGAATGTGATAAACACAAAGACTTTCACAGTCAGCATTAATAAAATTATTCCTAAAATTATTCGGGACCATGTTAGTTATTATGCTGGACCATTCGGATTCAGGCTCCACAGACCTTTGAATTGGTTTCCTTTTTCACTGCTATGCCCTATAAAGTACAAAGTTGGGAATTCCACATAGAGACCCTAGAGATTTGCTTCACCAGTGTGAAATGGGTGCAATCTTATCACTGAAAAAATAAAGCAGATGGAAGGGCTGAAAACCACGAGTTACTTACAAAATTATCTATAGGTTTTAAAAACGTGTTTCAAACAAATCTGTCTTCTGCAAAAATATGTTTAGCACTGATCACACTGTTCAAGGTGATCTTAAAGCATCTCTTCAGGTTAAGACCCACTTGAAACGATTCCCCAAACAGAGGAACGTGTGTGTGTTAACTCAGAGTTGGAAAATATTTAATGAAAATCTCATGCATAATAATAAGCATTTGTGTAACACTTTTTTGACTGTACAAAGGTATATGATCTTGACATGGTTCTTATAACCACGCTAGAAGTACTATTATCACTGCATTCAGCTAAGGGGCTGAAAAGGAGTAACTTGACTACGGCTACATAGTCAACTCAAAGCAAAGGAGATATTCAAACTGGGGAGTCCTGATTTGCACATCAGCCTCTTAGCTACTATACTGCACCAGAAGGCTCTCACAGTATCTTTTACCAAGATAAGGTATTCTTTCAGGCTGGCGTATAACTTGATCACAGTTTATTACAAAATAATTTGCCATTACTTAAGCCTAATAAAACTGGGGTCAGGGTTTTATTTTTCCCGTGAGACTCATTCCTCAGTTTTTAAAAAAAGACAACAAATGAAAAACTAATGTAAAAAATTTGACAACCCTGCAGTACATAATCTGACTGTCCAGAGTGTTTCCTTGATTTGCAGTAACAGAAGAAGTAAAGCAGGTGACTGCTGAAGCAGTTCTGCCTGAAATGGCAATAAGCTGGTGATATAATTGGCTTTGACAACTATTCTGAAAATTGGCATAAAGGTATTTGTCAAGACATGGACATGGGCACTCTCCCTGAACCCTCCTTTATAGTGGTCAGTGTCCTGAAGTAACACATAAGTTCTGGAATTATTCCAAAAATATTCCAGTATTTTCCAGGTAGTAATGACAACACTTTGCATATCCCTCCCTATTCATCAACCTTTCCCATTACAGTTTGTGTACAATAAAATTAGAAGAGGCTGTTACTGTCACTCCTTTTAATTAGAATATTTTTACCCCACTCTTCTCATAGAAACTCAAAGCTGCTTACAATTTAAAAAAAAATGTAAACAAGCAGATGTTCTCGCCCTTGTCCCGGAGGCTTTTTACCTGGCCACAGCTGGAGTAAATAATGCAGAACTTCTATGTGTTTTTTGAAATCCAAGGCACTGGCAAGCTCTTCCGAATCACTGAAAACTCTATTGTTATGATTGCTGGTTTCCTGCCACTGGCTCAGCAACACAGGCCCAAAACACACAGCTAGGTTCTGGCATGTCATTCTATTTACTTCGCTGTACGAAGCCACCAATTTCAGATGGTCCAACAGCATCCTTAGAGTTGCCTAAAAAAATGTGAAGAGACCAGTTTTGGTTAGCTGGCTGCAGAAAAGAGAAAGAGAGACAGGTGTTATCTGACTGAAGCACTAGTTCTTTTACTGTAGCCACAATACTGTCATGTATGCATGATGTCAACAGAAGATAACGCACAAAAAGATACTATCAAGGTATTAAGAAGGGCACAGAGAGCTGGTGTTTTTGCAGCTGCTCACTATTCTGTAACGCTTCCCCCAAGGAAGTCTGCCAAAGGACATTAAGACTCATTGAGTACATATCCTGTGGTAGAGGAGCATTTTAGCTACACTTTATAGTTCCTTTGGTATGTTTTACATGTACTGTTCGTGTCCCCTTCTGAAGCTTTACTGGTACAGCAGTTCACAGGAATCAAAGCACAACTAGTGCTATCCAGCCAACACAAAGATTGTACCTCTGCCCCAGACCTGCCATTGCAGCTGCAGCTAGGACTGCTGGCTATCCCTCTGCCCTGACAGCCTGTGTCTGTAGCAGTAAGAGCTGTTGCAGGAAAAATGGAAGGGCAGTGCTCCAACAGCACACATTTTTCTCTTTTGTGTGTGTATGAGTTCTGGCCAAGCCTCCCTTTCTCCAACAGATACCAGGTGCAGTTTTAGTGCACATAGTGCAATCAATTAGTGAAATTTCCTTTTGCATTAACAACAAACAGCACATTAAGTCTTTCACCAGGGATTCTGCACAGACTGGTGTGGGTGGCACCAGCAGCAAGGAAGTCACCATTTAAACTTCAGCAGTGAAATTTTTGGACAGGGGATCCCTTTAGGAGAACCCCACTGCTGATACAGAACAGATCAAGAAAATCCAGAGACTGCACTCTGAAAAGATGGAAATGAAAAGATTTCAGCTCTGGACTTGCTCCTGCAGGGTTTGGAAACAATGAAGGGCATGTTGTCAGGCACACTGGCACATGCACCCCCACTATGCAGAACAGAAATGCCGCAGGTGGTTATAGGGCTTGTTTTTTCCCCTATGCACAAAGAAAATTATTTGAAATCAATGCATGTGGAAGGTGCAGTTTTCACAACTTTCAATAAAATTACTTACCTATTCAGAACAAAACATTCATTTTGATCTGCCAAGGTCAAAATAAGTGTGAACTTCCATCACACTTATTGAAACAAGTGCACTACTGAAACATAGACCCCTAAGTTGGCTCGATCATGTCATGAGAATGGATGATGGCCGGATCCCAAGGGATCTCCTCTATGGAGAACTCGTGCAAGGAAAGCGCCCTACAGGTAGACCACAGCTGTGATACAAGGACATCTGCAAGAGGGATCTGAAGGCCTCAGGAGTGGACCTCAACAGGTGGGAAACCCTGGCTTCTGAGCGGCCCACTTGGAGGCAGGCTGTGCAGCATGGCCTTTCCCAGTTTGAAGAGACACTTGGCCAACAGTCTGAGGCAAAGAGGCAAAGAAGGAAGGCCCATAGCCAGGGAGACAGACCAGGGACAGACTGCACTTGCTCCCAGTGTGGAAGGGATTGTCACTCCCGAATTGGCCTTTTCAGCCACACTAGACGCTGTTCCAGAACCACCATTCAGAGCGCGAATGGTCTTTCGAGACATACCATAGTCTTTCGAGACTGAAGGTTGCCAACATGTAGGTCAAAATAAGTGTGAGCTTCCATCAACAAATGTCAGTTATATCCTTTCATTTATTTCTAGTCATTCACATTTTATACCTATGGCAGATTTCATCTGAGACTTTATAGCTTGCTCTTTGAAAGTGATCAAGTCACATAGTACTAGTCAAAGGTGCTCTGGTCAAGGATTCAAGAAAGGGGCATGCATGTGTAGAACTCCACAGCTGGAGAATGGCTTCCTACTGCTGAAGAGACAAACTGGAGCTCATTTGAAAACATGAGTTATCTCTTTGTTATTGGAAACTGCATAGCAAATAAACAGAAACATTTAAAGCAGATCGTTACCACAAATATATGTTCCTTCTTTGCTTCCTAGCCTTCTGTATACATGGTAATAATAGCAGTGCCTGGCGGATTTCCTCAAACATTTTTAGTTCACATTACACACTACATTATATGGGGCTTTTCTGCAGCACTCAGAAATATTACACTTCACTCCTCTCAACTGCAAATAAATTCCTATTCTCTAGGACAGGGGTGCCCCGGCCCATGAACCACTTGTGGTCCTTGGGGACTCCCAATTCGGCCCACAGGGAGCCCCTAGTCTCCAATGAGCCTCTGGCCCTCCAGAGACTTGCTGGAGCCTGTGCTGGCCCAATGCAACTGCTCTCAGCATGAGGGTGACTAACCTCTTGCGTTAGCTGTGGGATGAGGGCTCTCCCCACTGCTTGCTGTTTCACATCTGTGATGCAGCAGCGGCAGCAAAGAAAAGGCCAGCCTTGCTTTGTGCAAGGTCTTTTATAGACCTTGAGCAAGACCTTCATTCATTCATACGTTCCATCTCTAATATATTCATTTATTCAAATTTATTCAAATAAATAAATAGGACAAGGGAGCTATAGTGTATTCTATAACTGTTACAAATAACTAAATTATTTCCCAAGCTGTCTTTCTCTCTGTCTCCTTTTCCTGTATACCAGAGCTTGAGATGCTCCAATGAAAGTAACTGGCAGTAGTTTCATAACAAACAAACGGGATATGCTATCAAAGATGTCAGTTACCATTAGCTAGTATTCAAGAAGCCCAGCAGTACAGAAATGAAACAGTCAGGGTTCAATCCTATCCTCCCTTAGTGCCAGCACTAAGCTCCAGGGCCGGTGCTAGGTGTCGCAGACATGCTGAGGCATAAAGAGAGAAGGGGTCTCCAGCGCTGGGTTTCAGCACCGAGAAGAAACACTGTGGGAGCTCCTGGGGGTAAGCTGAAGCAATGGGTGGCAGTGTAAGCTTTCGGGGGTGGGGAGGATATGTTCCAGGGTGGTGGAGTCCTACTCCGTCGGATCCTATCCTCCATGTTGGGCCCCAAACCCCAACAAGGAGGTTCTCCAGTCTGTACAGGCAAAACAGCCAGCACAGATTTAAATAGCCCCACTGTGTGGTTTGTGCCCTTACTTGGGGGAAGGGGACAAACCTCCCCCTACCCCTAAGGAGACTCCAGTGGCCTCCACAGAGCCACAGGATCCAGTGGTCATCATTTTGGCACCACTGCACCCAAGGACCCCACTGGAGATAGGATTGGACTGTTAGATTCATTAAAAAGCTGTAGCTCCATCCTGCAGAGACTTTTCACTGTATTATAAAATTCATTTAGCCCGAAGTCTTTATGAAAAGGCCCAAGCACAACAATTAAATGCAATCTTTTTTGAAAACTGAGAGACAGATTAAACCATCTAACAGAGGCTCCCCCAATAATACTTACCTTCTCAACATCTGGGAGACAATCCAAGAGAGCCACTGTGTCCTCAGAATCACAAGGGTCATTCTCACAACCATTTACTGTCATTTTTAAGGGGTTTTTCGCCATGGCATCCAATACTGCTTCATACAGTTGTTTGGTTATCAAGGGAGAAGGCAGCTCTCTTAAATAATCTTTGAGGACACCTTCATAAGAGAGGCAGAAGAGATGCAATGAATGGATGGCAAAATCATACACCAGTTTGGTCACATAGGTCAGTGATAGTTGTTAAGTCAACTAAGTTTTGGTTTACTTATGCAGCAAAATGAAGAGGTAGAATGACTTATGTCACTTTAGCATGCAGGCAGGAGATGCTGTTTTTGAATGCAACTCCCTGCAAGTAAAATCTAGCTCATTTAGAAGAAAGGTTCTAACCTGGCCCACCCCCACCTATACAGGTTTTCTAGTGGCACAGAGTTTTTTACTCTGTGGAAAATACAGAAATGATGATCACACACCTGCAGTACAGCTCATTCTACCATCTCAATCTGCTACTTGTGTAGACATTTCATTCTGCCAGAGGAAAAAAAGGCCATGTTGTGGGTGGGGAATTGGGTTAAGCAGCCGCCAGGTATTTCCCCTACACATGTGCATAATCCACTACTGAGAGACATAGCAGCAAACTTTTAACTATGAAGTCTTTCTGCTACTATCTCCATTGGTTTATTGTAAGCAGTTCAGAAGTGTTTGATTTTGTGCTTCTCAAGCCAACATTATCAATGGTCTCATACACTTGGTGTCTCCTCCTTCCAACAAAAAGACAAAAAAGGAAACACACATCGATTAGTAGAAATGCTAATTTCAGCACGACAGGGCTGTTGGGGAGCAACAGGAAAACAAATCCCACACAGATAGGTGGATTAAAGAACAGCATCACATGCTTATGCAATAACATCTCTTATCTCAAATACCTCATATTTTGCTTCAATGGGCTTGTAATCCTATTTATTTCAGGCTCAACTTGTTCAAAGAAACTCACATCAAGCAGCCAGGTTGAAACAAACTATGCACACTAAGGCGAATCATTCTACAAATTCTACAGTTACTGTTTTAAACTGCTCAGTGCTGAATGTTTTGAGAACACCCCAATGGCAGAACACAAACACACATTTCTACCAAACAATAATTATGATTTGTACTACAACATAGCCAGGCACAGAAACCTAAGTATTTAATAACCATGTAAACTGTTAAAATCTCAGCTCAGTGATCCATTTTTATTTTTAAAAAAACGTTCATACTGTTCACGATCTATTAGCCAACTAGGTGAGTGCAGCTTGCTCTTTGAGAAATAGCACCATTTAATGCAAAATGAAAACAAAGAACTGAAAATAAGAAACCAAGATCCCAGTTTAAGTATCTGCCAAATAAAGGCCCTGTTAATCCCCGAACCATGACAGAAATACTACTGCTGAGTGTTCCTTAACAAAGCAAGACTTGTTGCAAGCCTCAATGTGCCTACCACAAATCCTGCCCTATGACCCAACTGTAATGTGAACTGTGTTAATTGAAGACTTTGTTAAGAGCAAAATCCTTAAAAGTATTGTAGGGGATTCCATCTTCACTCTTCACTGAAGGGGGCCTCAAAAAGCCCTAAAGACTACATAATTTCAATGACAAGGAATATTAGAACCAGTCTGAATGCGGAGACTAATTGTACACTCGTAGCATGACACTAAACAGCTTTTAAAGAGCTGTATAAATTCTAACAGAATTTATATGTGGGGGGAAAAACACCACAGAGCTACTAGGAGACAGAGAAGCCCCATATAGTATTGAATAGGGCAACTGTAGGGAAGGTTTGTGGGTTGCTAGCAAGCCCAAGGGGTTGCACTTTGGCCCATTATAAGATTCAGAGCATGGGATAGTGACATTCATATATTAAGAAGCTAAATCAACACTGGGATCAAATGAACACAAACTGATCTCTATAAATTATGGGTCAAGGAATGGAGTAATGGTGAAAAGGTACTTCAAGATCATTTCTGTCACCTTGCTGGTTAAAAACTGTTTTGCAGACAAGTCTGGCAACAAACATACAAGTGAGGAGAAAGGCATCTATGCTGTTTTCAAAGTGTGCAATCTAGAGCCAGTGCTTAGACTTCTATTAATAGCATCAACACTGAGTTATGCAATACAGTCACCTGGTATTTCTTTCTCAAAACACTTTCTCCTGCTTAATTCCCAAAGAGAATAAATTGTGAGCCCTCTGATCTGCCCACCCCACCTTTTCACCAACTGAGCCCCATAAGAGAGGACAGTTATTTTTATGGACTAGCCTCTCCTGACAGCTGCATTTATCTTGACACAACTACTGTTCACACAGAACTAATTTAGACAGCAAGCAGAAAACGCATACCTCCCAATCCACTTCATTAATTTCTCATTTTTCTGACCCACTGAGCTGTTAACTGTATGACATGCTTTACTCCAAGATGAGAATTCACATGGCAGGAAGCAGACATGATGCAGCAATATCAGAAACAGCCAGCTTCTAAATCTGGCAGGACACATTATTCTGAATCACATGTGCATTTAATTGTGTGTAAGTCAGTGCCAGCCATAGGAGCATTTCTCAGTCAAGGTTTAATAATTAAATGTGCATTCCTTGACCCACTGGAGAGCTTTGTCAGCTGAAAATTCCTGCAGAGTCTTGGGAAAATTGGATGATGACATCCCCCATTTAACATTTTAAGAAAGAAAGAAACAGCTATAAACAAGAGACAGTTTGCTAAAATTTATGCTGTGGATTCAGTAAAATATTTTAACAAAAAACATATGTATTATCATACATATGTGCATGTTTGTGTAACAACATCGGTATTACAAGTGCTAAAGCTAAATCTGATTGCAAAGCATCACTGCAATCATTTCACCTTTATGATCAAGGTATGCCTCCCTGTCCCAAGACAGAAAATACAAAAATATCCATCAGTATTTGGTGCTGAATGCAGCACCATTTTTCACAAGGCAAGCTTCTAACCCTCATGGTTAGAACCAACACTTAGAAATACATAGCAGGTACTGAAGGAAAATTTCTAAAATCAATGGAGAGTTAAGCCAGGATTGAGGAAGTCTTAAAGTGGGCTTTAATTAAATGTAGGTGGACCCCTGTATCAGCAGATTCAGGGCCCAAAGCTATGCAATTAATGCCGGCCCAGCACTGGTGCTGAGCATTGCAAACATTCTGCAAACGCATTAGTGATGCTCACTACGGGCCCAGTGACCATCTGTGCTGGGCTAGTGCCAGCCAGAAGCTGCTCAAGCGCCAGCTAGAGCTGGTCTCTTGCTTTGGGCAGCCGAAAAGTGAGTGGTGGCAGGGAGAGGCGTTCCGAGGTGGCAGGGGGAAGGGAGTGGGGCAGGAGGGGGTGGGGCCAGAGCCCCACGTTGGGCCTCCTGGCCTGACACAGGACTGTTTTACTCTGCATCAGCTAAATAGTCAGTGCAGACTTGAGTAGCTGCTGGTAGCTGCCCAGCAGCCACAGGATGCAGCAGCGATTTCGGTGCCACTGCTTCTCTGGGTGCCGGCAGCTCAGGATTGGGTTGCCCTATATCCACTGATTCAGCCCCCCAGTGCTCCCATTAGCACCATTTAAAAGCTTGCCAGTGAAGTGTTTCTTGTTTTAACAGGTCACTATAAGCATTCAAGCATATAGCACAACATGAGCAGACTGCCGGCAGCTTGAATACTTGACAAAACCAGATCAAATGGTAACAGGAAGCAGTTAACAGCATTGCGCTATAAGCTTGAATGCTTATAGTGAGTGACCTGTTAAAAACATTTCACCAGTAAGCTTTTAAACAATGCTAATGGACATGGGGGTGCTCCTGTATCCACAGATTCCATATCCATGGGGGGATCCCTTGGAAAGGATCCCCCTCAGATATAGGGGCACATCTGCACAGCAGTTCTTGATCTCCCATTATGGTTACTATCCTGTTCAATTTCTACTTCTCTCCCAGCAGAATCATATTTCCCATCTCCATCTCTTCTTCTCCTCTCTTATTTTTACCATCTCACTGCTTGTTGAAAAAAATCAAATTTTTCAAAAACTCTGAACACTAGAATTGGAATCATCAGCCTCGTTTATTCTTAGCATAGAATATTTATTTCTTAAAGTGCTCCACTTTGGATTACTGTAGTAGAACACATCCACTCCCGTTGTAATTCCCATGAATCACAACAAATAGCAAGACTATCTCTGAAGTGATGCAAAAGTTCAGGTTAAATAAATGGTTAAGATACAGGACTGTGTTTACTAAACAAACCAAACAACCCAGAGTTCTGAGCCAAGGTAGTCCAAATTGTGCATCAACAATAAAATATGCACGTACAGGTTGAGTCTCATTATTCCCGAGGGTTCCCAGAGTTCCCAGAACTCACCTGGATTGCAAAAAATGCACTAAAGCAAATCAATTTAAAAAACAAAGTCCCTTTGCACCAGTGATTTACAGCCTTGCTGAACTTTTGAAATGCACACGGAGGTAATCAGTCTCTCCGGGAGGTAATCAGTCTCTCCAGGCAATTAGACTTCACTAGGAGGCAGCAATCCCTCCCTTCACCAGGAGCCCCAGCAAGGGGGAAAGAATGGAGAAGATAATCACTGCCATTTAGCCTTAGTTCATATGCTCAGGGGGAAGGGAGGGGTTTGCCTTGTGCCTGGAGAGAGAATGATTGTCAGCCTGCTACCCTCTCTTGCATTAATGAGGCTATTGTTAAACAACTGTTTCCTTTAATTTAAAGGATTCTTCTCATCAGCATTGAGATAGAAAAATCTGTGGACCAACCCCACCCCCCCCCCATCCCGTGAAAAATCTTTGGATAATTAGATTATACCTGTAATCACATGCATGACTGTCTCTCTACAAAAGTAAAAAGTAGTTTTTTAAACTGTGATTTTAAAAGGGATGCATTTTTCCCCTTCTCCAGGGATCAGCACATTCCTTCTCATTTGCAGTGGCCATTCATGCTGAGTCAAATCCATGTATTAAAAAATCTGTATATAACAAGGTTGGACCTGTATTTGTTTCCTACAAGTCATGGAAAGGGGCAAACAGCTGTGCAGGACACTAGTCCACCCCCTGACCACTAGAGGATGCTAAACATGCTCTCTTTCATACCAAATCAGCCTAATAACATCTACTGCGACAGGCAGCAGCTTTCAGGAAGATGTCTTTTCTGGGCCCGATACTGTAATTTAGCGAGAGATGTCAGAGACTGAACCAGGGACCTTCTGTAGGTAATGCATATGGTCTCTCACTTAAGCTACACCTGCTCCCTCCTCAAAACATCTTCTTTTTCAACAGTTTTCAAGAGATACTTCTTACGCACTTACAGGTGTTTGGCTGTAACAAACAGTGATAGAAACTTATATTTTAATCAGTGAAAGTGGATGTTCTTTCAATCAATAATACCTTTATTGGCATATAAGCAGATAAACAAAATTACAACAGTCACAAAAGGATAAACATGATGGGAAGGGGAGATGAGAAATCGGATGTTCTTAGGATGCCAAACAACTGTACTCTGTACTAATTTCTGTGTTTTCATGGTGCAACCCCGGGATACACACAATGCCCACAGAATTTGTATTAGCTGGAGAGCTGACTTTAAGAAGAAGAAAAATGTGCTGCTACAATGTGCCCTGCCTAGATGACTTCAAAAAGGTATTATGGACAATGCACATGAATGGATATTAGCCATGACAACTAAATGAAACTTCCATGTTCAGAGGGAGTGTACAGGTGTGCCCCTGTATCCTTGGGGGTTCAATTCTGGAACCCCCCCATGGATAGCTAAATCCATTGATATGGATCCCCACCCCACCCTCTGGACACGAGAGGAGCTATGCTTCCCTCAACCTAGGAGGACTTCTGAACCCTGCAGAGACAGCGCACATCTGCCAGCGGACTTTGTGGGCCTCAGAACGACAATTACAGTTTTTTAAAAAGTTACTTCCAGTTTTATTGTAAAACCGGAAGTGAAATTTTTACTGCCTTATAAGACATTCTGAGGACCCAGGAAGCCCTAGAAGGAGTTTCTCTTGCCTCTGGAGGGGATGTGGGGGGCCGCAGATATGGGATCCGTGGATACAGGTGTCCCCTAACCTCTAAATGCCAGCTGTTAAGAGACAAACAAGGAAAGGCTGTCCCTTTCACATTTGTGGGCTTCTCAGAGCATTTGGCTGGCCACTGCTGAGAAAAGAATACTGGGCTAGAGGACCCCCAGTCTATGCAAGCAAGGTTTGACTCATTATTGTGCATACTATAAAGCCAAGCCTGTGCATACAAATAAAAGCAGCTGCAGCAGCTCAAATTAAAAGAGGCAAGATCACAGGAGACATTCCACTCTCAACAGCTATAATTCAAATAGTGTTGCTTGAAAATGTCCATCCCACAGGAAATTCCACTCTAGAAATTGGTTGCCATTCAAAGTGGGGGGGGGGGGGGGGGAATAGAATCAAATGGGAATTTTCCATAAAAAGAAAACTGAACATTTTTATTCACTTGAGTGAAAACCGAAACAAAATGTTATCAGACAAATCACACTGACACCCCAAACAAGGTATTCCAATTCAGCAAGCTGGAATAGTGGTTAGCAGGCTCTCTTTAATTTGCATAATTTAGGTTGAGTTATGAATGTGTTTTCTTGGCACATATGCTGGGATGGCTAGATTTAACATGAAATATTCAAACAGAGTACCGCAAATATACTTTGAATCCTGTGGGAGGGGGAGACACTTGGGGTGATTTGGAGTGAAGAAATCATGGATGGGTAAAAGATAATGTGCTCTTGCCCTCCCCCACTAGTTTTCTGCTCTAAATTTTCCTCTCCTGGCAGCTTGACTCCTCTTTTTAAAAACAACAACACTGAAGTGCTGTTATAAACATCAGCACAGAATGTGTAGTTAACTCCAAAGATAAGCAAACTTTATGGAGAAATAATAAATTCTGGTCCCTTCTACTAAACCTGAAAGCAACCCCAAAACCTGTTCCAGTATTTTCACTGCTGAATGGCCTCCAGACATGCCACTGTATCCACAGGGGGTTCAGGAACAGAACTCCCACGCTTAAGAGAAACTGTGGATATGGGTGAACACCTCTCCCCACCCTCTGGAGCCCAGCAGAGGCTGTAGATGTCTGTCTGCAGTCTCTGCTGGCATCAGACTGAGCCTTAAGGTAAAAAATCCACAACTTCCAGTTTCCTGTGAAACCGGACGTGATGTTTTTAATGCCTTATAAGGCATTAAAAACGGCATTTCCGGTTTCACGAAGAAACTGGAAGTTGTTGTTTTTTTACCTTAAGGATAAGTCTGAGCCCGGCAGAGGCCACAGATGGATGTCTGCGGCCTCTGCTGGGCTCAGCGGACCCTCTCAAGACGAGCGGAGCAGAGCTCCCCTTGCCTTCAGAGGGCGTGCCCATGGGACCATGCGGGGGGGGGGCCCTGTGGACCTGATCCATGGATAAGTGAATCCGCAGTTACAGAATCCACAGATTTGTGGGTCCCCCTGTATTTGGGAAATATGGTTCTGGAGGCATAAATTCCAAAGTCATAACCCTTTTGTCCCACAATGAAGCAAGCTAATGTCTTAATAAAATCATTTGAACAATCCCACAAATCCTGCAGGAGGAAAGTAAAATTATTTTGTAATGTTACCTCCTGGTAGGCTGCCTGATCTCCAATGGGTCTCCTCAGATATTCACCACCTATTTTGTGGTGTATGTCCAAGGAGTGGGGAGGTTTAAAACAGGAGTGGGGAAGGGGGGAAAAATCTGGCATGCATCATTGCTGCCAGTTCAACCCCCTTCTGCCCCCTCCCCATCCCCAGTTCCTCCCCCTCTCTACCCAGTAAAACCCCAAGACCTTCCACTCCCTCCTTGCCTACAACCCACCCCTGCCACTTATGTACCAACACCTTTGCCATACAGCCAGTCCCACTTGCTGTTTCCAACAGAAGCCCAGTCACATGCTATACAATTTCACATTTTGCAATGTCACAGACTGGATTGTGCTGCTGTAACAATAGTTCCAGCAGCACAGCTTGATCACAGAATTGGGCTGCTACAGCACAATCCTATGCAGCATGTCTACTCAGAAGTATGTACTATTACAGTCAATGGGGATTACTCCCACACGTAAGTGTGGATAGAATTGCAGCCTAACCATAGCATGCAACCTCACTGGACTCTTTTTTATTTATTTTAGAATTTTGGACTATCTTATACATTATGTCACTACTCCATCTTGTTCCACTATATACAGACAGATATTTGAAGTGACAATCTCAATAGTTTAAGCACATATTAACTCTTTCCTTAAAAAGCAAATTCATTACCTGTTATGACATTTATATCTGGGTACTGGGTTTCACAGAGAGTAACTGCTTTACTATCCTTCTCAAATGCCTCTCGAAGCTCTTTCTTGACGGCTGCAGAACCACATAAACGGTACAGGCCTACAACCTAGAAGCAAAATCATAACCTTACTACATGGGCCAGCTTCACCACTGCAAAGTACTAAGATGATAAATCAAGCACCAAGCATAACAAATTTTAAATACACTCAGTTAAAGGTATTTATGCAAAATTCCAAAGAAGTAAAAAAAAAAAAGAGAGAGAGACAAATACTTTATCATTTCATTTTACCATGTGGTGAAAAAACTCTCACCAGAAAAAGACAGCATTGTTATCAATGCTGCATTAAGTACATCATTAGTTCTAAACAAAGCAAATTAAAATAAAGTGATTCTTTGTAATTGTGGGCTTCAACAACATGTGTTTGTTTCTATGATTTCTTCCTCCATACAAATACAGCCACAGCCAACATGTAACCCCTGGGGAAAATATAGCTATTAATTATTTAGAAGACCAAAAAGCTTCCTTTTATTGAAAGTCTGGGATCCACAAAAACTTTATAAATAAATCATAGGAAATATAGGGCCATTTAAGACAAAACCTATTAACCAACATTTGTGGAAATTCTAGACCTCTGCATTCAAGGATACCATGCAACAAAGCCGTAGCTCAATGGAGAAGAGCGTCACTTCAAACATGCTGAAACAGGTGATGTTTTCAGCATTCCCACCCTCCTTTAGCATTTGGGATGAAACAGGTATAAATTAAACAAATATAGACACAAACTGGGGAATGAGGGCATAGCTCAGTGGTAAAGCATATGTGGATGTTGATCCTGGGTTCAATCCCTGGCACCTTCAGGTACTCATAGGACAGAACTCCCCTGCCTGAAACCCTGAGGAACTACTGGCAGCCAGAGGAGATAATACAAGCTAGGTAGACCAAAAGTCTGATTCAGTATAAGACAACTTCGTATGTTCATATGCTTAAGTGATAAAATTCAATTAACCCATTATGACTGATACAACAACCAACGATAAGTTATATAATTTTACCACTTCTGCAGGTACTACAAACTCTTGCACCATCAAACACATCATGCTGTCATGACAGTACAAAGCAAGAAAATTCAGCATCACTTTGCTACAAGGCAGGTGAAGACAACCAACTGACCAAATTAAGGATGTAAAGGGATACAAGGAGTATGTTAAAGCATCATAATGCTTTTTGCCACAAAAACAAAAAAAGCCGCTCAAACCCTCAAAAAATGCAAAACAGATAGACATTTTTGTTTAAAGAAATTACTCTACCTGGCAGCCTCTCTTTTCAATCTCCATAATGCACTTCCTCATTAAGAGAGGCACCATTAAGCCTACATTTTCCTTCTCAACAACTTTCCGAGCTTCTACTCCAAACATGACTGGCTCTCGTTCTCCATCTAGTCCACTGAGAGAGTTCTCCCACTGCTCCAGAAGCGTCAGCTTGACGTAAATAAGGCCTCTAGGTTCCAGTTTGACTGCCAACTGGTGAGTCTTTGTCACTCGAAACAGAGCAGGGAGAACCACTGTCCCGTGGCAGCAGACCCGATTTTTCCTTGGTGTGGGCTCCCAGCTGAAGACCACCAATTTTAAATGCTGGGCATTTTCTATCTCTATGTTGAAAGTGTGGTCCATGTCCAAAAAACTTGTTCTGCATGTCAGCAAGGCAGTCCTTGCTTTATTTACTGAATCTACCTGAATTGCACAGAAGACATCTTTTGAGTCCATCCGTGGTGGTTTTAAATCCTCAGCACCATAGAAATGAATGCTCATGAGTCCAGATATGTACTGGGAACATTTAGGCTGGTCAGAAAAACTGTAGTGTCTGAAAGCATCAATGTCTATTTCTGTTTTACTACCAGTGTTGCTTGGACATGCTTCCTTTCCTTTCCCAGTCCTGCTGTCGGCTGCATGCTTCCCTGACTTTGTTATGAGCTCAGGAGAGTCTCCATCACTGAGGTAGCCCCCTTTGCTGGAGGATTTAGAACTCCTATTGCTTTTCTTTTTGTAGTTATGTTGAGAGGATACGCTGCTATCAAGATGATACCGACTTATAACATTTCTGCTAGCAGCTGCTGTGATGTTCCCAGAAGTGGGCAATGATGCATGGCCTATGTCCTGGCAATTATTTTTAAGCAAGGAAGAATTCTCCGAGTTACTATGGCTTGAATTTCCTTTGACACTCAGCTTCCTGCTGAGCTCTGGCAATTTTTTCATTTTAATGGAAAGTTTCCTCACCGTCCTTGGGGATTTTATTTTATCAGGGAAAGACCAGTTTATTGAACCACCTTTTTTCAAAGGGTTAGGACTTGGAGGAGAACATTCTGCTGCTCCAGTCTCAAGCTTGCTTGCCGACAAGATTCCAGGTCCTTTGAAAAAGAGAAAAAAGGGACATTTTTAGGAACTCCACATTGAAAACTAAATTTAAAACTAAAAAGGATTTTAAAAAGCAGCTATTTCTTTGTCAAGATGTAAAAAAGTATAAGTACTATTCCGTAAAATGCTGAGCATCAACTGTACCTACACATGCAAAGATACACACCCATCCCTTGCAGGCTTGCTCTGCTAAGAACATAACCATCAGGAGCCTGCATTAAGGCAGTGCACAAGATACAACAGGAGTAGACATTGAAACAATCCACACCGCCACTCATGCATAAGTCTAGCTGTCTGTGTTGTCTTCTCAGATGTCTTTTGGAGGACAGGGTCTTGAATTCTCTTTTGGATAAAGTTTTTAGACTATGGAATTTTATTCTCTCTCAGAAGTCCAAGGGTAGAATTCACAGTTGTTTGTTCTAGAGCAAGGGACTCATTCTTGAACAAGAAGAACTCTGGATCTTATCCCAAAGCTCTAGAAAAGAACAGACACATTGCAGATGGCCAATTTTCTTTAGGACCTGCACCTTTTAACTGTAGTTCCCTGGCCTTTTACCATCTCTTCCAAAGCATTTTAGAATGTTTCTTCATAGTAATTTTTTTCTACCTCTTCTTGGAAAACAACCATGCCCCCCTTTGCCAGGGTGGAGGTGGAATGCATTTGGAATTCATTTCTTCCAGTAGTTCCAACTTGTCTTGTCTCTTCACGTCCCAAAAAGCTTCCTTCCTTTCTTGCACAATGGTCCTTACATATGTGATAGAAATTTGTCTGTTCCCAGGTGAAAACCACCAAGGAAGTAAGAAAGTATTCAGGGGAGTTAGCAAATGTTTTACCAGTTTACGGCCCAATCCTATCCACACTTACCTGGGAGTAAGCCCCATTGACTATAATGTGACTTACTTCTGAGGAGATATGCATAGGATTAGGCCGTTAATGGGGTAAGTTAAATACAAAACAAAACAAATTGACTAACACAAAGAAAAACTGAAGACATGAATCAGAAGCCTTTGCATATAATCAGTCAATGAAACTAAATGAAACTGAAATGAAACTCCATTTTATAACATACCCAAGATCTATTTGAGCTGTCTAAGGACCTAATCCTATACTTACTGCACAATGTCAGTCCACTTCTTCCACTAGCATTGACTGCCATAGTTTGTCTTGCACTGGCATATGCGAAGAAGATTCACATGTACCATATGCAGAATTTCTTTCACCTGTCTTTTGGAGGATCTTTTTGTACAAGCAGCTCATGAGGCAAGAACATGTAAATTTTTAAGTTACAAGGAATCCTTCCATCAACACTATACCAGTTCAAAATTCTGTATCAAAAATTACACAATCTTGCCTTGCCTCCTTATTTCCCCCATTTTCAAATACTCAGCTTAACAAATGCCTATAGCCCTGATTTTTAGCAAGAGCCAGATTTTTAACAGAGTAAGGGCACAATTCTAACCAGATCTACTCAGAAGTAAGTCCTATTTTGTTCAATGGGGCTTACTCTCAGGAAAGTGTGGTTAGGATTGCAGCCTAAGGGCAGAAGGACCAGTAAGTCTGTTCATTTACTTGTGCAAACTAAGGACCAAAGGAGACATGCTGGATCACTGTGTTCCTGTTAAACATGTGTTTTCCCTATTTGCATATAAAAGAATGCAATCTTTTAATACTAAGAGGGTGCAGTAGAGAGGAGCAAAACCATAGATGTAAGCAAATTTCTCCCTTCCCAGCTAATTCCTTGCATGTGTTGAATATGCATACAGTTGGCCTGCACATCTAGTTTCACCCTTAGACACAGGCAAAAGATTCTACAATCTTTCTGTCACTGGTATGTCTCAATATTATGTACGGAATGTCTACTGCTTATTTCAACACAGGCTAAGGGCCATTACAAAGTGGATTAGATTTATAATGGGAGGGAGAATATTCTTTGCATTGTGGACTAGGTAAAACAGGGTTGGGTGAACCCCAATCCAAGGGCCGGATCCTGCGTTCAGCCGAATCAATCCCTCCTGTGACCGGCGTTCTGGAGCACCTCATGACTGTCAGTCTTGAGATCATGACAACATGTGCGTCGTCCTGATATCAGGACTGGCAGCGCGTGGCACTCCAAAACGCAAAGTGCCAGCCACACCAGGGAATGCATTCCCCATGCACAGCACTTTGCATACCATTGAAGTAGAAGATCAGGTGGGAAGCTTCAGGAGTCAGACTGAGCAACTTGGCTGTCAGCAGCCTATCCCTACCCTTATGTGAGCACAAAAACTGCAAAAGCATACTTGTGAGCCTCACTGGCAGAAATCCCCATGGTTTTCATAAATCCAAACAGTCACAAAGTATTTGCAAATCTTTCTCCCAATTTGATTTTTTCTAGTTTTCTGAAGAAACAAGATTTCTCCTAAAAGAAAAAAGGAAGATGTCTATGCAATGCTGCGAGAAACAACATTTGCATGTACATCTGTGCATTCTAGAAGTCACACTATAAAACATTCCTACTATTAGGACTCCTGTCTAAAGTGTGTTG
Organism: Tiliqua scincoides; assembly: GCF_035046505.1. NCBI lineage: Eukaryota > Metazoa > Chordata > Lepidosauria > Squamata > Scincidae > Tiliqua > Tiliqua scincoides. The sequence goes on along the minus strand of NC_089824.1, from coordinate 139,320,455 downwards.
CCTGTTGCCTACTCACAGGACTAAGTAGACATGGACTGATTCTCCTAACATCACTCTGATAATTTAATTTTCTTGTCACTCATCAACTTAAAAATTGCAGTTTAAAAAGTTAACAGTGATCAATCAAAATTCTGTAGCATCCAGTTATTTGTCCTTTGCCATCAGGTAGCATAACTTTTTTCCCAGATCCAAATTCAACAAAGCATCTTCATTAAAAAAAAAAAAAGTCTAAGATGACAATACTGCACAAAGTCTCTTTTCCAGAAGCCTCAATGAAGTTTCTTTCAGTTGCTACGTTTCTATTGAAAGCTGTTTCCTTACAGGGAATAGACTATTTCTAGCACGCCTGCTGTGCTTTTCTGGCAAGCAGCTCGTAAGAAATGTGGTGTTTGATAAAACCGGACAAAGGCTTCCCTTGTACTGCAAATCACAGCACAGTCCCACTGGTGGGCTGCTCTGAAGCATTCTATAGTAATCGGGGCCATGCTTTCACCTACTAACATTAATCTTCCTTTTCTGTCAGAAGTCTCTGGCAAGGCTTAGGAAAGCAAGCCAAGATATTAAAAAATTTTCTTCAGCTTCATTACAACCGAGAAGTCAATCGAATATTCTTGACATTTCACATCTAACTTCCGGTGGCTTCAGTACATATTTTAAAAGTGCCAAAAAGATGATAAATGAGGTTGAAAGGATACTGGAATCTTCCATGACTGTGTGGCACTCATTAATTACATATGCAGATGGAGAAGACCCCACTGTTGCTAACCTTTTAAATTTAATGCCTTTTCCATTCATTACATGTGAGAAGGTTCATGCCTATGCAGGCAATTTTATTGGAGATATAATCACTACATTACAACACACATGCCCCAATCCAAACCCCCTTTCCCAATGGTGTAACTAGAATTTTGCCAGTGGAGGCTGCTTTATGGGCTGACTCAGAGAGTTGAGTTTTTTCTACCGGTGCTTTATTTTGTTGACATTTACTTTATTCGTTTTGATGTTGTGCAATGTTTCTTGGTCTTTGAACTGTGCTTTTCTCATTCTCATTCATGGTCCCTCACCAAAGGCTACTGAAAAAACTCCACAGTCAGGAAATTAGAGGGCAGGTCCTCTCCTGGACTGAGACCTGGCTGAAGGCCAGGAAACAGAGAATGGGTGTCAATGGGCAATTTTCACAATGGAGAGAGGTGAAAAGCGATGTGCCCCAAGGATCTGTCCTGGGACCGGTGCTTTTCAACCTCTTCATAAATGACCTGGAGACAGGGGTGAGCAGTGAGGTGGCAAAGTTTGCAGACGACACCAAACTTTTCTGAGTGGTGAAGACCAGAAGTGATTGTGAGGAGCTCCAGAAGGATCTCTCCAAACTGGCAGAATGGGCAGAAAAATGGCAGATGCGCTTCAATGTCAGTAAGTGTAAAGTCATGCACATTGGGGCAAAAAATCAAAACTTCACATATAGGCTGATGGGTTCTGAACTGTCTGTGACAGATCAGGAGAGAGATCTTGGGGTGGTGGTGGACAAGTTGATGGAAGTGTCGACTCAATGTGTGGCGGCAGTGAAGAAGGCCAATTCTATGCTTGGGATCATTAGAAAAGGTACTGAGAACAAAATGGCTAATATTATAATGCCGTTGTACAAATCGATGGTAAGGCCACACCTGGAGTATTGTGTCCCGTTCTGGTTGCCGCATCTCAAAAAAGACATAGTGGAAATGGAAAAGGTGCAAAAGAGAGCGACTAAGATGATTACTGGGCTGGGGCACCTTCCTTATGAGGAAAGGCTTTGGCGTTTGGGCCTCTTCAGCCTAGAAAAGAGGCGCCTGAGGGGGGACATGATTGAGACATACAAAATTATGCAGGGGATGGGCAGAGTGGATAAAGAGATGCTCTTTGCACTCTCACATAACACCAGAACCTGGGGACATTCGCTAAAATTGAGTGTTGGGAGAGTTAGAACAGACAAAAGAAAATATTTCTTTACTCAGCATGTGGTTGGTCTGTGGAACTCTGCTGCAGGATATGGTGATGGCATCTGGCCTGGACGCCTTTAAAAGGGGATTGGACAAGTTTCTGGAGGAAAAATCCATTATGGGGTACAAGCCATGATGTGTATGCGCAACCTCCTGATTTTAGAAATGGGCTATGTCAGAATGCTAGATGCAAGGGAGGGCACCAGAATGAGGTCTCTTGTTATCTGGTGTGCTCCCTGGGGCATTTGGTGGGCCGCTGTGAGATACAGGAAGCTGGACTAGATGGGTCTATGGCCTGATCCAGTGGGGCTGTTCTTATTCTCTCTCGTTGACTGAGAGCCCAGTCCTATGGCCCTCCAGTGCTGAACACCAGCACTGGCGCTGGGTATTGTAAATGTGCTGAAAAGCACATTTATGGCACCATGTCAGGAGGCCAGCACCAGCCAGCACTGGGCCCAGCACCAGATGGACGCCGTCCAGAGCAAGGTAAAAGCTCCAGACAGTAGTAAAGGCCTTCAGACTGGGGGTGGAGTTCTGGGGCGGGGGAAAGCTTGGCAGGGGGGACTGTCTGGCCCAGGAGAGGGTGGGACTGGTGGAGTCCAGCTCCGCTGGATCCAATCCTCTGTTCAAAGCCAGCATAGACTTCAGAAGCCAAACTGCGGAGACTGGAGCTTTCCTCAGGGGAACGGGATGAAGCAGGAGCTGGAGCATTCCTCGGGCGTAGGGAATGAAAGGGGACCACTGGATACAGCAGTTGCCATTTTGATGCCACTACACCCAGCAGCGCAACTGGGATAGGAGTGGGCTGTCAGTACTATACTGTATGCTTTCTGTAAAACCTCACAGAAAATTGGGGGTATGAAATACAAGATATATGAATAAGCATGATTTTTAAAGCATTGTCTCAGGGTTAGCCTAGGTATTTCCCCATAAGCTATACTGAATCATAGGCTATACTGCTATTTCAAATTAATTTAGAAGATCTATTTAAGAGATTAATTTTGAACAAATACACTGACAAGCTTCTAACAAATTTTTGAAACATAACCTAAATTCCTGGTCCCCAAGGCATTTGCACCTCCTGTCCCCCCAGGTCCGCCGCTGGAGCTTATTTCATTCTGACGTTATATACTGTACCTAGGGATTTTAACAGAATGCCTAGGTATTCTATACAATGCCTAGCATGTTTTGGGCAAGTATGGAACAAGCTCATTTCAGTCTCACCTGATATACTTTACCTAAGATTTTAAAAGAATGTCTAGGTATTTTATAGCTATTTTATAGAATACATGGTGTGTTTGGGCATGGCATGAAAACAGCTTATCTTGTCCTGATCTCATATACTTTGTCTAGCCCAGAGATTTTAATACAATCCCTAGGTATGCTGTAGAATGTCTACCATGTTTTCAGCAAAGTATTCCACACAATACCTCAAGCTTCACACAATGCTGGTAAAGAGTAACCGACAGAATACCTAGAAAATGTGTGCAGATGATTTCATTTTACACATTGTCTTGAACTTTTAGGCATGCTATAGATTACCTAGGCATTCTAAAATCTATACAATATTTTTTTATTTTTTCACATTTTTATACCGCCCTTCCTCCAAAGAGCTGAGAGTGGTTTACACAGCTGCTCCTCCCCTCCTTCTTGTCCTCACAACAACCCTGTGAGGTAGGTGAGGCTGAGAGAAAATGACTGGCCCAAGGTCACCCATGAAGCTTCATGGCTGAGGGGAGATGTGAACCTGGATCTTCTACGCCTAAGTCTACCTCCATAGCCACAACACCACCCTCACTTTTACAGCCTGATCCTCATCCTGCCCTGGTGGAATACGCATACACACCATAAGGCTCCAGCAGAATGCCTGTGCCATGAAGTCATTGAACACACACACACACACACACACACACACACACACCCCACCACCACCACCACATTAATAACTGAAAACCAACAAGCTGCCCAACAGGTTCTGTTTTTTCCACATGAGCTTCATCTACTTATGTGAAGTCCCTTTAATGCAGCAAGCCAATCCTAATGAAATTAACATGAGCACAAATCTGCTCAGAGGGAAATAGACTGGCTCAGTCTCAGAAGTCAATATTCAGTGTCCTCTTGACAAGGACTTTCCCCTGTGATACTAGATCAGTACATATATTGGCTTGCAATGAATGCTTTCATTTGACCTGATATAAAACAGCAGTCCAAATAACCAGCCCGAAGAAGTGTTCCTATTTTTAAGTAAAATCTATAGGAATTAGATGTATTTCTACTCCAATATCAAAAAGCTGTAAAAACTCTGAATTCTTCTATATCTAAAAAACACTCTAACATAAAACATAGAAAGCAATAACCCATATATACCCATCCTGATTTCAAAAAGGGAAATAATTCCCCTTTTAGTCTCTCCTGAGCTAAAACTACTACTTTCCCTAAATTTTTCTGAGTACCTCTTAAGCATGCTAGATATAATTCTGTAAACATTGCATCCAGAAACCTCAACAGTAAACACTATAGTTAAGATGGAAATAGCAATACCAATAAAGAAACAAGTGTATTTTCTGAAGGCTTGCAATGGTCTAAAAAAAGGTTTTCCGTTAGGACAGGCAGTCGTTAAAGTATTTTTCTTAAAACAAGAAAAGCCTGTGCTTTATTCCGGAATGTTCACAAAAATATATGAAATATGTACCAAGAAAATAAAACAGTAACATTTAAGGGACTTAGAACTGTGGAGAGTATTAAAGAGTGGGGCACCTGCTGAGAATCCAAATCATGAAGCCTTTTTGCGGTCAGACAGTTCAAGACCTGCTTTTAAGTATCCCTTCAGGAGCAGTGCAGACATTGCCAGGTTTCAAAATACACAGAGAGAGTTGGAAGCAAAAGTTGCTTTCACTAAAAGGAGAAGTCAGCATATATTTTGCCTCCTATCGGTTTTAAGACTTATTGGCAGGGAGAGAGAAGTGCAGAATAAAAAACAGACAAATCATGGCTGACACTATGAAGAAGAGCTTCCCTATATCAAGTTATGCCCCTCTGCAATGTGCACCAAGGCTTGATTTGCAGCCTGACATCATCACAATGCATCCTCCAACCTCAATTACCAACAGCTGATGACAAGGAGGATGGGTGGGAAAATGAACAATATGACATCATGTCAGAGGGTGCACATTCATATCCACTGCAGATGGGGAGAATATAAAAGAGAGGGATGCTAGTTTGGCCAACAAGTTCTTGGAGCATGCAAGGAAGGGTAGAACTATAAGAAACCAGGAAAGAAATGTTCTCAGGGCAAATCAAAACATGAAAATAAAGATTAAAGATGTCAGCTGTAGTGTATATACAAAGAATAAGGGATCTCCAAGTTAACACCCACAGTACTGGCCTGCAGGAAATTTAGGTTCATTGGCAACAGTTGGGCTGCTTGCTAGTTGGGCATCCCTTATCTGAAGTGCTTGGGACCAGAAGCGTTTTGGATATCAGATTTTTCAGTATTTTGGAATACTCGCATACACCGAAGGAGATATCCTGGGGATGGGACCAAACACGAAATCCATTTATTTTCATATACACCTTATACATGTAGCCTATAGATCACTTTATACAATATTTTAAATAATTTTGCGCATTTTGTGCAACTCATCACACGAGGTCAATGTGGAATTTTCAACTGGTGGCATTAAGTCAGCGCTCAATAAAGTTATGGCTTTCAGAATACTTTCGATTTTAGAATTCCGGATAAGCGATGCCCAACCTGTACTACCAAAGCCACTCAAAACAATCACATTAGAGTAGTGGATCCCAAACTTTTTTAACTGGCAGCTTCCTTGACCTCTTGAGCCCACTGGTTGTGGCTCCCCATCAGGGCTCAATTCTATACATTGTATAGGGCAATGGATTTTTCATGAGGGTTCCGCAGCTTCCTTGGCTGGTTTCCACAGATCCCCAGGGAGACAGAATTCACACTCTGGAAACCACTGCATTTGAGGCATTACAGAACATTACTTCAAGTAACTATTAGGCCATCTCCAGCAATGGTGGACAGTCTTCTATCAGTTAAAAGTACAGGAGTAGGGGTTTTCAAGGCAATATGGCATCTATGCCTCTAAGTGTTACTATGGTTAGAGGTGAAGTGGGACTGGAAAACTATTTCGTTCTCTCTCCATCACAGGCATCCAACATAAAAATTTTACATAACTATACATTTTCTGTATTTTCTTCCAACCTACAATAAATGCGCTTCTTAAAAGACCACCATGCTGAGCACAATAGTTATAAGCCATGATATAAACCTATAAAAGCACATAGAAGTTGTTTCATAACTGTGCTCCACTTTAATACAAACAGAGGTTATTTGCTCTTTATGAGGTAATTTTGTCTGGATGAGCTGTCATTTCAACTTTAACTAAAATTAACTGTAGACACCTTAACAGGATTAAAAGAATCCCCAAGTACTCCTCAGCAATAAAGCCAATTACTTAACAGCAGGGACTCTCTTCATCAATTAATGCACTCAATGTTATCACCATTCAACACACACGCAGAGGCAAAGCTGCATTTAAAATAGCTTCATTAACTCAATACACAAGAAATGTCATGGGACAAATTCACAATCAATTTCACCAGGGTTGATTACAAACACAATCAATAGCCACTCTCAGTTTAGTTAAGTGACACATCTTCCTCTACAATATGAAAGCCACTATTTAATTTTTCTCAAATACAAGTATAAATTTATTATACCACAGGGTATCTGCTAATATTAATGATAGCTATATATTTATTAACATTAGAGCATGAAATATGGGTCAAAATTCATGTAGCTTTCCCACAATGATCATTATACAGTATCTTTCCAGCTGACAAGCAAATCCATTATTAGCATTTTAGCAGAAGCTACAAAAAAAAATGACTAGCATATCTCAACAACTCTACTGCTGCAGTAAATATTACAGGTCCTTGCAAAAAAACTGAATGCACAAAGAATTTGTTATCCATTTCTCCCCTATTCAGTTTACTAAGTGGAGCTGATTTAGAACCTTGTCAATATACTGAGTTAGACCTGTCAACAACCTTGTTAGGAAAGACATTTATTAAACAGCAATGGGGGAAACAGCAATAGGGGAAGTGTGAGTGTATGTGTGTGTTCATATATTTGACAAATTGGACGAGTTACAGTTACTGATTATTGTCCATCTTCAAGCTAAGTCTGCAGTCCTACATACCTACTCAAAAATAAGCTTGCTTGAATTCAGTGAGCATCCAAATGACCACAGATAGATCACATTGTATGAGTGGATTTAGGCCTCAATCCAATTTTCCAATGCCGGTGCTGCTGTACCAATGGGGTATGCACCGCTTCCTGTGCTGGGGAAGCAGGCACAGAGGCCTTCTCAAGGTATCAGAACATTTGTTCCCTTACCTCGGGACTACATTGTGGCTGCACTGGGTGCTGGAAAGTTGGATAGGATGGGCCCTTATATATTAATCCATGTACAAACAACTGCTTATGTGAATGTACTCACATGAACAGACATTTACAAAAATAACATATGAATTTGCTCTAAGCAAATTTGGGGCATCTAATGTTTTTTGAGTTTTTGGGGCAACTAATGTTAAGCATCCTAACAAGTCTAGTACTACTTTGGTACAAATGCTAAATGCAGTATTTATAAGTATTACAGTAGGTTAAATGCTGACACTCCTCTTACCTCCTGAAGTACCTTTTATTGTAGGATGATCGTCCATTGCAAACCCAGTCAGAATATTGCATGCAGGCTTTGGCTTTTGTCCTTGCAAATGGTCCATGGAATGTACGCATTCTACTTGACTAATTTCCCTGGGCTGAGCATCTCCAGCACAGTCTGAGGAGTGTAGAAGCCCTTCTTTATGCCCCACAACTTTAACCAAGTTGTTCCCAGAGGGCATCTTGTAATTCCCAGCTTGGGAGTCTGCATGATCAGCATTATCACCAACAAAAAAAGGGAATTCAGGCTCATCATCTTCAGGGATGGGATTGTACCATATTTCTCCTTCATCATCTGCATCATTATCTTCACCAAAATCTAAAGTACCGTTTTGCTGTGCCAAAGGGGTCGTCCCATTCTCAGCAGCATGCACAGAACTGACACTTCTATTAGGACTTTCATGTCCTAGAAGTTTGGAAAAAGTCTGAGGCATTTTAGGCTCAAGGAAAGGATTAGATTTAATCACCTGATGAGTCTGTCCTGGAATTTTCTTATACAAGTTTCCTTTTTCCAGATTAGGTACCCTGGGAGAACTCTGATGTAACCAGTTGCGTTTCTTTGATACCGTGATGCTAGCTATCCATGGTCTGCACTCAGCAACTTCAGTAGATTTAAAGTTCTTAAGTTCTCTTCTACTCACAGAAGGTATGTAAACATTTTCAATCAAATCTGTTAAGGGAAAATGGGAAGAGGCCAAGTTATTTCAAAAAAGAGCCACTAAAACCAAGTTTTACATTAAATTTTAAGGAAGCTACAACATGCTCCAATGCAAACAGTTTTCACCCTTGAAGAATGCAAAACTATAATTGCAAAACAGAAGATCAACTTGTCCCACAACCATATGACAACATATAGCATGTTATTACATTTGACAGTTGTGCTGAACAACTGTACCACACAAATGTAAAGAGTTATTTTTATTTGATAAATGTGCTTTCAGGAATTGCTCATTTGATTGCATAATCCGATTTATATTAGTAGACTGTTTCTTGAATCATGAAGGTAAAAGACATATGAGCAAAACATACCAACACCTGGTTAAAACGGGGTATATCTAAAAAAGACTTTGGGCGCAATCCTAACCCCTTATGTCAGTGCTTTCCAGCACTGACATAAGGGCAATACAGCTCTGAGGTAAGGGAACAAACATTCTCTTTTGAGGAGGACTCCGTGAGTGCCACCCAACTGCAGGATGCAGCGCATGTCCTATTGGCACCACTATGCCAGTGCTGGAAAGCACTGACATAAGGGGTTAGGATTGCGCCCTTTATTATGTGGTACAGTTGTAGGCTGGTGCGGCACAGTCTTGTCCCAAGGCACAAGGAAGCATAGGTGAACCTGATGCCACCACAAGGGCAGGTCTGCATACTTTACACACCAAATGCATCCAGTCCCCAGTCTTCCAGAAGATCAACAATCCCCATTTCTGTAATTCCAAGATGACTACTGAGCCCTGACAGACCAACAAACTTGTCTGAAAGGCTGTGTTTTGCCTATTGGGTCTTAAGCTACGCAGGCCTATGCAAGAGTTTTACTCGATATAGATTAATATTATTTCCTCTCATCAGGATCTGCACTCAAGATGTATTTAATGAACTACTTCTGTTCCTCACAACCTGAAGTAATTTTTAAAAATAAATGTATAAGTGGTGAGGGTAATTCCAGCACCATAATGGCTCTCATTTCTATTTTTTTTTTCTGTTCTAAAGGTCATTTTTGAAAAGCATTATCCTACAATGCATACAGAAACTGACTTTTTTTTTTTCTCCCATCAGGACTGCAGTCTTAAGCACTAAAAATATATGATTTGGTCCTCATAAGCCATTGAACTCACTGAGAATTACTTCCAAGTAAAACATAATAGGACCAGGCTGTAGACCTCTTTAATGTTTAAATGCTCAGCATGCTTACACCAATTATTTCAATGGAATTTATGCCAACTGTGCACAGAACTATAGCACACCATGCAGCCCAATTCTAAACAGGTTCAGCTCCAAATCGCTTCACTGTGTGAGTGGGGCTTACTTCCAAGTGCACAAACTTACCCGGGAGTTAGCCCCATTTAATTTAGTGGAACTGACTTCTGATTAAACAAATATAGTATTGCACTGTAAGTTTTCTAGAAGACTCAGTTTCAGTCAAGCTGAAAACCTCCATGCCAAGAGAGACAAGTGTACAGAAAGCCTATGAAGATTTGAATCAACACTTCATGATTTCACATTGTGTTGGGCATTTTTTAAATGGAATGTATTTAGCTACCACTGAGGTCACTATGTACACAGTATGATTTAGCAATGGACTTAAGCATGCTTTTGTACCACTTCAAGTTTTTAAATAGTTGGCACTGAACTGCATGTTGAGCATGCAGAGTGTAGCGAATTAAAATTTAGGGGAACTGAGGGAGAGGAAACCAAAGGCCTAAAGAACATACTATATCTGGTAGAAGGCCTGAGAAGAGCTAGAGTTGCATACACATAAAGCTCATCAAAACAGCACTAAAGAGTCAACAGAAGAACTCCCTTGGCCATTTGATTTTGTTCTCCTTCGATCAAAGGGTTATCAACACTATATGGCACTAAAGTTCAGCTTGTGGGCATTCAAAAAATGCAGTTTCACTAGGATTTGAAAAGAGGTTGGGAACAAAGCAAGGAAAAGGCAGAAGAGGGCTGCATATTTTGATGGCTCATATCAAAATGTTTCACATATTCATATGTGACCAGAAACACTGACAGTAGTAAAAGTTTTGACATAACTAGTCGTACAAACGATACTAAGGGTCATGCCTGAACTTGCATCCCATTCCAAGTGCATCTACATTGCAAAAAGGGAATCTGCCTCTCCATGTAATATCAGTAACCTGCTTCTCTTCAGAAATGTTCATCTAGTGAATATACTGTGATGTAGCTGTCAAGGCCCAAGAGCCAGGATTCTTGATTACTGTGGTCTTCATCCAATAGCTGAGAATACTGACTGGGAGAGGAGCATTTACAGTGAATACTCAAGCATCAAATCTACTTGAGACACACTTTTAAGAAAACTACTCATCCCATTTCTAAGAAAGCAAACAAAACAATTTAAAAACATTTTTTCTATGCTGTCTATGCAAAGCATATTATGGCCAACAAAACAGATACATTTATATAGTTAGGTAGACGGTGTTTTGATGTTACACCTTTTCCACACATTTTTGCACCTATTAGAGTAGTGGTGGTCAAACTGGTGGGTTGTGACTCACCACTGAAACATGAAAGGGGCAATTTTCACTTAAGGGGAGTGACACAGAAACGGGTGCCCCAACGACGCCACAGTAAATGCAGTGCCACAGGAACCCAGGAGCATTGTTAACATACCTGGGGGGACTGTGTAACCTCCCGGAGGGTCCTGGAGGCTCGCAAGCCCCTTGGTGAGCCTCCTCTCCACAGCAGTGAGCTTCAATCAATCATTTATTACAGTCACTGACCAGTACAACCAATCTGCCACTTCCAGTTTTCAGTCAGAGCTCTGAGCTTCCAAAACCGGAAGTAGCCTCCGATGGCAGATTGGAGCTCAATGCTGCAGAGGGGAGGCTCAATGAGGGGACTTTTAGCCTCCAGGACATTCTGGAAGGCTGCACAATTCCCCCACGTATGCACAATCCCTCCCTGGGTGCCCGCGGTGTCAAAACTTATCAGCAGTTCTCATACTTTGAGAATTGCTGTATTAGAGCTTTAGAAACACTGTAGAAACACTGCCAATGTAACTTGAAGTTCTATGACCACTAAAGTAAGAAGAGGTGACACCTGCATAAGTTTGAACCTCCTAATTTGTCTCAAGGAGACCCATTTAGGGAGAGAGAGTTCAATCAATCAGTCAATGGGATTTAAGTCAAAGAAAACAACAGAATTTAAATTCAGTCCATCTAACTTTATTCTTGGTTTTTCTATCACAGAAATAAATGCATGTATTTCCCTTTTTAAATAGATACGTTATTTATAAAAATAACTGCTCAAGGCATGGGTGTTTATATTGTTACTACTTAACTCCAAGCAAGAAGCCACTATCCTACAGCAAGTGATATTCTCTACATATCAACTGACACTACTGAAATACCTCTTTCTTTTACTGTAATTATTTAAGTATGTACAATTAACAGATGCCTGGCAATTATGTGCATTTTAACCTTTCTATGCCTGTGAAACAATACACAGAATGTAATAATATTGTGCAACCAATGCTTAGAATGCTTTTGCTAATTATATTTTTCTGAAGGAGTGTTTTGCAATAAATCTAGGAGGATTTACAGCAATGAAACCTTAAACCAGACATAATCCTAAAACAGAACTTAAAACAAAAAAGAGTGGGGAGCAATCCTGAGAAGTATTTTCCAGCATAGCTATTCAGTATGTACTTACCTGGAAAAACATTAAAGAATGAAACAATAGCAGAAACTAACTACCGTAGATACTTGCCTATAAGTCGATCCCACAGATAAGTTGAGGACAGGTTTTGAGCCAACAATCATGGAATTTTCTGTGACTCTCGGATAAGTCGGGGGTTAAACTTAGGGGGGTGTCTAACTATGGTTTTGTCTGATTTTACCCCAGGCCAGATCCTGAAAAATAACCTACCACTAATTGTTACCTAAGAACTGTAGCCTCTAATTTATTAAAAACATTGTAAAAGATCATAAGATACATTTTATTCTTTTTTAAATTCTGGTCTTCACCACTTTTTTGTAAACAATATCAGAGTAAGTGCACTGTAAACTCCATACAAGTAAAACAGTGGTTCCCAACCTGGTAAAAGTACCCCAGGCACAGTAAAAAAGCTGAAACATAATATGGAAAGTGAACAATCACCCAGAATTTCTCAGCACACTTCTGGTGCAAAACAGTGCAAAGGCACAGTCTTCTGTTCTTTAAACAGATGAAAAGAGAAAATATGTGATGAATACATGAAGTCTGGGCTTTCATATGGTGGAGATGAGGGCTTGTATTATTAATTGCAAACATTTTGCTAATATAAAGGGTACAATTTATGGAAATGGGCTGCCAAGGAATATGCAAGTGAAAAAGGTTGGGAACCACTGCAAGAGAACCATGAATCAAAGACACTTTTAAGGTGTCTGGTGTGTTAAGACAGAAGCTCTACGTACAACCCATAACACATAACTGAGAGTGTGCAATTCAATTCACAACAGAGAGATAAGATATTTGCAACCCATTTTACTCAGAAGTAGACATACTGCTTTCCATGGGTGTTATTCTTAAGTAATGGTGCACTGAATTGTAGCCTGGGAAGGAGGGTCCCATCCTGGTGTTTCTAAAAACAGACCTGCTTTGCTAGCATTTGCAAAGCAGAACAAGGCTGCAGCAGAAGGAAGGAGAATAAAAGATTAACTTTGGCTGGAATGTCCCTGGAAAGTAACTATAGCAACTAATGAGGTACCTGCCTGAGCTGAGCAACAGCTCAGCTGAGAAAGGAAACTGTTCAGAGTTGAAAGGCTCTGCCCTCTGATTGACCCAGAGATCAGGGAAGTGAGAATTGGAGCTTGACTACTTGGCAGAAATTTCACTGTACTTCTTACAGTGTACAGGAGACCACACACTGTTAAGAGAGAAAGACAAGGAGTATTGGAATTCCTATTAAATAAGACATAGTTTGTATATTATAGAAAGAACAAACACCTACTAATGCAAGTGATCTACTCACATGATAGCTCCAACACTGGAGGAAGTGGCTTGAACAAGATCCCACTTAGATTAAGCTCTTGGTTGTTCCAGCAAGATGACTGACCAAGAATGGAGAACAAGACTCCTATAGCTTCTTCTCCAAAACAGGAACAGCACCCACTGAAATGCCCTTTCCTAATAACAACATCAATCTTCCTTTGCATCTGCGTCCCTCAGAAAGAGCTCAAATATATACACATCCAGAGTTCAATTCTAGCATCCTCTTCGACTGCTGCAGCGGGCACTGCACTGGCCCACAGTGTTGCAAACATGCTGTTAAGACTGACTTGAGTCAGCAGTGCTGGTGGAGAGGTCTGTGCCACCCTGCCAGTGCTGCATCCTAATGAAAGGGCCACCAGTGCAAGCAGGTAAGGTGCTGAGGAGCATGGGGATGAGGCGTTTCTGGGTGAGGGAAGGTGGGTGGGGGTGGATCAACCCCAGGAGGAGGGCCTGATTGATGGAAGCTCCTCTGCTGTATTCTAAACCCCTTCCCAGCCATACTGGCATTGCACTGGGCTACCTGGAATTGTGCCAGCTAAACAGCTGCCATGGATCCAAGAAGCCCCATAGGCCAACCTAGGGCTCAACATAGGGTAAGAGGAAATATATGCTAGAGACCTCCAGCCGCCTCCAAACTTGGGCTGGATACAGCACAGGCCATGCAGCCCAGCTGTGCCAGTGCAAGTTAGGATTGGGCTGCCAGTTTCACAGTGTCCTCCCTTAAATAAGTGAGCATTACTTACAAGTAATTTTGAGGATCAGCCAACATAATATTTATATATCTGTGCGCTTGTAGTTTAAAGTAGGGATAAGGAGATTAACTATTCATTAATGTTCTATTTACATTACATTAAAACAGAAATATTTAAGTATTTCTTTTAATTAAAAATAGAACGAATTTTCTCCCACATTTTTGACACTTGCGCCTTAAGGGCAAGTCAGGAAAGACTACAGTCCCCTGAAGAGCAGTCTATGAGCACATAACTCATATTCAACTACTCACATTAATCACACACATATAACCTGGACCTAAGGCAACGTCTAGTTTTTTGTGTGTTTTTTAAGCAGAGGAGCAAAACAAGTTGAACAAATGCAAATCACTAGACTCTCCTGTGAGCACCTCAAGCTTTCCAATTAGAAAAGAAGAGGCTTCTTAAGGTGCACTGACAAACCTGAGCTTAATGCTCCTGAACAACTTTAAAGCTCCCAAGTGTGCAGAATCTACCTACTGATGCCACTCACTGCTGACCATTTCAAAAACAGGGTTTACACTCTAAATAGCCAGGATCTTTTCAGTCATTGCATTGTCACCCTGGAACACCTTCTCTCTTTACACACCTCTATTATTATACCAGCACATTTCTATATGCCTTCCAGCATTTGGGGAGGGGAAAACCTGACTCCTCAGAGGAGCTTTCAAGACAGATTAATCCTATGGGGCTTTTTGGACTACTAATTTTTCTGACTGCTAAAGTAATGTAAGGATTTATTGTGAAATTGTGAATACTTTTTTTAAAATCACAGCAAGTGCTCTGAGTTTCTGACTGAACAAAAAGCACGTTATACTTTTTGTTTGTTTTATGCTTTTTTTTTTAAATTAAACAATTTCTCAGGCTGCAATCCTATACATACTTTCCTGGCAAAAGGCCACAGTGAACACAATGAAACTTACTTCTGAGTGGAAATACAAAGGATTGTGTTAATTTTATGCCAGTGACTGAAATTATTTGAATATTTAGTGTACAAGTAAGTGCTTACATTCAAGGATGACTTAACTATTGTGGAGGGTACAGGAGGTCTCATCTGTTATAGCAAATAACTTGAGATTTGTATCTGTTCATTCATAGTTGTGGCATGTGGCTGCTGTAACAAGAAGTCCTTCATCTAGTGAAGTGCTCCAAGGTACTTGCCACACAGGGCATGGTTCAGCCACTTTAAGTTATGACGTTAAGCCCCATTCATCACAGTGAAAGTGACACACATATGATAGAAATTTCAATTAAAGTGCTTCACTTCCCTTGGTTTGTGTTCTTTATCTTTAAGCATGGAGGCAATTATTACACTGCCAGGTCAGACTTAGGGGGTGAACACATCCGCTTTCATTTACAAAAGGGCTAGGCCAGAATTTATTTTTCCCCACTCATGTCTTTAGGAGACACTTAGGTCTTTAGGAGACATGAGAGGGGAAGAAGGAGACAAATATTGTTTTTAATGTATTTCTATATATGTATATTTTATGTTTCATATGTTTTTAATTACAGGAGCTCTGGCAACTCCTGCGACGCTGCTGGAACCAACCGTATTGGCTTCTGCCTTTCCACTGGACCATTTCAGCGACATGGAGAGGGAGGATTTGCTGCATGGGTCTATCCTCCATATCTACATTACCCAGGCTTCGCACACTGGAGAGGACACTGTTCCAGAACCACCATTCAGAGCGCAATACCATAGCCTTCCGAGACTGAAGGATGCCAACAGCATGTTTTTAATTATAAGCCGCCTTGAGTATCCTTCAGTGGACAGAAAGGCAGGGTATAAATCTAGTAGGTAGGAAAGTAGGTAAGTAAGTATTAGTCTGAGGAACTAGGCAATGAGATACAGGTCCAATCCAATCAACTTTCCAGCACCGATGCAACTGCAATGCAGCCCTGAGATAAGGGAACAATTGTTCCCTTACCCTGAGGTGGCCTCCATGATTGCCCTGCCACTGCAGGGTGCAGCGCACACCTCAATGGCATGGCTGCATCAGTGCTGGAATGTTTGATAGAAATGGGCCCACAGCCGCTCAATGGAAAGTACTGAGCAGTATTTCTTAATGTGTTATTCTTAAGTAGAGGCTGATACAGCAGAAAAATGGTCCAGAATGCACTGGACAAAGCAAACTGGCCAAGTTAGGTATGAGAAACTCTACATCATGCTGAAAATGCAGAATTTCTGAGGTAAGCTTTTTGGATGCTATGGACTTGCCTAGTAAGGGGCCCATTTCGACAGGAAATAATTAAACATCCAGTATTCTCATCTTTTGTTCAGTCTTAGACGGCTTCTCCTGTCTATTTATAACACTGAGTTACTTCCAGGAATTTGGCCTTTAGGGAAGTAAATATAAAGAGGTTTGGAAAGCAGAGATCGCTTCACATATTGGTAGTTGAATAAGTGAGTTATTAACTACTTTAGCAAAACATGAGATTAATATATAAAGAGAGGCGTTTTCTGGAAATGTCCATATTGATTTGGCAACCTTGCCTGGAATGTTTTGCCCCTTAGGGCCCATGCAAATAACCTGAGGCAGTCGTGCTTGACCTGTACCTTACTAGACTTCTCTTCTATCCATCCACACCTCATTACTTTCTTTCCTTTTCCACTACAATTGTTCAGCCACAGTCTGAAACAAGGTGGGGGGGGGGGAGAGAGAAAGAAAATGTCTCCTTCTTGACATTTCTTGTATTATGTTTAGTATTAAAAGCGTATCAATAATGAATGCCACATTTGTTAAATTCTGTCCAGGTTTTAATGGCTACATAATTAAACAGTTTTTAGAGTGTGCGGGGATGGTGTCAATGGAGAAAAAAGGCACCTTCTCATGTTGTATTTGCAGCATGAGAACCCATGCAGTAACTTCTCCTATTTCAAGGGGAGTCTGCTCACATATCTGACCATCACAGAAAGAAGCTGCACTGAAGTTGCGCCCATAGGAGTGCTCCACAGGGAGGGCCATGTGGGGCACATGCTAGGGACCCACGATGATGCCTAGCCAACCCTTGGACAGTGAGGCGCCACTGCTGTCACTTCTCCCCACCATTATTTGGTAAAGTAGGCCCCATTGAGACACTTGTGGGGGTTTAAGTGAGGGAGCAAACACTGGACTGCCTTTTTTGTGCTGTTTTACAGCATCCTTGATGCTGCACCGGGAACGGATACATTTTGAATCATGTCGGAAGAAAGAAAAAGACCTGCCACTGCTGCCTGCTTTCCTGGTAAACTGCTTACTGGTAAACCTTCCCACTGGGTACCTACCAGGGAAACTGGGTAAAGGACAGGCAAGAATCCTCCTTCAACACTGCCACTGTAATTGTATGAGGGAGGAATCAAGTCCATCTGTTGCCATTTCCCAGGAACCACTAGGAGACTGCCCACACATGCATGTGCTTTTCAAAGCATGGGGACAAGGAAGTCTGCCATTGGGGATCCCTACAAGATTTCTGCCCTAAAGCCCCCCCCCAGCACACCACTGAGTACCAATGCCGCAAATATGTTAGAAAGGCCCCCATGTTTGCATACAATTATTAAAAAACCTCCTTGCACACGAAAAACAACATGTACTAGAGAACATTTGAGAAGAAAAGCACCTCCTTTCCTGGCACACCAGTCTTCCATGGACAGAGAATTTTGCTTTCAGGGAGTATTCATGAGGCCCATGTCATGTATTCATTTATTTATTTTAAATATTTCTATCCCACATTTTTAAGTAATATATTTTGACTGTTAACACAGGATACAATCCAGTCAAAAGCAAGTACTCTGAAGTCCCACCGACTTGAATAGCAGAGATGTACATATGTGTTCACCTCTCCTGCTGGAAGCAGTGCAACAAAATGTGTCTAGCTCATTCCAGGTCAAAGTAGCTAAACTGTGGTAGTCTTCCTAATCGGTGTGTGCTCTTCTTTCGTCAAACCTACCATTCAAGGTCAACAAGCATGAGTATCAGACATATGTTTTTCTTCCTTGTGAATCCAGTATGTGCTTCCAAATTAGAATGTGGCATGGAAATTTTTGTGAACACCTTATATTTTCCTTGACACTTTACATGCCTGATGGTACACCTGCTGATTTATCTAATCTTATACAGTATTCAAAATGCTCCCTGTGCCATTATCACAATCACTACTCCAGCCCAGGAAGTGAGGTTACTTACTGAAAAGTTAGCCATTTTATAGAAGGCAAAAGAGAGGATGAAATCGGGGGTCCAAATCCTATCCATCTTTCAAGCACCGATGCAGCCATTCCAAGGAGGCCTGTGCTGCCTCCTACAATGGGGAGGCAGCCACAGAGGCCTCCCCAAGATAAGGGAACATCTGTTCCCTTAAGTCAGGGCTGCGTTGGTGCTGGAAAGGTGGATAGGATTGGGCACTTACAGGCCTATGTATGTCTCCGAAGTGCGGCTGCAATCCTGTCCATACTTACTGAAGAGTAAGCCCTGTTGACTATGATGGGACTATATGAGTAGATACACATATCTCCAATTTGCCAGTGCTGGTCCAGCTGTACCAATGGGGCGTGCACTGCATTGTATGGTGGGGAGACAGTCACAGAGGCTTCCTCAAAATAAGGCAACATTTGTGCTCTTACCTTGGGGCTTCATAGCTGCTGCTGCTCCAGTGTTAGAAAGTTGGATAGGATTGGGCCCTCAGTTCCATTCTGTTGAAAAGGGCTTACTCCCAGGAAAATGGTCTCCACCTCACTAAAAGCTTGGATCCTGTGCCTAACCAGAGCCTTACCACAAGTGAACAAATGAGATTTTGCTCAACCAGGAGTTACACAGCCCAATCCTAAGCATCAGAAGTAAGTCCCATTAGAGTTAATGGGGCTTATTCTCAGGAAAGTGTGGACAGAATTGGGCTGGCAATGCTAAGGTCAAGGGAAATGATGGCTTTGCAGCCTCTCTCCAGGAGGGGGAAAGCACAGAGCCAGCTGCCCATAAGAATGGGGCCACCGGAGGCTTCCAGGACCCCAGCGGTGGGGGGTTAGAGGGGCCACCACCTTACCTGTCAGCAGGATTCTTTGGTCCGCAGGAGCCTTATTGTCTTCCTGACCCCCCAAGGGGCCGGGAGGGGGAGTTGTGGGGCCGTCTTCTCTGCCAAGGGGTGGCCCACACGCCCCAGGGGCCTTTGCGGGAGAGGAGCAGGAGGCGCCGGTGTCCCCTCCGCGGCCTTTCATGCCCAGGGAAAGCAGGCGCCCTTTGTACATCCACTTCTGCAGCTTGCGCACCGTCACCGCGGGGGGCTTGAAGGCGCCGTCGTGGGCAGCGCCCGGGCGGTGGTGATGGTGCCTCCTCTCGCCACGCGCCTCGCCCAGACCCCCCGCCGGGCAGGGCTGGGTGCCGAAATACGGCAGGAGCAGCTGGCCCGCCAACGGGGGCCCCTCGCAAGCGCTTCGACGGCTGCTGGGGCTCTGCTCGCTGCTGCTGCTGCCCCCGGGAGTAGCAGCCGCAGCTGGGTGGACGCACGCTTCTCTCCGCCCCGTGCCAGGCGCCCGCTGCAGCAGGTGTCCCCGGGGCTCTTGCAGGACGGCTCCGAGCGCGCCGTGGCTCCGGCACCTTCGCAGGGCGGGCGGCTTGGCGGAGGGGAGGCTCTCCAGGCTCTTGCTGATGCCCCGACGACAGGCTGAGCCCGGGGACGCAGCAGGTTCACACGCCTGCAGCAGAGCGCAGCCGAGCGCCCTGCACGGAGCACGAGGGCTGTCCTGAGCTCTGGAGGGGAACGCCGGCCGGGCGCAGCGGGCCCCGGGCGTGGGGCTGGCAGGGGGCAGGTCGTGCATGGCGTGGATCAGCAGGTAATAGGCCTCCTGCAGCTGGCTGCGCAGCCTGCCCGTGCTCTCCCGCGCCCCGGCCCTGTGGCTGCTGCTGCCGCCGCCTCCGACGGCGCCCTCGGTGATAGCGCGCGCCTCCTCCTGCGCTCCGGATGCTCCTTGGCAGCCCCAGCCAGGCAGGCTCTGGTTGTCGTAGTAGTCGTCGTCCTCCTCGCTCCCGCCTACCCGTTCCAGGGAAGAGCTCCAGTTCGCGCCGCCCGGGGAGGGGGAGAGGCAGAGCGCGGCCGGCACAGGCGCTCGGAGCCCCGGAGGCGCGGCCGCGGTCCCTCGCACGCGGACTCCGGCCGCCTCTCCCGCAAGCGCCTCCGCTGCCTTCCCCCGACGACACCAGCCCTCCGCCTCCCTCAGTCCCGGCTCCTCCAGGGGGGACACGAGGATGCGGCAGCCCCTGGCTCGGGTCTCCGGCAGAGCGCACGGCGCCACGGCCGCCCCGCTTCTTGGGAGCTCCGGGTGGTCCTGCGGGGCTTCCCCTCGACGGGCGCCGCTGCCGCCACTCCCGCCCCCGCTGGCGGTTTCCCCCGTGCCTGCCGCCCCTCGCTGCGACCGCCTGCTCCGCAGCTTGGAGAGGGTCCTGCGCAGAGGGTCAGCCATGCCTGGTCGCCTGCGGCTTCAGTGGGCGGCTGCCGCCCTCGCGGAGGAGGCTGCTGCTGGACGCTTCCCTGAAGCAGGCGGCGGCAGCCACCAGAGCGGCGGCAGCCCGCAGCCCGGCTGGCAGGAGAGCCCCATGGTCTGGCCGCTCCGTGTGCGCGTCTCTGTGGCTGCTGCTGCTCACATACTTGGCATAGCTGAGCGGGGTGAGAGGGCGCTCTGCAATGCGCATGCTTTGCTGCCAGCAGCTGGGCTGAGCGCTTCTACAGGAGCACACACGGCCTGGCCTCGCCTCCTCCTCGTCCCAGCCCTCGGGCTGCACAGGCTGGGATAGGACGTCGGAGAACAACAGGAGAGGCGAGGTTCTCCCCCGCCGCCCTCCTCCTCCTCCTCCTCCCTCCAGCCGCCAACACGCGCAGGGGCGGGACGCTGGGAGCAGCGCGCCTCCAGTTCGCTTTCTCTCCTCCGCTGAGAATTAACCCTTAAATAGGCCCCCCCATAAATCCGCTGAAGATGAACCAGAACCAGGCGACAGCCACTAAAATGGAGTGTTAGGAGAGTTAGAACAGGCTAACTGGTTACCCAGCATGTGATTAGCCTGTGCAACGCCTTGCCACAGGATGCAGTGTTGGCATCTGGCCTAGATGTCTTTTAAAGGGGATTGGACACATTTCTGGAGGAAAAGTTCATCCTAGGCAGGGTGACCAGATACAGTGGCGGGCAATCTGGGCCCATTGGATCAGAGCCTGTTGGCCCATCATGACACAGGATCCCCTTGTCAGAAAAAGGAAGCAATCCTCCATGGGTATATGAGGATGCCTAAATTTAGGTCTCACCTTTTTTTATGAGCAGGGTACTGAGAGTCTCAGTTCAGCATAATTGAATTGGATTTTAAAAGCCTTAACAGGGTTATTATTGCCAGAGTGAACTCAATACTTTAAAGCATTTTGCCAATTTGCTATTCCAGTTCTTTTGGAGAGGGTAGAACATTAGTAGGGAATAAGGTCATTGCAGAAGGTACTGGATCAATAGATGGATCCCCAAATGTTTTTCCCCAAGGGAATTGGTGTGATACTGTATACATTAAACACCAATGAACATGTGTGCAGATACATTTATGAAATGGACCCCTGCTTTGTCTTGAACCCACCTATTACAAACCCAGAAATTTGCTCCTAATGACACTGAAAAAGTCTTCCATGCCTTCAGTTGCATAGCAGTGCAAGAGGGCACCATGTCTTAAACTGCAGGTCGGCATCCACTAGGTAGGTGGTGAGCCAATTTTTTTCTCAATGTGCATTTTATTTTTAATATAGTAGATTTGATGATATGTGACTGTATTTGGGGAAATGTTACAGATCTGTACTTTTAGGGCGCAATCCTAACCAACTCTTCCAGCACTGGCATAGCTGTGCCTGTGGGGCATGGGCTGCATCCTACAGTTGGGGGGCAATCATGGAGGCCTCTTCAAGGTAAGGCAATGTTTGTTACCTTAGAGCTGCATTGTCCTTATGTCAGAGCTGGAAAATGGGTTAGGATTGCGCTCTTAATGATCTACTACTGTGTATATGCTTTTAACAATGATAATCAATGGGGCTTATACCTGGGTAAGTGTGGATAGGATTGCTGCCTTTGGGATGCTTGGTGATTTTTTTTTTTTTTTAACAGATCAGCAACTGCTTGGTAGGGTTAGGATGGTTCTTTATTTAAAAAAAAATTTAAACTTATACTTATTGTAAACTTTTAATTTACTTAATAAGTAATTTAATTTACTTAATGACTTGATTTTGTTATATGGGAGTGTTAAAAATTTTCCTATTTGATGATGTCACTTCCAGCCATGACATAACTTCTGATGGGTTCCGACAGACTGTCATTCTAAAAAGTGGTGCTAAAAAGTTTGAGAACCACTGTGATAAGGAGTTTGCAAGTGTGGCTTTGCCTTCCTATAGCAAAGGCAACAAGAAGATTTCTCATCATTTCACAGTGAATCAAATCAAGACACCAGAGAGTCCAGGGTGTGTGTTAGAAAACAGGAATCCTACCCTGACTTAGAAAATCACCTCCTGTGGCTATAAAATATGGGAATTCCATTATTTGGCATCTCCTGCAAATTACAGTATCCTTTTTTTCAGGCCCAACAGCATGATAAGCTTTTCAACTGTCTTTGGAAGTACTGGAAGTACTGTACTTTCAAAACAGAACACTACAGTTGCCTGTTTAAAAAGGGGGGGGGGTTGGCCCTCCATTTCACAGTGGCAAGGAGAAAGTGAACATATGGGACAAAGTATGCACTCTTTGGTGGTGGCAGCTGCCTGAGACCTTCCTGCTAGTCCCTTTTGGCACTGGAGCACAGACAGTAAGAGCTTTCAGGGCCAGCTGCTGCCTCCTGGCCATGACAAGGTTAGGTAAGGACACTGCTCTGTTGCACACTGTCCCAAAAGGTTGGAATCCACCAGCCAAAGAAAGATTGCAAGACAAGGTCAGAGGCTACTCTACAACTTGCCCAGGAGCTGGAAAGGTAGATGAATTACATGTTTCCCTCTCAGTCTCAGGAATTGTAAAGCCCCTAGAACAGCCATTTTCAGCCACTGTGCCGTGGCACACTGGTGTGCCACGAATAGTCCCCAGGTGTGCTGCAGGAATTTGTTGGTCATTTATTAAAAGGACCATTGGGGATAAGAGCCCCCTACCAACAGCAAGGTGTGCCTTGTCAATTGTCCAAAAACTGATGGTGTGCCTTGACAATTTTAGTACCTCGTCAGTGTGCCATGAGACAAAAAAGGTTGAAAACCACTGCCCTAGAATGAGGCAGCTGTTTTGATAATCCTAAGCATTATTGTGGTTTAAAAAAAAAAAAAAGGGTTCCCCCCCCACCCCAATTTGGATATTTTGCCGTGAGGAAACAACAGACCTGATATTATTCAGGATAATAAAGTACGTAACAAGCTCCAGCTCGAAAAGGGGACTTACGTGATTTGAATTTGAACAATCAGTTCAAATGGAGATTAATTTTTTTTAAATGTATTTTTTCTGTTGCAGACAGTTCCTACATTAATATATCACAGAAGATACCCATAAATGCTGTTAAATATTCTGTGATATCAGCTGCAAATGCTAGCTGCAAATGCTGACATGTAACCATTGAGTAGGCTACAGTCTGTGAACATTATGTAGCCACTTTTTCCTTTCTGTACCCTGGTTTTATTCTTCAACAACCATTTTTGAGAGTCACCAGCTAAACAACAGAGGATGGTGTCATTATCGAGAGTGTTTTTCCTTGTTTGCATTTGTGTGAGGATAGGAAAAAAGAAGACAAGTGCAACAGCTGGCCTTGTATAACAGCAAATGTGCCATGGAATTGGTCACAAAGTGAGTTTTGAGGAAGAAGCTTTTGAAACAGTTGCCCAAGCTGATCTTAAAAGCTCTGCCAGTGTTCTCGCACTAACACAACTCCATCTTGGGAGCTCATTGGCTGAACACAACTTTGAAATAGGGATGCCAGATGTCCCTTGTTTATCTTGGGTAGCCTTTATTGCTGAATATTACAACCCCCAGAACACAATGAAAGCCCTTTATTGTTGAAGGCGCTCTTATTTCTACAGACCTCCCTATAACACCCTGATTTATGATTAGCTGGGGAAAACTTTTTGTGTTCTCCAAAGTGTCAATACATGATCGATGTTGGCATCCTTCAGTCTCGGAAGACTATGGTATTGCTCTCTGAATAGTGGTTCCGGAACAGTGTCCTCTCCAGTGCACGAAGCCTGGGTAAGGTAGATGTGGAGGATAGACTGTTACCCATGCACCAAATCCCCCCTCTCCACATCGCTGAAATGGTCCAGTGGAAAGGCAGAAGCCAGTACGAGTCGCAGGAGTTGCCAGAATGTGACTGTGTTCAGCCATGAACTGCCTTAGGGACTCAGGCTCTGGATTTTGCCTTGAAGTTGACTCCTGAGGCCTTTTCCGTAACTGGATGTAGCCACAAGGCAGTGGAGGTTTGGGATCAGAGTTTTCCTTTTCTCAGATGAGCTGCCTTCCCAGGCTAGAGTCCCATCTACCCTTTGGCTGTTTAGTCGCCTCTTAAGACAAGTACAGCCAAACTGAGGGCCTATTCTTATCCCCAGCCCCCAGGGGAATCAATATTGCAGCAACTGTTACCCTGCATGTGCCCAATCTCATCTGATCTCAGAAGCTAAGCAGGGTCAGGCCTGGTTAGTACTTGGATGGAAGACTGCTTGGGAACACTGGGTGCTGTAGGCTTATACCATAGTGTTTTGAGACTGAAGGTTGCCAACCATTCAATACATGGTAAACAGTGTCAAAACACCAGATCACATACTACTACTACTACTACTACTACTACTACTACTACTACTACTACTACTATTATTATTATTATTATTATTATTATTATTATTATTATTATTATTATTAACTTTATTTCTATCCCGCCTTTATCCCTGAAGGGACTTGAGGCGGCTTAAAACAAGGTTAAAAACAAATTTAAAACATAATTTAAAAACAGATAAAAGCATTTTAACAACATGCATTTAACAACAATATTACATTAGTTCAAACATTCCTCTACATGCCCACTTGAGAATGAAGAGTTGCCATGTGGTGTCTGTCTTTCTTTCCCTCTCAATATGCACATGGCAAAAATGATCCTGTGGCTGGTTTGCCATGTGATAACACTGCAAATTGAGAGAGTTACGAAGTTACGATCTGCTTTGGTTTGGCATTTTCTCATGATGTGGTCTGTTGCTATTTTGCACTCAATATTATTAGATCAATATTATCCAAAAAAGTAGGATTTTTAAGATGAAAATTTATTTTAAAAACCCTCAAGATAAGATCCTGTGACAAATGCACAGTACATGTGTCATAAATATAAAAATATTTCACTTTTAAAATATTCTGCATGATGTAAAAATTTGTAGTGTTCCTATAACAGTTACTATTTATAATGCTAAACTCAGGGTTCTAATCCCATTTTTTACTCTAAGCATTGTTCCATTCCAAAATCTAATAAAATAAGTCTCCTTTTTTATACATTGCTCATATTCATTTGTCATTCCTTTTCAGTTTTTTCAATGCAAGTATGACAAGCAGTTGCCTCAGACAGCAAACTGGCGGGGTGGGGCGCCCACCTCCATCTGCCCACTTATTTCTACTGCTCCTCCTTGGACTGGGAAAGGATGAGGGGAATGGAGCCGAGCAGAAAAAGAAATGTGCAGTAGAGTAGAGGCTTAAGTATCTCCTTCCCTTTCTTTCTTTTCTGGTCTAGGGAGTGGGAGAAGTAGAAGCTGGCACATTACTGGGTAGAGGGGCATCACTTAGCAAGCCATTGCAGGTACCAGGAGGTCTTAGACCAGTCCTGGGGATCTCATATCTAATTATGGGCACAATCCGGGAGGGTTGCAGACGTGCCATAAAGGACATTTGCACCTCCTCGTGTGTCAGCTGGGCCAGCGCAGGGATGCATGCCGGCCCACTGAGGCTGCATTCAGCCTCAACGCCAACGGGGACAAGTAGGGGTCTGCACTTGTCAAGCTGCACAGGGGCCTGGGGAGACATGGGGAGGGCAAGGAGGAGGCATTTGGGGGCAGGGGGAGGATGGGCAGCTGGAGAGCAGGGGGTGGGTCCAGGACCCATAAATTATGCTGGATCATGACCCTGGGCAGCGCGGAGCGGCTCCAGGCTACTCGGTTCTGCTTGGATCTGCACCACCTCTTTAGGGATACTTTACATCTTCCCAGGGTAAGGGGAATTATTTCCCTGCTTCTGGCTGAGCCAAAGCTAGCCCCAAACTTGCGCTGGATATAGCACAGACCAGCTGGCTTGCCTGTCCCAGTGCAAGTTAGGATTGCGCTGTAAGTGCATAACAAGACTGGATCAGACCAAAGGCCCATCAGGTTGACCATCCTGTTCCTCTCAGGGGCCAACTAAATGCTTCTGAAAATCCCTAAAAACAAGGCCTGAAGGCAACAATCCTGGAGATAAACCAAAATGATATTTCAGTAATTTTACACCACATCACACATCCATCAAACGTGTACAAAGGTTCTGTTATGCTTTGGAGCAACAATGGAGATCATTACAATGGGCAACACTTGTTAACTATGTAAATGTCTAATCTCATTTATCATCTTTTCACATTTTTCCTAGATCCTGTGTCTACAACATAGTTATTTATTCCATTCAATATTTGGAACAACAGAGTTTCCATTATTTGAATGCTTAATTCTGTTTTATACTTCAACTTATGTCAATTCCCATTAGGCATTTATATAATCTAAACTGCATCCCCTTTTGATCATTATTGGCCCTTATGATTTCAGAGGGATTTCAGAGTTAAAATTAGTTGTATGCAGTTTTTGTTGAATAGAACTCCTCTAATTCCAAGTATCAGTAAAAGATGACAACCCATTAAGAGCACAATCTTTATCTTTGCTAGCACTGGCACAGCACCTGCTTGCACTAGCATTAGCCATTGTAAAAGTATTATAAAGCACTTTTGACTACTCAAGAATAGGTGACACCTGCCAGCACTATATCCTGATTGTTTGACGCTGGTGGAGGTGAGTAAAGCACCAAGTGGTGCAGGGGCTTGGAGAGGATGTCAGGAGGGTGTTCCAGAGGCGATGGGGGTGGGACAAGCCCAAGAGGGGACAGTATTGGTGGATAAGGTCTCTGCCATGTCCTAACCTTCCCAGGCCTGCTGGTGTTACACAGGGCTGCCAGGATTTGTGCCAGCCAGATTGCTGGCACAGATCCAAGAAGCCCCATTGGGCAGGCTGGGGCTTTACCCAGCGTAAGGGAACAAATATCGCCTTACCCCAAGTAGATCTACAGCATCCTCCTAACCTGCACTGGATTCAGTGCAGGCCATATGGCCTAGCTGCACCAGGTTAGGATTCGCCTGCCAACGTCTGACATAATAAAGCCTCCAGGGGATTTAATACTGACTGTATATCCAAGATCAGACTTGCAGTTTGAAGTCGTACAGTCAAGGCACAGATTTATGTCACCTACTAAGCCTAAGAAGTAGAAATATACTTAGTGCCCATTCTCCAGATAAATATCTAATGCATTCACCGCTGAATAAATGCTGACTCTATTAGTGTAACCACATTTCTTTTAAACTTTTCCAATCTGTTTTTCACAGCCAGAAAGACTGCTGAACTTTCTCTGAGAAAATTAATAGCTTCAGCCTATCTTTCCCACAGTGTCCCTTGGTATTTGAAGGAAAACATTGCTACAGGTCTTTGTTTTCTTTCACAACATGGAAGGTCAGGAAAAAAATGTTAGAGCCCTATTTACGTAATGTGTATCTTTGGAAAATGGGCTCAGGAGCAGAAGGAGCATGTGGTGACATGTGTCAATGGAACCATTATCGCTCACTAACAAGGGGCTTTTAATGCATCTTGTTTTCATGTTCTTGGCTGCTTGCACAAGATAGTCCACAAAGTCCGAGCTCTTCCTTTTTAAGTGGGTGAGATGTGTATTGAACCCCTGGGGGCTGGGGGATAAGAATAGGCCCTCAGTTTGGTTGTACTTGTCTTAAGAGGCGACTAAACAGCCACCGGGTAGATGAGACTCGTTAGCCTGGGAAGGCAGCTCATCTGAGAGAAGGAAAACTCTGATCCCAAACCTCCACTGCCTTGTGGCTACATCCAGTTATGGAAAAGGCTTCAGGAGTCAACCTCGAGGCAAAATCCGGAGCCACAGTCCCTAAGGCAGTTCATGGCTGAACACAATCATGTTCTGGCAACTCCTGCGACACCGCTGGAACTAACTGTATTGGCTTCTGCCTTACCATTGGACCATTTCAGCAACGTGGAGAGGGGGGATTTGCTGCATAGGTAACAGTCTATCCTCCATACCTACTTTATCCAGGCTTCGCACACTGGAGAGGACACTCTGTTCCAGAACCACCATTCAGAGCGTGAAACCATAGTCTTCTGAGACTGAAGGATGCCAACATTGGATGTGTATTGGAAGAAGACAGACGTAGCCTGCAGCCATTCCCACATTACGCTTTATAGTTTTTCTGACATGATGATGATGACAGATTTATGTAGTTGTCATCAGTGTGCATGGCACTTTAAAGACTAACAGAAAACACATACAGGTTCCTCCCCAAGAAACTTACAATATACATTTTGCCTTGGGAGAGAGAGAGAGAGAGAGAAACAGAGAGAGAGACAGTCAGACAGACAGACAGACTAAAGGTTTAAGCCAAATTCTCAAATATCAATATGAGTAATACATTGTTATAAGTTTTAACTAAATGCAGAATATTAATTTTTGAAACAGATCAAAACCAGGTAGTTGTCTTGGGCTTTTGGGAAAAATAAATATCTAGTGTCAGTAAAGTGATGCTTTTAACAGGACCGACCAATATCCCTACAGAACTGTTCAAGTTGCATATGATTAGTTACTAATTACTAACTAGTTACTAATTAATTAATTAGTAATTTAGATGTGACACTTAAGAAGTCACATGTTAATATGACTATCCAAGTGCCATTGTGATTAATATACATTCTTAGCATCAGTATTGCATAATTAATAATAATAATAATAATAATAAACTTTATTTATATCCCGCCCTTCTCCCCAAAGGGACCCAAAGAATTAATTAGTGTAATTCTTAGTATAGTGGCTTCCCCGGGCCTCTTAATGCCTCCTAAACCTCCTAAAGGTTGTGATGAGAAAACTGGAAGTCACATTTTTTGCCTTGTTAGAGTAATTCTGAGCCAGGCAGAGGCCACAGGTGGAAGTGCACAGCCTCTGCTGGGCTCAGAAGACCCTCTGGAGGTAGAGGAGTGTTCCTGGTATCTGTGGTTTCACTTAACCCCACAAATACCAGGGGCACGCCTGTATTTGTTTTTATCTATTTTAATTATGTCTTATTTTTATTTGTACACCACTTTAAGCTTTGGATAAAGCAGCATAAAAATTTATTAAATAAATAAATAACAGCCTAATCCGGAAGCTGGCAACTTTGCTGGATGCACCAGCACCGAAATGGCCACCGATGCATCCAGTGGCATGGAGACATTTGTCCCTTTTTCCTGGGGAAAGCCCCAAGTTCTGCTATGGGGCTCCTCAAGTCTGCACCAGCTATTTTACTTGTGCAGACTTGAAAGACTACTTTACAGCCCAACACAGAGTTCAGGATACAGCCTCCCTCCAATCCCTAGAGGCCATACTACTGCCCTGCGATCTCACCACCAGTGGTGGCGCTTTCTCCTCCTGCCAGCACTGGGCCTGGTGCTAGTGCTCCCTGCTTGCCATAAACATGCTTTATGGGCACATTTATGGCACCCAGCACCAGCGCTAGGGCTCATCACCGGTGCTGAGGGAGTTCAGGATTGGGCCCTGACTCTTTGGGGGGAACATTTGCTGCTATATTCGGTTAGCAACATAATTATTCCAAACATAGTCAGTGTGCAACCTATGCAATTTTTATGTGCTTGCTTTTAAAGTTGCTTCACAAATCCATGTATTCATATTTCCTCTTGTTTTTATTTTTTATTTCACACTTCTGGGGCTGCGATATTTCACCTTTCATGGTGATGGGGAACAGGGGCATTCCATCCTTTATCTTAGAGCAACAATTGCAAACAGAAAAGCAAAAGTAGCCTTCATTGCTTCTGCATTTTACTGCATTTGCATTTCATCAGATTGCTTCCAGCAGATTTGTGCTTGCAAGAACACTTTTTTTAGTATAAAAACTATAAGAAATATTATAGGAAGCTGAGTTTTTTTTAATCATTAAGCACAACACTGTACACAATTACTTGCAAGTAAGTTTCTTGGTTTTTAATGATACCCACTTCCTAATCCAGTGTCTTAATGGCAGCCTAAGCAGCCTATATTTGCAGAGAAAAGTTGGTAACACAAAAATCAGATTTCGTTGAGTTTTGTGCATATTGAGTAGCTTCAAGCCAGGCACTGGAGAACTATGTCCTTGAATTACTGGGCAGTGTTCTGTGCAGGTACTCCATTAAAAGAACTATGACCAAGAACACCCTGAGGAAGAATGTCTTCTTGTGCTGTGCAGCTCCCCTCAACTGTTTTATGTGGTTTGATTCATTCATACCTTTAAAATATCTGTGCTGAATTAATGCATCTTTGTGTGTGTGTGTTTGTCCATCCGTGTACATGTGTTTATAAAATAACAGATTTCACTAATAAGATGCAGATGGAGCTTTGCCATTTTCAAGTTTCCTTATTTGGCTTCTGCTTGCATTTTTGGGTGCCTTCGTTATCAGATATGGCACCAGTGAAGTCAGAATACTAATGACTGCCATCGGCATGAAATTCAAGACACATGTCATGATAGTCTTGTTTGGTAAAGCAAACTCTGTGACACTGAAACTACAGAAAAAAGTGCACATGCAAACTGTAGCTCTCCACCCCAATGCTTTGAACTAGTTCCAGTCTGTCTATGGGATTACTCCAGAGTAAGTGGCTTTAAAGGCCTGCAGCCAGCACTTGAGACCCAAGAACAGAATGTTAGTTGAGGGATTTCAGTGGAGGTGAGATGGCCAAACTCAAAACCAAGGACACCTGCATCAGCAACAATTCAACTAATGCATGGAAAATTTTAGACACCTTTAGAGAAGTCTGACAAACAGCTCTAGGTGACCTTGCTTCTGCTTCAGTGTCAATTTAGTTTCAGCAAATCACTTTATGCAAACGAAGCTCTTTTTCTGAGCCAGGGTGACTCTGATTTAAAAAAAAAAATTCCAAATCACTGACACTGTCTTATTTGACATTGGTTTTATTGACATAGTCTCTCTCTCTTTTTTTTTTCAATTACCAGCGGTATCTCTTCTACCTATCTCAGGCACATTGCATATTTTTTAAAATACACTGTGTGCTATTAAAAACATCATTGTATCTGCCGACCAGATGGCTAAACAACAATAAATCAATAATGAGCAGTTATTGAAGGTTGATTCTTATATTTGAGCTGCCTATCAATATGAGTGTGTAGTTGACTGATTATTACCTATAGATTGTTTTCCAACATAGTAACCCATGTCTTTGCTCTCAACTTAAAATATTTAGTTACTATTGCCACATTTTACTGACTGAGCTCATGTGCTTTTAACAGCTCTGCCACTTTTCTCAGTATAAAGCAGCAATTTGCTTTCAATTGAAGCTTTTAAAGCAATACAAATACTGTAGCACACCAGGGTGTGTATGTGGCAGGAGCTAAGAGCTAAGCCCCCTACATCCTGCTGGTGTTTTCTGGCCCCCTCCCTGTGCTATTTAACAAAATGAAAAAAACAGCTAACGTGAAACCCACACTTAGATTGACCCTCCTGTCTCCTAATCTTTGTGATCTCTCAGCAATCCTACAAATGAATTCTGCTCTGGGATGGATGCATCCACCATTGTATGAAGGTCCCATGCTGTAATGATCTTCTCCTACCAATATATGGTTCACAACACTGTCCTAAGGGAAGGTGAAAAAATGTACCAGGATTCCATAATGCAACTTGCACTACAATCACCAGGAATAGGGGAATCCTATAAGCATGACTAACACCCAGGAAACTCCATCCTCTCCCTCAGCATTGACTGATTTGAAAGCAGGGAGTGTAAAATGCCAGGAAAGTACTGGGTTACCTTGTAGCTGTCCATTGTTCTGGGAGCTTGTTGAGAAAATACATATAAGAGCCTGGGAAGCTGCTTCACCATGGGTAAGAGCACTGGACCACTAGTACTGAGTGACAGCAGCTCTCCAGTTTCCAATGGGGGTCTTTCCAATTCCAATCTGGAGATGCCAGGATTGAATCTGGGACTTTCTGAAGGCAAACATGTGCTCTGCTACCAAGCTATGACTCCTATTTCATAAAAGATACATGTATCTTCCTTATAAGAGTCAAGTATTCCTCCAATTTTAATACACATTTACTTGGGATCAAGTCCAATTGAATTCAAATGTCAATGTACATGTAATTGTAGTTAATCATTCTGTATTCCCCATACTGAGAATAATTTTTGCATTACCATGTGGTGTGATGTCAGTTTTACACCACATACACATGGTCATTTTTTTGTTTGAATATAAAATAAAAATGAATACAATTTGTAAAGAAAAATAAAGTGCAACTTAGGAGAGAGTGAACCACCTGAAGTGTTTAGATTGCTTGAAACCACATTTTGCTTTCTCTTTAGGTTACTCAAAACTGCTGCGGTATTAGCCAAATGGAGTTTAAAAATAACAAGGAAGTCTATACAGTAATTGTACAAAATATTGTGGACTTCTCTTTGGAGTGTCACAAGAAACCTAAAGACTCCAGTTTGTTTTTGTATGTTGTCATTTACTAACTAAGGAGTACGTTAACTAGGTATATATACACAGTAAATTCCAGCAACACATATGTAGGGATTGTAAAGCCGAGAGAGAGAGAGAGAGAGAGAGAGAGAGAGAGAGAGAGGAGTAAAAAAACTAGCAAGCAAAGTCCAAAACTTCAACTCAGACTGCCTGGAGGCATGTGGAATTCTACATCTGTTTACTCTGCCATGCAATTAAACAAATGAAATATTTCACATGTGAGTCACAGCTATGTTAGACATATAT
The DNA here is from genome assembly GCF_035046505.1 of Tiliqua scincoides. Classification (NCBI taxonomy): domain Eukaryota; kingdom Metazoa; phylum Chordata; class Lepidosauria; order Squamata; family Scincidae; genus Tiliqua; species Tiliqua scincoides. Next base: position 139,287,241 of record NC_089824.1, on the reverse strand, counting down.
ATCGTTTTGTTGGTTTTTTTCCAGGCAAGAGTAATTTCTTGCCTGAAACTGGAGGGAGAAAAACATTGTGTATGAGTTTACGAGCTTACAAGCACATTCAAAGAGTTACAAAAGCTTTCTGAATGGCATGTAAATTAATGCACAAGATGTTTTTAATATGATCCACGCTGTAACTTAACAGCATCGCTAGGCTAATAACAGCAACAATGGCGGGAATTAACAGCCCAATCCTATTCCTGGTGTCTCCACCAGGTGCAGCAGCACCAAAATGGCTACCACTGCATTCAGTGGCACCGCCCGGGCTGCTGGAGGCCTCCTCAGGGGAAGGGGACTTTCATCCCCCTCTCCCAGGTAAAGGTGCAGGGGTCACAATGGGTTTCTGCCATTCTGTACTGGTTATTTTGCCAGCAAAGACTGGAGAAACTCTGTATCAGGCTTTTCAGCCTGCCTGTTCCACACCAGCTTGGCTGGTCCCACTCCTATCCCACCCCAACCACATAGCCCTCTCCCTGCCTTAGAACACCACTCCCTGCCCCCAAGGCTCTCACTACTATCTGGGGCTTCTACTGTACTCCAGGCAGTGTCCATCCTGCACTGAGTTCAGTGCTAACTGGTGCTGGACTGGCACTGACTCCTCTCAAGATATTACAAATGTGCCTTATGGCACATTTGCAACACCCAGCGCTGACACTGTAAGTCAGTGCTGGTGCTGAGATTAAATAGAATTGAGCCTAAGGCAGCTATGAAAAATGGTAAAATTCCCATGCCTCATGGTTTTCCTATTGAGTGGTACCAAACTTTTTTGGAATTATTGGTTCCGAAACTAACTTTATAAATTAAAAATGAAATGTTTAAAACAAGCTGTCTCCCTTCTTCTGCAAATGAGGCATGCATAACATTAATTCATAAACTAAATAACATTTAAGGAAGCAAAATGTGTGTTGACTCATGTGTGTTGGCCTGTGTAATCTTAGACTTGTGGTGATGTACAGCACAATCCTAATCTTTGGCTCTGCTGGTGCAGCAGCCACTGCACCGGCCTAGATTGTAGCAAACATGCCATAAAGCACGTTTACGACTACTCTGGAGTAGTCAGCCAGATCCTAACCTGGTCTGGTACAGCCAGGCTGGATGATCTGTGATGTATCCTGCATAGCTTAGAAGGTAGCTGGAGGTCTCCTTGGGGTAGGGGTTCCCCCTTACCCTGAATAATGCCACAGCCTGCCCTATGGGGCTACTTGGATCTCCACCAGCTATGTAGCTGGTGGAAGTCTGAGCGGCCAGGTGTAACACCAGCTGGCCTGGAATGGGGGTTAGGAGATGGCAGAGGAGGCCCAGCTCCTGTGCCCCATCTGCCCCATCAGATATTTGCTGATCTTTAACAGACATGCAAATACTGTTGTAGTCTTACTTAGCCCTCATTCATTTTGACAATTCAGCTTGTGCCAGAGAACTCCCAGGTGTTATATATCTAATGTTATGTACTGTGCCATTATAATTTTCCACCTTAGCCATAAAAATGCATTCACCTGGCCTACCTCATATATATATATAGTCCAATGTGCATCATGTTCTGCCTTTCCCCACAGGAGTTTCACAGTAAGCATGCTCTTCAGCTGAGGATTACTGCTGAGACATTGAATAGGTCAAAGATATTCAAAATATTTGCATTCCTTCCATGGACAAAAGCACTGGTTTATTCTAATCTTCTCTTTAATAGTTTGATTTCTCAGGCATCTCATAGCATAATCTTTCCTATTCATTTCAAAGGAAATAGAAACATTTTAGTATAGTATAGTGCTTTAAAATGGGAAATAGTATAGGCAAGAGTATAGTAAAATGTAAATAGTAACATGGGGATATTATAGTCTTTTAAAATGGGAAAAATACCAAAAAACTGGGGACACACAGTAATCTCTGTTTATCAACCAATGTGCCATTTAAAGGATTATGGCTCCAGTCCAGAAAGCACCAACTCACAAATAGTCCATCTGGCCTCCCTGCTGAATAGCTTTTTTCAGGTTTTTAGCATTTGGGATATTTTCAGAACCATGCAGTGGAGGCTCCTTAATAGGGACAAATGGGGCTTGCCCCCTCCATAAAGAAAGGAAAGGCTTAAAAACTTAACAACATTAAATTAATAAATTAAAGAGATCTGTGTGACCTAAGCTAAGTCACCGACTAATTAATCCTGCTTTTCTACTGGATGTCCAATCCCATTGCTTCTCTCTTATGTCCAAGATTGCAATCCTATGCACACTTACTTGGGAGTGAGGCTCACTGAGTTTCATTGATTTACTTCTGAGTAGACTTGCATAGGACTGTATTGTCAGTCTCTAGTTTCAAGATTGCTTTTCATTCAGATCTTTCTAAGCCTATCAGGGCAAGAGAAAGGGGCCTGTAGGCTAGAGACACACTTGACAAAACACCTTGACAACAGTCTTCTCAGTGCAGGGCAATCCAGTTTACTTGTTCCTATTGTTTTGACCCTCATCCTCAGAACAACAGCTGAAAGTTCTGATCATTCCCCCTTCTCAAAACTTTCTGCTGATTGCTGCTGAAGCTGCCACTTGTGAGGCAATTTTCAGCCAATCACCCAAATCCACTGGGAAACATGACAACAAATAACCTTGAGTAGTGCCAGCCCTACCCAAAATACCTCTTAGATACTGCTTTCTTCCAACTGGCTGAGTCTATTTAGCAGTGATTTTCAACCACGGCACACTGGTGTGCTGCAAATGACCTGCAGGTGTGTCGTAGGCGCTTGAGGGTGGGTCATTTATTAGTAGGCCATTGGGGGCTGTGAGCCCCCCCCCACCAGCAATGCCATGTGCCTCTCATTTGTGAAAAACCGATGATGTGCCTTGATGATTTTAGCACCTTGTCAGTGTGCCGTGAGATGAAAAAGGTACAAAATCACTGCTATATAGGAACCAGTTGCCATATTAGGAAGGAAAGTCACAATTCTAATGCAGATTCCCCTTTCCGTTTGCAACAAGGCTTGTTCCTAGTCTGATAGACACTGTTGGTGTAGAAAGGTAGACCTGGCCTAATAGGCATTTATGTTCAAATTTCCCTTCACAGTCCCCTCCCTCCCACCAAGGAATTATATTCAAATTTGAGATCCTTCCTTCCAAGGAGCTCTAAGTATCAGACATGTCATTCCCTCAACCCCCTTTTATCCTCACCAAAATTGTGTAGTAAAGCTGTGAGAAGAAGGAATAGGATTGGGCCGTCAGTCTCTTTCATCATTTCCTAATGCAATCATTTTTTTTTAATTAAGCACAAATTGTTCAAAGGTTTAGTGGCTTGCCTGTAATATCACATCATTTGTATGTTTCCAACAACTTGATCTTGCATCTGACAAGGAAAAAGAGCTGTCCTGTTTCCCAAATTTCTCTCTAAAGCCTCCTGATTGCCAAATCCTATCCAACTTTCCAGCACTGATGCAGCGGTTCCAAGGGGGCATGCACTGCATCCTGCCATGGGGAGGCAGTCATGGAAGATAATGTTTGTTCCCTTACTTTGGGGCTGCATTGTGACTGCTAAATCATGTTTTAATCTGTTTTTAACCGTTGTAAGCTGCCCTGGGTCCCTTTGGGTGGGGTATAAATAAAGTTATTATCATCATCATCACCACCACCACCACCACCACCACCACAGCTGGAAAGGTGGATAGCATTGGGCCCTGCATCATTCTGCAAGGCATAGAAGTGGAATGGCTAACCTCAATAACGTGATTAGGAGGGCATACTATGGCAGAAATGTCCAAAGGGGACCTGTGGGGAATGGTGGTGCTACAGGTAGACCCCATTTCCTTACTGTTGAAGCCATATAATGTCTCCTCAATAAAACCTGCAGCACAAGGGCTGATAACTACTGTACAAACTCTTATTCTAGGTGCCCAAGTCCTAAGTGCCCAAGTGCCCAAGGGGAAATGCATTCTAGGTGCCCAAGTGCCCAAGGGGAAATGCAGGAAACTGGGGGGGAGAGGGGAGAGGCATAGTGACAGAATAGTGAAGATATCAGCAGCTGCCTAATTTTCAAAAAAAATAGGGACTATTTCTTACAGCCATTTCAGCACATCCACTGTAAGGGAAGGGGAACTCTGGTTGTTGGCACATGATGTGCTGAGTCCAGGCTAAATTTAGCAGCAGGTATATGTGGATGCCCTTTAGATATAGAATATAGCTTAGATATAGAATGAAGCAAGGGATAGGCTGCTTCCTGCAGCTGCCCTGAGCTGAAATGGTCACATGAATGGACCCTGGGCATGGTTGACAGTAATGAAAAGCCAGAGGGCAGGGAACCAAATAGATGTGGCCAGTGAGCTGGGTGCTGGGGTTCCACTTCTGTTGTTGCTAGGACTCTGTGCAGGACTCTGTTTCACACCTCTGTGTAGTTGGGAAATTGCTGCTTGACAGAAAGCACAACAACAAATCAGGAGCGTATTATTGTAGGCCAGGCTGTGTTCATTTGCACTGGGCTTCTCACCTCACAATGTTCCATTCCACTCATACTCCAATTATATCTCATGCTTATCGAGGATCACAGCCTGAACTATGTGATAAGAGGCATTGCTCCTTTGCTGTCTTGCTGATTTGACGTGGCTGCATAGTTGTATGACAGATGAGTCCCTGTTTGGGCACTTATTAGCAGGTCAAAGCCTGCAGGCCTTGAAAAGAAAAATCTTGGAGACAGACAGAAAGACAGACAAATGTACACATGGACACACACACACAGTCTCCAGCAGCTGCAACCTGCTCAACCTGTTTCATGACCTGCCTCATACTAGCTGCTAGGTATACAAGACGACAATCTCAATAACAAGTTGAACAGTAAGTGTGGCTTTTGAAAACATTTAAACAACTTCATTGATTTTTTTTTCTGAAAAAATACCTTTAGACAAATCCTTAAAAGGATACAAAGTAGTTCAAGAAGAAATAATTTTGACAACCTATATAAGAAGAATGTTTTGCTCTCAGAAGAACTTTCAACCCATCAACCAATATATACATGTTTTCCAAGATGGCTTGCTTCTGCAAAACCCATGTGAAATACATTATGCTACCATGTTCCCTAACACACCATGCCTTCTAGAAGCCCAATCCAATCCAATCTTGAAACTTGCCAAAAATAAGAGATGGTCAAGACAATGTTTGTACAGTGGTGTACCCAGAGGGGCAGGAGGTACAAATGCCCCAGGAGCCAGGAATTTAGGTGCCGGGGTGCCCCTTTCTTTAAAGGGGAGGAGAGGAAGGTGGCCCTCAGATCAGCTGGGGAGCCACCCCGGCCAGAAGTAGCACGTATCTCCTCCAATTTTGGAGGAGACATGCACCACTTTAAGCTCCAAAGGAGGCTTTTGTGCTGTTCTTCGTGGCGCAGAAGGCTCCTTTAGAGCCTTTCTGCACTGCTAGACCCAGGAGGCAGGCAGTACCGCCTCCTGGGTACCTTCCAGCAGCACAGAAAAGCTCCTTTGGAGCCTTCTGTGCCACTAGAAGCAGTACAAACGTTTCCTTCGGAGTATGGGCTGCCTCCTCCCTTCCCCTGTATTTGAAAAGGGGGGAACAGAGGAAGTGGTGTGCTTGAGGTAATTGCAGTGATGATGATGTCACCGCAATTACTTTCAGGTCGAGGGTGGTGGGTGAGTAAGTGGCTCCTGGTAGGAAACCCGTTAGGACTGCCACTGGTTTGTACAAGAAATTTTCAGGATGCAGACACTGAATGAGAATTCATACAATGAGGAACCATTGATTTTTTTCATGTAAACCGCTTTGTGAACGACTCTGGTTGATAAGCAGTATAAGTATTCTTTAATAATAATGATAATAATTCAGGTTTGACTCCATCTCTGTAAAATGCAATGTGTGAATTAGTTCTTACTGTCAGACACTTTGCCCCAAGGTAGGATCAGATCCACAGTAGCCCTCATTTATACTACGTATATAATAAACCATGTATACATATGGACACACAGATTAAAGATTAATCATTAAACCTATCAGTCTACATTGTTCAATTTGCTATCTGCTTGTGGCATACTGTAGACTCTACAGTATTGAACAATGTGCCTCATGTCAACAAGCTGCATATGTGATTTAAGGAATATTTTAGACTATCTGTTTAAACCTATGACTCAGCCATACGCTGTACAAGAGGGACGGGCTCCATTTGAACCAGAATGGAACCAGACTGCTGGCGCATAACATTAAAAAGGTGGCAGAGCAGCTTTTAAACTGATCCCTGGGGGAAGGCCGACAGGAGCCGAGGGGCATCTGGTTCGGGACTCCTCATCCCTACGGGATGAGGATGGGGAGCTTAGAGAACAACAAGACAAAGGCAGGGTAGGAGAAGAAATTGGGAAAGGTAGGGTGATGGGATGTGATAGACGGTTTGGCACAATGAGAGGATGCGGGGACAAAGGAGCAAATAAGCAGCCCATCCTGGGGCATTCTGTGTATAAATGCTTTTATGCGAATGCCCGAAGTCTACGAGCAAAGGTGGGAGAACTGGAATGTCTGGTGACAAGGGAAAATATTGACATAGTGGGCATAACGGAAACCTGGTGGAATGCGGAGAATCAGTGGGATACCGCAATCCCGGGCTATAAACTCTACAGGAGGGACAGGCAGGGGCGTGTTGGAGGTGGGGTGGCCCTTTATGTTAAGGAAGGGATAGAATCCAGCAAAGTAGAGACTGAAGGTGGGTCCGACTCCACCGTAGAATCTCTGTGGGTTAAATTACCAGGCTTGTGCAGCAATGTAATACTGGGGGCGTGCTATCGTCCTCCAGACCAGAAATCTGATGGGGACCTTGAAATGAGGAAACAGATCAGGGAGGTGACAAGGAGGGACAGGGTTGTAACCGTGGGGGACTTCAATTATCCTCATATTGACTGGGTCAATTTGTGTTCTGGTCACGATAAGGAAACCGGATTTCTTGACGTGCTAAATGACTGTGGCGTAGATCAGCTAGTCACGGAGCCCACCAGAGGACAGGTGACTCTGGATTTAATTTTGTGCGGTACGCAGGACCTGGTTAGAGATGTAAACGTTACTGAGCCATTGGGGAACAGTGATCATGCTGCGATCCGTTTTGACGTGCACGTTGGGGGAAGAATACCAGGCAAATCTCTAACAAAAACCCTTGACTTCCGACGGGCGGACTTCCCTCAAATGAGGAGGCTGGTTAGAAGGAGGTTGAAAGGGAGGGTAAAAAGAGTCCAATCTCTCCAGAGTGCATGGAGGCTGCTTAAAACAACAGTAATAGAGGCCCAGCAGAGGTGTATACCGCAAAGAAAGAAGGGTTCCACTAAATCCAGGAGGGTGCCCGCATGGCTAACCAGCCAAGTTAGAGAGGCTGTGAAGGGCAAGGAAGCTTCCTTCCATAAATGGAAGTCTTGCCCTAATGAGGAGAATAAAAAGGAACATAAACTGTGGCAAAAGAAATGTAAGAAGGTGATATGGGAGGCCAAGAGAGACTATGAGGAACGCATGGCCGGCGACATTAAGGTGAATAATAAAAGCTTCTTCAAATATGTTAGAAGCAGGAAACCCGCCAGAGAAGCAGTTGGCCCTCTGGATGGTGAGGGAGGGAAAGGGGAGATAAAAGGAGACTTAGAGATGGCAGAGAAATTAAATGAGTTCTTTGCATCTGTCTTCACGGCAGAAGACCTCGGGCAGATACCGCTGCCCGAACGGCCCCTCCTGACCGAGGAGTTAAGTCAGATAGAGGTTAAAAGAGAAGATGTTTCAGACCTCATTGATAAATTAAAGATTAATAAGTCACCGGGCCCTGATGGCATCCACCCAAGGGTTATTAAGGAATTGAAGAATGAAGTTGCAGATCTCTTGACTAAGGTATGCAACTTGTCCCTCAAAACGGCCACGGTGCCAGAAGATTGGAGGATAGCAAATGTCACGTCTTTTTTTAAAAAGGGAAAGAGGGGGGACCCGGGAAACTATAGGCCGGTCAGCCTAACATCCATACCGGGTAAGATGGTGGAATGCCTCATCAAAGATAGGATCTCAAAACACATAGACGAACAGGCCTTGCTGAGGGAGAGTCAGCATGGCTTCTGTAAGGGTAAGTCTTGCCTCACAAACCTTATAGAATTCTTTGAAAAGGTCAACAGGCATGTGGATGCGGGACAACCCGTGGACATTATATATCTGGACTTTCAGAAGGCGTTTGACACGGTCCCTCACCAAAGGCTACTGAAAAAACTCCACAGTCAGGGAATTAGAGGACAGGTCCTCTCATGGATTGAGAACTGGTTGGAGGCCAGGAAGCAGAGAGTGGGTGTCAATGGGCAATTTTCTCAATGGAGAGAGGTGAAAAGCGGTGTGCCCCAAGGATCTGTCCTGGGACCGGTGCTTTTCAACCTCTTCATAAATGACCTGGAGACAGGGTTGAGCAGTGAAGTGGCTAAGTTTGCAGACGACACCAAACTTTTCCGTGTGGTAAAGACCAGAAGTGATTGTGAGGAGCTCCAGAAGGATCTCTCCAGACTGGCAGAATGGGCAGCAAAATGGCAGATGTGCTTCAATGTCAGTAAGTGTAAAGTCATGCACATTGGGGCAAAAAATCAAAACTTTAGATATAGGCTGATGGGTTCTGAGCTGTCTGTGACAGATCAGGAGAGAGATCTTGGGGTGGTGGTGGACAGGTCGATGAAAGTGTCGACCCAATGTGCGGCGGCAGTGAAGAAGGCCAATTCTATGCTTGGGATCATTAGGAAGGGTATTGAGAACAAAACGGCTAGTATTATAATGCTGTTGTACAAATCGATGGTAAGGCCACACCTGGAGTACTGTGTCCAGTTCTGGTCGCCGCATCTTAAAAAAGACATAGTGGAAATGGAAAAGGTGCAAAAGAGAGCGACTAAGATGATTACGGGGCTGGGGCACCTTCCTTATGAGGAAAGGCTACGGCGTTTGGGCCTCTTCAGCCTAGAAAAGAGACGCCTGAGGGGGGACATGATTGAGACATACAAAATTATGCAGGGAATGGACAGAGTGGATAGGGAGATGCTCTTTACACTCTCACATAATACCAGAACCAGGGAACATCCACTAAAATTGAGTGTTGGGCGGGTTAGGACAGACAAAAGAAAATATTTCTTTACTCAGCATGTGGTTGGTCTGTGGAACTCCTTGCCACAGGGTGTAGTGCTGGCATCTAGCCTAGACGCCTTTAAAAGGGGATTGGACGAGTTTCTGGAGGAAAAATCCATTATGGGGTACAAGCCATGATGTGTATGCGCAACCTCCTGATTTTAGAAATGGGTTAAGTCAGAATGCCAGATGTAGGGGAGGGCACCAGGATGAGGTCTCTTGTTATCTGGTGTGCTCCCTGGGGCATTTGGTGGGCCGCTGTGAGATACAGGAAGCTGGACTAGATGGGCCTATGGCCTGATCCAGTGGGGCTGTTATGTTATGTTCTTATGTGAGAAGGCAAAATTTATCAGGGTTTGCTACTAGAACTAATTATGACTTCCAGCATGATGTGCTTAAACAGAAGTGTTTTCAATTTTCTACACAGAATGTACTTGGGACTCTTGTACTCATCATCATCATTCAATATCGCACCTCCAGTTATGTTAGGCTGTAATGCCTCAGAAATAAGGGAGCCAATACTCTAGTCTAGAATAGTGAGGTGGCAAAGCCTTCCTAAACCAAATGGGGTAACATGAATATACTAAAATAAGATACCTTTCATAAATGTATTCTGCTCTTATTGTGATAGTGTAAAGATGGCGGATAAAACAAGTGCAGGGCCTCATGGTTAGCAGTGGCATCAACCTCCCTGCTTCACTCTTAGATTGGGCAAACTATTGGATTGGACTGGACTGGGGAAGGGCAGTCTGCGGCTGCAGCCAAAAGCTAGAAAGCCCAGACAGAAAATCAGTTTAGAAAAGTATTCCTAATTAACAGAGTCTCAAAATCCAAGGAGTCTCCATAGAACTAAGCAACAGCAGAACATGAGCAGTCTAGCAGATGGTGCAACTCATTCTCTCCTGTTAACTGACACCAGGCAGGTAAAAGTAGGTCATTAAAAGCCTGGAAAATCAAAACTGATGGAAAATGCAAGGAATAAAAACAAGGCAGTGATCACTTAGCAAAAGATGAAGAAGAGATTGGGGAGGGAGAGAGAGGTGGCAAAGATTGGCAGGCAGAAAACAAACAAAAACCCATGTGATGTTTCTAAGTACTTTGTTTACACCAGGTACTCAGGCTGCCCAGGATCCTGGTCCCAGAACCCTTATTTACTGTTCAGGAGCTCACCTTGTTGCATCAGCTGCTTTGGGTGTTGGACTTGTGCAAATACTCAAAGGGATTGTTTTTATAACCTAATATTTATTTTTATAATTTTAGAAATATACTGTAGACACTCGCCTATAAGTCGATCCCACAGATGAGCCGAGGGCAGGTTTTGAGCCAACAATCATGGAATTTTCTATGGCCCTTGGATAAGTCGGGGGTTAAACTTAGGGGGGTGTCTGACTATGGTTTTGTCTGATTTTACTCGAGGCCAGATCCTGAAAAATAACCCACCACTAATTGTCACCTAAGAACTGTTTCTCTAATTTATTAAAAACAGTAAAAGATCATAAGATACATTTTTATTCTGTTTAAATTCTGGTCTTCATCACCTTTTTGTAAGCACTAACAGAGTAAGTGCACTGTAAACTACATACCAGTAAAACAGTGGTTCCCAACCTGGTATTCATGTACTCCCAGGGACACTCAACAGGACCTTTAGGGGTACTTGAAAAAGAATGGTATAATGCAGGTCATGCTCCAGAATGCCTTGCAAGACAGGAATGCCTTGCAAGGACCAACAAGGCAGGAAGGGAGGTAGCTAGTTGGTATGTGAAAGCCCCACCAACAGCTAGTTTTTGGTCATCAATTCATGTATGAACCAGTGATTGAAAACCAGCACAGTAAAAAAGCTGAAACATAATATGGAAAGTGGTCAATCACCCAGAATTTCTCAGCACACTTCTGGTGCAAAACAGTGCAAAGGCAGAGTCTTCTGTTCTTCAAACAGATAAAAAGAGAAAACACTGTGATAAATACATGAAGTCTGGGCTTTCATATAGAGGAGATGAGGGCTTGTATTATTAATTACAAACATTTTGCTAATATGAAGGGTACAATTTATGGAAATGGGCTGCCAAGGGATGTGCAAGTGAAAAAGGTTGGCAACCACTGCAGGAGAACCATGAATCAAATCCACTTTTAAGGTGTCTGGTGTGTTAAGCCAGAAGCTCTACGTACAACATACAACCCATAACACATAACTGGGAGTGTGCAATTCAATTCACAGCAGAGAGATGCAGCTGCATATATTTGCAACCCTTTTTGCTCAGAAGTAGACCCACTGCTTTCCATGGGTGTTATTCTTAAGTAAGGGTGCATTGAATTGTAGCCTGCTTCAGATGGAAAGGAGGATTCCCATCCTGGTGTTTCAAAAAACCAGGCTGCAGCTGAAGGAAAGAGAATAAAAGGTTAACAGATTGCTTCTAAGGAGCTGCCTGATGCTTGAGAAACTTGGCGCCTGTCTGCCCTTGAGAAATGCAATTTGTTCAGAGTTGAAAGGCTTTACCCTCTGATTTACCCCGAGATAAGGCGAAGTGATAATTGGAGCTTGATTACTTGGCAGAAATTTCACTTACTATAGGAGAGTATCTATGGTAATTTTATAACCCAGTGTTTCTCAAACTGTGGGTCGGGGCCCACTAGGTGGGTCATGAGCCAATTTCAGGTGGGTCCCTGTTCATTTCAATATTTTATTTTTAATATATTGGACTTGATGCTCCCAAGGTATGTGCCTGCATTTGGGGAAATACAGACAGATCTGTACTTTTAACAAGCTACTATGTATATTCTTTTAATGATGATAGTCAATGGAACTTACTCCTATGTAAATGTGGGTGGGATCGCAGCCTAGGATTGTTAAAAATGTTCCTGCTTGATGATGTCACATCTGGTCATGACTTCACTTCTGGTGGGTCCTGACAGATTCTCATTCTAAAAAGTGGGTCCCGGTGTTAACTGTGTAAGAACCACTGTTATGACCTTATTTTTATAACCTCTAGATCAGGGGTCAGCAACCTTTTTTGGACCGAAGGAGCCTGATGTTTGGTGATGTCATGTCATCGCCAAACTTCTGGATTGTTGAGTTCTGCGAACCTGGGCAGGTGGCTTTGCCATTCCCCGTCCAGCACATGGCAAATTGGGTGCTTCCCAAAACAAGCTCGGCGCCGGCCATCAGTTGACAACCCCAGCTCTAGATGTTAACCAGGTTTTACTTGTGGGGTTAGGTGGGGGTTAGCTTGCATTGTTGCATTTCCCAAACTTGGAAATCAGGTGAACTTCATAGTCTAATTAGCTAGCTCAAAGAAAGTTCTTTAGTGATTGGTCTGGTGGGGAACAAGATGTTCAACAATAAACACAAAAGATAATGGCTACTGCATCTGGATGACTCTGTAGCCTTTTTGGGATGCTGAGGTATCACATACGCCTCTGCACTATGAAGTTCTGAAACAGTTGGTCAAATAGGCAAAAAAAATTATTTTCATCATAGATGCACCATACATTCACCTGCAATCATTCTCAAAAACCTGGTGTAAAAGTTTATATCTTTAGTACTCAAAATCTTTCTGTTCTCTAAGCTGAATAGTTTGAATTCATCAAGTCCTATACCTCTTGTTGTTCTTAACCACAGTCCCTGTCCTGTGTTTGTAGAGTGCAGTCATCCTCTTCTCTGCCTGTTTTAAAATAAATCAAAGCCATTACTTCTAGTGTGATTGATTTCTTTCCATGATTTTAAAACAGCCAGTGCAAATTCACTGCAGATTCCAGGTTCTGAGATGTCAGCATACGTAGTATTTTTTGTCCCATAAAAGTCAATATCAATAGACAAAAATACAGCTTTTTGGAGGTGCAATTCAATAACCACACTCCATTCAATGCAAAGGTGAGTGTGTACACACAGACTTTTCACACTGAAATTATTCCTGTGGGTAATAGCACCAACAAGAGATAGAACCTTGTTTCATGAATGGTGTCTCCGGATTTGTTCCCTGCCAATTCTCTAACATTCCTTTAGAACAGGGGTCTCCAAACTTTTTGGCCAGAGGGCTGCATCAAATATCTAGCATGGTGTTGAGGGGGAAAAAAAATTAAATATAAAATTTAAATAAATAGAGATGGAACTTAGATGAGTGAATGAATGAATGGGCTCATTCATTCAACTTCTCTGGCCCTCAGAACACCCTCCAGACACAACCAGAGGACAGCTCTGGTTGTGTTCAGTTGAGTGGGCCAGAGGCTTTCAGGGGACAAGAGCCTGGCTGTGGGCCAGATAGAGGCTTGCTGCGGGCTGCATCTGCCCCCCAGGCTGGGGTTTGGAGACTCCTGCTTTAGAACACCAGTTTGAGTTTCAGAAGAGGAGCAACTTGGGTCAGGAAATAAAGACATAGGCTCATTGTTATTTCTGTTCTCCATCATGAAACCGTGTTAGAGAACAGCAGTACACAAATACTCTTAATAATTTATTAATTTTCTGCATGGTTTTTTGGTTTATTTATAGCAGAAACTTAGAAGTGGTCTTCCATCACAAGGCTCCCAGTGCTGCATATATATAAAACACTAAACCAAATGCAACATTAAATGAAAGACAACCAAGAGGTTTTGGTTTTCTTGCTTTCTCTTGAATTTTTTCCCCACAACTAGGGATCTTGTCTTATATAATATACATTATATATTGCCTTATAAATCATATATATTTATATAATTATATATAATATAATTATAATGATTTATATTTGGAAAGTAAAAGATTTTTCTCAAAATTCAGATTTTTTTTCTTTTAATTGCTGTAGGATTTTACACAGACCTTTTATGCCACAGGACAAGCAATTATGGACTTCAGTCAGCAAATATTTTTTTAGGGCCCATCATATTGAAAAACTCATTAGTGCATTTTTGCTTTTAAGTGTGTCCATTGCTCAAAGGCGACAGTACATTACTGACATGCAAGAGGCAATGGTCAAATACCAATCCCGATACCTCGTTTTTGTGCAATGAGGAAGGGGAAAAATTCACAAAGCTTGGGGTATTACTACAGGTCATATAGCAAGTTAGAGCAAGTATCCATGTACCACATGCTCCTTTCTTGCAGAGGTGACATCGATGCTCCAAAACAGGACACAGAATGCCTGAAATTTCTCTTTGCCACTGTGTTCTTTCAGGCCACTTCAGTTGTTCTCCATCTTGCCAGAAAAGTTGGTTGAGTTTTGCTTCCATCTTAGACACCCCTCCTATTTCTGCCATTTCCAGAAATTGAGGCAATAGGCGTTTCAGCAAGCGTCAGTTAAATGCTACCTTTTAGCATCTCTCCCAGCCTGAGATGATAGTGGTAGTGATAGTGATAGTGAAAGTGAAAGAAAGTAGGCAAGTGACTGAGGTTGGGTTTATCAGGTTGCTTGTAAAAGCCTGTTTCCTTCTGAGCACAGAAGCTGCTTAGAAAACCTATAACAATAGGAAAAGTAAAAAAAGAGACCACAATAGGAGAGTAACATATACTACAACAGGAGTTTGCCTTACCTGGGTAAGTCTTGTTCCTGGTGGAGGCAGGGGGTATTCCTCACCAATGGGATTGTCCCTCGTTGCTGCAGGAGGCAGGGCCAACAAAAAGGCGGGTGGAGCTCCACAAGCACAGGGATCCAGTCCCCAGACACTACTTGCTGAGCTGTGACAGGATCCTCATACACACTACTGTGACTGGTTATAAACTTGCATCACAATTGTACTCTGTTTGGAAAACTGCTTTGCACATACATAGGTTTAATACCCCAGAAACAGAAGGGTTTGAACAAGGGAAATAGGTCATAGGAAACCCTAAATACCACCTTACATTTATGTTTATGCATGTCGCAAACTTAGGGGATTTTGGGGTGCTCAGAGTTCTTGGTTCTCGAACCCTAAAGTCCTCAAGGCCCCCCTGTTCAGTAGTACTGCCACCACCCTGTATGTGCCAGTGCAGGGGTGCTCACACTTTTTTGGCTCTAGAGCTACTTTGAAACCCAGCAAGGCCCGGAGATCTACCAGTTTTTTTTACAATGTTCGCGCCATCATAACATATAACATTTATGTGTACAATGTATGTTGGTGTACCTTGAGCCCCACTGAGTATAACAGGACTTACTCCTGACTAGACATGCCTAGGATTAGGCTGTGAGGCTGCAATCCTAGCCACACTTACCTGGGAGTAAGCCCCATTGAGTACAATGGGCCTTACTCCCGGCGTTTCCTCCCAGAGGCACCTGAAGGGCACTCCAAGATCTACTCATTTTGCCTCGCGATCTACCAGTAGATCGCGATCCACCTATTGAGCACCCCTGTGCCAGTGCCTCAGTCCAGGGACACTGAGACCCTCTAGGCTTAATTCTATCCCTTGCAGGCACTGAGTGCTTTCTCCAATTAAAGCTTCAGTCTTCAAGTTACTAGACCTCAATGAGCACTTGGTAGCTTGCTGAAAGGCTAGGCAGGATTCTGAACCTTTGTCCCCAACAGACAATGAAACTACTTGGTAAAAGAGATTTTAGTTTATTAAGTACATAAGGTTACATAAAGTTACAGTAAGGCAGCAAATGCTAGAGGCATAAACATCTAGGAAACATATCAGCAATAAAAGAATAAAGCTAGCTGGCTATCTCTATTAATCCCTAACTCTCGCCTGTGTCAGCTTCTCTTTTAGATCTTTTTGCTCCAGGCTACCTGTGAGGCCAGATGCCCATGGTGGACAATGGAGCTCCAGCGTGCAGGATGTTGCACCAAAAAACTTTGCTCAAGAAGTACCCTTGGGGTACATATTCATGACAATGCAGTAGAGGGAGTGATGCCCTGAAGTGTGGTGGGCGGAATGCCCCCTGCCTCCACCAGGAACAAGACTTACCCAGGTAAGGCAAACTCCTGTTTTTCCTGGTGGAGGCAGGGGCATTCCTCACCAATGGGATCTACCAGAGCAGTATCCCTGGAGGTGGGGGGCAGTTAGATCACTCACTCTCACACCTTCAGTACCCTCTGGAGAACTTTCTTCCTGAAGGAAGCCTCTGCAGAGGCTGATAGATTTACCTTGTAGTGCTTAAAGAAATCAGGATGCGAACTCTAAGCCACTTAGCTAGAGTTACCAGGGACACCTTCTCGTCCATGGTTATAGATAGAGCATCCGTCTTCCTGTATGGATGAGTGCGTTCAGTATGGAAGCTTAGAACTCTTCTGACACATAGTGTGTGCCAAGCCTTTTTCCTTGTAAGTTTAGGATTGGGACAAAATGATGGTAAAACTAGTTCTTGCGGTCAAAATTGAATTAACTTTGGGTAAGAAAAATGAGTCAATCCTAAGCACCACAGTGTGTGGAGTACACATAAGTCAGGATGGAAAAGGCCCCCCATTCAGATACCCTTCTTTCTGATGTTATAGCTACTAGAAAAGCAGTTTTGTATGACAGGACTTCATGGGACTATGGCCACAGGCTCGAAAGAAGGACTCATTAAAGATATTAGGACCCTGTTCAGATCCCAATTTGGAAGCCTATGAACAGGAGGAATGTTCAGTAACACTACCCCTCTGAGAAAATGTTGAGATAGACAGATAGATCTCAGCTCCAGGAGACTGATGCTTAGAGACATCTCCTGAGAGAAATAATGACCCTGAATCACTCTGCCATTTAGCTGGGCTCTCCAACCAAATATGCTGGCATCTGTGGTCAGGATTACTTGTTGCCAGTCCTGAAGACTCACCCCTTGGACAGCTGTCCATTGTACACTCACCACTGCAAATCCCTTTTCAGGGGTGGTGGAATCAGTGTGGAAGAGGCATCTCCTCTCTATCTTCTTGAGTGGGACCAGAGACACCCCTGAAGAGTTCTGGTGTGGAATTGGGTCTAGTTTACCAGCTGGTGACAGAACCAACATTCATAGCAGGTGGACCAGCATCATGATATCTGCCTACTTGACTGAGAACATGGAGGATTGTGTCTGTGATACTCTGTCATCTCTCTGTTGGCAAAAAGGCATGGAAAATGTGGGTATTGACTCCCAGGTGTTCCAGTATCTGGATGGGAACCAGTGAACTGTTTGACTTTGTATTGGCAACCTTCAGTCTCGAAAGACTATGGTATCGCGCTCTGAATGGTGGTTCTGGCACAGCGTCTAGTGTGGCTGAAAAGGCCAATCCGGGAGTGACAATCCCTTCCACACAATCTGTCTCCCTGGCTATGGGCCTTCCTTCTTTGCCTCTTAGCCTCAGACTGTTGGCAAAGTGTCTCTTCAAACTGGGAAAGGCCATGCTGCACAGCCTGCCTCCAAGCGGGCCGCTCAGAGGCCAGGGTTTCCCACTTGTTGAGGTCCATCCCTAAGGCCTTCAGATCCCTCTTGCAGATGTCCTTGTATCGCAGCTGTGGTCTGCCTGTAGGGCGCTTTCCTTGCACGAGTTCTCCATAGAGGAGATCCTTTGGGATCCGGCCATCATCCATTCTCACGACATGACCAAGCCAACGCAGGCGTCTCTGTTTCAGCAGTGAATACATGCTAGGGATTCCAGCACGTTCCAGGACTGTGTTGTTTGGAACTTTGTCCTGCCAGGTGATGCCGAGGATGCGTCGGAGGCAGCGCATGTGGAAAGCGCTCAGTTTCCTCTCCTGTTGTGAGTGAAGAGTCCATGACTCGCTGCAGTACAGAAGTGTACTCAGGACGCAAGCTCTGTAGACCTGGATCTTGGTATGTTCCGTCAGCTTCTTGTTGGACCAGACTCTCTTTGTGAGTCTGGAAAACGTGGTAGCTGCTTTACCGATGCGCTTGTTTAGCTCGGTATCGAGAGAATGAGTGTCGGAGATCGTTGAGCCAAGGTACACAAAGTCATGGACAACCTCCAGTTCATGCTCAGAGATTGTAATGCAGGGAGGTGAGTCCACATCCTGAACCATGACCTGTGTTTTCTTCAGGCTGATTGTCAGTCCAAAATCTTGGCAGGCCTTGCTAAAACGATCCATGAGCTGCTGGAGATCTTTGGCAGAGTGGGTAGTGACAGCTGCATCGTCGGCAAAGAGGAAGTCACGCAGACATTTCAGCTGGACTTTGGATTTTGCTCTCAGTCTGGAGAGGTTGAAGAGCTTTCCGTCTGATCTGGTCCGGAGATAGATGCCTTCTGTTGCAGTTCCAAAGGCCTGCTTCAGCAGGACAGCGAAGAAAATCCCAAACAAGGTTGGTGCAAGAACACAGCCCTGCTTCACTCCGCTTCGGATGTCAAAAGGGTCTGATGTGGAGCCATCGAAGACAACAGTGCCCTTCATGTCCTTGTGGAAAGATCTGATGATGCTGAGGAGCCTGGGTGGACATCCAATCTTGGGGAGAATCTTGAAGAGGCCGTCTCTGCTGACCAGGTCGAAAGCCTTTGTGAGATCTATGAAGGCTATAAAGAGTGGCTGTCGTTGTTCCCTGCATTTCTCCTGCAGTTGTCTAAGGGAGAATACCATATCAGTGGTGTTTGGACTGTTTGACTGGATTATCACAAAACCATGAGTTTGCAGGAAGAGCACCCTCTGGTGCATGTTAAGCTCTGCTTGCTCCCTGAATGACACCTTCATTTAAAAGTCATCCAGGTGAGGGAAAAGAAACAGCCCCCTCTGCCTGAGATGCACCAATAGTACCACTAACACTTTTGTGAACCCCCTTGGGGAGGTCATTAACCCAAAGGGAAAGGCATGGTACTGAAAGTGCAAGGATTTGTAGGAGACCTCAGATACCTTCTGTGATTTTATAAAAACAGTTCAACCACCTTAGATCTAGGATTCCATGCCTCTCTCTATTCTACTTCAGTACTGGAAAGAGCACCAAGTAAACCCTGGTCCCTCTCTCAGCAGAGGGAACTGCCTCTATCGCCCCAATATGAGGTAGATGTTATATGGCTGCTAGGATAGCTGCACATTTATTTGCATCCCTTGAATCTGAGATCTGCCCCTTGGTTTCCTTACAAATTCCAAGGAATAGTCTTTGGAGACATGTCTCCAGGAACCATGTGTCCAATATTGTGTTGTACCAGGTTCGCACATAATCCTGAAACCTAGCCTGCACCTTGGGTGAGAAACCCCTGTGCATGTCATCATGCCAACCTGCCTC
The DNA here is from genome assembly GCF_035046505.1 of Tiliqua scincoides. Lineage (NCBI taxonomy): Eukaryota > Metazoa > Chordata > Lepidosauria > Squamata > Scincidae > Tiliqua > Tiliqua scincoides. The sequence continues at coordinate 139,268,052 of NC_089824.1, read as the reverse complement.
TAGCTTCATTCCCTGCCTTGGAAAGGGAATGGGAAAACTTACTCATGCGTTTGGTGTCTCACTAGCCGTGGAGTGAGGAGGATCATTCCATCTCCATCATTTTAGGATGGGTTCTGGAAAAAGGCATCTCTGCTGGCCTCAGTGGACCCTGAGGAAAGAGACTTTCTGGAGAAAGAAGTTTGAGTTGCAGCACTGGCTCTCATTCTGAGGCTTTAAGGCTCAATGGCTTAATAACATCAAATATCCTGGAAAAAAACTCCCTCTGGAAAGAGGTTTCTTTCCATTGATGCAAAAAATTGGAGTTTCTGAGCATGATGTAGACTCTCCACATCATCACCGTTATTTATTTATTTATTTATTTATTGTCCTTTACTGAGGAATGGGCAACTCTGAATCTGAGGAGTCAGATTGGCCTGAACATTGTGAGGGAGAGCTGGAAGGGTTCCTCAACACCTGAGGCTGCTTTCCCTTTCCAACCTTGGTCTTTCAGTTGTTTAGGGAAAATAAACAGACCCTGCGAGGCTAGCTTGTTATCAGCCAAGCCCTTCAGCCACAGCACCCAGGACAGGAGGAATAGGGGTTACAGCAGTACCACTGCTTGACCCTTTAAGCTTATTAGCACCTCTAGGCTATATATATATATTGGAAAATGTTGCCCGCTGAGATACAAAATGGCACCTGCTGAGGTAAAAAACAGAGCCAGTGCTTATGAGCATTGCGAAGGCTCTGAGCACGCTGATGGAGAGTCCTGCCCAACTGCCCCGACACTGTAATAATGCCTTGATTGACGGGCGTGCCTCTGTTCCTCAAACCTGCCGCCACCTCAGAGAGGCATGGACCAGGTACTGTCAGCCCAAACAGATGAGGTACAAAATGGCACCTGCTGAGGTAAAAAACAGAGCCAATGTTTGTGAACGTTGGGCAGGCCCTGGGCATGCTGATGGAGAGTCCAGCCCGACTGCTCCTGACAATGCAATAGTGCCTGGTCTCCCTCTGTTTCTCAAACCTGCCGCCACCTCAGAGAGGTGCAGACCAGACACTGCGAGCCCAAACAGCTGAGGTAAAAAACAGAGCCGATGCTTGTGAGCACTGGGCAGGCTCTGGGCACGCTGATGGAGAGTCCTGCCTGATTACTCCTGACACTGCAATAGTGCCTTGATGGAGGGGTCTGCCTCTGTTGCTCAACCTGCTGCCACCTCAGAGAGGTACGGACCAGGCACTGTCAGTTCCAACTGCTGAGGTAAAAAATGGCGCCCGCTGAGGTAATAGCAGACCTGATGCTTGTGAGCATTGGGCAGGCTCTGGGTGCTCACGGAGAGTCCTGCCTGATTGCCCCCGAACACTGCATTAGCGCCGGGTTGATCCAAGGGTCTGCCACTGACCCCCAAACCTGCCGCCACCTCAGAGAGGCGCAGAGCAGGCGCTGCCAGCCCAAGCAGCAGTTTCTCTCACAGTGGGAGAAATGGTGAAAAAAGGCAGCAATTAATGTTTCTGCGGTGAAGAGAGCCGGGCCTCAGCCGCATCTATCAGGCAAAAACGCTCCTTTCTCTCCAGAACTCAACGAACGACCTCGCTGAGGAGGGGAGTGGAGACAGACTGAAGAGAACCATTTCCCCTTCGCTTTGAAATGGCTGAGGAGGAGCTCCAAAAGAGATGACCGAACTCCAGCGAGGCAGGGACGGTCTGGGGACTGGATCCCTGTGCTTGTGGAGCTCTGCCCGCCTTTTCGTTGGCCCTGCCTCCAGCAGCAGCAAGAGACAATCCCATTGCTGAGGAATGCACTCGCCTCCACCAGGGAAACCTACTTACAACACTGTTTCACAAAGATGGTTTTGATTACTTGAGTCCTACCTCTACTCTCTCCGAATAGGCATATCAAGCAAATGCAAGCAGTAGGAGCATCCTCTTCCCATATACTCCCCTCATTTTTTGGTACTTCTTCCAAATTCCTTTCCTTAGACCTTGCATCACTGAAAATGGCTGAACTACTTTCGGCTAACTTATCTGGTTCCAGGACTCCTCAAGGAGCGAGACAGGAAATTCTTTGGAAGTGATTCAGAGCAACGTACAAAGAAATAAGACAATGTGAAGGCAACCATTTGTTCACAAGTTCACTCTCAGAACAGGCACAAAGCAATCATTTAACAACACTCACCAGTGTTGTCTCTGCCGAGGAATGAGAACATTACACTAGATTAACACAGGGGTGTCCAAAGTTTTTGGCAGGAGGGCCACATCATCTCTCTGACACTGTGTTAGGGGCTGGGGAAAAAAGAATTAATTCACATTTTAAATTTGAATTTACATATGTTTACATAAATGTATATATTAAAAATGAACTTATTTGAATGAATGAATGAATGAATGAATGAAGGTACTGCAATAGCTCAAGGCCTATAAAAGGCCTTGCACAAAGTAAGGCCGGCCTTTCCTTTGCTGCTGCTACTGCATCATAGACGTGAAACAGCAAGCAGTGGAGGGAGCCCTCATCCCACAGCTCATGCAAGAGGTCAAACAGTCGCTCTCATGCTGAGAGCAGTTGTATCGGGTCAGTGTGGGCTCCAGCAATTCTCTGAAGGGCCAGAGGCTCATTGGAGACTGGGTGCTCCCTGAGGTCATTGGGAGTCCTTGAGGACCGCAAGTGGCCCCAGGGTCAGAGTTTGGGCACCCCTGCTCTAACAGAACAATCATTGCCATATTCTTTCCTAATGAATTGTAAGGAAGCATTGGCATCTGCTTTTGGTGGTGATCATCAAATCTACATTGCCTTCATCTTGTGATGGGTGGTTGATGCCAATTGGCTGAGGTGGTGCGACATTGCTGAACATTCCAACTGCTCAAGGATTAAAGCTCTCAGAATATTTGTAATCCAAGGAAGGGAATGTCATTGATTTGGCTGGGATTAAAATTTAATATAGGAATAGCTTGTGGAGCAGGCAAAGGGCTGAAAAGAGGTCCCATGTAGGGAACTAAGAGGCAGAAGGCCCAGAGGCAAGGTGATTGAAGAAAGGATGCCATCTATGCGGTGAACTGAGGAAAGGACTATTGCATGTTCAGTGCTGCTCAGGATGACTTCTATTGTCACTGTATTCTTGTGACGGGGCAAGCCTAAGGGATCAATCAGGACCAAGAAGGGAGTAGAGGAGGATTGTTATGTGTTAAAATTTGAACTAACCAGACAGTTCTTTGGCTGCAGGCTTCTAGCTGTATTTCTGAAGTATGTATGATTATTAGGCACTGCACAATAAATTAAGAAACAAATTTTTAGTTATAAGGCTTTAAGGGAGATGAGAGACAGGCAAGCCCCTTCATTCTGCTTCTGAAAAGAAGGAACTTCCTACTTTCAGTATTCTAGCTGGTTACTGCCATAACCAGTGCCTTAGGTTATGTTTACAAGTTGAATTTGGGGCAGCGGTCTCCAGATGTTTCCAGGCAACATGCCACACTGATCAATAATGAAGTGATGTGACTTGAAACAGTGGGACTGCACAGAACAGGCATACAAAAAAAAAAAAAAACCTTAGCTAAAGGTTAGCTTTCTGATTTGATTTCTCCATATTGCACAATATAAACTACACAAACATTGTTTTACCATATCTATCTACACTACTCCTGTAAGCTGTTGTCAGCCATAGATCAGTTACAATACAATGTTTAATGTGATATTTTCATTGCTTACATGATTTGCGGCAGTAGCAAGCCACAGTGAACTATCAAATCTTTCATAATGCAGAATGAATAGAAAGAATGTCCTGAGGTGCAGAAAGTGTGATTTCAAGCAGAAAACACTAGTAAATGTCTCTGAAACCAACAGACTGTAGTCCATCTACATGAAATCAAGTCACTCGCAGCTGTCCTTCTCTTGAGTGTGCAGGTGCAGCCTCGCCATGGAGCTGTCTTTGAACAATTAATCAATGAGACAGAGCTTATCAAGTGCCAGGAGCAGTGCACTTTTACTTCATCAGAGCACAATATTAGCAAGTAGAGCCATATTTTACATCAAGAGCATCTGCCACCGTGTCAGGTCAGGTGAGTGCAGTGGCTGGAGCTTTAGGGTTTGGATCTCTGCTCACTCTGTGGCCATGGGCAAGTTACTATCTCTGTAAGCAGTGGAGGTGCTACTTTAAAGTAAGACAATACTATGTACTTTGCCTTAAGCTGACCCTCTGTAGTGCACATACTGTCCACCTTGACTTTTTCAAGTTCTTTAATAGTGATGTTGCATTGTCCTGAGTGGAATATTACATCTGAGCGGCACAACAAACTTGTGACATATACTAGTGACATAACCTTTTAATTGCATCTTTTTATGTGTGTGTGGGGGGGAGCCTTGCATAGAAGACCACAAGAATGTTTAGTCAGGCCCAAGTGGTACTGTTCAGTCTCAGCATGGACCCAGAGAACCAATGCACAAAGTCTGGAAATGGTTCAGTTCCTGCCATTCTGTGATGGAAAGGGAGACTGCAACCTTCAAAAAGAGTTGCTGATAAAAGCCATGATCTGATTCATCACAACCCTACTTTCCCCACTGTACAGTGCTTAAAGAGACAGTTTACACTGTATGTTTCTGATATTTTAAATGAGGTTGTTTGGTCTTGCTCTGCTTTTTAGCAGTTACTGACTATTCATGTCAAATTACAGGGCACAAGAACTGCCACAATTTTATTGGCTATAACAGATTTTGGTTTAGACATAAAAAGAGTCCATGGTTCAGTCAAAGAAAGTTGTATCTGACATTCCACAGCAGCTCTGGGGCCATCTGGTAAGGCAATTTACATCTGCCCTAGGGGGGTGTAACGCTTTTGTTTAACCTTTGGCCTTTAAGTAGCACCACAGAAGCAATTTCTCTCACACACATTTCATCACATAGAACAAGGCAATTTTCCTCCAGGCTTTCTAAGGTGAGAGAACCATAGGACTGTGACAAGTGAATGCATGGTTGAGAGACCAAGGAAAAAAAATCCACAATGAGCAAAGTCTGGATTAAATGTTTTCAAGTGGCAAGCAAAACCCACCTGAATCCAGAGATTCACAACACTGAAATGGGGTAGGTAGGCTGTTTTATCAAATGTTTATCTCAGTTCAACCTTTGTCTAATTCATTACAGTAGAACTCAAACTGCTTGTTTAGAACTGACTGTCCACCACTGCGAGACTCTCTCTCCTTCACCAATATCAGCTTCACCACTATCCCCGCACCCTGATATTGAAAACAAAATACAAAAGAAGGAAGATGTGAGCGCATTCGCACTCCCAAACAGCCATTCAACCTTCCCAATTAAGATCTGCATCGCTATCCAAATTTGCATTTCCTTCGCAAGAAAATAAAAACACACTTTTAAGAAACAAAAGTGATTTCAAACTCTAAGTAGTGGGTATGCATTTTCCTATAAATTGTGGGGAAGATGATTTTTGCCCCTTCATCCAAAACAAAAGCCTGTCCTAGCAGAAGTTCAACTTCAATGGAAAATGTTAACTTAACACCATCTAGTGGAATCTTTGTAGAAAAAGAATTTAACTGAAAGCATGATTAAGTAACTTTTTTTTCTTACCACAGGAGGACCGGTTTCAGGCTCAGTATAAGTTTGCATCAATATAGCTCAAAGTGGCCAATACTTCAGCACATATACAAACTGTATTGTTGTTGGAATTCCAACAAGGAATATGGGCAGCTCCAAGATCCACAATGATATATAGTGCATTTTGACCTTTGTGTGTGGCTAGGGAGAAGACTGTTTTCCAAGCTGAATGTTTATTCTCGCTGATGCTTAAAAGAACACGATCTGAATTATTTACAACACTTATTGTTCTCTAGGAACACAGACCGCTCTAGGAGAACATCTGTTGCACACAAACACACTGACTGCAAGCAGTTGGCATTTGTACATAAGCAGTCACCAAAGTCAGTTGTTAAAAACCTCAGACCACTTTTATATAACCTGCTTTTTAGCAAAGGCATATGCTACATGAATGAGCAGCACCTCTTTCACAGATATCAAATTAGCATTTCTACTCCCTCCTGCTTGTCAGCCCCAGATAGGGGAAGGACTGTGTATTCATTTAAATAAATATGATTGCTACAGCAGACAGGGAATTACTACTCAAGAATAGATTTGAAACAGCACACATGTCACAGGGACCTAATTTTATGTGCCATTAGAATGAGGAAAAATATGGGTGGGGGAGTGGAAAGAGTAGTTGCAGTTTACCTTTTGGAAAAGCTAATCAGTAAGAGCAATTTCCTTCTATCAAACCAAAGCATCAACAGTATAACATAGGCTAATTTTGCTTTATGCTAATCTCTTCTCTGCCATTTGAATTGTGCACATCCGTCTGTAACATAGTCTAGCTGCAGGCTTATTTTTGCTATTTTATTATCTGCGCTGAAAGTTTTCTTCTACAAAATCTGAATGAACCAGAGACAACAGGGGGTTTTTTTGGTGCCAAACTCTCACATTTTTGCTATTGCTATATTAAATTCAACAAAGTAACTTCATTTCCAAACTGTTTGTCTTCTTCGGACAAAAGTGCAACTATTGAGATTCACTTAACGTAATCAGCCTCATCTCCCATGTTCTCAGCAAGGAATACATAGGCAGCAACTACCCACCAACTCGGAATGTCATACAATCTATTTGAAATGCAACCTAAATTGGTTAAATGCAAATAAAAATTATTTGAATCAGATAAGGTTACATCTACTATTAGACAAGTGTTTTTGTTTTTAATGGCACCTGACATGGGCCATACTGGAAATACATTGAGGAAAAAAAGAATGTTCACAATCTTACTTGAACTAAAATGGAACCAATCAGAATCACAACTGATGATTCAGCTGTACAGAGATCCTTTCATCCAAGAAAAATTCAGGCCAAGAAACTAGAAAGGTAACTCTGGACATGGCTGTACAAGGGGCAGCAAAGAAAACCAAACAAAAAGCAGACTCTGCCCTCTTACCTACAAGCATCTGTATCTATTCCACATGCTTGGCTTTTTGCATTCAGCGTTGCCAGCACCTTGACCCTAGAGCAAGTTGGCTACCAGAACTCCTTGCAATATTTCAGTCACCCTCAAACTGATTGCAGAACATCCTTTTCTGACAAAATGTGGCATGGGGGAAATCCCAGAACAGCTTTTCCCACCAGGCTGATAGTGCCTACGAAACAGATGCTATTAAATTCCTTTCTTCCTTACTATACTCACTGAAGCAGAAGACTTGATATACACTAAAAATGTTCTAGCAAGAACCAACACACATTAGATACAGGATCATACCAGGAAGAAAAATGAAGCAAGGCAAGACTTAGCCACACAAATCTTAGTGTGCAAACAGGTTATTTGAACATTCTTCATGAAAATGATGTTTTCAAATTTTTTTCTCTCTATTCTGAAATAGAATCTTCCCTATTCTTCTACGTGTTGCCCATGTAACAGAACACAGAATGAGAAGCTGTCCCACACTCATTGACATGGGCTCTCATGTGCTTTCCAGTGTGAAAGCTCACTGAAAAACGTTTTTAAAATTTTCAAACAACTAACCAGAAAACTGCCCCTGTCATAAAAGTAACACAATCCAACATTGTAAAACCAGACAAAGAACATGCTAACTCACAGCCCTGTCTAAAAGCTCTTACCTGGTTTAGGGAGGCATCAACCAGAAAAGTTCCAGGCAAAAAAAGTCACAGTGAAGGTACTGGTTCTAGGTCAGTTCCACATTAAACATCTTGAGAACATGGGTCACATATATGATCTCCTGACAGTCTTAATCAATGAGGAAGGTGTACATGTGTCATATGCACATTGTAACAATTCAGAGCACGACACAAGATGCATGCAAACTCATCTGGGCTAAAGAATTTCCATACTATTAAAAGCACATTCAAAGTTTTGTGCAGTCACCGATACAAAGATAACTGATTTCTGATATTACAAAGAACAGGTTTTCCAACATAAATTCAATCAGATTTCTAATAAGGTTACATGATAGCCTTCAAACATATAGCTTTATTTGTGATCTATTTACATACATGTCAAAATAGTATCAGTACCATCACAATACAGTGTTTACAACTTTTTTCTAGAAATATCATTTGATTTTTAAAAATTCTATCACAACAGCAGTGCAGTAAACAAATTGTTACATTTACCAGTTTCATGAATCCACAGAATATTGTGAAGCTCTATAGCTTGCATGATCACAAATATTTACCACAATATTCCAAACAGTTCTCTTTTAATTGAAAGGTTTCTAACCGAAACATTTTGAGTCAGTAGGTATAAAATCCACCACAATACCAACCAATGAATTCCAGGATTTCCTGAACAATAAAATATTTCACGCAAGTTATAGAATCCTTAAAAGTTCTGTGCTGTTAACAATGCTACTTTCATTCTTGTCTTGTTCCCATGATGAAATCAAGGTTCAGCAGAGATCACTATTGAAACATTTTCAGGAGTGAAACTTGGTTCCATTAATCATTGCTTTTTCTTCTTCTTCACCTGCTCCTCAGGATCTAGTTTGCGTTTCTTAAATGAAGAGGGTTCATCCTTTTCTTCATCTTCAAATAAAAGACAGTGTTTGTCAATGCAAAAATGAGATGACAAAAGTCACAAATGTAAAAATAGGCAATGTCAACTGTCCTACGCTCAAAACGACTGATTAATGTTGTACAAAGACAAAGTTTCTAAGCTACATTATAGATTCACTTGTGAGTCTTCCAAATGAAGGCATCATCTATATAGTGATTTCTGAGTGTGACATTTCCATAGTACTTCTAATGTGCAAAGCAGCTTGCTGAACTAAACTCAGTCATCTTTTCATTAGTTATTAAAGATATTTTTAGACTGCTTTTCTATTGAAAAATATGCAAAGTGGCATGCAATAACACACAATAATTCAAATAAGGAACAAAAAGTTAGGCACAGAAGATTGAAACAATGCTGAAGGCTGTTTTAAGCCATGATTGGTTGCTGCCTGTCTACTGGTTTCTGACCAACTACTGGTTATTTTTACTCTCACTTTTAGATTAGTCATTTAACAAGCTATTAATTATGAAATATAGTTATTTTATTGTGTTTAAATTATATTGCAATATTAATCATTTTTATATGTATCTTACTTTTTAAAACTTTTATTCTGTGAGCTGCTTTGGGTTAGCCATCGAATAAGAAAAGTGGGATGTAAATAATTCAAATAAATAAATAGGCCTGTACCTGAAGGAAAATAATGTAGTACAGGTGGGTTTTGCCCCTCTCTATGGATAAGGAAATCACAGATACAGGGGAACATTATATAGATAGCACCCTCCCAGCATGTCCATTACAAGTGCCATTGTTTATTGGCAATGCTGGTGCTTCTTGCTTAACATTCTTTCTTAACTGAAGAACCGAATGCACAGCCAACAAGCCTGTTTGCTACAGAGAGACTTACAGGAAGTAGGAACTGTCCTGCCTCCTGTTAGTTGTTCTCAAGCATGCATGCTGCTTACCCGCATGTGCTCCATGAGCACATCATCTGCCCCCAGCTCAGTTACTCATCTGTCTCTCCCACCTCCTCTGTTTGTGGCTCTCCTTCCTCATTCCCTTCCTGTTCCTGCTCTTTGCGAATAAGTTGGGCTTGGTGCTATGCCAGTGCTCTGGGACTCCCTGAGTCTTTGCACATGTGCCAGTAGGGTTCCCCGAGTCACTTTTTAGGGATGTAAAGAGACCAAAAATTTTGAGAACTGCTGAATTAGAGTTAGATTTAGATCAGGTAGCTTCTGAGCGCCCTCTGCCTCACTATACAGGTAAGGCGGCTCCTTGGTCTAGTGAGGAGCTGTGGTTGATGCAACAGTGGAAGAAAACTCATGACAAATCTGACCAAATGCAAGTAAGAGTTCATTTTAGCACCTACGCCTTGGTGGTGGTGGCAATGAAGGAGGCTTTTTCCCCCCTCTGCCACAATTGTGTCTGCGGAGAGCCATCCAGGTGAGTTATTCCATGTCGCTCAGAACCTTTTCCATCTGACACTTCAGAGGAATGAGGAGGAACCTGTAGATGCTCACTGTGATGAATCGCTAGACACGTCACAAATAAAATTACTCGCATCTAAAATAGCTCGTATCTATCACAACTTGGATGCCACATTAATGGTATCTATCAATATCCCCTCTGCATCTGTTGCCCCTGTAATTGTGGATTCTTTTCAGCTTGTACGCCCTGAGAAAGTGGACATGATCCTTTGGAGCAGGGGTGCCCAAACCCTGGCCCGGGGGCCACTTGCGGCCCTCAGGGGCTCCCAATATGGTCCGTGGGGAGTCCCGTCTCCAATGAGCCTCTGGCCCTCTGGAGACTTGCTGGAGCCAGTGCTGGCCCGATGCAACTGCTCTCAGCGTGAGGACAACTGTTCGACCTCTCATTTGAGCTGTGGGATGAGGGCTCCCTCCACTACTTGCTGTTTCACGTCTGTGATGCAGCAGTGGCAGTGAAGGAAAGACTGGTCTTGCTTTGTGCAAGACCTTTTATAGGCCTTGAGCTACTGCAAGACCTTCATTCATAAAAGTTCCATCTCTAATAAATTTGTTTATGTAAATTTATTCAAATTTTAAATGTAAATTGATTTCTTTTTTCCCCTGGCCCCTGACACAGTGTCAGAGAGATGATGTGGCCCTCCTACCAAAATGTTTGGACACCCCTGCTTTGGAGGCCATCTGCTTCATCGCTTGACCTCTTGCCCAGTGTGGCTTATAAAATCTGTCTGGGGGCTGGCTGAGGGGACATGGAAGGTGGTGAATTTGTCTTTAAGAAGGGGCGATGCCAGCAGTATTAAAGCTGGTGGCAGTTCATCCCCTCCTGAAAATTCCCTCCCTGTACTCCACCATACTGGATAAAAGATATCTCCTATGGAAAGAGGTGGCCCTTACAGTATTCCAGCCCCAAGCCATGAAGATCTGTAAAGGACAAGACCAGCACCTCAAATTTTGCCTGGAAACAAACCAGCAGCCAGTGTAGGCTGTAGTCTGGCCTGACAGAGTCACCTCCTCATCCCATCACACTGCCATGAGAGCAAGAAAAAGGGCAAAGATGGTAAATTGTGCATGTTTTCTCTCTTTGGGTAGTCTGGTGGGGGGGGGGGGATTAGGCTCCATGGCACTATGCAGAGAGACTGCAAGTTGCTGCTTCTGCCCACTCAACCTGGGTGCAGCAACAGGGAGCACTGGGCCTGCTGTAGCCATTCCCCACCACCATAGCACAAGCAGCAATTGCCTCATTCCTGCCCTTTTGTAGCATGAGCAAGTGGAAGCCTTAGTTACTTCAAACCCTCAAAAGGGAAAAATGATTTGCATTACAATCAAATCACATCATAAGTCACATGCAAATAAAGTCACATAAGTCACATGCAAATAAAACCCAGTTATTATTTTTATCATCAGTAAAATCAGATGCCATTACCTGCCTCTAAATGCTCTTGTTCTTCTTCTGGTAAGAAGTTCACTTTGCTTGTGTTCTTTGGAGCATCATCCCCATTATCCTCATACATATTAGACCATTTTATTGCCATATCAAGCTCAGGAGGTGGTGGAGGCTTTGCTTCTTTGATACTATAAGACTCAGGGGGTGGTACAGCATTTGTATTCCATGCCTTGAATTCCTTAGGAGGCTGTTGAAAGGAACACATTGTATTAAAAATAATGTGCCGCCAGAAAATCAAATGCAAAGAATACAACATGTACTTCATTTTAAATTTAAGGAAGCAATAATGAATATGATTTGTTCTGGTATTGGAAATATGTCTATATGTAAAAACTGACTATGGCACTGATAGTGACTATGGCACTATGGCTAAAGCAACAGGTCAGCAGTGCCACAGTCATTTAGAAATGCAAATGGACCAAATGAACAAGCGATGGCATTCATTCCAAGAAAACATGGAGAAAAACAAGCAAACAACCCAAATCTCAGATAAAAATTCTACCCTGATCCCATATTGGACAACTTATTTTTATCAAGCAACTCCCATCAGCCACACCTGCAAAGGAAAAGTCATTCCCCACCTTTAGCACTCACTCAGCCTTATGGTCCCTAAACAGGACATACGAACATATGATGCTGCTTTATACCAAGTCAGCCAATGGGCTCACTTAGGGCCCAATCCTATCAACTTTCCAACACCGGTATAGCCGTAATGTAGCCCCGAGGTAAGGGAACAAATGTTCCCTTGAGGAGGCCTCTGTGACTGCCTCCCCACTTCAGGATGCAGTGCATGCCCCACTGACATGGCTACACTGTGCACGGGAACAGGATAGGATTGGGCCCTTAGCTCAGTATTGTCATCTACATGGCTTAGCAACAGCTCTCTAGGATTTCAGATAGAGGTCTTTTCCAGCCTTTCTTGAGGATACCAAGTACTGAGCTTAGGAGTGTTCTGTATGCAAAACACATAAGCTACAGCTGAGCTACACTCCCCCCCCCCCCCCGCAAAGGACAAGGGGGTTCAATATAATTTCACACTAAATGAAGTACAGAGGCACTAAAAAAAGTCAAAATTTGCTAACAATGCAGAGTGACAAAGCATTGGAACACTTCAAGGGCTGTCCAATTGTAAACTGAGTCCCCTCCCAAAACCACAACCTCCTAAAATCAGGGATTTTTATTTATGGAGCTGTAATGTTCTGAAGAGAAATATCTGTTATGCTATGGACTGACAGCTGGATGACAAAGACTTAAGCACCCATTTAAATCAAAGACCTGCACATTCCAGCAACCCTTTTCAAGCTACAAGAAAAGCCAAATAATAAAGACAAAACCCCCTAGACCAGTGCTTCTTAACGTGCGTCCTCCACCATACCACTTTACATGGTCCACCTATTCGAAGTACCGCTGGAAGTAATGATGACGTCCTCACCAGTTACTTCTGGACTGGGAGGCCTATGCAACATGAGAAACACCAGTAAGAAGTATAGGGCGGATGGGAGGCTTATTGGAGCATGGGAAAGCATGCTTTGGAACTCTGCCTGCCGAGCCGAGCCTCCTACCACTGTTTGTTGTGTTGCATTCCTGGCATGGATGCCGGGTGACAGGGGTCTCGGGGTACCACAGCAGGTGTGTGTGGTGGGTGGGGAGGCAGGTGAGGCAGAGCCTCCCCTCCGGAGTCCTTGGAGAAGCGCTGCCACCATGGGAGGCACCCACAACCCTCCCCAATGGTGGGGAGGCAGGTGAGGCAGAGCCTCCCCGCAGAAGTCCTTCCAAAAGCGCCGCGCATGGGTTGTGGGTGCTTGGGTGCCTCACACGGCAGCGGCGCTTTTGGAAGGACTCCTGCGGAGAGGCTCTGCCTCACCTGCCTCCCTACCAGTGGGGAGGGTTGTGGGTGCCTCCCATGGTGGCAGCTCTTCTCCAAGGACTCCGGAGGGGAGGCTGTCTCACCTGCCTGCCCACCCACCACACACCAGCTCCAGTGCCACAGGCTCCAGATGGGGGGGGGCTCCCTCCCAGGCCCGGCGCGGCCCCCTCACCTCCTCCGGGGCTCGCAGCACGCGGCTCTCCCAGTCGATCTCCTTGCGCAGCGGGTTGTAGAGGAAGGCCGGGCGGTGCACGCTGCGGAAGAGCTCGTCGGGCCCGGGCAGGGGCAGGCTCGGCCTCCCCTCGGGGCTGCCCTGCGGCGGCAGCGACGCCTCCCGGGCCCGGCCCGCCCCCGGGGCTCGCTCGTCCTCCGAGTCCGAGCCGGCGCTCGAGCTGTCGTCGCTGCCGTAAGCCGCGAAGAAGCCCAGCGGGTCCCTTCCCTCGGCCGCCATGGCGAGACGGGGGCGGTGTAGCCGCGACGCCCGCCCGCGGAAGCCGACAGGCGCCGAGCGGAAGGTTCCGAGGAGAGCCCTGGCCCCGGGGGCGGGGGAGGCTTGGTGAGAACCCCCGGGTTTCAACATGTTAAGCCACTGTTTTTCACACTGTGGGTTAGGACCCACTAGGTGGGTCGGGACCCAAGTTAAGGTGGGTCCCCATGCATTTCAATATTTTAGTATAATAGGCTTGATTTGGGGACATCTGTACTTTTAACAGGCTACCATGTATATGCTTTAACCAGTTTTTCTCAAAACAGGGTCAGGACCCACTGGGTGGGTCCCCATTCATTTCAATATTTTATTTTCAATGTATTAGACTTGTTGCTATCATGGCATGTGACTACATCAGGGGAAAAGTTACAGATCTGTACTTTAAACAGGCTATTATGTATATACTTTTAACACTGGCAGTCAATGGGACTTAAGTGTGGGCGGCCTAGGTTTGTTAAAAATGTTCCTGCTTGATGATGTCACTTCCAGTCATGACATCACTTCCAGTGGGTCCTGACAGATTCTCATTCTACAAATTGGGTCCTAGTGCTAAAGGTTTGAGAACCACTTTAAAAAATAAATTAAAAGTTTAAACAATGATAGTCAGTGGTGCTTACTCCAGGGTAAGTGTGGACAGGATAGCAACCTAGGCTTCTTAAAAAATTTTCATGTTTGATTATGTCACTCACAGCCATGGCATCACTTTCAGCTTAATGACCACTTCCACTGGGTCCCCACAGATTATCATTCTAAAAAGTGAGCCCTTGGCTAAAAGGTTTGAGACCACTCAATGCATATATGCAACAGGGATCAAATGTGTACACCTGTGGGCTGGGCAGAAATGGGTTTAAACACTAGATCAGCTATTTTCAACATTTTTCATCTTGCAGCACACTGGCAAGGCACTAAAATGGTCAAGGCACACCATCAGCTTTTTGACAATTGACAAGGCACACTGTGCTGTCAATGGGGGCTCACATCTCCCAATGGTCCTATTGATAAATGACCCTCTCCCAAATTCCTGCGGCACACCTGGGGACCATTCACGGCACACCAGTGTGCCACGGCACAGTGGTTGAAAATGGCTGCACTAGATGACCTGCCACTTTCTAAAGCTCTTGACTAATTCATCAGAATATCAGGGCAAATACAAACTGTGTAAAGGTAGCCATATTGATCCATTATGGCAGTTGTTCCCAAACTGTGAGGTGTGGCGCCCTGGGGAGCCATGGAAACCAGCCAAGGGAGCCACAGAATCCTTGCAGAAAAACCCACCTCCCTATACAATGTCTAGCAGTGTTCCTCAACCAGTGGTACTTGAGGTGATATCTGGTGGTACTCGTGGAACCCCTAGACACCTGGCACCAAGACCAGGAACGCGATACAACAAACAGCAGTCGCAGGCTCGATTTGGCAGAAAGAGCTCCAGTGCATGTTTTTCTGTGCTCAGAAAAGCCCTCCCATCCACTCTGAGCCTCTTACTTGTGTTTGTTGCATTGCATTTGGCCTCCCAACTCAGAAATAACTGGCTTTGATGTCACTGCCAGTTACTTCTGGTGGTACTTCAAATAGATGGACCATGTAAAGTGGTACTATGGAGGACAAATGTTGAGAAACACTGATGTATAGGATAATAGCCCTAATGGGGAGCAACGGCCAGTGGCCCAACAGGTGAAGGTAGCCACTGGTTGAAAGAGATTGGGAACTGCTGCATTGGGGGAAAAAGAAACACTTAAGTCACACTTGGATTTTGTCATAATAGCTGCTGTGTCAGTACATGTTTACTAATGACTGCAATCAAACCATGTCCATAACTAGAAGCCCTGGCACCTGGGGCAATTACATCACAATATCACATGAAACTGTGATGTCACTTCCAGCTTCTCCCCCAATAAGGAGATGCTGGTGGTTTTGTGCTCCTGGTCCTTTTCCTGCAGAGCCTCCAGAGCCCCCTCTTCTGGGAAACAACCAGAAGTTACTGCCTTGCACATTATGCCCTCCTAATGTAGGGCCCAGGGCAGGTGCCCCTCAGGCTCCATCCTAGTTACACCTCAGCAGATTTGATTCAATCACCAGCAAGGAGTAAGAGCCTCTGGCTATCTTGCTACATGCTGAACAGACAGGATGGGGATGAGCCAACTCTTTATGTGTCTAAGGCTGCAATCCTATCCCCACTTACCTGGGAGCAAGCCACATTGATTACAATGTGACTTACTTATGAGTAGACATGCATAGGATTGGGCTCTAAAGTCATTCTGGTTGTTACTCCTGCCTCAGTGCAGTTAAGCAGGTGACCTCCATCCCCAGGAAGTGTATTTGGACCACAAACCTTCAGGAGGCAGCCAGGAAGCACAAATTACCCATAACTGGTGGCAGAAGATGCAGAACTCTAGTTGGCAATTTGAGCTGCACAATGCTAGGTCCATGCCTGCTGGCAACAAGTTCTGTTGCGGGGTTGACTTCCTATTAAATGAGCACCCATATTGCATTATGATCTGTCACTTTACATAAGTGGGGGACAGCAGCATGTGAATGACTAAGGGCCTCATCCTATCCAACTTTCCAGTACTGGTACAGTCTCAATGCAGCCCCAGGGTAAGGGAACTAATGTTCCCATACATTGAGAAGGACACTGTGATTGCCTCTCCACCACAGGATACAGTGCACACCCCATAGGCACAGCTGCACCCGCACTGGAAAATTGGATAGGATTGGGCCCTAAACTGCTCCAATCTGGCATGTTTAAAAGTTTTCAGTATGCACACCTACAATGCAAGTCCCTGTCAATGTACTTATAAGCCCTCTGAAACAGGAAAACTTACTTTCTTCCAGGCAACCGCACACAGGATTACAGCCATAGTCCATGTTAGCTCCAGAAAGGATATGCCCTTTACTACTGAGATTATAAACCTGATTCCATGCATGGTTACTCAGAAACCAGTCTGAGTCTAGTGGGTTTGATCTGCTAATACTAACTGCCCATGTTTTACAGATTTGGATCATCATAAAATAGGCATAAGCTCACCTTTTTTAATAGCAAGTAATCATCGCTTCCTGTGTTGGAATTTATTTTTCTTGTTAGTTTTATTTTGATCTGGCACACACTGGACAATTCATCAGTTTCGTTTTCTCAGTTTTTCCTACTTTTGTACAGTCCCTTTTTCATGTGCAATATTACACTTCCACAAGACTAACAATGTGCAAAAAAAAAAAATGGTACACATCTGACTGCATTAGTGTATGCATAGAAAGACCTTAACCATCCCCCAGACGGAAACTTACATACCTGGACTTTCAGAAGGCGTTCAACACGGTCCCTCACCAAAGGCTACTAAAAAAACTCCAGTCAGGGAATTAGAGGACAGGTCCTCTAATGGATTGAGAACGGGTTGAAGACCAGGAAACAGAGAGTGGGTGTCAATGGGCAATTTTCACAGTGGAGAGAGGTGAAAAGTGGTGTGCCCCAAGGATCTGTCCTGGGACCAGTGCTTTTCAACCTCTTCATAAATGACCTGGAGACAGGGGTGAGCAGTGAGGTGGCAAAGTTTGCAGACACCAAACTTTTCTGAGTGGTGAAGACTAGAAGTGATTGTGAGGAGCTCCAGAAGGATCTCTCCAAACTGGCAGAATGGGCAGCAAAATGGCAGATGCGCTTCAATGTAAGTAAGTGTAAAGTCATGCACATTGGGGCAAAAAAATCAAAACTTCACATATAGGCTGATGGGTTCTGAGCTGTCTGTGACAGATCAGGAGAGAGATCTTGGGGTAGTGGTGGACAGGTCGATGAAAGTGTCAACTCAATATGCAGCGGCAGTGAAGAAGGCCAATTCTATGCTTGGGATCATTAGAAAAGGTAATGAGAACAAAACAGCTAATATTATAATGCCGTTGTACAAATCAATGGTAAGGCCACACCTGGAGTATTGTGTCCCGTTCTGGTTGCCGCATCTCAAAAAAGACATAGTGGAAATGGAAAAGGTGCAAAAGAGAGCGACTAAGATGATTACTGGGCTGGGGCACCTTCCTTATGAGGAAAGGCTTTGGCGTTTGGGCCTCTTCAGCCTAGAAAAGAGACGCCTGAGGGGGGACATGATTGAGACATACAAAATTATGCAGGGGATGGATAGAGAGATGCTCTTTACACTCTCACATAACACCAGAACCAGGGGACATCCACTAAAATTGAATGTTGGGAGAGTTAGAACAGACAAAAGAAAATACTTCTTTACTCAGCGTGTGGTTGGTCTGTGGAACTCCTTGCCGCAGGATGTGGTGATGGCATCTGGCCTGGATGCCTTTAAAAGGGGATTGGACAAGTTTCTGGAGGAAAAATCCATTACGGGTTACAAGCCATGATTTTAGAAATGGGCTATGTCAGAATGCCAGATGCAAGGGAGGGCACCAGGATAAAGTCTCTGGTTGTCTGGTGTGCTCCCTGGGGCATTTGGTGGGCCGCTGTGAGATATAGGAAGCTGGACTAGATGGGCCTATGGCCTGATCCAGTGGGGCTGTTCTTATGTTCTTAAACATATTATGGTTTGGGGGTGTTTGAAAACGGTTTCATTTTTTCACAGATTTTGTGATTTGAGAGACAGAAAGCTATCTTTTTATTCCAAGTTTTCATTTTTTATTAATTTTAAACAGTTTAAAGCGTACTAGATAGATGATACAGTGTCAGTAGAGGCAGCCACAGTATTATTTCTAACTGGAAAAGAAATAATTTTAATTTCTGGAAAATACATCTTAAATGACCAAGTGTGGTATTCTGTGATTTTAACCAAAAAACCCTCTAATTATTGGTGACTTGTACACTCTTGTAACAATATAGACTAGTCCAAAGATGTCCCATTTACTCTCTCATATTCCTCTCATTCTCCAAAACAAATGCTTCACTTTTGAGATTTACTCAAAAGTACACCCAAAGCTTTGGCAGCCATTGTCAAACCAAAATTTTCATGACCAAATAAAGCAGATTAAAAAGGCCTCCCTTTCTAATATTTTTTCAGAAAACCTTATGGGAGATTTTTTTCTTCTTTTTGCCTCAAGCATAATTGAGAAAAGAATAGCCCTAATGACAGATTAACCTAGTCTAGCTGCTTAATTTTCACAGTGGCCAGATAGACTCTTCTGAGTTCAAAATCCTGGTCATGAAGGCGACCAGCTTCTTCTATTGAGTTCCTAGCACTCAGTATTCAGGGATATACTGCCTCTGCACAGAGAGGCTCTTTTAGAAATAACAGCTATATCAAAAGATCTTGGGTAGCAGTTAGTACGAGAACCTCTAATTCTTACTTCCAGAAATCATTCAACCTACTCTAGATATAATTTAATAAATGTCCAGAATTGATCATTATTTGTTCCATTAGAACACTAAAGGCACAGGAATTCCTACCTGTATGAGCTGTTGAATATAAACCAACATTCACAAATGTGGAGTGTACTGGAAATCAATCAACCAATAGTTTATTAGAAATTAATGCTTGTCAGACCATACAGTTCAAAATTTACAATAAATAGGAAACATTTGGAAGCGTGAAGCAGCTCGCATGAAGTTAACAATGTTTCAATTCAGTATTGTTTTATTAAAAAGTTTCTTATTTTAAAAAATCTTAGTCTCCACATTCATCTGTACTATCAGATGTACCCCCAAAATATCCCTTTAATATAGTAGTCTCTCAATTTATGTGGCTCTCAATTTACACTGAGGCACATTATACTTCTGAAAAGGCTGAAGTAGTATACAGCTATTTATAATACTCACATGGATATTTTGGCTTATATAGGATTGAGTGCATGATGGAATAGGGTTTTTTCTGTAATTCCTTTAAAGCTGTAAAGCACTTCAGAGGGAAACATCACATAATAATGATTAGCCTACACTTGTGTAACAGTAGGATTTGTTTATAATTCAGGAACATCTACAGTAGACAATCTAATAAAGGAAGCAAAAAAATCTAGTAAGACACCATGCCTGAGTGGACATATGCTAGAAGGCAGCAAGTTCTTCACAGACAGTGTCACCACTGCAGGAAATCAGTTCACATCAGTGTGAACTGAAGACCAGCCTAGCGTGTTCTAAAGATAGTGACCAGTGTGCTACATAGGATTGACCCATTATGTTCATATCAAACATTTGACAAATATTAGGCTGTCATCCTCTGTATACCTACGTACAAGTAAACTGCACTGAACTCAGCAGGACTTACTTCTGAGTCAACATGCACAGGTGCAGACTGTTAAGTGTAATTAAATCTGATAATTTATTGCACAATTTTAATCCAAAGCCTTGTGTGTGTGGGGGGGGGGGGAATCAGACACATTAACAATCTACTGCTATCCCAGACCTCACCCTCCTTTTAACGGAGGATAATTTAACGAAAATATAAAAAGGCACTGCTTCCCTGAGGTGCAGACAGTGGGCATACAGCTTCCCGAGGAGGAGGAAGACTATGTTTCACTCATAATTCTCAGGTACCAATGCTTTTGTAAAGCATATAAATGTAACATCTAAAAAAAGTTAGTCTTCTTAAATGTTTACAAATAAGTTGAAGAGAACAGATTCCTTCTCAAAAAGTAATCATCAATAAGGTAGACTAGAAAGAAGATCAGGGAAAAACATGAAGAAAGCCTGTAGTCCAGTGCTATTCAAACTGGGGCATCGTGACACCCCAGCCTGAGGGCCCTGGTCGCTGCCCCCTTAAGGGGCGGCAGCAGCCTGGAGACAGGGGAAGGCAGTGGCGCGATCCCCAGGATCGTGCCGCTCAGGGGGTTGCAGGGGCTTGGGTGCACTTGCCCAAGCCTCCTGCAGCCTCCCTGGGGTGCAGGGAGCCCGGCGCAACTTCTGGCAAGGCTCCCCGCAGCAGGGAAAGTGGATGCAGAGCAATCACGCCCCGCCCCCGCTAAAGCGGAAGTGGATCGCGATCACTCCGCATCCACGTTCCCTGCTGTGGAGAGCCCTGCCAGCAGTCATGCCAGGCTCCCCGCACCCCAGGGAGGCTGCAGGAGGCTTGGGCAAGTGCATCCAAGCCCCTGCAGCCCCCTGAGCGGCCCGATCCTGGGGATTGCACCATTGCCTTCCCCCCACCCTCGCTGCCGCTGCCTCCTCCCCCCCCCCCCGCCCCTGCAAAGACTTACTGGCTCTCAAACTCTCCCAGAGTGTTTGAGAAGCACTGCTGTAGTCCTATTCACAGATATTCTTTACAAAACCAAGTCCTCCCTCATCTCTTTTGTACCTTTTCACCAGATGTATAGCCATTAAGAGCCCCTTTAGTGGCTTGAGAGGAACTTGAAACAGTGCTGTGCTACTGACATAGGGAGTACACCTTCAGAAAGGAGAGATGAAGCATTTCATCTTTGAAATACAGTCAACGTTGTAAGGACACCTGTAGTTTAATTACTATGGAAGTGTGAATGCCTGAAATGTTCAATACTACACAAACCCTTTAGAAAGTCAAATACAGGAAGTACACCCTTAACTCCCTGTGAATTATAATGAGAACAAAAATATATCCAGGTAATCATGGTTTCTTCCAACAGAAAACACACAACACTACAGGTACAACAACAGATTTGTTCAATTGGTGTGCACACATACACACACATCGCTGCAAGCAACACAGTGCTTCTTCCCTCTCTGCTGGTGACTTTTTACTTCCTGGAAAACAATCTCTTAATTGCTTTGCAGCAAGATCAAGTGTTATTTCAGATTGCATTATACTTTTGCATATTATCCAACATGGCACAAATGAAAGCTTACTTTTACTGCAGCCCCAGCACCAATAAGAACAAACCCCCAACCACTCCTTTTCCTTATTTATTACAAGTATTCCCAATGTGGTGAACCTTCTTCATTACAAACTGAATATAATACATGGATTAACTAAGGAGACATCTAGTATATTTTCAGAAATCTGTATTTTTAAGCAAAAGGAAGAAGCTGCACTTTCTTCAGATAAACTGCATATTATCTGTAAACCCCTATAATTTTTCCTATGTTGTTTGAATAAAAAAATAGACATTTTAAAAGGCACTTGTTGCAGTAATCAATAAAAGTAACCTAATTAACACTTAAAATATAAAATTATAGAACACAGAATTTAGGTTTAAAAAAAAAAACACTTTCCAGATGCAGAAAGCAATTTTTGAAGCTCAAGGAAAGATTGCTCGATATTGAGTGTCAAGAGCTACTCTGTGCAGCTAACACCATTTGCTCCCCTCTCCATCTGCACATCCCAGTCAGCTTTGGGAAGCCGGCTTCTTTCCTTTATCATCTGCAGTGCCCACAGGCTCGCAGAGCATTCTCCCTTGCGGGATGCAATGCCTTTCCATCAGCTCTGCTAGCGGGCAGGTTTAGTGGCATTCCCTACTCAGAAAGAGGATGTACCTGTGACAGGAATTGTGTGGAGACATTACATCATATATTTTTTTACTGCCCACTCCATGATACCCTTCGTAAGATCTATCTGGCTCCACTGCTGAACAAAATGCAGGGCTGGGAGGATTCATTTAAATTACAAACTCTTCTTTCCATAGAGGAAACTGACTCTCTTGACAAGGTTGCCAACTTTGTTTCTGGGATTCTGGCAGGACGGAATTCTGGGTCTTCCACTATATTATGGTGAATGGGGGGAGGGGGTATTGGATGATTACGAGTGCTTTATTTTATTGTGTGTTCTGAATGTTTAATGTTTGGTTGTTGTTTCGTATTTCCATTATCTATGCCAATAAAGGTCTTATGTATGTATGTATGTAATTTTTGAAGCAAGCTACCATGAGAATTCTCATGATCCATGGTGACCTTACAGTTTACAAAACTGTTCTGCAAAATGGTACAAGATCTTTTACCCTTTAATCAAGGAACAAGGAAGTCACAGGTCACTGCGGAAGAAGTGAGCGGGATCTTAAAGGCAGAAAGGCATTGTCACTTGAGGTAGTACTTGTCTCCTCCGGATCATTCTGTAATTGTGGCGGAAGAGCTGGTGCTCCAGAGTCTCCAGGTCCAGGAAGTGTAGCAGAGAAAACTGAGTTATCTACATTTCCAACCTCTGTAATAGGTAAATTCATTGAACAAAGAGAAGCAGCAGATACAAAAGGAGATGTACTATATCCCTCTGGCCGGTGAAGGCATGTGGTTTCTTGGTCTTTTCGTTTTTCAAATAAATTAGATTCATTTGACTGGGACCTAGAGAGATTGTTTGTTTGCTCACATGCTGAACCCATGCAGTTGCTGCAGTTCAATCCTGAAATAAATATAAAACAAATGATTTGCATACGCTTTAGAATATATAGTGTTTTTAAAAAATTTAAGGGAGAGTGTTTCTATATGAACTTCTGATCTCAAAATTGGAAGAAGTTGGCTTGCAAGATCATTCACACTGTGGCAACATTTTTACATTCAAACCAGTTTTTCAAATGGTTTCAGACATGCTTTCATGCACACACAAGACTTTTTTAAACATTTGGTTTTCCAACTGTATCTTCTCATGTTACAAAACAACTCAGGAAATTCAAGTTTCAAGACAGGCCTTCATAAGAGGAGGAGAGGCCTCATATACAACCAAGCATTCCAGCTCCCCACGCAACTGCTCGGGCTTCAGAATCAAGACAAGCTGTCAACCATGAAAAGATTCTTAGCTAATTATCATGTGCCTTTTAAGTCTTAACATATAAGTGGAGATCTGGGTTTCTGTAGCCCTGCAAGGATCGAGCTCCCCCTTTGTTAACTTTGTTTTCTCCATTTATTTTTCTTAACAGAAGTGTCAATATAAGCTCACCAAGGGAAGAAGCTTCTTTCACACACTTTAAAATCATTACTGTTGCAGAAAAATTGCATTGCCAAGCAGACAGGCGATTTTGTGGATTCACTGTCATCTTTAGAGTCCATGTAGGACAACAGTTATAGCCAGTTCACCAGCTGGAATTGGCAAGCACCTGCCAACTGGGCATCTAAGCACAAGTAAAAGGGCAGGTACCAATAACCAGGTTGCTGTAAGTAACATCACCTCCAGTAGCCACAAATTCTCTGCGGAATGCAGCACAGCTGGCACTGCTGCATTGCCACACAGGGATTTAGGTTCGATTAGGCTGGGAATACCCCCCTTTTCCTAAAAGCACATTTGCACATCCTTCAGCCTTCACAGCACCCACCTATATCTACCTCAGGCTTTGAGTATATTCTTTGTCTAATCACTAGATTGAGTCTTCTGGCTTGTTTGTCGCCACTAAGTTGTGCCTTATATAAGCTAAAAGTACAAATAGCACCAACATTCACTATTAATGTTTACAACTGAAGGCAGAAAACTTTGAAGGCAATCCTGCACATAGTTATCTGTAAGTAAATCTCCATGAATTCAGTGGGACATATATCTGAGATTAGTTTAAGCTTCAAGTCTATTAATTTTATAAAGCTTCTTGAACTAGAGTACATACATTATATAATATTTATTAAACATACCTTTAAGAGCTTCCAGTTTTTCATTTTTTGCTTTCAAGACTGCATCAGTTATCTTTTCCAGAAGAAAATTCTGTGTTCTTTCACATCTAATAGATTCTATCAAGGCATCTAGTCCTTTAGGATGTTCTGCTAAGTAATCTAGGAGCTTCCCAGCTTTTTTTCTACTTGAGGTTCGACAAGAGATTTCTTCAGTGTCCTCTCTACTGAGTATTTTCTTTGAACGAAGATAATCAAAGTGTCTTTCTGCAATTATTTTGTCACACAGATAGCGACGCAGCCGTTCTAAAACCTTGCATAAAGATAAGAGCATGTTAGCTGAATTAATGTTAATCTGTTCATTTATTTCTTTATTAATAACTAGTGCTAATGTTAACAATGGTAATATGATCAGCAGGTGCAGTGTTTGGGACTAATGAATATAACATACAAAATGTTATAAGTCACTTTATGTAGGAAATTGTATCATACAAGAGAAACAACAAAACGTTGCAGTGTATCTTCAGTTCTTAACAAGTATGCTCCTATTCTGTCTAAAGTAGCAGCATCACAGTGATTTTTTGGGCTCACAGAGCAGGGGAAGTTGTGTGAGAGAGGAAAAAGGACATTTTCCCATCCCTTTGCAAGCTTCATCCCACTGTGTCATACTGCAAAAGAGCTCAGGTTCAGAGCTCTTTTGGACTTTCATATGTCATATGGAGTTTCCATAGATCCATATATTTTTATGTCTACCTAGGGAATCTTGACCCTGCAAGCATACACAGACACTACCTTATTTTGGGGTGGGTCCATTTTATTTCAGGCTTGAAACTAGCAATTTTGCGATTAGAGAGTATGATGGCGATTAGTGCATGAGCTACAAAATAGGAAATCCCTGGTTCAAATTTCACTTCTCCCACAAACTCACTCAGTTATTGCAATCCTGTTTTAAGTGTTACTGAGGTAACCTACACAAGAGTGCTGTTCCCAGGTATTAAGTACTGATGAACAAAAGTTCACAACATTTCATTATATATAACTCTACCACATAAAGTCACTACAATGACCCATGCTTCATTCAATTACTGGTGAAGGAGGAAGAGGAAATGAAGTAATGAATAACTGTGATGCACAAGTATTATGTAGAATAGGATAAGGCTGCTGCAATAGGCAACTTTGAGTTTGCACATTATGGCACCTTTAGTTTGCTGTTTTAATATTGGGAGGAGGGCATATGGCAGCCACACCAACCAAATGTGCTGTCACTAATTGTGATGTACATAAAAAAACAAAAACCTTCTTTCTTGTGTCCCTATACTTACTCCTCAAGCTAAAAGTGACCAAGCAACTCATTCAAACATACACTATTTACGAAGCATGTAATATGAATCTTTTCCCCTGGGATTAATCATCTTTTTCATACCTATAACATGCCTGCACACCTTTTCACAGATACATGAACTGGTTAAATAAGTCTTAACCTTTTCCAAACCTTTCCCTTCTTTGTTGAAGAGAAAGTTATAGACAGAGTGGTTGGTAAAATGAAACTTTTTTTAGGTGGCTCCCAATGATAAAAAGTTTGGGAACCACTGCTCTAACAGACTTAGGCCACAATCCTAACCAGGTCTATTCAGAAGTAAGTCCTATTTTGTTCAATGGGGATTACTCTCAGGAAAATGTGTTTAGGATTGCAGCCTAAGCTGAAGAAAGTTTAGGCTCCAATTTAAGTAGCATAAATCTGATTTACAAAGATTACTGATGAAGCATTTTTTTACAGTGGTGCCCCCTTCTATTCAGCAGGCAACTGTTCCTCTTCACTCAGCATGACATCTTTTCCAGTAGCCATTGCTGGTTCTTTGAGATTGTTAATCATTTGGAAACCAGGAACCATTTATTTGTTGCCTAGCTACATAAAGTGCTTTGTGAACTACTTTTTGTTGAAAAGCAGTATATAAATATTCTTAAAAAAAATAAATATTTGTGAGGCGCGTGGCTTGTTTTCCTTCACACTATGCATCAATGCTCCTTTATCCCGTTATTCTTTCAAGCTAATGTTCAAAAGCTACTGAATTTCTCCCCTTACACTTCAAAGCATAACTACTAATGAATAAGGAAGTGAAAACACAACATGCAGGAAAGGTATGCCAAAGATAATTGAGGCCACTGCACCATCACATACTCAACTTGATTCATTTGACAAGCCTTTGGTTCATAAAAAAAATTCTTTTTTCATAATTCTTGATGCATTCATTTACCAATCACTGCAGCCTTACTGATATTTGCATCACTGTGCTGCCAATAACATTATGATTTGCCCAAGAAGCACTGGTAAGTCATAACCCAGAATGCATTATCTGCTTAGCCTGCCCATTTGTCACTGGCATTTGAAGACTTTTTTTAATCTTTAAAGGAACTAAAATCTTGAAATACATTTTCTAGAGATTTAACATGGCATTTACTGTTGACAAAGTAACACAAAGCAACACACTGTGTGAACTGTATCACAGACAGAAAAAGATTCTTCTGGCCAGAGCCATCCTTGGGTAGGGCAACTGGGGCATCATGCTTTAGTGACCAATATATGGTCATAACAGAGCAGCACTGCATTGGATGAGTTGCCCCAGGCCTCAGGTCTTCTCAGGATGGCTCTGCTTCTGACTAAATTTTATGTACACTCTTCTGGGAGTAAGCCCACAACTCAGTAGGACTGATTTTGAGTAAACAAGTGTAGGATTGCTCTGTCAGTGTGCTTCAGGGAATACTCTCCAAATTGACTTGTCTGCCAAGGAATCCTTGTGCATCCATCATGGAATCCATCATGGCACTAATGTATATAGCCACATTATACAACACATAATTCATACAGGACAACGGATAGGCCTCACTACAGGCACACACACAGAGAAGTGCTCTTAGTAGCTACTCCCCATTTATGGAACTCAAATTGCAATCAGCTCATTTAAGATCCAATTGGACAAATGTGCCTTAGAAAAATATCCTAGAACACCCCAAGGACTGCATCGTATAAGCTCTTCCAGAAGTGTATCACCTTTACAGAAAAGGCTGTGGATCACCATCACATATAGTGCAAGGCCTCACTGGAAGGTCTCAGGAGGCAGAGTGCTATGACAGAAACATTCTAAGGTACCAAGGATGCAAGGATGCAAGACTAACCAATATTCTAAATTGAGAGGTCTTACTAAATTGAAAGAAAGGATTTTACATTTAGCCTAAAAAGTTGTGGTTCTGAATTTCATACTGGATTTTACCATCATGCATCAGTGTCATCAGCCAATGTTCACAAAGCCAAAAAAGCCGCACAGTGAGGACTCAAATCTACTTTCATGTTAGATGAAAGAATTGTAGCTTAAAATTGAAGTCATAAAGAAATCCGCCAGGAGAATGTGATATCAGTTCAACCTCTCTGGACGTTATTCCAAAGCACAAATTACTAAATACAAACTAACAGATGACTAAAGAGATGTATAGTTTTCAGCAAATGTTGTACTGTGTGTGAACTTTATAGTAGGAAAAAAGAAATAGAACTGGAGGAGTTGACAAGAACTGCTACCACTGACTCATGAGTGTGTCAAACATGGCTATCAAAGAGGGGAATTCCTAACACTCCAGAAGAAACTCCTACATAGAAATTTGCACATTGGAGTAGAAAGCATGCTGTTTGGGGGATCTTCTTGCTCCTTGGTTAACGCTCCTCCACAGTAGCCCCACCTCAACCATTTCCTGTGATTCTGAGTCAAGGGTGACAGATTTACCATCCTTCTCTGTTTCTTATTGAAATGGTTGGTAGACGCCTCACTGCTTGAGATGTGCCTCAATGCCTGGGATGTTCGCTGCTCTAACAGCCATACCTTTTTATTGCCAGATTTTTATCACCACCATGCTTTGGGGAAGAAGAGTTCAGGGAGAACAAGGAGGCTGACAGATACCAGGACAAAAACCTCCCCCAATCCTGGAAATTCCACCCACCCACCCACTGAAGGCAGGAGGAGGAGGAAGCACCAGTGAGGCCTACTGAGGAGGGTCCCAGCACTGTCCACAGAGTCAAGCAGTGCCCCTTCCAAGGGACAGGAAAAGCCACACCTAGTGAGATCCCTCACTTTCTGGGAGCTTCTCAAAAACACAGGAGCCCAGAGAAAGTCCAGGGATGGTCAGCTGTACAGAGGCTGGGACTAGACTTAGAGCCCCATCCTCTGCATGTCTACTCAGAAGTAAGTCCCATGATAGTCAGTGGGGCTTACTCCCAGGAAAGTGTGGATAGGACTGTAGCATCAGAGCCCACTCCTATGCATGTCTACTCAGAAGTAAGTCCCATTATGGTCAATAAGGCTTACTCCTAGGAAAGTGTGGATAGGATTGGAGCCTCAGAGCCCAGTCCTATGCCTGCCTACTCAGAAGTAAGTCCCGTTGTTATCAATGGCGCCTACTCCCAGGAAAGCGTGGAAAGGGTTGTAGCCCAAGCCTCGGCGCGCCTACTCAGAAGTAAGTGCCGTGATGGCCCACGGGCTTACTCGTAGGAAAGGGGACGGGCCTGGGGCTGCGCTCCTCGTGCCCCAGAGGCTTCCGCCCCAGCCCGCCTCTGGCCGCCCCTCCCCACAGAGCCCTCCGGGCGCCCTGAGCGGAGCTTCCCCTCGGCGGCTCCTGCGGACTTACTTCCTTCTTCACCTCCGCCATCTCGTCGTCGGTGAGCGGCCGCCCCGCAGCGGCGACTCCGGACTCCGCCATGGCGGAAGGAGAAGAGCGCGGGCCCGGGGTCGCGGCGAGGGACGGGAGGGCGGGGACCCGAGACCTCCACGGCAGGTCGGGGCCGGATTCCGGGACGGAGGGAGGGAGAGCGAGAGCAGCAGCAGCAGCCGCTTCCGGCGCCGAGCTGAGCAAAGGCCCGCCCACGCGTGTGCGACGAACTGCGCATGCGCGGCCTGCGTGCTGCCGAATGGGTTCGAGCAGGTGAGCGGCAGTGGCCCCAGCAGGCGTTAACCCCTCGTTGCCCGGCCCGCAGCTGCACCTGGGCCCTGCTGCCTCTGTGCAGAAAGTTGAGCCACGCCGCCTCTGTGGGGCTGTTGCTGAGTGCCTATGCAGAGCCTAAGCCTGTCCATGTCTACTCCAAAGTAAGGCCCATTATAGCCAGTGAGGCTTACTCCCAGGGAAGTGTGGATAGGATGGCAGCCTCAGAGCCCAAGCCTCTGCATGTCTACTCAGAAGTAAGGCCCATTATAGCCAGTGAGGCTTACTCCCAGGGAAGTGTGGATAGGATGGCAGTCTTAATGCTGTTGCCCCCCCCTTTTTTAAATGTTTGGAGGGTGGGTTTAGAAGTTTGCATTGAATATGACACATTTGTAGTTTTTATATCAGTTTTTATACCAGAATGTTTTTCGTTATAAAATTTTGGGGTGATCAACTTTAAAACCTTAAGCTGAGTGAGAGACTGTCTTTGAAATAATATTTTAAAACTAAATTAGTTCTGCTTTAATAGTGCTTACCTTGAAGTATTATAAGGCATTATTTTCAGCAATTTCAAATCTTCCTTAAGGTTGGAGCTTTCTCCCTGTTAATAGCTGTATGAGTGTTTTATGAAAAGAAAACTGAACTCCTGCTGTGCCTCTTATTGGGGTCAGTTCATATGCACTTTCTATTTTGCAACAGCCAGGGTGACCAGGTGTCATAACCACAAAAGAGGACCTGGCACCCCAAATTGCAGGACATCCAAGAAAAAACTAGACATGACAAAATAAAAGCTAAGAACACTCCTGGATTGATTTCATATGGTTAATTTAAACACTGAGAGCCCAATCCTATCCACACTTTTCAGGTAGTAAGCCCCATTGACTATAATGGGACTTACTTCTGAGTAGACAAACATAGAATTGGGCTCTATATTATGTATAGTTTTAAATTTAATAATATTGCACATAATTTATTAAATACAAGAAGGCTATGCACTGCCCCAGAGCTCACAGGGAAAAGGAGGACATTTAAGTTCTTTTCCAGGACATGAGGCTAAAAAAGAGGACATGTCCTAGAAAAAGAGGACATGTGGTCACCATGGCAACAGCGCACAAAAGGTGCATCACCCTCAGTCTTTTTTTCCTTGCTGTTCTGCAGCTGGCTGGTTTCACTAGTGCTATTCTTCAGCCAGACGGCACCCAGGATTGATTCCTCCATCAGGCCAACTGAAGCAGTCATTTCAGGCAGCAGAATGGTGATGGGTGCCTGTCTCTGTTTGCCTACTTGCCTTCTCTGCTCCTCCTTCTACTCCCTAGAGCAGCGATTTTCAACCTTTTTAAATCTCAGAGCACACTGACAAGGTGCTAAAATTGTCAAGGCACACCATCAGCTTTTTGATTATTGACAAGGCACACCATGCTGGTGGGGGGCTAATATCCCCCAATGGCCCTAATAATAATTGACCCTCCTCCAAATTCCCACAACACACCTGCAGACCATTTGTGGCACACTGGTTGAAAATCGATGCCCTAGATTGGAAAAAGAAGAGGAGAACAGAGGAAGAAGAAGAGGAAATGAAGGGGAAATGTGGAGGGGAGAGCAGTGCTAAGTGAGAATATCTATCAGTGAAAGGAACAGAGGCTGGCACATCATTAGGTAACAAAGAAAGCATCTGACATGCTGCCTCAGGCTTTGAGAGTTCTTGGACCCTTCTTCCCCCCCCTCCCCACATGTTTAATGCCAACTTCCTTGTGAGGGAGAAGAAGCAGAGAAAGGGGAAAGCCAAAGAAGACAGAGATCTGCCCTGCCGTGGTGTTATTTTATTGTTTTTAATTTTTATATTGTTAGTCGCCTTCCCTGAGTGGGAAGGAAACCACTGGATATAAATTTTAAAATATATTAGTTCCAAGTAATTGCTTGTAAAAGACACTTACATGCAATGTGTATTTTAGCTAGAAAACGTGGCTAGGAAATTTAGATATAACTGTTGATGTGGAAAAGCCCTGGCAAAACTGCCGTGGACTCTTCCTTTTGTGTGTCTAAACCCTGCTTCCATGTTGGCCTCTGGTGGTAGTAATGGTAAGTCTACCTTTGCAGTTTTGCACTCACTTGGTTCCAGCATCCCCTCTATGTAGATGTAAAGTAACATCCAATATATCCTATGACAGTTCAGCAAAAAATGGGAAGGGAAAACACAGTGCACAAACAACTTCACATAGGTGCAAACTTGCCAGCCATTCCCACTGTATCAATGGAAACAGTGACAGCAGTTATCCTAAAGATAGGCCCATGAAGTAACATACAGTGACAGAGAGACACTTCAGGGACATCAGTGCACCACACCCATTCCCAAAACTAGTATGCTGCTGTGGAGGTGGCATAGCCCAGCCAGAACACAGTTATGGTGATGTCTAAGAGGTTCCATCATATCCTATGATATTCAGAATTACTTTTATAAAGTTTAGAATTGCACTGTAAATCTTTGAAGGATTACACTGCAATGTTAGTCTGTTGCAACAAAAAGCAACAAATGTGGCATTGGATTTATGAATTTAAAAATTTATGTACTGCCTTCTTGCCAGCCGATGCTTAAGGCAGCTTAAGAGAATTACACAAAAGTATAATCTTTTTATTAAGATTAATGTTCATTGTGGCATAAGGTTTAATGAGTTAGAGCCCCTTTTATCTAATGCGTGATAGCAGTAGCGTGCAAGGAGGTCAGTGGCTGAGGAGGCACTTGTTGTGCCACAAGGCATTCTGGGGTGCTACCCAGGAGCTACAAAGAGGGGAGGCTGAGCTCTTTGCTGTCATACCTCTCATCTCTCCCTGTATAGTTAACAGGCTGTTACTACAGGGAGAGATTAGAAGTAGGGCAGTGACAAGCTCAGCCTCCCCTCTGATGGCACAACCCCTCAAAAACTGGGTGGAGAGCGGACAATAAGCATGTGCCTTATTTTCATTGGAGTATGGCAGGTGAGGCCTGCATCCCCTGGCTGCTCATCCCATCATGTTTGCAACACTTGGGAGCTGGTACAGGGGGCCTTCCTTGATTGAAATTTTGATCTTCCTTGACCAAAATTTTGTATAGTACACCTTAAAGGCAAATCCAAACATCTGTCTAGATCAGTGGTTTTCAAATATTTAGCACCAGGACCCACTTTTTGGAATGAGTATTTGTCAGGACCCACTAGAAGTGATGTCATGACCAGAAGTGACATCATCAAGCAGGAGAATTTTTAACAATCCTAGGCTTCGATCCTACCCACACTTACCCAGGAGTAAGTCCCATTGACTATCATTGTTAAAAGAATATACATAGGAGCTTGTTAAAAGCACAGGTCTGTAACATTTCCCCAAATGCAGTCACATGCCATGGTAGCATCATGTCTAATATATTAAAAATAAAATATTGAAATGAATGAGGACCCACCTGAAATTGGCTCGCAACTCACCTAATGGGTCCTGACCCACAGTTTGAGAAACACTCATCTCTATGATGCACACCCAGACCCTTCTTTGAGTTTTCTGTTTTTCACCCTATGTGAATTAGGAGCTCAGTCACACATGTAGGAGCATTTGTAGTATTGCTGAAAGGGTTCAAAAGCTCACACAGCAAAACCCATCAATCAACAATATCCTGGGAGAATCAATTGCATTGTGATCAGTTTAGTCTTGATGGTTCTTGATTACCTAGTGATGTTAAACCACCTATGTGTAGTAATGTCCTGTTTAATCATGTTCTGCTTCTTTATGGCTGCTTCTTGTAATATTAATGTAGCACAATTTATGTACATGGCACTTTACAACAGATGGGAGGACAGGTGCTAACAATCCAGAAATTAGTCCAAGAGAGACAATGGGGAAGAAGGAGAGAAGAGTGGTGATAGTATAATTGGTGGTGGGGAAAATGCAATTATAAAAGGGCCAGATCCTATCAAATTTTCCAGTGCTGGAGCAACTGTGCTAATGGGGCATGAGCTCTGCATCTTGTAGTGGGGCAGTAGTTAGAGAGCCCTCTTTAAGGTATGGGAACATTTGTTCCCTTATTATGGGGCTGCATTGTAGTTGCACCGGGGCTGGAAAATTGGATAGGATTGGGCCCTCAGTTACATGTTTTTGAGGTTGGAATAGAAAATAAGGACTAGGGGGTTGTGCCAAAACATCGTGGAAAATGTTAATTTTGAGGTGGAATTTAAAGGAGGTAAGAAGAGGCTTCACATAGGTGAACTGGGAGGAGTGAAAACAGGTGTGGAAATATGAAACAGAACAGGAACCATCTTCAGCCTTGTAATCATCTACTACAATGATTTCTTCTTGCTTGGATGATGAGATGGGGCATTTGAACCTAGGCTGGTCAGAATAGTAGCCATATACATATCTTCCTCATGTCATGAATGTTTTGTGACATCTGTGGTTCTTCACTGTAACTTTTCTTCCCTACAATTCTTCTATTATCCCATCTATGCAGGTATTAAGTTTATTATCACTCCATTGCTGATATAGTATCATAATTACTCCTAGGCAGCATGAAGAACTTCAGTCATGAAAAGTCACGTTTAAATGAGCCCACTATATCTACTGTGGACACTAGTGTTTAAGGAGGGCAAAAGGAGTGTGCCAGCTAGCCACTGACTCACACATGGCTAGTTCATACAGTCCTGTTTGCCTCACCCCAGTACAATGACATCGATTGCAGACATAACATCTGCATCGCGCTATAGTTGCTGGGCTTTTTAAGGCGGTCGCTTTGTGCATGCCTATGTCAGAAAGTGTATGTAATGCTTATAACCTTTGACTGTTCTGCCAAATATGTTTTCTTGGAAATGTGCTAACAGCTTTCACCACTGCTTGTGCCGTTGTAAATATGTCTCTGAATCATTAAAATGATCTTTCTGTTTTTTATTTCCTCTCTGATTCACAACTCAGTTTTGTGCAGCGGGATCACTTCCAGCTTATGCATTACCATACTTGCGAGTTCAGGATAGGATTGAGGAAAGTACTAATTGTCTCTTACCTTACGGCCCCCTTCCTTCCATACCAGTATGGTTTATTTTTATGCCTCTTCTTTCAAGAAGGCCTTATAGAGTATCCAATAGAAACCCTCTGGAAGCTGCAATGTAAGCATAAATCCCAGTCCTAATGCCACATCAAAATGGCTGGTAGGGCACTTAAGACGTTTAGTGTGTGGCAAAGGGACAGCACAGAGTGGTAAACAACTAAGAAGCCATATGGTGCAACTTCCTTCTCTTTATGTTACATATTTAAATAACATAAATTGGCATAAACATCTAAAAATAAAAGCGTTTTCAGGTATAAGTAACTGAGTAATTGGTGCAACAGAAAGCCCTTGGCAGGCAATTAAGAAAGTAAACACAGATGTAGCTAGGTGAGCCTCACCAGTTTCACCAGTCTCCTGAAAAAACAGGAGGAATGAGTTCAAACTAGATAGTGGGAGACACAATACAGATTGAAATACAAGTGTAGTAACTTTGCATTCAAGATGTGACTAATTAACACACCCATTCATATTTGCTACATCTGAAAAGCAGTTTTGACTGGTTTGAATTATCTGAGGAAGCATAATATTCTGTGTAAGAGATGCCAGGAATTGATGTATTTACCTAGTTTCCTGTTCATATGGGTTGTGCTTATTAGTGATAAGAAAAAGAAAACCCTCCTGGACAATCATATTATAGATCCTTTCAAACTGCTAAAGTAATTCTTGAGGAATATTTTAGTTTTCTTCTTAGTACTGTATTCTTTTACAGTCTGCCAATTGCATCCAAACACAAAACTAATACTTTCAAAAATAAGGCTATTCTCATGTATTACATACTGATGTATTAATACTAATGTAACCCCTGAGGGCTGGGGATAAGAATAGGCCCTCAGTTTGGCTGTACTTGTCTTAAGAGGCGACTAAACAGCCACTGGGTAGATGGGACTCATTAGTCTGGGAAGGCAGCTCATCTGAGAGAAGGAAAACTCTGATCCCAAACCTCCACTGCCTTGTGGCTACATCCAGTTATGGAAAAGGCTTCAGGAGTCAACCTCGAGGCAAAATCCAGAGCCGGAATCCCTGAGGCAGTTCATGGCTGAACACAGTCACGTTCTGGCAACTCCTGCGACATCGCTGGAACCAACCGTATTGGCCTTTGCCTTTCCATTGGACTATTTCAGCGTCGTGGAGAGGGGGGATTTTCTGCATGGGTAACAGTCTATCCTCCATATCTACTTTACCCAGGCTTCGCGCACTGGAGAGGACACTCTGTTCCAGAACACTATTCAGAGTGCGATCCCATAGTCTTCCGAGACTGAAGGATGCCAACAAGAAGAACATACTGATGGTTAGATTACAGCATTCCAGGAATTTTTAGAGCCAAATTGGATGTGACTTGGGAGATTCATGATCAAATTTCCCAATATCTTTTTTATTTGCTAAAAAGCAGCTGCATGGGACCCAGTTTGGATCAGAGCCATGGTGATGGAGAGGGGGCTTAACTCTTTTCCCCCATGCCATTTTCCCAGTTTAAATCTCACTTCACTCCAAAAACTGTCATTTTCTGGGCAGGGGGAAAAAGACAATACCTCACTATACCTGTTTTGTTTCTCTCCATGGTGAGTAGCTGCTTTAATTTAAATCAAGAAAATAGCCCAAGGGAAAGAATTTAACCACCCCCCCCAGCACCACAGTCCCAGACTGACATCCTCCTTGCATCTTCTATTTTTAAAAAATGTGGGAAATTCTGATTCATAAAACCGTATGTCAAATTAGCTTATAATCAAACCTGAGACCAATATGTCTGTTCTGCTACATTCATTTTACTGAGAAAGCCTACACCAAAGGCAAATGAAGCTGTTTTAATAACAATATACGATTTAATAATACTCATACTACACTACTACAGTATTAATATTCATGTGCACCATCAGTTGCCACTAGATGGCATGACACTGCTGTAAGAAGCTCTCTGCCTAGCTTTCAAGTGTGTACATCCTATTTAACAGCCTGATCTTTGTTCTTTAAGCATGAAGTCCTACCCACAGCTGAGAGTAACTTGGGAGTTACTCGTTGAAGTTCCCATTGAACTTGGGAGCTACTGTACCTCCAGGTAGACATGCACAGGATTGGACTGCAAGGCTGCAGTGCTGGCAGTATGGCCCACTGAAACAAGTGGTATTGAAGAAATAAGTGGCAAAGCTCAAAAATACAAAGAATAATAAAGATACAAAAGGATCGTAAGGCTCAATATCATTAACAGTACAGTCCTAATTTGCGCTGGAACAGGCAGGCCAGTTGGCCTGCACTGTAGCTCAAGTTTTGAACTGGCTGAGGCTCAGCCCGAGGCAAGGGGAAAATATTCCCCTTACCCCTTAGCATCTGAAGAGGTGATGCAAATCTGAGCAGCCCTGAGCTGCCCCCGGCCCCCCAGGAATGGGGCTAGGACCTGGCACTTATGCTGGATCCTGGGCTCGCCTGCCCACCACCCACTCTCCCCTGCCCCAGAATGCTCCTCCTTGCCTCCTCCTCATGCCCCCCCCCAGGCCCCCACACTGGCCTGGAAAGACTGGTGCAATCTCACCTGGCCCGGGGCCCACATCAGTGCAGGGTGGCCTCTCCACCTCAAAAGGAGGTGTAAACATGCTTTTGCTGCTGGAGTGTGCCTAAAGAATATGTTTCTAATTCTGATAATACAAACAGCAAGGAAAATAAAGATTTCTACTCATCTGAACATATCAGTGGTGCCTCCTTTTAAGGGTCACAAAATGGAGACAAATAAATGGACTGGAATGATAAACCAGATATGTAGTTTTCACAGGAAATTACTGTGGCATTCTTCATAAAGCAGTCGATTTCACATGGCTATATCTTCAATGTTATCCTTATGATGAGCTCTGTACTATGGATAATTCCTTGTTAATAAGAGACTTCTATAAGTTGTTTGAAGATGACTGTCTTAGGCTGCAATCCTATACATACACAGCTGGGACATATTTACGTCTTACATCCATACAATTAAGCTGCATGTTACCTATTACACTGATGCAATGTAGTGGCTGAACTGTAACTCAGGAGGAACTTGGTTTGAATCTTGACTTTGCCTGAATTCACTAGGTGGCCTTATGCAAGCCATTCTCTTTTAGCACCAGCCCACACACCCTCTATCTGTGATATAGGGCTAATAATATTGTCCTATTTTACAGGGTTATTGTAAGGATTACAAGATGATGCATGTGAAGTACTCTAAACACTCAGAAATGTGCTAGAGTGCTGATCCGACCTTCTATTTTTGTTCCCCTTTTTACAGGCAATGAAGGCACAGTACCTTTGTGGGTGTGGGTATATGTGTGGAAGCATTGAAAGTGTTGATGTTTTCCTTGGTAACTGGTTGCTGCTGGCCACCATTTTCTCCCTGCCCTAGAATGCCCACTGGGAAGTGACACTGCATACTATCATTGCCAGTGCATTCTTGGAAAAAGATGGCCCCCAATGAGAACCCGAAAAGGTTGCCAAAATAACAATTTATTCAGACTAGCCCTGGTATGATATAAATGCTTAGTGCTGCTAATATGAATATTAATGTGCCTCTGTGCACATTAAAACAATGTTTTCTTAAAGGCATTGGGTGCCATCCCAAGTAGTGCTTCCACCATTGGGATGTGAACAGTGGAACTGTGAACAGTGGAAATTTCAGTTTGCACAGTGAGCTCCCAGTGGTGGAAGCACTAGCCAGGCTATCACCCGATATTGGGGGTCAGCAGTTTTCTTCCATGTAGGGCCCAGACATTGGGTTCATCAATAGTAATAACACGTGTGTTCGAAACACGTGTGAACCTCCTGATCAGGCCATAGAGCTAAGAGAAAAGAGGCATGGCACAGACAGATTCATGCTCAGGCAGAGAATGACACTCAAAAGAAGCTTCTGCTCTTGGTCAGCTCACACTGTAAGCCTTACAGTGATAGAATTACAAACCTGAATTCTTTTTTAGGATCACCATAGACAGGCCAGGTGGATGTAAATTTTTGGGACTATGGGCCAGATGATTTCAGGTGGCAGGCTGGATCTGATCAGCTGGATGCAGTTTAATCCTGCCCTATATGGTGAGCAAAAATTTGTGAAAACCCAAAAGAAGCAGAAAATTCAAGTCATGTGCCAAGATAAAATACACACAGTTCAGGTACAACTGATGCTTTATTCCATAGTGATGGGTGTACATACAGTACTGAAACTGCAAAAGAGAAAACAAAAAAAGCAATTTTTTCCAGTGTTATGGAATGCATTAATGTTTTGGCACAAAAAGTGAGCAACAATATACTGTATTGTAATAATGGTCTCTGAGAAGGTAACAGGGTCTACTACTGTGGTGATCTAGTAGTCATCGTGTTTTGCAAAGCAGCATAATGTACATGATTCACATGCAACTTCATAAAAGTTGCATCATCAGACATCTCCTGTAGGCTTTCTGGGAGTTCAAGTAAGGTCCCTGATATTTAAACAGCTAGTAACAAACTTTAACTACAGTCCCTCTTCTTATTCCCTCTGAATATGTACCAACTGAGAATCATTTGATTGTTACTCAAATTAATTCTGCCCTGCCTATGTTTAAATACAACTTTGGTGGCTAAACTGGCCCAAGTTTGCTGTCAATAGGGGAAAAGAGAGGGGCAATTCTGACAGCCAAGCTGAACATAGTGTTCCACATGAACTGTGATCCTATTTCGCAGGGATTGTTGTGTTCCTTGTGTCCTTAAAAAATCCACCCTGTACTTCTAAAACATGGCATCTGTGAAAGATTTAACCAAGTGTGTATACTCTGTGGTGAGGGTAGGACTGGAAAAATGCCAAGTGGAGCAACATAAGGTACAACATGTATACAAACTTCTCATTGGCAAAAGGAGGGAACTTTAGCTGACATTGATCACATTTTGTCTAACAACAAAACTCACATACTGCTTCACTTTCTTCAAGTTCTACACACACAAAACAACCCAAGCAGACAGGGTTGGAACAGGAGAGCCTGTCTAGGGCTTCTGACTTGGCAGTTATCAAAGTTCACCCCCAAAAGTATCACATTGTGGGCGCATGACAGATAATGGCAGGGAATAAGTGAGCCTAAAGGACCAATCCTCCAACTTCCCAGCACAGACGCATCTGTGCCATTGGGATATGTGCTGCCTCCTGCAGTGGAATGGGGAAGTCATGGTGGCCCCTTCGGGACTGCATCAGTATTAGAAAGTGGGATAGGATTGGCCCCAAAGTAGATTGTATAGGATGCCCAAATTTTTTAATATAGTGGACTATTCCAACATGCTTCCCTCCATTTTAACACAGAAGGAGTATTATCTGGGAGAGGCTTCATTGTATGGCAGGGGTGCTCAAACCTTCAACTTTAGGGATGCTGGACCTTTAACAAGTGTATAGAAGAGAGAATTTCAGCAGGTGCAGCTTGTCATCTGTGGGATGACATTAAAACCTTTCTTTACTTCATTTGTAGATGTTTCTCCATTACACCATGCAAATTTCCATGTTCATTTGAACTAATTCTAGGACTTTTGGCTTCATGGGACATGATCAATGCCTCCCACGTCTTGTGCTGGAGACCAATTTTTTTTTTTTTAATTACAGGGGGAAAGGGATAAAATAGTAATAAAGGATTACAGTAATAAAGTAAATAAATCCCATTTAAAGGCAACTGGATGGTCTGGATTAAACTTCCCAGTGTACATTTCTTAGATTCCCTGCATGGTTACTCACAATAGTTTCAGCTGTACAGTACTTAATTTCTGTACTTGGCTAGATATGCTTCCTCATTTTGCACCTCAACCACCAGCTAGAAGTAGCACCGGAAAATGGTAGACTTGACCAGGAAATTGATTAAATACTCAGACCGTATGTCAGTCCTTGGAGATTTCCTGCCAACACATTAGTTAGATAATCTCTCTGTTCTTTGAAATGGCATAGCAAGTTTTATGAGAATATAATAGTCTATTCTTTTCATTTGTGTGGTGAAAAAACATATGAGTAAGGCCTTAAGTGCTGCAGAATTTGCCAACACAAATATTTCTTTGAATTTAATTCCATAGT
The DNA here is from genome assembly GCF_035046505.1 of Tiliqua scincoides. NCBI lineage: Eukaryota > Metazoa > Chordata > Lepidosauria > Squamata > Scincidae > Tiliqua > Tiliqua scincoides. Next base: position 139,227,770 of record NC_089824.1, on the reverse strand, counting down.
AAACATCAACACAATTAAAAGTAAAAAATTTTTTCCCAAAGTTATACATTGTTCCAGATACAGCAGCTTGGATCCTCAGTTAAGAGTAGTCATGGCTGCCTTTTAGAAGACAATTCTCTTCCTTATTCAGAATTACCAGAGTAAAAATAACATTTCAATTAAATCTCCCTTTTTTCAGTTTGTTTTATCAAGAAATTTAGCATTGATTCTCAGAAGAAAAGAACTGTGTTGATCAAATGAAATGTAAAAAGGAAAAAAAAATGAAGCAAAAAACAATAGCTAAAGGTGAGTAAATGAAAGAAATTAATTTGTAACATTTACATAGATTTCAGAATATAAATTCTGAGATTCAAATAATTATGTTTATTATTTTTAGAACATGACTGGTGTAGGCTTTATTTATGAACTACCTGAATTTCCACGAGATTAAAAAATCAGTACAAATAGGTTACTGTCTCAGTTTTGAGGATACACCTGTGATTTAAACTTCTCTGTAATACAAGACTACCTGAATAAAATCCTCTTTGAATGTCCTCTGCAGTAACACTTTTTCCCCAGGTGCTGCCTGCAGCTTGCAATGGATTCTGCTCACTAGTTTCTTAAAGTACATCTTACCCAAGGCACAAGGAGCAATGTGATACTATGGGATAATGAACACAGTAGATTTTACAGTGCAACTGGTGCTGCAGAAAAGGCTACACAGAAGCTGAGGTTCCTGGTGTTACTGAATTTCTTTTGTAGTTACCTATGACTTGGATTTCTGGAAGGATGGGAAGCAAAGGAGATGAGCCAGAAGGTAAAGTGAGACACAGAACTGAAAGGAATGTTGACAAAAAAGACAGAGGGGATTAAAATCAAGACTGATTCCTACATTACTCTTCATTAACATCAGTCAGACTTATGTCAGTTATTCCTGCCCATCTTATGGGCATTTCCATATGTGAGGCTTAAGAGTGCCTCTGGGCCACTTCTATGTTATTTATGTTAATGTCATGTTGTTAATGTGTTAGAGAAGTTGGAATAGAAGCACTTGCAGTGTGAATATTCTGGCCAATAGAGGTTTCTGATTCGTGTTATAAATTGACTGAAGCAAAACAAAACAAAACCTTGCTTCACATCTCATGTCTGAACATAACCTGTGTACATTTCACTCCCAATTTCACTTGTGTTCAGAAAAGCATAGAAGTAACCAATCTAATGTAGGATTTCACATTTTGTTATAATAAGCATTCCTGTCAAGAACAACTACTGGGGGTAAGTGCAATTGTTTCATCTGATGGCATGAACCCTATCTTAATATACACATGTCCCTTGCTAAAGGTGTCAATGTTACTCTCAGCCTTTTCCCTCCTAGTGACAGCCTAGATCTGAGGGCTAAACTAGGGCTAAACTAAAAGTTGTACAGCCAGAGCTTGTAATTCCACCCCTACTTTTTAAAAATGAAAAGTAACTGTCGGAGGCTTCAAATTTGAGGGGAGAAGCCACTTAGCACATTTTCTTCTACAAATGTTCCCATTCAAAGTCCTTCACCAAACTGCTTTTACATCCATGGGGGAAAATACTCTATATACTACCCTATTTGGGCCAGAAAAACTAGCCGAAGGAGAAAGAATGAAGCAGCTCATCTCCCTGCCATTTCTCTGCTCAAACCTGAAGCCTGCCAGAACTGCTTTCCATTAGAAAAACAAAAATCCAGACAATCTTGGTTGGCAGTTCTTGCTTATCAATTCCAGGCATGGAGGGCAGGCAATCAATAAAAATGGAGTAGAGGAAGCCTGCAAGAGAACTCTGTAAAATGTTTGTGGCAGAATCACCCTTGGAGCCAAACTACACATTATCTTAAATATGTTGTTAACAGACAGACTTAGTGCCTAGAAAATGTCTTAAGCTCCCAAACAGCCATGGGGGCCCAATTCAGTGTGGCAGTGTGTGGCACAATGGGCAGAGTCAAACACTTTCTGTCTCTGCAATTTTTGTGCTGAAAATACCCTTCCTGAAGGTACTTTTTGCTCCTAAGGTGGCTATTTCCATAAATAACAAAAACAATATTTTTTGTTTTTGTTATTTATGGAAATAGCCACCTGAGGAGTTGTACCATAGGCTCTAGCACTTGTGTTACATTGGCTTATTGGGGAGAAGGGTGCAGCTCAGCACTGAACTGTCGGACAGAAACAGCTGCACAAAATTGGTTTATGGGGGGATGGCAGAAAAAATTACATTTTTTCTAGCAATCAGAGATATCTTCTTAGGGAGATTACTTTCAGCATAGTTTGGGAACCCTGACTATAAGGCATGTCTTGAGAGTAAAATGTACACAAAATTATTATGCATCTAAACACTGTAAAGTGACACTAAGACATTGGTCTTAAGATTTTTATCAATCAAAAGTAATGTTAGAAGTGGCCCCTACTTCTGGTATCTAGATCAGTTTCACACCAACTATATAAACCACTAAACATCTTAACGGCCTTCTGTTAGCCCAGACAAACATGCTGCAGAATCCTTTTACACCAGGAAAAGCATATATGCACACCTTAATTACCATCAGAGGGGGCACCATTGTAAACAAAGGTTAGTAGCACAGTGGTACAGTAGATTGTCAAAAAACCAATAAAAGTGGGTACAGATTCATCTACCTTGCATGTACATTATTGCCAGTTACAAGGAAGGGAGTCTGTAAATTCATAACTGTGGAGTTTTGTTAATAAGAACAGAACTACAAGTGAGGGACCCATCTACTTTTTCTAACTCTGTCATCGCTATAGGGATCAGCATGTGGTCCTTCAGTTTTTCAAAGACCTAGTAGACAGACAGACAGACAGACAGAAAAAGAAAGAAATAAAGAAAGAAAGGTTAATCTATTTTATTCTTGCTTAATACTTAATAAAATGTTGTCTTTGTCCCAGATTCACTTGTGTTCCTCACTGCTCTGGCCTGGAAAGCACACAACACACCCTATCTACAGCTCTCAGGTCATGTTCTTGGCCAAGCTTAGCTTTCAATCTGATTATGCCTAAAAAAAGTTGTCCTTTTGTAAGAATCTGCTGAATGACAGAAGACTTTCTTACTCTATCAGACTGATACAACTGTTAAGAGTGGAATGAGGACATGATTTCTTCATTAGAGCAAAGCACTATGGAATGGGCTGAGGAAGGACTAAAACAAACACATGGATTGTTTTAGAACATGAAATCTGGTAGTATCAGAACTAGAACTGATTTGATGACCCAGCCTGCTGATCCTAGCAGCAAGCATCCTAGCCATCCCAGCCAAGACAAGGATTGATGGAAGTCTTAAAGAATCTACTAAGGTTGCAGGAATTGTATGTAGATTCCATGTGCTTTCATCATGATCCACCATGAATGGAAAAAATAAAAATTATTTCTACACTGGGACACATTTTTGGGAATGAATGGCCATCAATATCTGGAGCAACATGGGATTCCTCAACATAAGTCTCACCACCCATAACTTTGTCTACATCCATTCATACATCACCCACCCATTAGGCTTTATCTGGATTCTCTTTCATACATGGTAGCAATGTTAAATACTGGTACAGCTTGAAGGCCAAGTTAATAGTCCATCTGTCTCCATTCCCGTCCTTTCGCCTAGCATTGATCAGCACATAAGAAAAATACCCTATTATTTCTGCTTTTACCTTTGCACTTTCTGGATATTCCTCAGGAGCTCGATGCAACAAAATATGACCTTTGCCAGGAATGTTTAAATAAATACAGTTTGCTGCAGCATCATCAGGAACTGTAAGCTTGTCATAGCAGTGGTCACTCATCTGCTGCATAGTCTGTTACAAAAAAAAATAAGTCATGATTGTTTAGAGCAAAGTTTTGTCAGTCTTCAGCAATGAGTATTAAAAAAACAAACTTCAAAAATTAGTATTTTAAAAAATTATAGAAGTTTCTAATTCAAGAAGCCTCTTGCCTTGAAGCAAGGATCTCAAGGGCAGGATATACAGGTAAAGGTGACAATCAGTTGTGCAATTTAGGACCACATATTTATGATTTTTGTAAGAAAGAAAAAGCTTTTTGTACAAGAAAAAGCTATGTACAACAGGATGCCTTTCTTAAATAAACTCCCAAGATGCTCAGCATCTCTTATCAGAGACAATCTACCATTTGGCACCCATCCCTAGTAAATCACTGTCCCTATTTTGCCTTTGGGATGATCACCTTCCTCTGTCCTTCAAACCTGTCCTTCAAACCTTCCTCTGTCCCCACTAACCAGTGGGGTCAGTGGTTCTCAAATTGGGGTGTTGCGATGACCCAGCCTGAGAGCCCTAGCCTCTGCCCCCTTAAGGGTCGGGGGAACGGGGAAGACAGTGACACAATCCCCAGGATTGCAGGGGCAAAGGGGCCTGTTTGTACCTACTGAGAGCTGCTGCACTATCCAGGAGTTGCGGAGAGTCCTGCGCAGCCTTCCACAGGGCTCCCTGAGTGTTAGAATGTTGAAAAAAAGCGATCGAAAACCACTTCTGATTTCATGATTGCAACCAGGATGTGGTTTGTGATATTTTTTTCCAACATTCTAACACTTGGGGAGCCCTGCAGAGGGCTCCCTGTGACTCCTGTATGGTGCAGCAGCCCTCCGTAAGTAAAATCACCCCCCTTCACCCCCATTAGTGACGCGATCCTGAGGATTGGGTTGCTGTCTTCACTTCCTCGCTTGCAAAGATTTATCTCAGGAAGTTTACTCCTAAGAAGTTCGAGAACCTCTTGCTATACGGGGTTAAATCTGTGAGGGTGACAAAGACATTAAAAAATCAAGTGGATGTAGCTTATACTACAATAAATTTGAGGTACCCCAATCCTGCCCCTGTACTGGCACAGCACAGCATTGCATGGCCTGCACTGTATCCAGTGCAGGTTAGGATGCAGCTGGAGGTCTCCTTGGGGTAAAGGCATATTTTTGCCCCTTACCCCAAGTAATACCACAGCCTGCCCAACGAGGCTACTAGGATCTCCACCAACTAAATAGCTGGTGGGAGTTTGAATGGCCTAGTGTAAGGCTGCCTGGGCCAGAAAGGGATATGGTGGGCAGGATCAGCAGAGCAAGCCTCCACAGAATCCTAAACCCCCTCCCGGGCCTGCTAACTTTACACAGGGCTTCTCAGACTTGCACCTGCAATATCCCCTTACCCTGAGGAGACCTCCAGCCTGTTCCTAAGTTGTGTTGGATACAGCAGAGGCCATGCACCCCCACTGTGCCAATGCAGCTTAAGACTGGGCTGCCCAATTGTTTAAGGCCATCAGCCAGGCCATATGGGAATGAATTCCATATGTTAATAATGCATGGTGTGAACCAATGTTTTCTTTTGTCTGTCTTAAATCTGCTTACATTGAATGACCCCAAGTCACTGGATTATGCTATGGAAAGTAAATTTCTCTCTTTGTAGTTGCCCCACACAATTTATAATTTTATAAATCACTATAATGGACTCCTTTAGTCACCAACCTTTTCATTTGCATGATACAATACCAGCATTCTCCTATCTACTTATCTCTTCGATAATGTTCTTTCATATTAAGTCATATAACCCTTCACCCTCCCCTGTTCAAAAGCAAGATAACAACAATATTGAAATGAATATGAATATATTCAGATTAATCAAAACTTTTACATAAAAATACCTTGTTTCAGGAACAGCAGCTAAATGAATCTTTTTTATGCTTAGATCTCTCTAAATTTATAGCTTAAAGTGTTGGATGTTCTTCTGATAAATTCTACATGAACAGTATGTAAAACTGTTTACGAAATGGGACATTGGAAAGAGCTATCAGTAACATACACAAAACTTGTGTGCAAATCTTTCAATAGTTCCTTGGTGTGTAAATTCAAGCACAGTGCAGCCTGCACTGTGGAGAATATCATAAATATCCTGTGGAGAATATGAAACTGTGGTCAAGAATGTCATGCATTCCTGAGGAAATGTCATCATTGTACTCTGAGCTTTGAGTTTCTTTGCCAGCTAAGAAGTTTCTGTGGATTTCCAGGGCCGTATCTATTTCCATATGTGGTGACTGATGGAGGGGAATTCTGAAGTTAGTGCTGTATTCTTTCATCTGATCTGTCCCGTGCCTGGACCAAAATTGGTAGACTGTTGACACCATGAGGACAAAACCAGACAGAGAGAGGCCCTCCTTGGAAGCCTTTCCCCCAGTTATATTTCACCCTCCCAAACCTAACCAATAGCATATAGCCGAGTTCAGCCAACCACAGGTAGGCAAAAGATTAAAATGAGGGGGAAAAGTTTATTAAAAATCAATATCACATGTCTCCCAAATCTGGAATTCTGAACTGTATCGCTTCAGACTGAAGCTACCTATTTTTGGTATCCCTATTTTTGAAAGCATCCCTATTTTTGAAAGGTTTCCAATATAAAAATATCTCTAGTGGAAAGAGGGGTACAGTAAAATCATTTCCTCTGTTGTGTTAGTTTTGTATTTGGTAGGTCATTTTTACAAGAGGGAGTACTCAAATTCAGTAACCCTATCCATAGACTGATTTGATACAGGCCAGTCTACCACCTCATTCTCCTGCACATGTAGACCCATCTGTACTGAAGAACAACTGTCATTGTGGCTCCAAAACACAATGCATTACAGCAGAGATAGTCACTTATTCTTTTTTTTTTTTTCAATTGTAGCCTCCAAATGTTTGCTCAAAGCAGATAACACCAGATCAGTATACAAAGTCAGAAGTACAAACCTTCAAAATCAAGGTCTTAGAACAATATACAATTACAGGTCATGTCTCCTTATCCACTGGGGTTCTATTTAAATAGCTTTAAAGGCCCACATCCAGGTTCCTTCCTCCTCTATTGTTAACCAGAATGCATGGGTATAGACACTATACCACATTCAGCCACTAGATGGAGTGAATAATAGAATCTCATGAAATGAAATTATAATTGTTTAACAGCACAAAGGGAGGAAATTGGAATTTGGTGCTTTTTTCCTTGTTACAGGACATTTAAAGGTGCACTGCCGTTATCAGTGTTGAGTCATAACAGTGGATATCAAATCAGTGGATACCGAGGCACAACCTGTAATCTAAAAACACAACTGAAAATGCAGATCTTAAAAAACTAAGGGCCCAGTTCTATTGGACTGTGCACTGCCAGAACTCGCATGAAAGCTGGACCACTGTCGCTCTCTTCCTGGCTGCTGCTGCAAATACTAAAAGATGCAGCACACATGACAGCAGCTTCCAGAGGCTCCATTGCTCATGTTAACTTGGTGGTGTGGGCAGGGGGATACAGAGGGAGTTTCAGGACAGGGAAGCTGGGTATGGGAAGGAAGGGGGTGGATCCCAATAGTAGCAACTTGTGACAGGATTCTATCCCCTCCCACCCTTTTTTGCTCATGCCAGCTATATAGTCTGAGGAGAACCAAAGGCCACCAAGAGGTCTACAGAGTGGCAACGAAGAAACAGTTTTCCTTACCTCTCCCAGGTGTCCTGATCACCCACTAGCCACTGGATGCAGTGCACACCTTTGGCTTGGCAATGGTAGGGGACCAGATTGTAAATACAGTCACCTCAGTAATCTTAATATAACCTCAGAATTCAAAGGCAGAGCACTTCTGATTTGCAGATGCTGAAGTTAACAGACAGGGAATTTCTTTCCACCATGGCCTGCTTATGAACCTTCTTCTGAGGCAACTAGCCAGCCACCTTGGGAAACAGCTGGATTGGATGTGCTTCACATCTTTGTCGTCATTTTCATGTTACATCCAGCATGAATAAAATAGTTACACTCTATCTAAAAGTCAGATCAGCATGCAGGAAGATACATTTTGGAAAATATGCAAATGTGCTTACACTGCACAATTTACACAAATAACAGATTTTAACTCTTCTTGGTACTGAATTGGCTAGCCTTTGGCCACAATTAGGCCAGATAGCAGCTCAGTTCTAATGCATAATCTATTAAGGCTTAGTTTTAAGATATATAATTTATGATATTGCTATCACACTACTAGTATTGTGGAAAGAACCTGAGGTGGATTACGTCTGTCACGGTGGGGTGCCTCGACCGTGGAGGCAAAATATAAATAAAACACAAAACTTGCAGTTGTATTTTTTATGGAAGCAATTGCTCAACTCTCAGGAATGTATTTTGATTCAGTTGCAAGAGATCATTTAAACAGAAGACACAGAAACTAAACACCTTTTGCTTTTGTTTACAATATGCAGTGCTTCTTTGGAAAATCTAACCCTCCGTTGAGTAATACTTTCTGTGTTATGTAAGGCCCAAATCCAACAGCAAATTAAACCAGGGCCAAAGTCCGGGAAAACAGAAGGCAATTAGAATGCATATGGAAGATGAACAATAAAAAGTCTGTTAACTGAGATCCAAAAACAAAAATGACAAAATTAGTATCTTGGTTGTATGCTACCCCAGTGGCAGGTCTTTGCACCCATATGAAATTGATGGTATCTATGGAGCAGTATCAAAGCAACAGATTTCCAGAGGCCTTAAATATAGAATTTATGCTCAAAGTAGCCACATCAAAAAAGTTGATGATAGTAAATGAATTATCCTTGCCCATAACTGGCCAGGCAACATACAGCCTGCCCCTTCACTAGAGTGGAATAATAGAAATATGCATGCATCCTGGAAATTATGTGCCAATAACCAGAAGGGAGTTTGCCTACTAGTTTCCAAGTCCACATTCCTGCACATTTCTGCAGAGACATTGCTACTGGTCTTCTTGCACAGGACCTGGTCATCTGACCATTCTCCATCATAAGGCCACATGTAAATAAAGCATGCCATTGAGCATACCTGATTTTTTCCAGCTTTGACTTTTTCAGGCCAATTGTTTTCTCAGAGATGAAGACAAGATATTGTTCTATAAACTGTATTTTCATTTTTAAAAGTTTTAGTCAACCAATTACAGTTTCATCAAGATAGGGGGGCTAAAATAACCAACAACAGCTGCAGATTTCAAGCATCTAGGATAATGAATGCAAACCATCAAACACAAAATCGGCACAATAGGCACATAAACCTATATTCTCAAATTTAATTACAAGCACAGGAAGAATTTCAAGGCAAAGGAGATCTCCTTGGAATAGACCCATTATATAAGCTGGGAAAATTTGTGTTCTGAGTCTGTAATTTGTAAACTTTAACAGCATCCCTGCTGGAAACCTCACTGACAGTGTCCTTCCAATTCGACATCACATCAAGATGCAGGACAGGTATGGGTCACTATAGAGATAGCACAATCAGTTGTACTTTGGTACAAAAAATCTGTGGGAACACCTTGGTGAACATGCAGTGAAAGCCATGTCCTAAGACTGCAAACAAGTAGGACTTCATTCTAGAGTTTTTGCAGGGAAGAAGTCCCTCTGTTTTCTACTGTGAATACAAAATTGTTTCCCAAACAATGGCCCAAAATGGTGTTCTGAAGGAAATGCTGCTCCCCCCCCCACACACACACACAACAGGCAGCTAAAAGATGGTAGTGAAAAATTTGAACCTTCCCTTTTTCTTACTTGTAGAAACACCATCTGGACTGAAGATGGTGATTACAACAGTCCTTAATTCAGTACAAATGTCTGTAGAATAGAAACAATGAACATTCATTTTGCCAGAATGTGCTGAATTTAAGACGTACTACTGGGAAAACATCCTTGTTTATAAAGATTATTATTGCCACAAATTTGGTTTGTGTGAATCTGGTTTCCTGCCCAGAAACCTTTGCATGACCAGTTATACCAGCAGCCTGGTATTTCCGGCAAGTCAAATTTTTCTGGGAACTCTGTCCCTCCTGTACAGGGTAATTTCTTTTCAACATTCTCTCAGCCCTTAGTCATGTTTTCCTGATGTCAAACAAAAGAATTTCCAAAGCCCCCAAGTCCTATTGTGCTTTATAAGATAAACTTTGCCAACTGAAGTCTAGGTTAACAATACATTAGAATGTGGTTAGCAAAGACCCTAACAGACTGAATAGTCTTCCTTCACAAAACCTCAGCTCTCATTTGTTCCATTATGCCATGAGCCGTACTCATTTAAATTTGGGACTGGGTATGTAGCTCAGTAGTACAACATTTACTTAGCATGCAGAAGGTACCAGGTTTAATCCCTGGAATCTCCAGGAAGAGCTCAGTAAGAACACATGTCAGAAACCTTGGAGTGCCACTGCCAGTCAGAATAGAATAAATTATACTGAGATAGACCAATGGCAGCACCCTTTCTTCCAGATCACTTCAGAAGTTTTAGTTGAAACATCAGATACTAAGAAGTTTGTACTTATTTCAAATGAAGAAAACCTTATCCTAAACTGTATCTCAAACAGATAAATTGAAAGATAACAGCAAACGGCTACTTGAAGGACTGATTCTCCAGAACGAAAAGTTTTTTTTAATGTGGGCTCATTTAACTAGAGCCTCTTTTCAGAATTTCTGCAAGGTTAATAAATTTCATTAAAAGTATACCTATTCACCACTTCCACCATGTTTCTGCCAGTTGCTGGAGGCCATGGACAAAGTCCTGTGCTGGCCCTGCAAGCTGAACAATGACAGCAGCAGGAGGTGACTCCACTCACCTTCCCCACTGGTGCACAGCCTAGCTTGGGGGACCCTCTGATGGGGCCTAGGGTCAGTGAATGACCTGGCTGACCTTTGATGTCACCCTGTCATTTGTCTTTCAGAGTCCCCCTTAGTCAGAAATGTAACTGGTAACACAGGCTGTATATCTGCACTACTACGGATATGCCTGAGTTTCTCTGCTTCCTTTAAAATAAACTTCTATCAAAGTGGCAGTGGTAGTCCAACATTAGCCATTGCATAGAAAGTCCTGCTGAGAGCAAGAGCATTTCTAGGAAAGGACTCAAGGCAATAGTTCAAACTGTTGTTGCATTACAGAAATTCTGGAGAATGAATATCCTGTCTTTTGGGACATGAACATAGGAAGAAAAAGGAAACTGACCTCAGAAGAGCAAAGGAAAGCAAACAAGAGCAATAACAAGAAAAGCAAGGTTCTATTTTACATAACAGAAGCTGACCACTTACACAGTTACAAGGCAGTGCTGATGCTTGTAGGCTAAGAGGTTTGAGGTAGTCAGGGGTGCCTTATTAGAAGGAATCCAAATTGTAGGCATCTCACATTTTCCTACAGTAGCTAGCTTAATTTCTTTGTTAATTTTTCTTTGCAATTTAACCTATATTTCACTTTGTTCACTATTCAGGGCGCAATCCTAACCCCTTATTGTCAGTACTTTCCAGCACTGGCATAGCTGTGCCAATGGAACATGAGCTGCATCCTGCAGTTGGGTGTCACTCACAGAGGCCTCCTCTAAGTAAGGGAATGTTTGTTCTCTTACCTCAGAGCTGCATTGCCCTTATGTCAGTGATGGAAAGCACTGGAATGCACTGACATAAGGGGTTAGGATTGCATCCTCAGTGGTTTACTATTCCCTATCATGACAGAGCCTTTCAGAGTAAAATGCAGGAACAAACACAACAACTCTAAAAATGTTTCTAAAACAGGAGTAAGGAAACCAGATAAGATAGGAATTGGAATAAATAATAGCCTGCTATCATTTATTGTATCAGTAAATGGGTCCTTAAGATGAAACATCCCAATCTCTGGGTCAACATATCTCAAAACATGATACAGGCATAATGTTGCAAGTAGGGAGAAAGTAGATGCTACATGGGAGTTCCATGATTGCAGCTCTCCATTTTTTTTCTTTCCTCTTCAAAAAGTAATTAGAGTGTCCTGATTTAGATTTGGGCCATGGCACAAGAGTGGGGGTGTTTACTGCTTTGCCCCCATATTATTTTCCCAATTTAGGGCCCAATCCTATCCAATTTTCCAGTGCTGGTGCTGCTGTGCCTATAGGGTATACACCAGGCCCTAGGAGAGGGGGGTAAAGGGGGTAATTTGTACCTGGGCCCAGGGTCAGCAAGGGGGCCCAAGATCCAAAGGAGGGGGCCCAGAAAATTCCTGAGACCTGACATTTTCCTGTCTTACCTAAAGTCGATGCCAGTGCATAATGTTGGGCACAACATTGGGCAAGTCATACACACCAGACTCAGGAAAGCATCCATGACCCTCCTTGACACAGTGTCAAATCTGGGAGGAAACCTGCCTCAGTAGCTCTTTGGCTTGTGGATCCCATAACCATGAAGGAGTGTATAGAAGCTCAGGGACCCAGCTGTGGGGCTACAGCTGCTGCAAAAGTTCATTTTGATCCATTCTAGTGTGAGCCTAAATACAATGATGCTAATTTTCTGCAATCTATTTTCTGTATTTCAAAAATTTTAGAGAGATTTAGGAGTGTGTTTGGTTTTCCATATTACTTTATCTAGCTGCCAATGCCGCATGGTCGGGTAGACCTGGGCTCTGCATCAAGAAGCCTAGTAAACCAGGGCTCCAAAGACTATTGTGGCTGTCAGCACCCTCCCCCGCCCTATATTGCCCCCTTTTCTGCCTGCCCGAATTGCCCCCCTTTCCCTCTGGGAAGGGGTCCAGAAGAAACTTTGTACCCTCTGCTAAAATTCCTCTCATAGGCCCTGGTATGGACTATTTCCTGTGTTGGGGAGGTAGTCTTGGAGGCCTCCCTGCAAGGTATGGGAACTTTTGTTCCCTTACCTCAGGGCTGCACTTTGGCTGCCCTAGTGCTGTAAAGTTGGATAGAACTGGGCCCTTAAACTGCACATGCACAAAGCTGCTATTAGCTACAAAGAAACAAACATACAGGGACAATATCAGTGCTTATATAATTTTCCCCACCTGGCTAATAATGGCTTAATATGCAATGAATTTGCATTGAGAAACTGATGCAGAGGCAAAGGGTTAACATCTCTCTTTCTCTGCCATGACCCTTATGCAAAATGGGCCCTCACAGTAACGTTTGGGAAAGGAAAAAAAATGGGTGTTCCAATCACAACCCCATGTAATGTCTCATTTGTCCCTACTGGCAACAATTTCTCCATCTTGTTTTAGGATAGGGACGGCCAAACTTGCTTATGAGACACATACGACAAACTTCAGATGTTTTAGAGCTACAAGAGAGATAAGAATCACAATATTTAAGAAGCATTTAAATTCTTAAATGTATTTACTCACCATGAACATAAACTTACGTTTTAATCCATGGACCAGGGCTTTTCAAACTGGGGCGTCACGACGCCCCAGCCTGTGGGCAGTAGCAGCCTGGAGGCAGGGAGGAGGCAGGATTGCACTGCTCAGGGGGCTGCAGGGGTCTGGGAGCACTTACCCAAGCCTCCTGCACCCTCCCCAGTGTGCAGGGAGCCCGGTGCGAACCTTTGTTAGGGCTCCCCGCAGCAGTGAAAGTGGAGCGACTGTGCAAAGAGCTGCACATTACGGGTCACCCAGAAAGTAATGCACCACATTTTTTTTCTTCAACAATTATTTATTGAACACAATGAAACTTACACACAAGAAACAATGATGTTTCTTCTACACTCCCTATTTTTCCACGTAATCTCCGTCCAGTTCTATGGCCTTCCTCCAGCGAGTCACAAGGGAATGTATGCCCTGTCGGTACCATTCCTTGTTCTGGTCACGAAGCCATTTCTGCACTGTGCAAATCACCTCTTCGTCATCCTCAAAATGTCTTCCGCGAATGGCATCCTTTAATGGCCCAAACAAGTGGAAGTCTGAGGGAGCTAGGTCAGGGCTGTAGGGTGGATGGGGTAACACAGTCCAACCCTGTTTAGTGATGTGTTCCGAAGTCCTCAAACTTGTGTGAGGCCCAGCGTTATCATGTTGAATAATTCACCTGGGTTGTTATGGCACCGAAGTCGCTGGAAGCGCTTCTTGAGTTTGGTTAATGTCTTCACATAAGCTTCAGAATTAATGGTGCTGCCTCTTGGCATCACATCAATGAGTATGACGCCCTCACAGTCCCAAAACACAGTGATCATGACCTTACCGGCGGAAGCAGTTGCTTTGAATTTTTTCTTCTGTGGAGATTGAGGATGACGCCATTCCATCGACTGTTGTTTTGTTTCGGGCTCAAAATGGTGAACCCAGGTTTCATCACCTGTCACAATCCTGGACAAGAACGCTTCCCCCTCATCTTCAAAACGTTTAAGCAACTCAGAAGAAATGTTTTTCTGAGAGATTTGTGGTCCACCGTAAGACAGCGCGGAACCCATCGTGCACACACTTTTGAGTAATCAAGAGCACGGATGATTGCATCCACACTTCCTTTGCTGATTGACAGCTTCAGCGCCAACTGCCTAGTCGTTATTCGTCGGTCCTCGCGAATGAGCACATCAGCAAGCTGCGTCTTGTCAGGTGTGACAGCCGTGGATGACCGCCCCGAACACTGCAAATCTTGGAGCTCTGCCGAACCGCCTTCTAATGGCCTCACCCTCTGTGCCCAGCGACTAACCGTACTTCTGTCGACTGCAGATTCTCCATAAACTGTACACAAACGTTTGTGAATGTTCCCAACAGTTTCTTTCTCCCCAGTGAGAAATTCAATGATGACACGCTGCTTGTAATGTACATCACTTACAGACGCCATTTCGAAACACTGCTGCAGCTACGCTATCTGTCTGAAGAAACCAAAAATTTGTGTGTGCACTCCTGAAAATTCAAATAATGTATATCTAAAGTTTTGCATTCGTACCATTACTGTAGGCTGAGAAAAAAAATGTGGTGCATTACTTTCTGGGCGACCCTCGTATATGCAGATTGTGAGTCAAGGTTTGACTACCCCTGTTTTACGATATGCTGACGCAGCAGTTGGCTTATGTAAAAAATGTTTACATATGCCACACCTTCAGAACCTAGTCCCTGGCACATACCACCATGGTCTTTCTACTTGTTTTATTGCTAAACAGGCTTTTGATGCCAGAGAAACCAGCAGCTACAATTTCACCAAACCTATAACCAACTGTGCCCCATGTAAATTCCCTTCAACTCCTTGCCATCCTATTTGCCAAGCAGACTGAGCTATGCCCAGCATACATCTTCTAAACAAGAAACCAACCCATTTCAGAGAAGAACAATTCAGGGTGCAATCTTATCCAACTTTCCAGCATCAAGGTAAAGGCAATGCAAGGTAAGGGAACAAACATTGCCTTACCTTGAGGAGGCATCCATGACTGCCCCCCTACTGCAGGATGCAGCACATGCCTCATTGGCATGTGCACAGCTACGTCAGTGTTGGAAAGCTGATTAGGATTGTGCCATTAGTGACACAAGGTTCCATAGCATTGGTGAAAAGTCATGAGTGTAATGGATGTCACCTCTTCATTTTTCTACAAAGGATGCAAACCTACCCTGTGCTGGAACAGGCAAGTCAAGAGGCTTGCACTGTATCCAGCGCAGGATAGGGGCCAAAAGCAGTTCAGCCAGGGGTAAGGGGAAACTTTTCCCCTTACTCCTGGAAAAGGCACCCTTTCCCCACGGGTCTCCTCAGACTTGCGCCACCTCTTGAGGTGGCACAAGTCTAAGGTGAGTAGAACAGCTTCAAGCTGCTCCGTTCTCCCCAGGAATGGGGATTGGGATCCAGCATCTGTGCTGGATCCCAGCACTGCCTCTGGCTCCTCTCCTGCCCCAGGGCCGCCCACCCTCCCCCCGCCAGGAATGCATCCTTCCTGCCTCCTCCCCGCCCACCCCAGACACTTGCTTTGGCCCAACTGGGCCAACGCAAGCTTCAGAGAGGAAGCTGGCACAGAGGCTTATGTCAGCCTCCACAGGCCAGTGCTCCTCTCAGTGCTGACCTGGCTTCCTCCCGAGGAGGAGCAAATGTGCCTTATGGCATGCCTGCGATCCTCCTGGGCCGGTGCAAGGGACTTATTTTATGCAAATAAGCATAAAAGGTGTGGGGTTTTTGCTGGCATATATGCAATAGTAGTTAAGCCTGAGTGGGAATACAGACAGTATGAATAAAAGCCTTTTGGAACTATGGGAAAGCTCTGAAATGTCTGAAAATGACAGATGGCTTGAGGCACAAGAGATGCTTCTTTAGCTAGTGGACTCTATTTCAAATAAGGCTATTTATTCTCTGCCTA
Source organism: Tiliqua scincoides (assembly GCF_035046505.1). Classification (NCBI taxonomy): domain Eukaryota; kingdom Metazoa; phylum Chordata; class Lepidosauria; order Squamata; family Scincidae; genus Tiliqua; species Tiliqua scincoides. The sequence goes on along the minus strand of NC_089824.1, from coordinate 139,211,744 downwards.
CCTATAACAAGCAACACAGAAGTACATTGCATAGTAAGGTTGATACAAACCCTGAAGGATTACAAAGAGCAGAGCATAGTAGCTGGCCATTTGTGTTTGCACAGCCAGCTAAGTAAACAAGCAAGAATCTTGGGATTTACATGTGAAAGAAGGGATGAGAAGGAGTGCATAATAGGAATAAAGTGGGTTTTTGTTCTTTCAGTAATTCCTGGTGGTGATTTCGTCTAGCCTGTGTCCCCAGGGCTAATGAAACTTTAACTGAATTACATCAGAAATCGGCACCATTTCAACTATTGCCTCAGAAGGACTCCAAGGGCTGTTAAAAATGATTCTAGAAACAAAACACAGGATAAGGAGGCCATTTTAAAGCAAGATGCTGAGATAGATATCTATTGGCTGCAATTACATCTAAGTGACACTGAGCATGCTCCAGATTTAAAAGAGTTCAGAAGAACTGGCCCATTAGACTACAATCTAGGGAAAATAAGGCAAGTCATTTTCTTCAAGTCACAGAACTGAAGAGGCAAAACTATGAAGTCCATCCACAGGCAGGATCATGGAAGCTTGAAATAAAAGTAGAATTGGAACAATAATTAAATGAAACTAAACTGAGGCAAAAAAAGTTTTAGAACTATTCTACATATTATGCCAAAGGAGGTGTGTGACAGTAGTAGTCAAATTCTGTACTGTATCACTACAGACTACAGATCGGAATCATGTCCCCACTCCACATACAAAAACTTTTCCCATGCAGCAAACTATCACATCAAGGAGGAAAATGCAACAATCTGAGCTACCCAGAACCTCAGTAATTCAGTAATTACAAACACAAGGACAAGGCAAAAACAAACAGAAAAGAAGCAAACCATGAAGAACTCTTCAGCATTAATAAAAGCTATATTCAATCCTAGATGACTCAGAGCATAGAAAAACTCAAGGCATTCATCTTAGTAGAAACCATTTTCTTTTTTCAAAAAGGAGCAAGACAGGGAACACAATTTGGATACTATCACTGTGAAGTCACTAGATGGAGCTATAAGTAGCAGTTCCGAGTTTAGTCAAGGCTGATGTGTAACCTTTGCCTGCTGAGGACCAAACTTCACCTCACTGAAAAGGCATTACTCAGGGCCCTTAAGTCAGTTTCTGCCACACATCAAAAGCAACAAAAAAGAGTAGGACCAATTTCTCAGACTATGAGAACAAACTCAGAAAAAGTGCCTGCTGATCTTGTGGTGTGAACGCAGTTGCAGAAGTCTCCTCAGGGTAAGAGAACTTTCATACCCTTACCCAGGGAAAAACCTCCACTTCCTCTATAGGTCTCCTCAGTTCTGCAGCAGCCATTTTGCTAGCACAGAATCAAGGAGAATGATGGAGAAGGAAAGGGAGATGGGATATAGAATTGCACCTGGGGGAAAAAAGAAATTTGCTTTGATATGCAGTAATAGGCTTCATTTCCCTCTAACTTACCTGATCTTCCTAATTTGATTATCAGCCAGTACTAAAAGTCATCCTTGACAATAAACAGAAACCTCAGCAATTAGATTATAATGCAAACAAATTGATGGCCTTAGGATGCAATTCTAACCAACTTTCCAGCACTGGTCTAGCTGCAATGCAGCCTCAAGATAAGGCAACAAACATACTCTAATCTCGAGGAGGCCCCCTTGACTGCCTCTCACAGTAAGATGCAGTGCACGCCACATTGGCACAGCTATATCAGTGCTGGACAGTTGGTTAGTTTTGCACCCTTAGTGATACTTAATTCCTAATACAAAGATTTTATGCTAACTTGTAGCAGTTATTCCATCAGCAATGCCATTCTATCTGAAGGAAAAATGAGATAAATCCTTTTACAAGTGTCTTTGTCTCATGTAAACAGTCTACATTTAATTTTCAGTTCTACTGTTTGAAGAATCCTGCTGCAGCTCCCCAGCCATGTGAATTCAGGCATTAAAATGTACAGCAAGAACAAGTAGAGGAAAACTAAGACAACAAGGAATACAGGCCAAAGAGTATCGCCTTGCAGCCAGGCTCCTATGCTGTTTCCAAAACCAGGGGGAAGCATGAGCCCTATAGTTATCCGGCTGCTTAAAGGGGTGAGAAGCAACCCCATTTTCTGCCCAACAAGGATGGCTGTCAGGGGAGCTCAGGTAGGACAGCTGCAGCCCTTTTCCTCACAACTTGTTTAGAAGTAAATAAGGGGCCAAAGCGCCAGGAAAAAAAAAAAACAGTTTTGAAGGTCAGGTAAGCTGACCAAGAAAAAACCCAACCTACAGTGCCTAGAGGCAAGGTCAGTCTGGGGAATCGACAGAGCCCCTCCTCTCAGGAAGACTTTGACCTGCTTGCCTGAGGAGGAGGAGCTTCCCAAGATGTCAAGGACTGAACCTGCCATGGAGATTCTACCAGAGAAGCAGACTTATCCTTATATAGGGACAATTCAACAATGTTAGTTTGGGGATGAAGTGGTAGGAAAGACATAACTGAAGCAGCCAGGGGTTGTTTTTGTTTTGTTGCTGTAAATTAACATAATGTATACATGCCTGATCCATCTACAACAATGGTTCCTAAACTTTAGCACTGGAACCCACTTTTTAAAACAATACCCTATCGGGGCCCAATGAGATACCCAATGAGACTAAGGGCGCAATCCTAACCAACTTTCCAGCACTGGCATAGTTGTGCCAGTGGGGCATGTGCTGCATCCTGCAGTTGGGGGGCTGTCACAGAAGCCTCCTCAAGGTAAGGCAATGTTCATTCCCTTAGCTTGGAGTTGCGTTGCTCTTATGTCAGTGCTGGAAAGTTGGTTAGGATTGCACCCTAAAAAAAAAGTTTCACTTTACCAGCTACTCAAGCTTCTGTTTTTATTCTTTTTACTATAGCGGGGGCGGGGTGTGTGCTTCTGGAGCATTTGTTGGGCTCCATGTTCATCAGATTGAGACCATTCTGGTGGACTTGCATTCCCCTTCACCTGGTCATCATTAAGATCCAAGACATGTTCAACTAAACATGCACATGCTGCTCCATTTCAGTTTCCACAGGAATCAATACATTTTCCTTGTTAGCTTTCAGCTTGTCCGTTTCATAAGTCACCAAAAATCAGGTTGCGACCCACTGATGGGTCCCGATACACAGTTTGGGAACCACTGTTTTACAATAGAGGTTTGCCCCCATTTCCGTAGGGGATCTGTTCCAGGGACCCCCATGGATATTGGAAACCAAGGATACAGGAAACCCTGTCTCAACAGCCCCCGCACATCCTGAGTGTGCCTATTAATGTTATTTAAATGCTTACAGGCCCAAAAGTGTTCTTGCTTTACAGGTTGCTTATAAGCATACAAATTTATAGTGATGCACAGGCTGCCTCAAGGCAGCCTAATCACTTGAAAAAACTAAGAACATTTTCAGTTCTGGTAAACATTTAAATAACATTAATGTGCATGTGTCCCCCATCAGCAGATAACTGAAACTGCAGATACTGGATCTGCTGATATGGGGGCTGTCTGGTACAGTTTTTCTACCTAAGGCTCCTTTACACAGACTGGAATGGTAAACTTCAGGCCACGGAATCAGGGGTGTGGGTGTGTGTGTGTGTGTGTGTGTACGTAATAATTCCCCTTCATGCAGAAAACACCCTATGTGTAGGAAACCAGGAAATTTAGGAAAAGTTTGCAGTAAACTTTTCTTCCAACATTCTCATCTACTACCTGAAAGATATTTTTTGCAAGGGGAAGATTCAAACATATTACTTCCCCACTTGCAGTCTGAACATAGTTCAGAATTGAACAACCTCTGCTTATCACCTGAAACTCTGGTAATATATGCTTTTTATTTTTGCAAAAGTTGGCGTATCCCTATGATACCTGAGGAACCAACTAATACTTGTTTTCCTTTGACATATTTTGTTTCCTGAATGGAGCTGAAATTATCATTTGTCAGACATTTTAAAAACAACTTTATGTTCTGAGGGTTGACTCTGAATAAGCCTTCTTGTAAGTGTGGGCCCTCAGCAAGTGCCTAATCTGTCAACCCCCTTTGCCATCTTTGATTCCCACAGACTGATCCTTGTGTCTCACATTCCAACAGAAACATTACCAGCATTACCATTACAGTAGTGAGGTGTGAGCCTAGAAACTAAAGTGGATGTCAGTATTTCCTCAGTCGTTGTTATGCCCAAATTGTCTTACAATGTTGGGGCTGACATATTTGCTCTGGCCCAGCATGTCTTCAAAATGACTGATCTCACGTTATGGGAGAATCTTGCTGGCTGCTATAAATTAATTGCACATTTTTTAATGTAGATTAAAAAAAAAATGAACTGTCCCCTGTGGAAGGTCTTTACTGCTGAGGAAATTGTAAATGATATGTTTATATCTCTGTTTTAGGAAAAATGTTAAATATTTTTTTCCAACTAATAACCACAAATTTGTCTATGTTAACTTTTATAAACTATTGACTTACAGCCCAATCCTATGCTCCCCCCCCCCCCACTGTTGCAGGCAAATCTTACAAAAGAGACAAAAAAATTCACTTTCTCAAAATATTAGCCACACAACAGAGTCTGATTCTTGTATACTATCTGTTTCTGAGATTAGGTGAATATCATGGATTCACAACAGTGCAGAGATCCCCTCTTGCATAGATTCTATGAGGAAACACTTGGGTTAAACACAATATTTTTCAGCACAAGTTATTTTCAGCATACTTTACCTTAAGGGCTTTTTGTGCAGCTTCACTTGAACCAATAGCAATGAGGTTTGGTCCAGCCATGCTGCAAAAACTCTTCAAATGCAAGGAGTCAGAAACAGGGACTGTAGAGACAGCATAATCCTATGTAGAAATTAAGCATTTGCAAGGGAAATACATTAGATTGGCAAGCTTGTGAATGAACCCAATGATAAATTTTACTTTTTCCAGTGGATGAATGAATTTGAATGTGTTAAGGACATAAACAGAATAAGGTCAACTAGTTTAGAAGAACAGTACATTTCTCTGAGCAGTTCTGGCTTGCCCTGAGGACTGAGGGCCCTATCCAGAGCCTGGTGTGTCAGCTTACCACCAGCGCACACTATCACAAACATGCTGTAAGGCACGTTTGCGAGGCTCATGGCGGACCCAGCAGTCCACAGTCCACCGCCTAGCGCTCTGTGCAAAGCGCCGGGCAGTGAAGAGGTAAAACAGGGCGAGAGAAGGTGGGAAGGAGGTGTTCTGGGGCAGGCATAGGAAGGCATGGTGGGGAAGAAGAGAGCAGGGTGGGGGTGGGTGCGACCAGCGGAGTTCAGCTCTGCTGGATTGAGAGCCCCGTGTCAGGCCGTACGGCCCATCATGAAACTCCTTGATTCTGCGGCAGCTGAAAAGCCGCCACAAAATCAAGTAGCCCCATTCTGGGGCTACTTTCCTTATCTGGGGGAAAGGAAATTCCCTTCTCCCAAGGAGCCACTGCTGACTGCCCAATGTGCTCAGAATAATGCTGCAGCCATTTGGCGCCACGGCAGCCCTGTGTGCTGGGCAGCTCAGTATTGGGCTGCCTGTCAACAGAATGCACTTTTCTCTATTGTCATTATTTTATCAAACAAGTAAATAAAAACAATGCTTAATTAACATGTAAAATGAGCTTCCAGAACCTTGATTTTAAGAGCATTTAAGAAAAGGAATGTGGAGAGCCTCATTAAGGAAAAACACTGCCTTCAAAGTATAAAATATCTACAGCCTAAATCTCTAATTTAGATATTCAGATATTAATCAGACTAATTAAGCTTAAATGAGTGGTTCCAGGTCATCCAGTGAGTATCATGGTTGAGCAGGGTTTTGAACCTGGAACTCCCTAGCTTAAATTCAATGGTTTGTCCTCTACACCACACTGACATTGTGTGACTCACCAGAATATTTTATTAACAGTTTATTTTCATTCCTGTTTTCTACTTTGCTTAGGAGTCAGATGAGGCACCAGATAAATCAAGAACTTCAAGGTTAAAAAAAATAACTACATCATGGAACTGCAGTAACTTCTTTAATTTCAGTTTCTTGCTGAACATGCTGTAACGATGGTTTTTCTTCTGCTTCCTCCCTCTTGCACACTGTACAAACACCTCCTAGTCTTTGTATTAGCATGTTCCCCCATCTGAAGATAAATCTATAGGTCTGCTAACCTTAAAGGTGTCTGCCAGAATTTCTGCACCACGACGATTGGTCCTTTTTGAAAGACCCACAAAAAATTCCCTGCCTGAGAAAAGATTAATAGGTAAGTTCATATACAAGAAAATCACCCACAGCATCATTTTCTTTTTACTTTGTTGACATTACTAAAATGTGACTGATTAAACCAACTACAGAAATGTCCTTCGAAAACACACACATCCTGTAATACCAGGTTTAATTAGAGTTTTAAAATTTTAGAAACAGTACCTATCAACTTGTAAAAAAGTACTGTAAGTTGCACTGAGCCTATGAGATCAACCCAGATATAAACTGATGGTCCAATCCAATGGGCACGTTTTATGCCAGCAAAACTTGTGTTCTGCTGGCATCACGTGCTTTGTAGCTATTGCAAACATGACACTGCCAGAGTGCACTGTCTGGCTGCCAGGTCTGTGCTAAGACAAACTGAGGAAGTCCACCTCATGTCCATCCACTGAGGATGTGCGGGTAAGGTTGCACATGGGTCAGGAGAGAGGTGGGGAGAAGGTGGAACAGGATGGGCGGAATGGAGAAGGATGGAGGCCCACCAAATCCTAACCTCCTTCCCAGGCCTGATCGACCTTCATGGGTCAACGCAGGCTTGTGTGTCGCCCCATGGTGGCATCTGGAGTTTACCCCAGGGCAAGGGTACAAGTGTCCTGAGATGGCCTCAACATGCTGAAATCCAATATGCCATGACATATAGTGGAGGCCGTGTTGGCGCTGCTGCTTTGCCATGTGCACAGTTACAGTGGATTGGACTGTCAAACAACAATAATAACAGGGAGTGGAAAGGTGCAATATAAATATTTAAAATAAATATTTAAATATTTATATAAGAATAACAGCATCTGCTTCTTTGTTTACTTCAACAGTTTTTCTTCCAAATGGGAAATGTGTATGCAATTGCTCATCCTTTAAAGCAGGGGTCAGGAGCCTTTGCTGGCTTAGGGCCAGACATTTGGCAGTGACATTGGGATGTTTGGTGATGACACTATCCTGTCATTGCCGAACTTCCAGATTGCTGAGCTCCTGGAAGTGGCAGAGTGAAGCTCAGCTTGGGAGGTGAAGACTCCTGCCCAATTTGCCATGTGACAGACAGGGAATGGCGGAACTGCCTGCCTAGGCTTGCCAAGTCCCTGTGCCACACAGCACAGGGACTCAGCGAGCCTGGGCAAGTGGTTTTGCCATTCCTTGTCTGCCATGTGGCAAATTGAGTGGAAGCCTTTGTTTCCCAAGTCGAGTTCTGCGCGGGCTGGAGGACCTTAGGTGGCAGGCTAGATCTGCCTGTGGGCTATCGATTGCAGGCCTCTGCTTTCAAGTGTCATGGCAAATGGACCCTGAATTTTATACATTCTAAAGGTGTGAAAAAATATGTATTTATGACATGAAAAAACAGAAGAAAAAAAAACCTGGATACTTGTATATATACTAGGAGCAGACCCTGATCCACTAAAAGTATTATCATTTCTGTTTGGTTTCTCATTCTCTAGGATCAACATAGCGATATTACCCCAAGCAACTATAAATTAAGGCTGGAGCATTGTTCTCAATCCCCACAGACCTCTGGCAACATGCTGCAGCAAGACTGGTTCCACTTTTTGTGGGCCACTAAGTTTGATGCAAAAATATCCATGCAATCTGGACAACTCATGTGATTCGTGTTTTTAATGCATCAGTGATTCGATGAAGAGTCAAACTAGAGAAGAGAGTAATTTCAGCAGCTGCCACATCACATAAATAACTTGGATCCGGTTCTGGGTAATGGTTCTTTTGTGATCCGCTATCACTATCATCTTGCTCCTTTGGCTGGAGCTTCAGACCCTTTTTATACATTCTTAATTTTATATATTTCCCAGACCAGCATGGTTGCTGCCTCCTCCAGGGTTGCTCCCACACCACTCGCTGTAATCTCTCCCATGTAACTGAGGCAGATCATGTAGGCAAATATTAAACATACAGAAGTTTTGAATACCTATCTATGCAAACATAGTCTGTGACTAAAAACATGGTACAATGATAGTAGGATGGTTGATTATTTCAAAGGAACAATTTCTTTCTTAAGTAGTACATTAAACTTTGCAAAATGCTTTTACTACTGTGATTAAGGGCCTGATGTTAGCCTATCCTCTTACCTCACCACTGATACGGCCATACCAAAAAGGCATATGCTGCATCCAGTGGTGGGGAGGGGGCTGACCCAAGGGCAAACATTTACACTTACCTCCCAGTAAGCCCTGGGGCCACCTATGGGTCTCCTTAGACATGCACCACCACTTTTGGTGGCATATATTTGAGGTGAGCAAAGGGGCAGGGGATCTTCAAAAGGAATGGATAGGATCCAGTGTGCGCCACTTACACCGAACCCACCTCTTCCACTTCCTTCTGGCCACCAGTCCCTTCCCTCTTCATACCCAGTTTCACCTCCAATCCTCCCCCCACCTCCAGAACCCATCCCATTCCCGCTGACTTATCACGTGCTGTGGGGTATGGCAGTGCTCACAGAATGGCCACAAACCGAGCACTGTGCACACTTTTGGTGGCCATTTTATGACAGCTCTGTCATAATGTGCTCTATCTGGCAGCCCAATCCTGCATAGGACTGGATTGTAAGATGTAATGTAAACTTTAGTGACAAACACAATTTGTACTTTGTTCATTTCTTCTTCTTAACTTGTTATTCTGATATTAGGGAACTTTTGCATTTGAAAGACATACCTCACACCCAAAGCCTAATATCAGAATTTCCTAAACAAACAAACTAATAAAGAGGTCATACCAGGGAAAACACAAGTAGATGTTAATCAGTATCCTGCCATCAAGCTCTCTGTACAGTCAAAACATTAACTAGCAAAGTTATTTTTTTATTACTGTACCTGTAAATAAAACATCTCCTCCATCTAAGGTTGCATGTTCGTCTGTCATCTCCACAATATTCAGGCTAAGACTTTCAAGTGCTGTCTTCATGGCTTCAACCTGTTTGAAAAGAACACGGTTTAGAATTTTATTTAAGGCTGCAATGTTAGGCACACTTTTTTGAGAGAAAATACCAAATTTGACTTCAGGATAGGGCTGGGCTTCAGGTCAGCTCTACTGGAATATCCATGAATCAAACCAGAAAGAGGTGCCTATAATTCTTCATGGTAATATAATTTTTATAACAATGTTTAAAAAATGATCTTTCAATCTTTCATAGATTGTACTAAAGAATGAGCATTATCCCAGATGTTATAAGAAAGCTTTCTTTCACAATGATTATTCATGTAAAGGTAGATTCAAGTAAAAGACAAGTCCAAAAGGAATTCATTTAAAAAAAAAAAGATATTGATTCAAATAAAACATTTCCAGATTTACAGCCCAATCCTGAGCTGCCCGGAGCAGCTTTCATCCCCTTCTCCCAGGTAAAGGAAGCAGCCCCGCAATGGGGTTACTCACTTTACCGCTGATGTAAGGTAAAGGTGTTCGTGTAGGGCCACACAAATGCCTTGGATCAGGTGGAGTTGAGCTTCACAGGACCTGCCTCCCTCCCTCCCCTGGCACCCTCCCGCTTCCCCGTCACGCCTCCTCCCTGCCCTCTCTCTGCCCTCCACCTGCCTACCCCCTCCTTAGAATGCCTCCTCCCCGCCCCTGCTTACCGTGCCGCGGCTCGGAGGTCCGTGAGGCAGCAGAGGACGGGCACTGAACTAGCATGGGCCCAGCGATAAGCCTTGCAAACACTGCATTTGTGACACTGCGCTCTGGCAGAAAGCCAGAGCACCGAGCTCAGGATTGGGCTCTTAATGTGCAATTTGGCCTTGTGCTAACGTTTGTTTTGGGATACTGTTGTCTCGAAGACCACCCACAATATATTTAGCACAGACAAGGCTTTTGCTGTATATCAGTCACACATGCTTGGAAAAGGGAATTTAGTATTCAGGACATCTGCAGCTCACTGTACAAGCAATTCAAGCATACACCGTACAATTGAGTATACACTGTACAAGCAATTCAAGCATCCTCATGCTGTGGTACTGTTATATCAATCCTCGAAAATGTCTATGCTTTTTGATCTTTCTGTTCAGATGTCAGTTATGCTAATAATGCATGGGAAAGTGAAGGAGAATAATGCATTCAACCAATAACTGGCATTCCAAGTTACCCACTCCTTGTTAAACCTAGAAGTGTTCTGGTATGATTGTTACACCATTTGAAATAACTTACTTCTAGAAAAACATGTTTAATTTGGTCAGCCCTGATCACTTCAAAATATGAAGTGATTAGTGACTAGTCAAGTGACTAAGGCCAATAAAGCAACTACTGTGCATTTATCAAGGGTTAAGTGATTTTGGACACCATAAACTCTAGCTTCCTCAGAGATCATTCTGAAATGTGGATATAGGATGTTGCTGTAGCTATACCTTTCAAACTCCTGATTCACTGTCTATGTGAGGCAACCCCATTGTGTGAAAAGTAAATGACAAAAGTGACATGAGAACTGGCCCACTGACTGATATATCCAGTATGTAGAAATCAGTGCCATGGAAAGTGGTAACAGCAATGATAAATGTACTGAAAAGGAAAGTAAAAGGCAAGTTCTTTGAATATCAGGATCTATGACAGCGCAAATAGAGCAACATCTCTGCCTGTGATGCCAAACGAAAGGGTGAAAGAAGGATAATTTATCCTTCTGATAAAGGTGAGATGGGTTTAACCTTCTGATAAAGGTAGGTGGGTTTAACCTGTGTGAGAAATGGAAATCAGGTCACACAATTTTTTGAATGAATTACTTTTATCACTGGATGTTACAATGTTAATATCCAGTTTTAAATATCAGTATGATCAGATGTTTTAAAAATGCTTTAAGATTTTTGTATAAATGCATTAAACATGCTACGAAACGTTGAATTCATGATAAAATGTATAAAAACCAGTTCAATCTGATTATATGATCCCAGGTTGATGCTGATGAATATTCTGAAGCCTCAATTTTTACTTTCTTTCTGGGCCCGACTAGATGTGGGAAAAGAGACACATAACTGTATCAACTTTTTAAAAGCAGCCTCAGAGATTATCCAAAATTGGATTATGGCCAAAGCACTGGGGGAGGAGGGTTTAACTCCCCCCCATACCATATTTTTCAATTAAAATGCACACACACCCAAGATATCAATAGCATAAATGGAGACAGAAGACAGATAACTGTACTGTAGTACCTGACTTTTGCACTAACGGGGGGAGGGGTCAGTTGGGTCAATGACATGAGGGATAAATTTAACTCCAGAACCATGAACCAGAACCATGGCCAATTTAATTCAAATCCCCACCCCATAACAACTTTTAAGCATTGAAAAAGGCATTGGGAGATCTATCAACAGATCTTCCCTTTTACATCTACCTTGCTTCCCTTCTTCAGATGATCCAGCACAAAAATTCTTGATTTGTTCTCAGCCTAAATGAGTATTAGTTTAAAAAGGTCAAAAACTTTTCAATCTGTAAGACAACGCGCGAACAAATTATGTTTGCTGACTTATCAGTGGGTTCACACATTACAACCACACATTAAAATACTTCACACACATCATAAGCAACCAAGAAACCAGTCATTTTTTCTTTCACTCTATATTATTTCAGTGAAAACAGCATACATAGATGAAAATCATCTCAAACTTTTGAAGTGCAATCAAGATGATACCTATCTTTGGGCAAAGATAGACATAATGTAAAAAGTGTAAACACAGCAGATTCTTTCCGCTCAGCATGAGCCCAGCTTCCTCTTGGCTTCAGCTTCTCCATGACTGTTGTATTGTACATACCAGTGAAACAAAGTTGACTCACAACCCAATTTTAAAGGTGGCGATGCCGCCAGGTGCAGCGGCACCAAAGCAACTAATGCTGCATCCTGCAGCTCTGTCGCGGTTGCCAGAGGTCTCCTTGCCTCCTTGCCCCAAGGAAAGCCTCAAGTCCCGCAATGGGGCTTCTCAAATTTGTGCCAGCCATTTTGCCAGTGCAGACTTGGAGAAACTCTGTGTTGGGTCTGAGTTCTGGATTCAGCAAGGCAGAGCTCTACCAGACCCACCCCCTAGTTCCTACCCCAGCCCCACCCTCCCTCCGCCCCAGAATGCCTTGCCCGACCCCCAAGGCCCTCATCACCACCCAGAGCTCTTATCTAGCTCTGGGTGGCATCTGGTTGGCATTGGGCTTAGTACCGACTGGCACTGGGCTGGCACCAGCACTGACTTGGCGCAGGATGTTGTGGGCGTGCCTTATGGCATGTTTGCGACACCCAGTGCCGGTACACTCATACCACAGACATTAAAGAGCTCAGAATTGGACTCTCAGACTCTTCTCCTATGTTTCAGGTAGGTACCATATAGCACAAATTTTTTAAAAAGTTGCAAACCTGCTTCAGGAATTAGGGGTAAATAGGTTTGTTGGCTCCGGCCATAAGGTGCTCTCCACTGTGCTCCTTCACTGAAGCTTTGATGGGCTGCACAGTGTTTATTGTTAATGTTTGCCTTGGAATAGGAAATATACATCTGTTTATGAAAGCAGAGAAACTGTCTCTACCAAGACAGTTTAACACCCAGCAATACCTTTGCACAATTTTTTTCTCCCTCAAGAATTCTGACTTTGCATATAGATTCAATTTAAGGTTTGAGGTCACACAATGCAACACTTTTATCGCAACTGCTACCCCGTTAATATATCAAGTGGCTGGATGCCTTTATTGCTTTGTGCTGGGATTTTTTTTCCCTAATAAGCACATTCCTGTTGTGAGATGGAATGTATCTAATCCATAATAAATCTGGTTGAAAGGCTCTGGGCTTAAGCCAGCTGAGTTCTGCTTGAAGGACATTAAATGTGTTTGATGGCATTTATAAGAATCTAATCTCCTCAGCCCCTTACACTTTAAAATGGAATTCATTAGTCTCTGCATATATGTAGTTAATCAGTTTCCACAAAAGCTGTATGCAAAACACCCATCCTCTTCATATTTGTGCCAGTGAGCTTTAAATGAAAGTCATTTCTTAAAAGTTATTTATTGGCACTCAGTTATCTCAGCTCTGGCAACAAAACAAATGTTTTCGGAATGAGAACAGAAATGACAGATTGATGAGCAGAAGGAGGGAGGGAAAAGAAATAGAGAGACAGATCCTTTGTTTTCCTGGTTGTCCAGCAGCAAACAGCATGCAGCATTTTACAAAATGGCCTTGAAGATCAAAATGTTGCATAAATGCCTTGGAAAAGTCTGGATCAATATAAAAATGTTATAGTTCAGCTTGTCTGTAATGCATTCTTCAAAACGGTTCACACAACAGCCCCTATATATGTAACTTTAACCCACACAGGAACTGAATGTCATTCAGTGGGGGTTGAATTTCTTCCTTCATGAATGCTTTGTTCAGTTCCTGCTTGTACAGGCTGGGGGAAAGTACTGTATGTAAAATGAATCTCTGCCCCATATACCCGGTTTCAAAAAACAACAAGGTAGGCAAACCAATTAACACTGCCTCTGAAAAAAAAAAATCTGAAATAATTAGTGAAGCAAAACAGCATGCTTATACAGGACAATACAGGTGGAGCCTCTTTATCCACAGGGTTCCATTCCCAGACTCCCCACTGATACAGAAAACCATTGTTAATGAAATCCGTAGTTTTTGGAAACCCACCTGAAGCCTTCAGAGGCGACTGAAAACCAGAAGTGTCCTTCTAGGACGTTCAGAGGCCTTTCTGAGGCCCATAAAGGCCATCTGCAGAATCTACAGTCTTCAGAAGAGCCTGTGGAGGCAACCAGAACAGACTCTGGTCACCTCCGGAGGCTTCAGGTTGGACCAAATCTGCCTCAACACAGATTGAACCAGTATTTAGACCAATACTTTAGATTGTCAAACATGAGGCCTGCAGGCCAGATGCAACCCTCAGAAGCCAGTTTTCCAATCCCTGTTATAACTGAGATCTCCCAGCGTGATAATTGGGTTCTCTCATACCTTGAAAATATGAACAAGATTTGCACACTTTCTCTTCTGTCTTTTGCAGCTCATGAGTTTCCACGTGAGAACAAAGTGCTTATTTCTGGACATCATCTACTTAATGATGTCACTTCATGCTTAATGATGTCACTCCTGGCTCCCTGATTTAGGGCCTAATCCTGAGCAGGGCCAGCCGACCTCCAGTGCCGACCTCCAGGGCCAGTGACCTCCAGTGCCGACACTGGGTGTCGCAAATGTGCTGTAAGCCACACCTGTGACACCCTGCACCCATTCAGCACCAGCCCAGTGCCAGTCAGTGCTGAGTCCAGCATTGGCCGGACACCAACTGGAGCTAGGTAAGAGCTAGGGGCAAGGGGAGGGAGGGCAGGATGGAACCAGGATGGGAGGGAATCCAGACCAGGATGACCAGATGTCATTTTTTCCAGGACATGTCCTCTTTTTTAGCCTTGTGTCCTGGAAAAGAACTTAAGGGCACAATCCTATCCAACTTTCCAGCACTGGCCTACCCACAATGCAGCCCCAAGGTAAGGTAACAAACACGCCCTTACCTTGAGGAGGCCCCGTGACTGCCTCCCCACTGCAGGTTGCGGTGCATACCACATTGGCACAGCTATGTCAGTGCTGAAAGCTGGTTAGGATTGTGCCTTAAATGTCCTCCTTTTCCCTGTGAGCAGGCAGTGCAGTGCCTTCTTGTAATTAATAAATTATAAGAAATATAGTTTTAAATAAGTAATACAGTGTTTAAATAGGAAAAACATGAAATCAATATACCAGTGTTTTCAGCTTTTATTTTGTCATGTCCTGCATTTTTCTTGAATGTCCTACATTTTAGGGTGCCTTGTCCTCTTCCGTGGTTATGACATCTGGTCACCCTGATCGGGACCCTGGCAAAATAGCTGGCGCATGCTTGAGAAGCTCCATTGAGGGGCTTGGGGCTTTGCTTGAGGACACCTCCAGCAGCTATCACGAGGCTGCAGGATGCAGTGGTAGCCACTTTGTTGTCGCTGCACCGCTTTTAGGATTGGGCTGCCCAACTTTTGCCAATGTAAAGCTTTGAGGCCTCGCTTTCCAAAGGTGTGCCTATTTTGTAACGCTCTTGATTGAATGGTTGTTAAAGCAGCACTATGTGTGGTTTTCAGCTTCTGCCCATGAATTAGCATGTATCCAAACTTGTATCAAGAGCGTCTCACTTAGAATTGAAAACTTGCACTGTGTCAGTTGTAAATATCTTCCTTCAAACAAGTCCCATAGGTGAAGGCAAGAGATCACAGAGCATCCCCTTCTATCTGCTCACCCCCACTACTCTTCCTATTCCTACTTCCTACATTAGAAAACAAAGAGGGGAATGGAGCAGAAGGGAAAGTGTGAAGGAGCAGAGCACGGTGGACGAGAGTGCCAGAGGTACTCTAGCATTCTACTCTCTTCTCTGTTCCCTTCCTTTTCAAGTGAAGGGGGCAGGAAGATAATTGGTAGCAGGCAGGCTGCTGGGTAAGGCAGGGCAAGATTTGGTGCACTGCCTCAGTTGTCAGGAGGTCTTAGGCCAAGTCCATGTGAGTTTGTGTATACATTACATTGATGGGCTATAGATTTATCATTGTGAGCAGTATGCTTAGAAAGAGGGGGGAAATTTTAAAGGTCTGATACCCAATATTGATGAAGGAAGATGAAGAAAGGGACAACTGTTGCTAAAGAGTAACAAGATGAACTAAAGAAAGGTTGTAAAGCTGTGAAAATTTTTTTGCTGGCATTAGTTTGCTTGCCACAAAATACAAGTAAAGATTTGGTTGGGTAGAAATGATGATAGAAAATTTAAATCTTACAGAAGTATGCTGAGAAAGCAACATTCTAAATACTTTCCTGCTAACAATTACAAAATGGTCAATTGTTAAGATGCTGTGAGAGAGGCACAGTCTATTCTGCCTGGACATGCAAGGTAGGCCAAGAATGCACCTGCATAAGCCAAGCATTCATTATCTTTGAGACACCTAATATCCCATAATACCCAGAGTGACTGCTAGTTCCAAGTCCACCATTGACCACACGCCATGTGCCCCATCTTTTTTTTTGCAATGAAAAGTATTTAAAATTCATGAAGCTTGCTGAAAGCTCAGCTGTCACATTCTACTCATTCCAAAGTGCATGGGAAAAAGGGAGCATAATGGACATTTCAGCTGGAGCTATTATTGCCGCTGAATAACCAATATTCCATTAAATTGCTAATAAACCCACTTGAAGATGTTGATAACAATCAAGCCATACAGGAGCATTCCTTTCCCTAATGCTGAGATGTCAGATTTCACTCTGTACAGTACTACTGTTTCTGCATTATTTTTTCAAGACACAAACTATTCAGAAAACTTATTCCATTTCAGTGAATGCTAACTGCTCTCATTTAAAGAGGCTGAAATATTCTTTCGGTGGGCATTCTCCCTTTAATAGCAATAATAGTTATTACTATCATTGCTATTTATTACCTAAAATGAATAGGCACTGTACCAAAATAGTTAAAGCAAAACACAAAGGCCTTGCCTGGAACCTTAAATCTACTCAATTAAAAGTACAGTACAAGGAGGAAAAAAGAGAAAAGAAAACAAAAGAAAGCAAAGGTGGAGAAGGAGGAGACCAATTAGAAATTACAATATATAATTCTGAGAATGGTGCAATTGTTAGAAACATATGTTTATAAATACATTTTAAAAGTTCATTAATTTAATAGTTTTTTATTATGGAAACCATTGTATTTGCTCAATATATATTGCTGGCTGGTTCACCGCTCATGTGCAGTGTCACAAACGTGCCATAAGGAGTGCTGGTACTAGCTCAGCGCTGGGGTAGTGCTGGTGGAGCACTGGAGCTCCGCCACTTGTGCAGACAGCTGGACAGCAGAGAGGTAGGTGGCAGAGTGGGGGGAGGAAGCATTCCGGGGTGGGTGAAGGTGGAAGGAGGGCGGGGAGAAGACGTGCTGGGGGAGGGAGGAGGGATCCTGAGCCTCCGTGTAGGGCCTCCCACCCAACACAGAGGCTCTTATTTCTATGCCGCACTTTGGGCCGTCATAGAATCGAGTAGCCCCATTGTGGGGCTACTCGCCTTACAAGTGGAAAGGGGACGAAAGTCCCCTTCTCCCGACAAGCCGGTGGTGCTGCCCAAGTTGCACTCATGATGCAGCGGCAGCCATTTTCGGTACTGCTACAGCCCTGGGCAGCTCAAGATTGGGTTGTAAATCCCCACATGGCGCTGCAGAAGCAATGGTACGGCTACCACTGTATCCAATGGGGAACTTTTGGCTACTGGAAGTCTTTTCAGGGATAGTGGACAGTTGTCCCCTTGCCCCAGGGTAAGCTACAGCAGACGCTATGGGCCAACTCAGACCTCCGCCAGCAAAATAGCTGGTGTAAGTCTGAGATGACCCGTGCAGGTGGATCGGGCCTGTAAGAGGGTTAGTAGGATATCGAGCACACTGACAGCACTGATCCTGAACTCCTCCCAGGCATCATCCACTCACTCACGCACCATCATCTCCTCCCTGTTCCACCCCCTTCTTGCCCTCCCGTGCTCTTCCTCTTCCCCTGTACTGGACTTACCTTGTCTGGTGGGCATCCCAGTGTCCACCAGCGCACACAGGAAGGCTCCAGCCTTCCTGTTGATGCACTGGCTCTCTATGCAGATGCAAAATACTTTACAGTGCTTTTGTAACACCACATGCCAGTGGAACACACATTCCACCAGTGCAGGCCCTGCAGAGGATTGGGCTTTCAAGAAATTACCACAAGTTAGAGGGTAAACAGTTTTCTGTTGTAGGAGGAGGTCTGGTCTAGAGGGTAGAGCCTTCATTTGCCTGAAGATTAACATCCACAAGGTCGCCAGTTCGAGGCCACCGGCACCGTGCGACCTTGAAGCAGCTGACAAGCTGCAGCTGAGCTGTTCCATCTGCTCGGAGCGTGGGAGGATGGAGGCCAGAATGTTAAACCAGATCGGAGTGTAACACCTTGAATGTAGTGGTTCTTGAAAGAAAGAACCTTCTTTCAATTTGTAAAAATCCCTGCGTGGATTTAATAAGCCTGCCTATGTAAACCGCCTTGAATAAAGTCTTGAATAAAGACCAAGAAAGGCGGTATATAAATACTGTATATTATTATTATTATTATTATTATTGTAGAAAGATGGTAATTTCACAAATTTTTGCACATTAGCATGGATATCATTGGTATACAGACCAAGCCACTGAGATTATTGTTGTTTCATCAGGCATGCGTCACATCTCGACTCAAAATTCTCTGAAATATTCTAGTGCTAAAATTTTGAAATTTTTACTTTTCTTAATCTGAGTACACTAATTATCAAAATTATTCATTGACTCTGGCAAAATTCATACAAAACACTTTGTATGATGCAAGATGCATTTGCAGTGGGAAAGAGCTGTCCGTTAATTATTTATAAATTAATGCTTACTATTGTCCTTCTTCATCTAGTGCCTGCTGTCAGACTCCAGGGATTGAAATTATAAAACAAAAACAAACTTGCGATCCCAAATGGAGTTGCAACCTCGTAAGCTATCCAGGCCTGTGTATGCTAAGGCCTTAGAAACCCCTTATGGAGTTGTTCTGAATTGTGTTCAGCCATGATGGCTATACACCACCCTCTAAGTCGAACATCAGTATGCCTCTAAATCAGGGTGACCAGACTTCCTGTACTTCCAGGACATGTCCTCTTTTTTAGCCTCATGTCCTGGAAAAGAACTTAAATGTCCTCCTTTTTCCTGTGGGTGGACCCCTGCAGGCAGTGCATAGTCTTCTTGTAATTAATAAATTATATATAATATATATATAGTTTTAAATTTAATAATAAGTAATATAGTGTTTAAATTAACCACATGAAATCAATATACAAGTGTTTTTAGTTTTTATCTTTGTCATGTCCTACATTTTTCTTGGATGTCTAACTTTTGGGGTACCTTGTCCTCTTCTGTGACTATGGCATCTGGTCACTCTGAATACCAGCTGCAGGAGAGCTGATGGTGGAAAGGAGAGGAGGTGGAAAAGAAACATGTCTTTCTCTTCTGCTTGTGAACCTCCCAGGTCAGCTCATGGGCCACTGTGAAAAACAGAATGTTGAACTGCATGGGCCTTCGGCCTGATCCCACAGGGCTTTTCTGTGTATCTTATGAACAGGCCATACCTTGCATTACAAAGAAAGTAATAGGTTCAGAGAAGCACACATAGGGAGCTATAGAATGAACAAGTCCACTTGCATCTGTTCCCATCAACTGTTTGCCTTACATTCCACACCATTGGGCTTGATTTTTTGCAGGAATTTAATATGCACACACACACAAAGACTTGAATAGGAATTTATTTAAAATGTATATATACTGTAAATAAGGGCAATTCATTTTTTCTAACCACACACAAACTTTTGATATCAATGCCTATATTTATTCATTGCACCCTTTGTATCTCACGTTGTTATATGTCAACCTTTCTCTGCATGTAAATTAGTACTTTTGAAAGGATAGCTGGTGGCTATTTTGTGCCAGCATATATTTTTAAATGCACTAATAACTGTATGCACTGTAAACTTCTGTGGCTGTATTTTATCACACTGTCATCCAAATAAACCTGCATTCAAGTAGCAATTCATCTGGAAGCTTTTCAACAGATTTCATACAAATTTCAACATAAACCTTCAATTCAACGTTCAAATTCTGTTTTGGTTTGAAGAAAAAAGAAAGGATTGGGCCCTTTTGTGCAGACATTTACAACAGTGCAACACAGTTCCATAAAATGTTGTAAAATAGTTTTCAGAGACACACACAGCATGCCACCATGGGCCATATTTGGAGTACTGTTGGTGGCAGTGCAGAAAGTCCGTCGCCAGATCCAGCAAGTTACATCAGATGGCAGTGGAGGTGAGGATGGTCAGAATGTGAAGGAGATGAAGATAGGGATGGATCGTGGCTGGGACGGAGTAGTAGCAGCAGCAGTGGCGCTGCTGATATTCTATCACCTTCCCAGCCTCAATCCATCTTTCTGGGTCTACTCAAACTTGCACCAGCAAATAGCTGGTGCAGATCTGAGTAGACTCAGCAGGGCAGAGAGGGCTTACACCCACACAAGGGAACAGATGTTTCCTTACCAAGAGGAGATCTCTGGGGGCCTGAAACTCCCCAGCAGGATGCAGTGCATGCCCTGTTGACATAGCTGCATTGGTGCATGGGGAGATGGGTAGGATTCAGATGTGTGTCTTGTTTTCCATTCAAGATCCATTTTTACTCCCCACTTGAATAGGGAAAGCGAGCCTGACTTTTCCCAGAGCTACACTGTATACTGTTACTGGCAACATAAAGCACTACAAGTTCATTTACAGACTTATGTGAGAACCGACAGCAGGTCTACTGAAACAAAATCCAGAAAGCAAGGATACTGTGGAATCAAGTGTGGCTTTATAGGGCACCTAATATTGCTTTTTTGTTTCTCAGTCATTTTCAAGCCCTGTTAATATACAACGATAGAGAACAGGAAAGGAAGTGTTGCAATTCCTGAAATCATACAAAAAGAAAAATGGTAGCATCATGGAAAACTAGTAAATTCATTAAAGATGTGCATCAAACAGAACATGTGGTTGCTTCAAGGAGTTCTCACAAGGGCATTTTCACAATAAAAACTGGAATCCTGTGACCTTTAGAAAGCTTGGAGTACTTACATAATGAACCTTTGCAAAAGAATGATGCAAAATCTTCTGGAGTATTTTAAATGGAAACTGTGAACAGCATCTTTAATGCAGCAAGGAGTAAAAGGTCAGTTCAGAATCCAGCATTAGTCAGATACGCATATAATATACTTCTGATCCATGTATTCTAACTTTTTGCTTGGGAACAGAAAATACCCTTTTAAAAAAAACCCAAACCATTTTGCCATTAGAGAGCAGCTCTTGCTACCTTATGTAAATCTCTCACTGTGAGCTCAATAGACCTTTCACAGAGACTCCAGTGAACCTTTTGGTTTTAATCAATGGCAGCCAAAATTAGGCTCAAATAGCTTATTGCTAGTTTAAACACACAAGTGCAGTAATGCTGCCAAAAACATGGCTTAAGGAAGGAAAGAAGGAAGGAAGGAAGGAAGGAGAGAGGGCAGGAAGCCTAAGGGTGCACCATACTACATTTCTTTCCAAACATATCCTACACCATTAAAAAACCCAAAGCAGGATATTTTTAGCAACTTGATTAAAGAAATATAGTACATTGTAAAGAGTAATCATAGATCTCTCCACTTGATTGCAGAGAGTTTAAGAGAGAGAACTGTTCTGTTAGCAGCTACAAGTCTTATGTTTCCATCTGTAGTACAGGATCTTCCTAGTTAATGGCAGATACTTACATGGTTTTCAACAACCAGTTGACTAATAAAGGGGCAAAGAGTTCATAAGGTTGGATCAGGTCAGGATAAAATTTAACCACTGGGCCCAATAAACAGTTGTGAGAAAGGGGAGGGAAAGTTCCCTGGTATATAACCACCCATGATAAGTAGAGGAACAAAGAACAAGAAGTATTGAACCAAGAGAGGAGTTGGCATTCTCTCAGATCATACAAACTACTGGCTTTGATAAGGGCTCAGGAAGGAGACCAGCAACTGTTTGTTATCCTTAACAGAATTGCAATAATTTCCAACTGTTTCTATCCACAAAAAGATATGCCTTTACAACAAATAACAAGACTATGAACAGACCTCCCTCTTTCTTTCCTACTTTTATTGATAGATTCCATTGGGGAAAAGATAGCACAAAGTAAGATTCAATTCACACAACAATTATTCTCTAAGTGACAGCAGCCTAGAGATGGCACTAGAAGTTTTGTAGGGAAGTCAAAGAAAGACGGAATACACATAGAACAGCCACAGCCATTCCCCCAAGTGGCTGAAAAAATGTGGCCACAAGTTAAAAACGGCTTCTGATGGTATCTCTGGATAACCACATTCAGTGTTGGTACCAAGTTGCCAGAGTTCAGGAGCAACACCATGCCCACACTCCCCCTTCATATCCCTGCCTGGTGCACTGGGCACTGCCAATGGTACAGTGTTCAGGGGTTGGGCCCTCAGCTATTGCCCCTCTTGGTTGAAATCTGTCACCACCCCTGCTCCCATTCATAGCGATCACATGCATCACCAAGGTCCATTTCAATCTAAAAACTTATGTGAATTTTTCTGCTTTCTTGCAAACTGGAATCCAGCCTATGTACTGAGGAATTAATCCATTTGATTATTTAAGATCTGCTTCTCTTTCTCCAACAGTCCATCACAACAGCAAGTTAGCTGTTCAGAAAATATGTGACATCTTCCAGTTAAATACATACATTTAGTTCTTCTTAGAGGAAATGAAGAATTAAGCTTCCGTGAATATTTGATAAAACTCTTAGCAATTAGAGTAGATTCAGCCAACAATGAATGATTCACAGTTTTAGCTACAGTGTGCAGAATGGTCTGCCAAATGGCCTGAATAAACTCACATTGCTAGACACTATGGTAAAATGTACCCTGATTTCTTTTAAACTATTATATCAGTGAGAAAAGCAGCCTACATTCCAGCAGCTCAGTTGGTGCATGGAAATACAGCTCACAGCTTCATTTTTATGACAGAACTGCTGTCTTTGATGATATTTTTCCCTTATTCAGAATGACTGTTCTTCTGATTCAAAGTGCTTTAAAACCTGGAGATAAGCATAAAAGGAGGGGATTGAAAGTGGTCAAAAGAAGACAGGTTGCAATGGAAAAAACTTAAGGACCTGTTTGCATGACAAATAGGTACAAAAATGCTACAAAAATGAGCCCAATGGAATAAAAAGCACACACTCTTCTGTTCCTCTTGTTCTCCTTTTTTATTTAACTAACTAGAGTACAAACAAGTCAAACCAGAATCAAAGTGTAATTATAATATCCTGGTTTGTACTAACTTCTATTCCACAAGTTATTACATACAGTAAACTCAAAATTGCAGTTTGTTCTTAAAATGAAAGCAGAAACTGACGCACAATGGAGCAGAAACTCATGCACAGTGGAGAGAAGGCAAGGTGTGTGAGCCTGTGGCTCTCCAAGGTAACTTTCACAGTGGAAGACCATGGTTTCCTGTTACACTGGAACCAGCCTTTGTGTCATGACATATGTGCAACTCCAGGTACCATGCAAAAAGGTATTTTCTTTACTGATTGACCGAAAACTTTTCATAATGCTTTTCCAGTGTTTAAAACAGTTTACAAAGCACAGTAACAAGTCATGTGAATGTGATATGCAGAGTACATAGAAACATTTTTACATGCTATTCTTAGCACACATAAAAACGTCTCTCTGTATGTCTTCTGCAGTTAGAAGTCAACACCGCATGACTCAAAAACATGTGCCATGGACTGAAACAGGTGTGAGATCTGGGCCCCAGGTGATCTCACAGTTATGTTACCCTATTGGATCTCAAGACGATGTAGCTAACTAATGAATAAATAATTAATATGGTGAAAACTGAAGAAAACGGTAAAGAATTTCCAAAATATCTGTTGAAAATTGAATGTTGAATGAGTAACAAAAGGAAAATTGATGTTCATTGCAAGCTAGTTAAATGCGCTGGGTCCAGAAATCAAAACTTACATATACACTGATGGAAGGTGAACTTGCAGTTACCAAGGAAGTGATCTTGGGGCTATGATGAATAGGTTAATTAAAATTAAATAGCTCAGTACTGGTGGCAAAAAAAAAAGAAAAATTAATGCTAAATTTATTAGGAAGTGACATAAAAATGGCCAGTATCATAATGCCTAGATAAAACTATCAGCTCTGTTTGGAATACAGGCCTACTTATCTGAAAATTTTGGATTGTGGATATGGTTCAACGGGCATCCCCTGGACCCCTGTTGAGCCTGATTCAACCCAGCCTGAAGCCTCTGAAGGTCCTAGAAGGGTACTTCCGGTTTTCGGTCAAAAACTGAAAGTGCCCTTTTAGGACCTCTGGAGGCCTCCACAGGCTTCAGAACAGCTCCAGACATGACTGGAGCAAGGGTCCGGTCATGGTCAGAGCTCAGTGGTGTTCAAAGTCAGTGTTATTTGATTTCATGTGGAATTCGGTATCCACAAGGAGTCCGGGAATGGAACCCTCGCAGATAAGAAGCCACCATCTATGGTATGTACAATTCTGGTCATCCTACTCAAAAAGCTAAGGTGCAGAAAATGGCAAGTAGAATAATGAAGGTGTTGGAGCATGTTCTATAAAGGGAAAGACTAAAATGTCTGAAGCTTCTTAGTTTAGAAAACAATGGGAGATACAACAGAACTTGATTTTCAAAATTATGAATGGTGAAGAGAAAGTGAGATACATTTTTTTTTCCATCTCTTTCAATAGTAAAACTTGAAGTCATCCAATCCATTGATTGGCACGAGGTTCAGGATAGACAAAAACACAATTCCAAATTAACTTATGGAACTCACTGCCACAAAATGCAGCAATAGCCATAGGCTTTGATGGATCTAGAGGAGGTTTACACAAATCAATACATGATAGTCTAGAGCAGGGGTGCCCAAACCCCGGCCCAGGGGCCACTTGCGGCCCTCAGGGACTCCCAGTCCAGGCTGCAGGGAGCCCCCAGTCTTCAATAAGACTCTGGCCCTCCAGAGACTTGCTGGAGCCCACGTTTGCCCGACGTGAGTGCTCTCAGCATGAGGGTGACTGTTCGACCTCTCACGTGAGCTGTGGAATGACAGCTCCCTCCACTGCTTGCTGTTTCACATCTGTGATGCAGCAGCGAAGGAAAGGCTGGCCTTGCTTTGTGCAAGGCCTTTTATAGGCCTTGAGCTATTGCAAGACCTTCACTCAAATATAAGTTCCACCTCTAGTATATTAATTTATGTAAATTTATTCAAATTTTAAATGTAAATTAATTCTTTTGTTCCCAGCCTCAGACACAGTGTCAGAGAGATGATGTGGCCCTCCTGCCAAAAAGTTTGGACACCCCTACTCTAGAGCAGTGGTTCCCATTCTTTTAACTACCAAGTCCCACTTTTTAAAATGACAGTCTATTGGGACCCACATAGGTTTACCAGAGTTTTAAAAAAGGAGATCTAGAAAGAAATATTTTATTTATAAGTAAT
Organism: Tiliqua scincoides; assembly: GCF_035046505.1. NCBI lineage: Eukaryota > Metazoa > Chordata > Lepidosauria > Squamata > Scincidae > Tiliqua > Tiliqua scincoides. The sequence goes on along the minus strand of NC_089824.1, from coordinate 139,186,483 downwards.
AATAACCAGAAAAAGATACTTAAACATTTACCTCCCTATATTTGCACATGTAGACAAACTGCAGGAGCTGAGCTCTTTGCGGGGTAATTAGCAGCTACAGTATCTGACTTTTTGAATAGCCTCAGAGCTTGAGGCAATTTGTAGGGTCCCTGCCCTGGAGGGGCCTAGAGCAGGCTTGTTTCACCCCCAGGGAGGCCTCAGATTGGCTTGGAGGGGAAGAGGGTTCCAGCAACCTTGTCTTCCTCCCTAGCAGAGCTGCCAAATCTGGCCTAGGAGCTGTTCACCTCACAGCTCCCTGCTTTGCACTGACTGCCTCTCATCCCTGGCCTCCCTGTTTTAAGGAGCAAGCCTGCCCCCTTTGGCCCCTCCCCTTCCTCCAGGCGGGGCAGAAAAGGCCTTTCCAGTGCCCAGCTTGTTTCCTTCAGTGTTCCTTGTTTGCCCTGCCAGACCCCTCTGGCTGGTTGGGGTGAGCCAACCTTCTTTGCCCCCTCTAAGGGCAGGGAAGCCTTCCCATCCTGGACATGGGGTGCCTGCTCCAGGGTAAGTCAGGGGTCACGGCATCTGGGAGGGGCCCCGACACAATTAGTTATCTGATCTTTCCATCACCCTTTGGTGACTCACCAAAAACCAGGGTTGTGACCCCCCAGTAGCCCTGACCCACAGTTTGTGAACCACTGGTCGAGAGGCAGGATACTTTGGAATAACAGTTGCTGCAGAGAAACTGCAAAAGTGGGATGTTCCTTTGAAGCCTTGCTTGATAGTGGGGATGGACCCTGAGTTTGATCCAGCAGGGCTCTTACATTCTTATTGCATTAGCAAGATTATGGCCTGTTAAGCAGGTTCCAAGAGCAAAGGTAATACAGAGTTTAAAAAAACAATCCAATCCTGGGGGGGGGGGGGGTGAGGACCAAAGTAGAGTAACTCGAAAAAGAATTACTGGCACTCCTCTCCCTCACCCCTCTTCCCCATTCTGTCTACAGCAGCCAACAGGGTTTTCCCTCAGGCCCCCCAAAAGCAAACCAGAATAACTAATCCCGTCATCTGCTATCAGGAACTCCATTTTACTGCCTGCATTACAATTACATCATTGTTTGTATGACACTGACATAAGAATCTGTCAGGTTTCCCAAAACAAATCTTATTTTCCATTAATTTAGAAATGACCAAATGAAACTTTTCACTGGGATAAAATGTAATTTAACTGTATGTGTACGTTCCACTATGCTTGTGAGCCTCATTCTTCTGGACCAAACTAAATGTGATGTCATTTGGTCCTGCATGTCTGTCTGTTGTTAAACAGCAGCTGTGCCCCCCCCCCCATTCAGACTGGAATCATGACATGACCGGGGCAAAGGGTTAGGTTAATCCCCCCCCACCTCTCTCGGTTGTTCCTGTTGCAGATGCTTCAACACACACACACACACACACACACACACACACACACACACAAGCATGTCTAAAGCCTCAGCTAGTTTGTTCGCCTTATTCCTTGCAGCAAAGCAGAAACAGCCCTATGTGTATTTACAAAAAAACAAAACAGGATAGTAGAGTGCACAGTATTAAGGAACTGACTGCAGAGGCGAACTTGAGACTGACCATGAGTGCTTGCTTTAAGTGGCAGGTGAGAAGCAAATTGGCAAGGGAACAGGGGGAACTTGCCTCCTCCTCTAGCTCTGATACCATTGCAAGCAATCCTTCAATGTTCTCTCAAGTACACCCTGATCTTATCTGACTCTTTCTAGTTACCCAGGTACATGTGCTATCCAAATGGTTCAGGAAATTAGAAGTGGAGGGTGTTTGCATTTTAGTGAGTACTGTACCATATTTGTCCAAGTAGTGATCCAAGTGACATGTTCATGCTGTCTGGAATCAGAAAAATGACGTGCAAACATATTTTGCTGCTGGCTAGGCTGTTCAAAATAGGAAATTTGTCTTCTGTGGCTCCTGCCTTTGCGTTATTTCAATTAACGGTGAAAGCCAATAGAGACAAGAACAAATTGAATTCTGAATCCCACTGTGCCTGGTATATGTGTACTCTAATGTTGCCATTTTGCTGGGATGAATGTAGGGGAACTTCCTACAATTATGAGACTACACACTAATGTGGAAATAACCTGTGAGATAAGTGAATTTCAAACATTGTAATTATTTTATATTGGGAAATGAAAGTGTGGGAGGGGCAGGGGAGGGAGGAAAGAAGCATATTGGAGAAACAAGGGAGGACAGTGAAATGAAGGGAAGAAACTGATGGCTCTGCCTTTCATGGTGAATGTGAAAGGTTGTGATTTCACAAACTGAAGTTGTGGAGTAGTCTCAGTTTAGGAACAGCACAGAGAAAGAATTAAGTAAAAAATAAAAATAAATTGCAGGGGCCTAGCTTCGAAGCAAGGTGAGAAAGGATGTTGCTGTGGGCTTAGACTTTAGGTACCAAGGGTAGGGAGGAGGCAGAAGGGAGTGAATCTGGCGGCAGTGGCACACACTGGACCTTAACCCCTCCATTTTAAACCTCTCTGTCCCTTTTCTGCCCTCAGATAATACACCCCCAAAAGAGATGGTGCATGTCCATGGAGATCTCCAGCAGCCTTGGTGATGCTGTAGGTTGCAGCAGTAGCCATTTAGGTGCTGCTGCACCTGGTGGAGCCTCTGGCTTTAGGACTGGGCTACCAGCATTCTGCTGGCACTGTCAGCCTGGCACTTTTGGGCTGGCAGAGCTGAACCTCAGCACTCAAAGGCTGACGCAGAGAGTTCCTAGCAGTGAGTATGTCAGCTAGCAGGGCTTTTTGGGAAGGTGGGAGAGAAGGATTGGCCCCCAGAGAGGGGCGGAGAAAGCTGTAAGCAGCAGCAGAGCTTACAGCTTTCTCCAACCCCCTCTGGGGGCCAATCCTTCTCTCCCACCTTCCCAAAAAGCCCTACTGGGCCAGGAAACCCGACATGGTCTCCTTGGTTCTGTGCCCATTCAATAGTGGGTAAGGGAACATTATCCTGAGGAGACCTAGCACTGCTTTCCTGGCCCCACAGGATACAGCAGTTGCCATTTTGGCTGTAGCCCTGGGTGCTAGGGAAGGATAGGATTGGGCTGTAAAATGACCAATTATTTCAAATGCTGGACCACAGCCAGAACATTATCAATGGAGAAATAACACTAGTACAAAAGGCTATATATTCTGTACAGCTTTGAATTCTGCATTACGGGTTGGAAGTGAGATGATGATGCACCAGTTATACAGGCTTACAAAATTGAGGGTCAGAAATGTTTTTCACAAACTTTATGGTGGTTTGATATGAATTTGGGGTGCCGATTCCAAAAATGGCATCCATTTTGTCCTCTCACATCTAGTTTTGGAGATACGGTATAACCTCCTTAGTGAATGGTTCAAGCAGCTTCCTCATGAAGAAGCCATGGTGTAGGCTTTCTCATGAGGAAGCTGCTTGAACTATTCGCTAAAGAGGCTATGCCGTGTCTCCAAAACTAGATGTGATAGGGCAAAACTGATGCCATTTTTGGAATCAGCACCCCAAATATACCCAGGAATTGGTGTAACGTTTAAGGAAGCAAAATGTGTGTTGGCCTGTGTTATTGCTACATGACACAAAAAGAGGATTGGTCATCCTGATAAGATCTTTGGTACTCAAGACTATGCTCCTGATTTTTGTAACTGTGTGGATAGTTTGTATATTGATAGTTGACACATTAGCTATTACATTTGCTACTAAATTTGAACTCTATAATTAGCAAATTTAGTCCTGCTTTGACTAAATCAGATGGAAGTACTGTGTCTCACCTTGTGGTTGTAATATTTGAAAACGGAACTAGACAAGCATCCATGAGCCATTTAAAGCAACACTTTGGAAATGATGTAATCTGTTCACTTCATTTTTTACAGATGACACTGCCAAACCATTGCATTCCAGTGTTTTCCATTTGTCCTTCTGTCTTTTTCCAGACCTGATTTGTGGTGATTTTTAATTTTTTAAACTTAAAATGCAATTGTAGGTCCAGCTTGCCCACTGTAATCTCGCAAAGGCTGTTTTTGGCTACAAACTGGCTACAAGCTTTTGAATTACTTGTTGCATGCTTGCCTCTTTGTTTTAATGTGGCTTCTGCTTCTCAGCTACTTTAATTGTTTAAATTAATTTAAGTGTTTCGTTCATTCTAATCCAGTGCTGCCACTAGGTTGCTAGGTTTCCTGGGACAAGGCCCTGCAATGGGACCCCATGGGACCCCATCTGTCCAATGGCACCCGATCTGTCACTGATGTACACCGAGTACTGCCATTGCCACAGGTAGCCCAATCCTAACCTGCCCTGGAGCAGCCATTGTAGTTCAGTCTGAGGCAAAGGGAATTGTTTCCCTTTACCCCAGATAATACTGCAGCAGTATTATCAAGAGGTGGTGCAGATCCAAGCAGCCCAGAGCTGCCACAAGCTGTCCGGGAATGGCAACAGGATCCAGCATGTGTGCAGGATCCTGATCCTGCCCCCTGCTTACCTGCCACCTGCCCACCCTCCACAAGACCTGAAACACCTCCCTCCCAACCTCACCACACACCCCTCCCCAGGCCCCCACGCCAGCCTAGCTCAGCCAGCATGGGCTTACCTGCTGGGCCAGCTGAGTGAGTCCCACATCAGTCTCCCTTCTCTCCTGGTGGCATGAAAATGCTTTATGGCACTTTTGTGACACTTGTGGCTCAGCACAAGGGACTTGCGCCAGCCCAGCCGGAGGTTGGGATTGTGCCCTAAGTGTCTACATGTTGGCCTGACCAGGTGAGCCTTCTGATGGTTGTGGGCTCTTGATCAATGAATCATTTCATGAAGCACTGCTTTTCCTTCCCAGAGGCCCTTTAATTGCTTACTTTGTCCTGAAAGCTGGAGCAATTTCTTATTTCTTGTTTTAGTTTATTTGTGGAGTTATGATAATAAACAAACAAACAAACAAACAAAGCTTTGCTCTGTCTGGCTGCAAGGAGGAAATAAGCCCCCCCCCAAGCAGGCAACAGGAACTGACTAATTAAAGAAGTATTTCAACAATGCCAGAGTGAAGGAAACAACTAATTAAGCTGCTTTCAAAGAAAGGTAATCTCAAAAATGCATTGAAGATATGTTTTATTGAGCCCAATTTGCTTCAAGTTAGTGGTTCTTCTCCAGGCACTAATTAAGCAAATAAGTCTTCTGTATTGTCTCCATTTGTGGCCCCCTCTCATTCTTTCTGCCTCAGTGCCCTCCCTCTTTTCCTTTCATAAAAGAAAGAGGCAAAGAGGAAACAAATACAGGGCTGGTGGCTGAGAGAAGTGGGTTCTTTGCTGAATGATTACTTTTGAGTAATCATAACAAGGAAAAGGCTACAGGCACCTGGGAAGACTGCCTGCAGTCCTCCAAACATAGTGGTTTCAATGTGTGAGGGTGAACTAAGCTATCTTTGTCTGTTTACTTTGCCCACATTTTTAAACTGTGTCCCCAGTATATGCAGATTAACGGTAAATAGGGGTTTAGAAAGAAACCCCCACGGATATGGGGGTACACCTGTATTCAGTAGGGCTTACTCCCAGGTATATGTGCATAGGATTGCAGCCTATGGACACTTACCTGGGGAGAAGGGTCTTTGCACTCAAACGGGCTTACTTCAGAGTAGACATGTATAACATTGCATTGTAAATCAGTTATTATATGTAGTATGTTAAACACTAGGTACAGGTTTTGTGAAAGTGCATCCAACAGACTTTCACTGAAATTGAACCAATCAACCTCAGTTAGAAAGCATTATGCATTGGATATTTTTCCCCATAGACTTCCATAGGAACAGGATGGAAGAACCAAGGAATGTAAGTGGAAAAACTAACAAACTGTACTGAGGTTAGGAATGACATGCTTTCAAAATGGAGAAAATCAATAGCAAAACCAAACCTAACTGCATTAATTTAGATATACAGTACTTTAGTAATGCACTTTGCAAGTGTTACAAAATCATCTGTAATCTCAACAAATAAAAGCATGTTGGGACACAATCATAACCTTGGGTTGCGCCAGCCCAAGCCCAGGAGGGTTGCAAATGTGCAATAAAGCACGTTTGCACAACCTCAGGAATCAGCTAGGCCAGCGCAGGGATGTGCAAGGGCCCACGGAGGCTGAATCCAGCCTCCGTACTGACTTGGGGAGGGCCTCCTAGTCTGTCTGTTCCAGCAAGATAGGACTGCACTATTAATGTCTAGATCAGCAATTTTCACCCTTTTTCATCTTATGGCACACTGAGAAGGCACTAAAACTGTCAAGGCACACCATCAGGTTTTTGATAATTGCCAAAGTACATCATGCTGCCAGTGGGGGGCTCACATCTCTATTGGCCCTACTAATAAATGACCTTCCCTCAAATTGCTGTTGCACACCTGTGGACCAGTTGCGGCATACCAGTGTGCCACGGCACAGTGATTGAAAATGGCTGGTCTAGATTCAAACAATGACTGGAGCCAAAATTAACTTACCATTCTGCAACATGATCAAGTCACACTTAAAACCTCACACTGATGTGATCTTTTGGCTACAAAGAATAGAGAAAACATGAACTATTCATATAAATTACTTTCTAAGCATTACTATTATCTGAGCTGTAACATGCTGCATAGATCTATGTGACAATTAAAGAAGTGCAATGTATATTTTCAAAGTGGTTGATGAAATACAGGCAGCAAAGTGTCTTGGGGAGCAGGAGAATCACTCATTTTTGTTGTTGTTGTTTTACCTTTTAAGGGCATTAAAGGCTAGTTTAGTGAACCTGTCTCTTAACACATGTTTTTTTGCAGCTGCTGAGATGACTTCATAGCCAAAATGAACTAGATTCCTACATGTTGCGATAATCAGCTGGGGTTTAGAAAATCCTTCAAAAATTGAAATGGTCTGGCACCTTAACAAGACTTCTGAAAAAACAGCAGTTTAACATCTGGAATTAACAAACTTCATGGAAATACAGAATTATGAAGCACACAGCATTTTTTCCTCCAATAATTCTTAGTCGGACAAATCTAACTGACTTTGAAGTATAAAAGCAGGACTATTTGCATACAGATGTTGCAATGTTTCAATTAAAGTAAAATATTAAACATGGAAGCTCAAGAACCATTTAATTCTGAGTAGGCAGGGACAGCCAAGGACAGAGTGTTTCCTTCAAGTTTTACTTCTACCTTATAACACTTACGATAATCTCATAATTCTAGAAGCCTGCCCCAAAATTAGCTAGCTAGTTAATTTAAATCAATGCAGGAAATTCAGCTCACATGTCTCCTATTATCTACTGACTCCATTGCACTTTTCCTCAAGATCCTTTGTTCCCTACAGCAGCAGTTCTCAAACTCTCTGGGAGTCTAAGAACTGAAGGGGGTGGGGACTAGGTGCCTCCGCTCTGCAAGTGGAGCTCACTTCCTGTTTCAGAAGCTTGGAGCTCCAATTGAAAACTGCAAGTGGGCTCCAATTGCAGATCAGAGCTCATTGCTGCAGAGAGGAGGCTCACCTAGGGAGCTGCAAGCCTCCAGGACCCTTAAGGAGGCTGCACAAGTACCCCCCAGTATGTTAAAATGCTCCTGGGTGCCTGCAGCACCTCAATTGCTGCAGCACCATTGGTGGATCATTTCTGGGTCACTCCCCTTAAGGGAAAACTGCCCTTGTATGTTTCATGGTGGGTTGCAACCCACCAGTTTGACCACAAATGCCTTTACAGTATGTACTTCAAAAGTATGTGAGCATTCTATGGCAGCACAGCAGCTCAGCCAATCAGCAGGGGCTTCCCTGCTGAAAGTGCAATGTAGTTCAGCCCTCTGCATGAAGAAGAAGGGGGAAACCGCCATAGATTTCTGAACAATTCCATGATAGATTACCACTAGCTCTTGCCACCCTCCCTAGCCTAGTCTTCATGAACGCAGTGGCGTATCTTCCCAGGGGCAAAACAGGGCAAGGGCCCTGGGTACCAACTGCAGGGGGGCATCAGTGTATGTGTTGCAGTTGCTTCCCCTGTCAGGAAGCGTTTGGAGTGATACGCTCTCTCAGCAGCTGGTTGTGCAAAATCGCTTGGCCAGCAGCTGAAATCATGTGGAGAACTCTGAAAATGATATCATGATGCCGTGTGGCGTCATGATGTTACAGTGTTGCTGCCCTGGCACCAAAAGGCCTGAGTATGCTTCATACCCTTCATTGATGAAGGATGGAATATTCCAAGCCATGAACACACCAGTACAGTACACTGAATGTAGCATAAGAGTTCATTCTCCCTTTCCCAACAGCAGCACCTAGAAAGATTTCTTGGACACCCATTTCTTCCTTCTAATTCCTGCTCCTTCCCTTCTATCATTATCTATTAAATAAATTTGTTCTCCTGTTCTAACTAACACCATTTGCTGTGAAAATGCTCAGAAAAGGCAACAAACATTTCCCATTGGGCAACTCTTCCACTGTTGTATTTCTGATCTAATTTTAAATACTTCTGCTAATCTAACAGTTCTCAGGCTAGCAGTAGAATTTCAAACTTCATTATTGTCTAACAGTGCTTATTCCACATCACATCCAGATTGTTGTGTGCAACAAAGAGCAGAAAGTAGGAGGGATGAAGCGGCATTCTGGCCAAAGTGCCTGCAGGATGAGCAGCAAGCTTACTAAAGCAAAGCCAAGCCAGATGGCTCAGCAAAAGCAAGCTGTGTCACATGCAATAAGGAAAAGCAAAAACCCAGGGGCTGTTTCCTAAAAATGTAAAAAAGATGTCGAACTGCTCTACTGTTTTTTACATTTTCAGAGATGCTGCATTAAGTTCCATTCCTTGCTCTGCTTATTTCTAATAACCAGCAACAGGCAAGCTTCAGAGCTGGCTGACAATCTCAGGAGACAGGATCTCACAGGAATTTCCTGCTTCTGGTCGGGCCAGACAACAACAGACATTTGTGGTATTTTGGCACTTTCATTCTGCTCTCTCTTTGTGCTAGCCAAAACTTGGTTTCAGTGGAAAATGAAATAACTTAATTTTTAGGATATTAGAGGTTGCTTTCTTTACTCTGTGGGTCTTACTGTTTTATAATGTTATTAAAAGCTACTGCATAAATAAATTGATCTCTTTATTATTAAAGACAAATGGGAGGTGTTACCTAGAGTGAAGTTCAATAAACAGTGTACAGGTGGAGCCTGTTTATCAGCAGATTTTTCATCCATGGCTCTGGCTTAATGCTGGTCCCCAGACCCCACCTGAGCCCTCCGAAGGGGACTGCAGCTGAGCTCTGGTCTCCTCTGAAGGGTTTTCTGAAGCCTGCAGAGGCGGCACACATCCACCACTGCCTCTACAGGCTTCAGAAAAAGGGGTGGAAAAATTGCAGATCTGATTGTCCGCAATTTTCTGTATCAGCGAGGGGCCCAAAAATTGATCCCTCTCGGATACCGAGGCCCATCCGTAAATGTTTCATTGTCCAAATTAAAGCTACCTGCATGAACTCCCAAAGCAAGGTTTCTTAAAAAGCTTCAGTTCTGTGGCTCTCAATCTAGCAAAAATTAGATATGATTGCTATTAATGGAACATCATCATGACTAAGTTTAGGTGGACTGGGATTTATAACAGCGGGCATTTGTTTTATATACTGTATTCATAACTTCAGATGCAGGAGACAGGGAACATGTTGCAAATAGCTGGATAAGAGTTTAACAAGCAAAATGAGACTGTTCAGTGGTGGGAGGAATACAGAACATACAACCCAACATAGTTTCGAACCTACTTGTTTACTGTGCTGACAAATCCTTAAAATGAATCAAGACCAGCACACACACACACACAACTCCCTTTACACAACATGTACAAAGGCAAAATACACAACTGTTATCTTCTACTATGGATAATGGTCTCAGAGAATTTGTGGGTATCTGGCTCACCTCAGTTCTGGGTGAATTTTTTTCCACCCTCATGTTTTGAATTACTGCAGATACTTGCCTATAAGTTGACCCCACAGATAAGTCGAGGGCAGGTTTTGAGTCAACAATCATGGAATTTTCTATGACCCTCAGATAAGTTGGGGGTTAAACTTAGAGGGGTGTCTGACTATAGTTTTGTCTGATTTTACCCGAGGCCAGATCCTGAAAAATAACCTACCAGTAATTGTTACCTAAGAACTATAGCCTCTAATTTATTAAAAACATAGTAAAAGATCATAAGATACATTTTTATTCTTTTTAAATTCTGGTCTTCACCACCTTTTTGTAAACACTATCAGAGCAAGTGCACTGTAAACAACATACCAGTAAATCAGTGGTTCCCAACCTGGTATTCATGTACTCCCAGGGACACTCAACAGGACCTTTAGGGGTATTTGAAAAAGAATGGAATAATGGTAGAAAAAGGCAGGTCATGCTCCAGAATGCCTTGCAAGGACCAGCACGGCAGGAAGGGAGATAGCTAGTTGGCTGTGAAAGCCTCACCAACAGCTAGTTTTTGGTCATCAATTCATCTATGAACCAGTGATTGAAAGCCAGTACAGTAAAAAAGCTGAAACATAATATGGAAAGTGATCAATCACCCAGAATTTCTCAGCACACTTCTGGTGCAAAACAGTGCAAAGGCAGAGTCTTCTGTTTCTCAAACAGATAAAAAGAGAAAACACTGTGATGAATACATGAAGTGTGGGTTTTCATAGAGAGCAGGGCTTGTATTATTACAAACATTTTGCTAATATGAAGAGTACAATTTATTATTGCTAAAGGATATGCAAGTATTGGCAACCACTGGCAAAGGTTGGCAACCACTGCAGGAGAACCATGAATCAAATCCACCTTTAAGGTGCCTGGTGTGTTAAGCCAGAAGCTCTACATACAACATACAACCCATAACACATAACTGGGAGTGTGCAATTCAATTCACAGCAGAGAGATGCAGCTGCATATATTTGCAATCCTTTTTACTCAGAAGTAGACCCACTGCTTTCCATGGGTGTTATTCTTAAGTAATGCTGCATTGAATTGTAGCCTGGGAATTGTTGCTTCAAATGGAAAAGGGATCCCATCCTGGTGTTGAAAAAAAAGACCTCTACCAAATGCAAAGCCTTTGCAAAAGGGAATCGGGTTGCAGCAGCAAAAGGGAATGGAGGGGAATAAAAGGTTAACTTTGGCTGAAACATCCCAGGAAAGTAACTATAGCAACTAACCAGCTGCCTGCCTAAGTTTAGCAGAGAAAGAACCTGTTCAGAGTTGAAAGGCTCTGCCCTCCGATTGACCCAGAAATAAGGCAGTGAGAATTGGAGCTTGATTACTTGGCAAAAATTTCAGGTACTGTACCTGAGTATCTACGGTAATTAAATTGTATGCACAGGACACAGATATAAACTGTTTGTATACACCCATAGGGAGTGTTGGAAGTATCTGCAAGTGTGTGCGTATGTATGCATAGGTCCAAATATTTTGATATTGTGTCTCCTAGGCTGATCTGGGCTTCTTAAGGATGGCAAGAAGGTGCCTAACTGGGTACCTCACTCTGGGTGGTACCCAAGGACCTCTCAAAAGGTGTGTCAGGTCATCCGCCACTTGTCCTGCAATAATCACTGACAACTATATCACTGGGTGAGTCTTGACCTGCCAAAACTAACTTTGGGACCAGGTTGAACCGAATAAGTTTCTGTGTGCAACAATGTAACAAACACCATGGAACTCCTCTTCATAGTTGACCAAAAACTTATTAAGCAGCAGGCGGAGCCCTTTCTTATTTCAAAGCAGCATCAAAATTGAACAGCTAATTCCTATATTCTGTATATGGTTTAGTTCAAAACAGGCCTTGCCATGTTTCCAGTGCTAATTTAGTGAGCACCATGGATGATTTTCTTGGCAGGTTGCCACAGTGTGCACTTCAGAAAATAATTGGATCCCTGAAAAGGGAAAGTAATTGTTCCACTCAACTTGTATGGTCAAGACTAAACTGGAACACTAAGATGGATGTTTTATAAAACTAGCTGGAGCATTCAGATGTTTTATTAAACTTCCTGTGTTATTTATATTGATTTATTTAGAAAACATAAATAAATAGCTGACATTTCACTATAACAATTCTAAAGACAGATAAAACAAGACAAAAAGTAAACCATCGGGTATATGAAGGAGATGATAACCCCCAACAAACAAATACAACAACTAATAAAGCCAAACAGGTTAATCATAAAAAGCTGGATGGAATAATCAGGTCTTTAAAAGCCTGTTTAAAAGGGCCAGGATCTCAAATCTGGCAAAACTCCACAGGTAATTGATTCCATGCTCCAAAAAGCTATCACCAAAAAAGCCCTATCCACAGTGACCACCCAGGTGCTGGAAGAACACAAGATAAACCTGCTGGATCAGGCTAAAGACTCATCTAATCCAACATCCTCTTTCCCACAATGGTCCACAAACTGCCTCTGGGAAGCTCCACAAGCAGGAGAGAAAGGCATACTTCTCTCCCACCACTGCAATCAGCTATCCTTTGAAGAGCACTAACTTACAAGCAAAAAAAGGTTGACATATAACATTCTGAGATACAGTGAATATAGGCCACTGACATCAATTAACACAATACGTGTGCTTAGAAAAATGGAGTTGCCCTTATTTATGGAATATATCCATTTTAAGGACATTGCAATTCAAGTCTTTTTCATACATTTCTGTGGACTTACATCAGTGGTTCTCACACCTTTAGCACCAAGACCCACTTTTTAGAATGAGAATCTGTCATGACACACCAGAAGTGATGTCATGACCGGAAGTGACATCATCAAGCAGGAAAATTTTCACAATCCTAGGCTGCAATCCTACCCTCACTTACCCAGGAGTAAGTCCCTTTTACCATTGTCATTAAAAGAATATACATAGTAGCTTGTTAAAAGTACAGGTCTGTAACATTTCCCCAAATGCAGTCACTTACCATGGTAGCATCGTCTAATAAAGTGGTTCTTACACATTTAGCACCAGGACCCACTTTTTAGAATGAGAATCCGTCAGGACACCTGGAAGTGATGTCATGACGGGAAGTGACATCATCAAGCAGGAGAATTTTTAACTATCCTAGGCTGCAATCCTACCCACACTTACGAAGGAGTAAGTCCCTTTGACTAGCATTGTTAAAAGCACATACATTGTAGCTTGTTAAAAGTCCAGGCCTGTAACATTTCCCCAAATGCAATCATATACCATGGTAGCATCAAGTCTAATATATTTTTAAAAATCTTGAAATGAATGGAGACCCACCTGAAATTGGCTCACGACCCACCTAGTGGGTCCCGACCCACAGTTTGAGAAACTCTGGTCTAATATATTAAAAATCATCTAATATACAGTATTAAAAATAAAATATTGAAATGAATGGGGACCCACCCAAAATTGGCTCATGACCCACCTAGTGGGACCCAACCCACAGTTTGAGAAACACTGACTTACATGGTATGAACAGTAAGACCAAAAGTAGATGCAAACAGATGCAAATTGACTTGTTCTTTCTATAGCTCCTTATGTGCACTTTTTCTGAACCTATGATTTCCTTTGCAATGCAAGCTAGGGCCCATTCATGAGATAAACAGAAAAGTCCTACCTTGGGCGAAAGGCTCATCCAATTCTACATCCTATTTTTCACAGTGGCCCACCAGCTTTCCTGGGAAAGTTCACAAGTAGGAGATAAAGGCAAGCTTCTTTTCCACCATTGCTCTCCTGCAACTGGTACTGAGGCATGTTGCCCATGAAACTGTACACAGCCATCATGATTAATAGTCATTAATAGACCTGAGCTTCATGAATCAGTCCAATCCCTTTTCAAAGCCGTTACATCTTATGGCAAGGAATTCTACAGACAAATTGTGCACTGGGTGAATAAGCACCTCCTTTTGTTCATCCTAAATCTGTTGGCAATCAGTTTTATTGCAATAATCTTGTTTCTAGCACCATGAGAAACAGAAAAATTCCTCTCCACAACATGCATAATTTCATGTCTCAGTTATGCCCTCCTTATTAATCACATTTTTTTCAAGCTAAAAATTCCCAAATATTATAGTCTTTCCCATAAGGAAGTTCAAGCCCTATGGTCATTTTTGTTTACCTCTTTTGCACCTGTTCCAACTCTGCAATATATTTCTTGGGGTGTAATGACCAGCATTCCAAATAAGGCCGTATCATAGATATGTACAGGAACAGTCTTCCTCTAAACAGTCTTATTAACTGTCTTCCTCTAAAGGCCCTTAGCATGGAATTCACCTTCTTCACAGCTTTTACACACCTGGTTGATGTTTTCTTTGGGTTATCCACCATACTTTCCTATTTTGTAATTGACAGCTCAGACCTTATCAGTGTGCATGTGAAGTCTGTACTTTTTTGTCCGAGTGTGCTTCTCTTAACATTTACTAACATTGAATTACATTTGCAATCTGATTGTCCCTTCACCCCATTTGGTGAGATTCTTTTAGACCACTTCACAATCTCTGCTTTGGTTTTTGCCACTCTATCAAACGGTTATCTATGACAGATATTGAAGAGCATTTCAACATTTTGGCTCCAACACACAAGGCAGGACACATGTTGGGCCTGGTGTTTACTGAGATTTAACGTATGCTGTTGTCGTGGCCAGATATCTTCCTGGTAAGGTTTAGGCTTGTCACAACCTCTTACCTCCATAGAGGTGCGGGACCACATTATATGTTTCATCCTCAGAGAATAATGGATACTGAGAGTTTCCTGAAGGCTCTGGGGGATTTCCCCACTGCCAAGGCCAGACTCATTTTATGCCTTGGTTGATCTCTGGAATAGGGAAATGACCAGGGCAGAGGGTCAGGTGGCCCCTGAACTACTTTCATCCTGTTGCAGTCTCAGAGCAGTTTACTAAGAAATTGTGAATGATGATGCAACAAGGTAGATGACTTGAGTGACAGTGGCAGAAGGCTTATGCCAAGTCTGACCAAACATGGGCTAGAACTCATTTTACAGCCTACTCCATGGTGATGATGGGAGCAAATCTTTCTTCTTTGCTCCCATCATGTCTTCAGAGAGTGATTCAACAGCACTGTCCCATGTTGTGCAAGTACTACTTCATCTGTTCGCACCAATAGATCAGGAAGAACACATAGATTTCTGCGATGTCATGTTTGCAAGCCACTTTGCAGATAAAATAGCTCACATCTTCCAGAATGTGGTTTCTGCATGGATGTGATGTCCCCTCAGTGCCTGTTGGTTCAGTTTTGTGGAGTTCTTTGTGGCTTGTGGACCCTGAGGATGTGGACAGGATCCTTTTGGTGTGAGACTGTCTGCCCACCCACTTAATTCTTGTCCATCGTGGCTCATTAGATCTACCTAGGAGGGGCTGGCCAAGTGGACAGGGAGAGTGGTTAATATGTCCTTGAGGGAGGGAGTACTGCTAATCATATTAAAGCAGGCAATGGTTCATCCTAACCTGAAAAACCTTCCCTGGATTCCACTGTATTGGATAATTACTGACCAGTCTTGAACCTCCCATTTTAGGGAAAAGGGGGTAGTGTCTCAACTTCAGAAGCTCCTGGATAGTAGATTATCTGGATCTTTTTTTACTCCAGCTTCAGGCTAGACTTTGGGTCAGAGACAGCCTTGGTCACCTTAGGACAGGGAGTGGACAGGGGGAGTGCATTCCTGTTAGTCCTGCTGGACCTCTCAGTGGCTTTTAACTCCATTGACCAGGGTGTGCTTCTGGGCCAACTGGTTGAGTTGGGGGTTGCTGTTTTGTGGTGGTTCCATTCCTACTTGACAGATAGGTCCCAGATGTTGCTGCTGGGGTATGCCTGTTTGAGGTGTGGGGTGCCACACCTCACCATTGCTAATTAACATCTACATGAAACCACTGGGAAAAGCCACGCAGAGATTTGGTGTAGGATGCCATCAGTACTCTGAGGACCCCCAGCTCTATCTCTTCTTTCCACCAGATACCAAGATGGTTATCAAGATCCTGAAGTGCTGCCTAGGGGCAATCAGGATCTGGAGAGCAAACAAACTGAGATTATATTTGAACAAGACAAAGGTTCTCCTAGTTCAGAAATCCATGATGTGGGTACTGAACTATCATCTTGTTCTCAATGGGGTTGTACTCTCTCTGAGCAGCTTTGCAGCTTGGGGGTTCTCCTGGATTCATAGCTACTCCTGGATACCTAGCTGGCAGCTGTGGCCAGGGGCACACTAACTTTGGCTGGTATGCCAGATGCAACCATACCTGGATTGTTTTGATCTTGCCACAGAGATTAATGCCATGGTGATATCATTAGACTACTGAAATGCACTCTACGTGCAGGAGCCCTTGAAGATGGTTCAGAAGCTGCTATTAGTGCAGTATGCAGCAGATTATGTGGTCACTGGACATCAGTGGTTTAACTCTGTTGGACCGCTGCTGCAGTAAGTTTTTTATGCTCTGGGTTGTTCCAGTGTGTTGTAGGCAATAAATAGTTAAGTTGTTAGAAGCAGCATGTGCTGCTGTTCTCACATATCTAATAGCATCATATCTAATAATATCAGCATATAGATGGTAACCAATTCCAAAACTCCAGATAGCCTCCCTCAACAGTTTTATGTAGCTGTGGTGTTTTAGTGCTTACGCAGAGGAGCACTGAGGCTTTGGTGATATGGCAAGGCAAGGCAAACCTCCCCCCCCTACGGGACACCGAGGGGATGCTAAGTTACCCAGGCCGAAGTGTGAAAATAGCTGATACGACACTCTGAGAAAGAAGCACCCATTGTTCTCACCCCTGTATGCGATTCCAAAGTGGCACACTATCTGGGAACAGAATGTAACTGAATTAATGTTGCAATGTTCAATAAAAGAGCAGTGAGAAGGCTTCTACAAGCAGCTTGTCTCTCTCTGCATTCTCAACCCTCAATATGCCTGCTGTCTTATGATTTCTGTCTGACTTTTCACTGCTTCTGCTCTTGCTCCTACATCCAGCAACCTGACCCCTGTGTTTTGGTTGCTCCCCAAAAAGTTACTGCTACAGTAGCTATTAAACAGTATGGAATATGGTATACACTCCCTTAAGGATCCCACAAGATAATAGGGTTATGCATTTAATTTGGAAAGAATCACTCTGAACCAAATACCTCACTTTGGAGCTACTTGAGAGAGGACCCTAAGTGAATCAAGGCCCCTCCAAAGCATTGTGAACTAAAGCAAAACCATCCAAAATGGCTGACCGCATCATTAGACTTTTCTCTCCTTTTCTTCATTTATCTCTCCTAACTGCCTGGAATCTTTCCTTCCAGATAGGGAGGAGGCAGAGATCAGGCAAGGGACAATATAATGATAGTTCAGATCTGCCAGTAAGGCCGTAGCTGAATGAAAACTGCTAACTGGTGTTTTCTTTCCTTCCTTTTCCAATCAATGTGATTCTTAGATGGGAACGATGAAAATGGGAAAGCATATGGGTTTGGGGCTTTTTCTGTGCCCTATAAGCTCTGTGTTAGAATGAATTTTCTTGGAGGTTTTGGTTCCTTAAATCAATAAATTCCTTCACACTCTTGTTCCTAAATTATCCATTTCTCCCCACAAAAAATCACCTTCTTTCTTGTAGGTGCAATTCATCTTTTTCTCTGTTTGTTTCCAGGACCCAGACCCTTTCTAGTTCAACCCAGTCATCTCAGACCAATCCCCATCTTTGTGCCCGTATTACTTTTGCTCTGACTCTCTTTTTAAACACAGAAATATTAAATTCCTTGAAAACTCCTGCTTCTGTCTTTCAGGAGGGGAGGGAAATGGATAGAAAAGTGAACTCTCAAGGTCAGAACTGCATTTCCTCAGACTCTGGTCCAAACTGGACACAAAAGAAAATAATTATCAGCTTAAATGTCAAATACTGTTTTATGGATAACTCCTATCTTTTTGAAATTTAGCAGGGATCCTACTAGCAGCATTTCTACCTTTAATGCGAATTGGCCACAGATCGTTATCACCACCATACCATGCAACCACTGGAAAACAGACTGCACTGTGTGCTATGGTGCAGAAGAGCCAAATGGGAGTCTTGGGAACCCCCTCTAGAAGCCCCACAGCCACCACTGAGTCTCCTCAGACTTGCCAGGGAGGTCCAGACCAAGGTCCTGGACCAGACCAAGCTTAAGGAGACAAAGGGTGAGTGTCAGCTGGCTCCTGAGGGAATAGCATCCGGCACTAGTCATTCATGCCAGGTGGCATCCCCTCCCGCCTCTGAAACACCCTACTCTTGCCCCAATCTGTACCAATTGTCCCACCCTTCGCCTTCTTCTCGGCCCTCTGACTTACCAGCATCAGGAGGGCGCCTCTTCACCACCACTGCTCATTGATTCTTCCCTTCTATCAGTGGTGGTGGCGGCCCAGAAACGTGTTGCTACATGCAGAGCTGGATCAGCGTTTGAAACCATAAAGCACAAACTGCTGCTGAAACAACAGTTCCGGTGGTAGTATGGCCAAATAGGATTGCACCAAAAACGTATGGCAGGCACAGCAGAAATTGTTCAAAATTATTAAAACATCTATTGCCCCTAAAAGAAAACCCCAGCATCTATTTGGATTGAATTTATTTGGCTTTGTCATTCAATTCTGAAAATTGTTTAAAAAATTGAGGTGAATTGAATTTTGCCCATTGAAATGAGAGATTAAAAAAATCAAAAGTGAAACAAAGCACCATCTGAACTGCACATGAAGTGAAGCAGTGAAAGGAACCAATGAAACAAGCTAGGCCACCAAACAAGGCAGCAAACTGAAATCTGAAACATACATCTTTGAACATCTCTACAAAAAGATCTTTCACCTAGAGAAACTGAAACAGCTGCCTCCTCAGCTATCTTCCAGCATGATAGATGCAGAAGGACTACAATGAAATGCTCCCAACCCTCAACTCAAAAGTGTACTATGACTGATGGAATCAAAATGCTGAGAGGATCAAAAGAATCAATAACATCACACCTCTATTTTGTGTGACATAGCTTTTTCTTTAATGACTTTTTTTAATTAGGTCAGTTTTATTAAACAACTCTCTCCCTCCTTCCTCCCTTTGATTAAATATACATGTATTATTGTTGATCTTAACTTGTGACTGATTGTAGCATTTTGTGTGTGTCCGTGTACGTAACTTTTGTGCCTTTTCAAAGGAACATAATTAAGTTGGGCTGAGCAGAGATGTTCCCTTCTAAAAACAAACAGATGAGTGGACTCCAATATGAAAGGAATGACCCCCAAAAGGCAGATTTTAAATTTAGACATCACCAAAATCTGTACTTCTTTACTTAGAAACATGAGTTTTGACAGCTAATAACGCTTACCTCAAATTTGAAAGACGTACTTCAGTTCCAAAAGTTCCCTCTGTAGCTTGGAA
The DNA here is from genome assembly GCF_035046505.1 of Tiliqua scincoides. NCBI lineage: Eukaryota > Metazoa > Chordata > Lepidosauria > Squamata > Scincidae > Tiliqua > Tiliqua scincoides. Next base: position 139,167,170 of record NC_089824.1, on the reverse strand, counting down.
TTTTAAAGTGAACTAACTAATGAAAGACTTAAATCCACAATCTCTTCTTCCTACCTGCTTGTCTCCAAACTCTCCCCCCACAATCTATTCACACTAATTTTGCTTGCTTCTCTAGCAGCAATAGAATGGAAAGGGGGTAGATAGCTTTAACATCTAGTAGGCTGCAGCGGCTACATGCCAAATGCCAGAATTGTTGGGAAAAGTAGTATATGCAGGTGAAAAGGAGAGATAGTTTACCATATGTAAAGCCTTGTATACATGAGTCTTTTCCATGCAGTCAAGAGCAATGTGGAATTTAGTAGTAAGTGACATTATGTAAATACTGCAAAGTGATAATTTTCAAACTTAAGTTTTCATATCTCAATTTTCCCCCTATCAAGTGCTAATTCCCCATGGAAATGTAGGGAATCATCACAGCCAACTGTGCAGTAATGAGCCTTTTTTTACATTACCTGACAGCGACCGAAGATATTGCTGGTAATAATGTTCAATATAAAGAAGTCAATTACCCTAATTAATTATAGTATGGCAGTATATGGCCAACACTTTCATTCGTTCTACTTCTTAGCAACCTTGTTATAATTCATCTGTAGGCACAAAGCTTTTCACATATGAACTTTTGTTTTAAACTACATTTCAGATATCCCAATCCTTGTAGTCCATTTGTTCTCCTGGATGTTTCTGTTGTTTGGTCCAACAGCATCCAAAGAAGGGCAGCACAGGTAGGGAATTTGTAGGGAATTTGTACCAGTTCAAGGTAGGGAATTTGTACCAGTAGGGACAAGGTAGGGAATTTGTACCAGTTCATCCTCCCTCTTCTTTGTTACATTCAAGGCAAAAAACTAGCAAACTGAAAAATAAGCAAACTGCCATCTTTGTCACAGAAAAAAACAAAAGGTTGGAATTTAAGTTTGCAACCCATTCGATATCTCCAACCTATTACTTTCAGTCAAGTACACTAAGCTCTGGCGGGGTAGTGCAATTGGGCTCACCAACCAATGTCACCCCAGATCTGTCTCTGCCATGACAAACTTGAGGAGAGCGCTTCTTATTCCTTTGTTCTTGGGGCCCCTTTTAAATACTTCACGATATGGGAACTTGATGGATCATGCATCTTAATAGGCTTCCCCCCACCAATGCACCAGGGAATAAACTGAACACTATGGGGAATGGTAAGGCAGCGTATCAATCCAGCGTTCATCTGCAATGGGCCATAGGGAGGCAGTGGAGGCAGACTCGGGGTGAAGAACACCCTGAATCCATTGTTCCTCCCAATACCTGCCCCGATACGAATTGAATCATTCACTTCATGGCTGGGCTAGTCCTGTGCCCTGGACCTACCCGTCCCCAGCTGACACCAAGTATGGAGTGACAATTATGGCCTGGGCATCCATGAAACTAGAACTGCTTCCAGGAAGAATGATCCCAATAGTCTGTTGGTAGCCGAGACTACAGGTGTGCCGCCGTATCCACGGATATGTGGGGACACCTACTCTCACCCTCCAGGGGAGGGAAGCTCTACTCCCCTTGCTTTCAGAGGGTGCTCTGAGCCCAGCAGAGGTTGCAGTCATCCGCCTGCAGCCTCTGCCAGGCTCAGATGAAGACTCAGAGGTGATAAAACTGGATCTTTCAAACAACTTGGCTCCATCGAAATCTCTCCACTATGAAAATTGGAAGACTTATTACCTTTGGCAAAACAAAAACGAACGTTTGAGTGCACTCTTACAGCATGCGGTTGGCTGTTTTTTTCTTTCTGGATGGATTCCAGTATGCCCATGGCATTCAATGTTCCACTAGAAGCACAAATTGAAATTCAGCACGTCACCCACTCAACCAACTTTTCATAGAAAGTTAATCATTTTATAGGGGGAATCTGTTAATCATTTCACAGGGGAAAGCGAACTGAAGATAGTGACTTTCCAGGTTTCCCTACCACAAGATAATGATTAAAAGGGAATTGGAACATGGGTCTTCTAGGGCCACATCCACCATTCTGTCCACTACACTGTCAGCCAGTTGATTCCATTAATATTTTATACAGAAGTTGGTCATTATTTTACTTCAATAACTAGGCTTGTAAAACTTTGAACGAGCCACATGCAACTGTGTAATTTTGTGTTTCAATTTAATTCCTTACCAGCATCCCCTACACCATCTCACTTATCTCACACAGAACAGCAGATGGAAAATTTTATGTGAAATATGCAAGTGCAGAGAGAAGTCTATTGCTAGGCAGGTTTAGCAAAAGGGAGTTGGCATGATTTAAAACTTTAGTATAAACCCAGAAATTTCTGAACATAAGGGTCCTGAGTAATAAATCAATCACTTGCACCTGTTTATCGAATACCATTCTGTTATTCTTAGGCTTGCAAAGAAATTTCAGTAACTTCTATTGTGTAAAAACTTGGAATGTACAAGAAATGCAGGCTGGAGACTCAAGATGTTTAGGCTTATGCTCTGTCTTGAAGTATCTGCTTTGAGTAGTGCAACTACAGTATATCAGTGTGTGGATACATTCAGGATTTTGGCTTGAATATTATGCTTATTCTCAACTTATCTGCACTTATGACCAATGATCTGCGACTAACAACTGAGATTCATATACTAGCAGATGCAGCAGAAACCCCATTATCCAAAGTTCAGGACCTTAGTAATGCTGCCTCATCTATAAATAAGTGTTCCATTATTTCCACATATTCCTCATTTTGTGAGCACACGGGATTTTCCTTGCAGCATTAGGTCAAATGAAATGTTATTGTACTGTCAATTCAAAAAAGACAAAAAATCAAATTCATCATGTTACTTGTTCGAATGTTATTACCTCAGTTATTTTGCATACAAGTGGAATATAAGATTAAAGAATTAATGACATGCGATTCTTGCCTTGGGCACTTACTTCAGCATGGGAAAGGTGGGATATAAATTTTTCAAATAAATAAGAGAGTCTATTACAGCCCAACCCTGAGCTTCCAGGTGCCCAAAGCAGCTATCACTGTATCCAGTGGGCACTGGGAAGCAGCCAGAGGTCTCCTTGGTGGGACTTTCATTCCCCTCCCCTGGGGAAAGCCCCAAGCCCTGCAATGGGGCTTCTCAAGTCTGCACCAGCAGAATAGCCGACGCAGACTTGAAAGACTCTTATCTTTCAAATGTTGTGCTTTCCAGTCCAACACAAAGTTCAGGATACATTGGTTGGCAACCTTCAGTCTCGAAAGACTATGGTATAAGCCTACAGCACCTGGTATTCCCAGGCGGTCTCCCATCCAAGTACTAACCAGGCCTGGCCCTGCTTAGCTTCCAATGGTATACCATTGGCAGCATTAGTGGAGTAGAGAAAGGTAGACATTGGCAACTAGTGGTGGCAAACTACATTCCTTGGGATCTGATTTGTTCAAGGGACCACCAGGTGCCTCCCCATAACCCAGGATGTAATCCATGTTTCCTCAAATTTCTGCTAGATGTTATAATTTTTTTTTGTCTTGGAAACACATTTTAGTCTTATACCTGAAAAGGTCTACTTCTAGTGTGTATGAATAAGACTGTCTCACACTGAACCCCATCATGTTTCTGCATGACTCACTGTTCTGTAGATGCCTTCTGACTGGAAGGAGAAAAGCCCAGAGCAGAGACTCAAGCAGAAACTTGATGCAAGCCTTCTGCAAATACAGAAATTCTGCCATGTCTCTGCATCAGGAGTGACCTAATGATCCAACCATTTCTAATGCTGAGATATGGCAAGGGAGATTGATTGGAAGGAGCCAAGGCCAGAGCAGAAATCATGCAGAGATGCAGCAGATAACCTCCTCCATGTCAAAGTAAGTTTGGGCTCACAGCAGCCTTCTATTAATATCTTTTCAAAGCTCATTAACAATTTTCATGCAGCACATTAGGTGTGCTTCACATATAGTTTGGGAAGGACTTCTATAATTACATCCTGTTGAAGACATGGACACATTTTCTCAGTTTTTGAAATGCAGATTTCGATTTAGCTTAAGCCCCCAATTTTCGCTGGATTGTGTGCCCATGCAATACCATTTTTGTTGGTCTGCTATTGCCAGTATCTAGAAATAGCCACTCCATAGAAGACTTCTGTTGTATTTTCCTGGTGTATTATTAAACAGCCTAGTTTTTTTAGCCTCTAATCTGTTTCAGACATTTTCTCAAATCAGACTCTGCTGACTGCTTTTATTTCATTTTCTGGCTGGCTGATCTCATCCCTGCCTGTCTGGATGGATTGCTGAGGTGGTTCCTGACATGACCATCTTCTAGAAACCAATTACAGCTCATGGGGTACCTCCATAGACCGAAGCTTGATGCAACAAAATATATTTGGATTTGTTGCCACTTAATATTACTACAATTATTATTAACATTGATAGAAACTGAACTGAAATACAGCAAGCAGAAGCAATCTATTCTAAAAACTTGATGTAAATGAAAAATTTAGTGGTCTGTTTCTACTTCAGTCATTCCAAGAACTCAGAATACTACACAATAACTTGGGGAGGAAAGATTAAAAAAGATGCTTGGTGCAAATTCTATCACGGTAGCTTCCAAACCCCAGCCTGTGGGCTAGATCCAGCATCCCAAGATTACCTGCCACACCCTAGCACAAGGCAGTGGCAACAAAGGCTTTCCATTCTGTGCCGCAGCCTCCCCTTTTTGCAGCTAATCTCAGAAACTCAAGTCAGACAGCCACTTCTACCCAGAAATTGGGGTGCAGAGCCTGCTGGGGCAATGAGCAGTGGAAGCAGCTGCCAAGCACGAGTATCTGAGAAGATGAGCTGTGAAAAGGGGAGACAGCGACAAAGAATGGAAAGCCTCCACCATCACCATGCCATGCCCGAACAAGTAATCTTGCAACACAGCAGTCCACAGTTTGAAGACCGCTGATCTATCAGATAAATAATTATCAAAGTCTGTATTTGTATAGGGCTGTGGCAAAATGTATGAGCAAGTATGCCTCGTCTGTTTCAGGATCTCTCTTTTACAATATGCGACTATACAATGGAAAAATAAAAGAAAGAGCAATATGTATAGCAGAAGACACGCACTTGGTTGAAATTCTGTTCAATTAATACTGTGGATCCCCCACTTTACAATAGGTTCACTTTATGATCCAATCACTTTACAGTGGGTTCGCCGCAGTAAACAAGATTCACTGTACAATTTCTTTACAATAGGATTACAATTGCAGCCAACAGGTTCTCCTGCGTGATAGATAAGCAATCAGCAATGGGTGATAGATAAGCAATCAGCAATGTGGGAGCATCTCAGCCAATAACAGTGTTTATAGTATTGTGGCTGTATACATGAAGGGAGGACAGATTTCTACATAGTGTCTCAGTTGATAACAGCGCTTTTAACATTGAGGTTGTGTGTATTGAGGGAAGGATACAGCCTTTATTAAATTTGCATTTTATAATTTCCACATTGTGTAAACAGATAACCATGACTCCTAAGGATCACTGCAGGTACCTTTTAAATTACTCTTTGGAGAGGGGAATAGTTTAGTTCTGTGGGAGAAACTCACCTTCTGAGGTCTTGGAACCAGTCACCAAAAGACAATGTTATTGGGTTCGCATCACAATATTTTCTCAGTACAATGTCGTTTCTGGAACAGAGTGCCATTGTAAAATGGGGGTCCACTATATTATGACTCAAATTAAGGAGATCACCTATATCATTAATTTTTGTGTATGGAATTCATTTTATTTGGGATAGATTAGAGCCTTTTCCAAGAGGAAGTGCATCTGAGAGCTTACAGTTTGCCTTATTTAACCCATTTTTGCCCCACCCACAGGTGTACACATTTGATCCCTGTTGCGTATATGCAACGCTAGGCAGAAATGGCTAAAGCAGTGGTTCTCACACATTTAGCACGAGGACGCTCTTTTTAGAATAAGAATCTGCCATGACCCACCGGAAGTGATGTCATGACGGGAAGTGACATTATTATTATTTTTATTTTTATTGGACTTGTAATCCGCCTTTCTCCTCAAAGGGTACTCAAGGTGGATAAACAGCACTTAAACCATAAAATAAGCATCATCAAGCAGGAAAGTTTTTCACAATCCTAAACTGCAATCCTACCCACACTTACCCAGGAGTAAGTCCTATTTACTATAATTGTTAAAAGAATATGCATAGTAGTGTTAGAAGTACAGGTCTGTAACATTTCCCCAACAGCAGTCACATGCCATGGTAGCATTATCTAATACAGGGGTGTCAAACATAAGGCCCAGGGGCCAGATACGACCCACAGAAGCTTTCTATCTGGCCCTCAGGCTCTCATCTGCTGAGTAGTTTTGTGGTGTTACTGCTGAAAGGGCAGCCCACGTGAAAATTGGGCTCTCTCATATCTTGAAATATGATCAAGATTTGTGCATTTTCTCTTCTGTTTGCAGCCAATGAGTTCCTAAGTAAGAAAAAAGTACTTATTTTTTAATATGACCTGTTTAATTACATTAACTCCTGCCTAATGACATCACTTCCAGCTCTCAGCAGGCGTCATGAACACTATTCAGCCCTCGGTATGAAACAAGTTTGACACCCCTGGTCTAATATATTAAAAATAAAATATTAAAATGAACAGGGACCCACATGAAATTGGCTCGCAACCCACCTAGTGGGTCCTGACCCACAGTTTGAGAAACACTGGCTTAAAGAAAGCAGAACTTGATACATTTACAGGGTGATCCTATTCATGTCTACTCAGAAGTAGGTCCCATTGAGTTCAGTGGGATTTACTCCCAGGAAAGTGTGCATAGGTTGCAGCTGAAGATGTCTTTTTAATTACTAGTGACTTGACAACTGAAATACTGAGCAAGCTACAAATTTTTAGTACAATACATGAAACAGAAATTTATACTGGTATGGTAAGCGAATAACCTTTAAAACTTTTGTAGTTGTGTGTAGATAAATACAATGTAACTGCATCAAACATAGAACTGTTAACCTAATAAAATGTGTGGACACTTTTTCAAAGATAAATAAACTGTAGTGGACACAATTAAAATAGCCATTTCAGTGTGACAAGTGTCAAGTCTGTTTCATTGCACTCCCAAAGGCAAACCCATTGGTGTTTTATACCTACCAAAATTCAGAGAAAATACATTAGTTCAATAACACCCATACCCAACTTTTCCACTGTGTGTGCTAGTATAGATTCCTTTTGGCTCTTGTGCAGATTCCTGGGGTTTTTAATTATTTCTGACAAGATGTGATGTGCATCACCCTTGATCTGGCTTCATTAAAAAGAAACCTGCTGTGATTTACTTTGAAGCAAATGAGAGCCATCAGTGCTTCCTAAAAGCTTATGTGAAAGATCTTGCCAAGCCCCATTGCTCCTGAAATAAGGGGAGGGAGGAAGACACAAAGAAAGGCACAAGATTATCTTTTTCAGTCCAGTCAAATAGCAATCATCTTGGGGTTTTTTGTTTTTAACCTGATGAAAACTGACTGGGATTCAAGGCAAGGCTGGTGCGTGCAGAGACTTCTCTTCCTCACCCCAATCTGCAGATATTGCGCTGGCCTCATGAAGGATAGATGGATGGGTGGTGAGAGGGAGGGCTTCTGAGTTCATGGTGAAGAAGAGCAAGGAGGAGGCTGCGATGGCTCCGAGCATCCTCTCCCCCGCCCCTTTCTAGCCCAGCCTGCCACACCTTACAGTTCCGCACGCCACACCCAGCGCACCCAGAGAAGCCTCCTCCGAATCACTGTGCAGGGCGCGCGCTCCCAAGCATCCTTCCCAGGCTCCACCAGCCTTTCTTCCATTGCAGGTCCAGTCAATGTGGCTGAGGGCGAGCAGCAGCCTGCCCTGCTCTGCTGGGGAACTGACAGCCCAACCCTGCGCGTGTCTACCCAGAAGCAAGTCCCATTATAGTCAACGGGCCTAACCCCCGGGAAAGCGGGGATAGGATTGCAGCCTGAGAGCCCACTCCTAGGCACGTCTACCCAGAAGCAAGTCCCGTTATAGTCAATGGGCCTTACTCCCAAGAAAGTGGGGCTAGGATTGCAGCCTGACAGCCCAGTTCTAGGCACGCCTACTCAGAAGTAAGTCCCATTATAGTCAAAGGGGCTTACTCCCAGGAAAGTGTGGCTAGGTTTGTAGCCTGACCCATCCCCAGCAGCAGCAGCCCCCCACCCTTCTGCCGTGCCGGGAAGTGGAGGCGCCCCACGGACTCCACAGGAGACGGGAGGGCGCGCTCCGCCGCCAGGCGCCCCAGAGCCAGCCTCCCTGCCCGCCCAGCTCCGCAGCCTGTACCTCCTTCCTCCGGCTGGGCGCCCCCGGGCGCGTAAGCAGCGCGGTGCCCTCGCACACCACGGCCACGTCCTCCACGAAGACGCAGTCGGGCAGGCTCTCGTCGGCGGGCAGCTCGAGCACCTGCAAGCCCAGCTTGGTCTTCAGCACGCCGACATAGAGCTGGTGCTCCCGCTCGGCGCGCGCGAAGTCCACCTCCCGGCCCTTCTCCCTCCGCAGCGCCTGCCGGCACAGAGACTCCGGCAGGGAACGCACCACGGCGTGGCTGCAGCGCCCGAAGCCGGAGATGATGCTGCCGAGCCCTGCCATGTTGAGCGCAGCAAGAGCAGGGCGAGCACGGGAGGCGCCGCAGCTGCGGCCAAGCCTCGGAACGGGAGGGGTGGGGGGCACTCCACGCCGAAGCTGCTCTGGATTGGCCACCTCTAGCCAAGATTTCTGCATCACGGTCCGCAAGGGAGCGAGCGCCCATTGGCTGCCTCTTGGGCTTGGGCACCTGATTGGTCCACAGAGGCAAGAATTACCTGGGCACCGGCTCCCACCCTTGGAGCCCTCCCCAGTGGACCTGTCCAATAATTTCATAGCAGGGGCACAAGTTGCAGCTGGGGACTGCACTGGCACCCGCAAATGCAGTCCACACCAGCTCAAGGAGGCATTGCTTGTGTTCTGCAAATGTTCAAAGACTCCCACTGGCGCCTTGACTTAGAGCCCCCTCCTGTGCAGGTCTACTCAGAAGTAAGCCCCATTATAGTCAATGGGGCTTACTCCCAGGTAAGTGTGGATAGGAGTGTAGCCTGAGAGCCCAATCCTATGCCTGTCTACTCAGAAGTAAGTCCCATTAGTCAATGGGGCTTACTCCCAGGAAAGTATGGATAGGATCGGGCTGTTAGAGCCCTGTCCTTTGCCTCTCTACTCAGAAGTCCCATTAGAGTCAATGGGGCTTACTCATAAGAAAGTGTGGATAGATTGTAGCCATAGGGCCCAATCCTATCCAATTTTTTCAGTGCCAGTGCAGTTATAGCAATGGGGAGTGTACTGCATCAGGTGGTGGCAAGGCTCAGAGGCCTCCTCAAGATAAGGGAATGTCTGTTCCCTTGCATCAGGAATGCATTGTGGCTGCACCGGAAAGTTGGATAGGATTGGGCCCTTATTTGGCTAATAATTTAGTAATTTTCTCCCAGAAAATTGAAGGCACTTTGAAAGATCCACACCTTGTGAGTTCTTTCCACTTGGCATTTAGTGAGAAGATTGGGCAGGTTTTCCTAATTGGTTTAAACCACATATTGAACAAGAGGTGACAATGGACCAAAATAAATTTCTTGTACAGCCTGGGAAGTGATGCCTCCCTTAAACCTTTCAAGGCCCATTCCTATCCAATTTGCCAGTGCCAATGGGGTGTGTGCTCTGGTGGAGGGACAGAGGGATCCTCAAGATATGGGAACACTTGTTCCTTACCTTGGGACTGCATTGCAGCTGCACCAGTGCGTGATAGTGGGATAGGACTGGGCCCTCAGTCCTCTTAAAAAATATTGGGTTGTGTCTAGAGAAAGTGACTGCTGACTGAGCACCACTCATGACTAACCTGTCCCATTGACAAGGTGGGTCACAGTGCGGGAAAGATTGGAAACCCCTGGGTTAACAGGGGTTAAAATAGTACCTAGGATCACTAAAATAGCAGTCATAGAAACCAGTATAAGCAAATTATGTATACTGACCATTGGTTGTGAACAAATATAATTCATTGATTCACTCAACAAGGCAAGCTATGAAATCTCTCCTGCACTGAAGATTTAAAGCTGAAGACAGATGTTGAGAAGTCTGCCAGAAACTATTTTGATATCCCAAAGATTCCCTGGGTGCAAAGGGTTAGCATTAGTGGCTTTTGAGATTCCTGTTGGCCCTATTGGGCGAGAGCCCAACTGAAGGATGGGATAACTCAAGCTATGTTTATGAGCTTTCTCTTTTAGAGAGAGCAAAGTTGTAATGATAATCTAGTTACCTCTGTAGAAAATAATCTAATTTGCAAAGGGGGGGGGGAAATTTGCAAATTAGGGCAAAATTTGCCCTAATTTGCAAAGGGCACACAGTCAAGGGTGTATTAGTGCCCCTAAGTTTAAATGAGTCTTGACACTCTGTATGGGCACAATCCTAACACCTTATATCAGTGCTTTCCAGCATAAGGGCAGTGCAGCTCTGAGGTAAGGGAACAAACGTTCCTTTACTTTGAGGAGGCCTCAGTGAGTGACACCCAACTACAGGATGCAGCACATGTCCCATTGGTGCTGCTATACCACTGCTGGAAAGTCCTAACATAAGGGGTTAGGATTGCACCCTAAATCTCTTGATTACAATGGGACTTGAGGTCAAACTGCATATGATACCTTTTTGTTGGCCACAGCTGTTTTGGGGGGAAATCACCACTGAGTGGTGATTTTCGGAGCAAAGAAAGTATAGGGGACTTGGTGATTCAACATTCAACACACACCACACTCTCACTTAGATAAGGTCCCTGCAGCTAATTTTTGTGGATAAAAGGCTGCTTGCAATCCACTACCGCATTAAGCCCATCTTCTAAAAACAGGTTTAACGTCACATGTAGTTGGCCTGTAGGATCAAATTATAGAAACACGGGCAGTCCAATCCTATGCACGGGTGTTTATGATGAAACAAGGGCAGCCCAATCCTATGCTGCCCAGATCATGGGGCTGCTGTGGTGCTGAAAATGACTGCCATGGCATCCTGAGCGCTAACTGGACAGCATCAGCTGGCAGCAAAAGCAGACTTTTGTCCCCTTCCCCCAGGTAAGGTGAGTAGCCCCGCAATGGGGCTACTTGATTCTACGGCAACCCTTGGGTCACCACAGAATCAAGAGCTTCTGTGTTGGGTGGTGGATCCAACATGGAGGCTCAGGATCCCTTCTCCTTCCCGCAGTGCACCTACTCTCAGCCCTCCCTTTGCTCCCCCGCCTCCCCGCCACCTGGCAGTCCGCATGACTACCAAGACGCGGAACGCGAGTGATCCACTGGCGCTAGCTCAGCGCCATCTGGCACTGAGCTTGCACTGGCGCTGAACTGATGCTGAGGGTCGCAAACGTGCTTTATGGCACATTTGCAACACTGACCACCTGCATAGCGCCAGCGGTGCGAGTTCAGGATTGGGCTCTGAGTTATCAACCTTAGGTTTTCTTCAGAACCTTCTTGTGGGGGCATGTAAAAAACTATGCAAAATAAATATATTCAGCCTGTAGATCCTTCAAGAAAAATGTTTTTAATGTCTCAGTTTAAGTGAATCTGTTACAGAGCAGAACAATGTCAATAGTTATTCATTGTGTAAAGTATAAAGTGTGCAAAGACTCTACTATGACTCTTTCAAACATACTTCACCTGATGCATGAAGGAAAAGTACATATCTCTGAACTGTCCACATTGGAAAATGTTGATTTATTTCCCAAACATTTCTAATGAGTAATACTATGAAAATACCCTACACAGAAAATTCAACTTTTTCTGTAGCCAGACTAGTTAGGAAAAACCTAGTTGACAGAATCGTGCCAGCCAGCTCTGAAACACTGCTTTGTTTATGTTAGCTTTCCATGACAAATACGAATTTCTAATGGTCAGTAAGAGCTGTGTTTGGTCGCTTGGTAAAACATGGAACAGGAACCAAGTTATTATTTATTTAAGAGATTTATGTCCATATCACTGTATGGCTTGAGGTAACTTACAAGCATAATTAAAAATCATAGCAACCACTAATTAATAAAAACAAAAATTACAAACAAGTAAAAAATAATAATAAACCAACAGGAATGAGGAACCCAGATCAAGTGACCACAATTGCAAACTGCTTTTCAAAATAAGGTGGTCTTCTTAGCTTTTTCTGAAAGCTATCAGGGACAGTCTAAACACCGAAGTCTTTAATACTTCTCGGTCTTGTTGCTGATGGGCCATAGGCATTCCTTTTACAACTGGAAGTTGAGCAATGGCCATATTTGCCCCTCCATGCACAAATGCCACACTTGACAAATACCAGTGCCATGTGCGCACACGTCAAAGACTCAAACAACTTTCACTTCCCCCAATATCACCTAACTCTTGAATTAAATATAAACCAATATGAGTAATTCAGGATGATCCTGAGCAAAAATAGCTCTCTTTGTTCTATGAGTTATTTTTAAAAGCTTTCACTCATCAACAGAGAAATAAATTGCAACTTCATTATTTTAATCAGATTTGTAAAGCAGGCAGTACTCTAATCTTCTAATCTTCTTAGTTTAGTTTGTTTAATTAATGTTTCCGAGATAACTAGAGTGAATAATATTATGGTTCCTTCCCTCCTGAAAAGCTGTGCTATTAAAAGATCTGATATTAAACATCTCATACGTACATTCACTGGCATAGTATTTTAACAACATCATTGCTAGGGATGAAATCCTTTCCCAACATCTGATACAACCAGGATGCTGTGTTTCCCGTTTTTGGGCTCCTTATTCCTTTGCTTTGGATGGTATGTTTTGAAGCACAAAAACAAATACACAAGAGTAATTACTGTTTTCCTGCTTAACTGGTATTAAGCTTTGCTTCTGTTGATTGAACTGATAAAGTCTCAATATAAACAGTATATGGACCATAAAAAGGAAGCTAGAACTCACAAATTTAAAACTGGAGACTTTGGGTGAAACTTCCTATGGCAGTGGTTCCCAAACTTCATACTGGCAGCTGTTTTGACCTGCTGGACCACTGGCTGCAGCTCTCCATTAGGGCTACAATTCCACACATTGTATAAAGCGGTGGTTTTTTTGCGAGGATTCTGCAGCTTCCCTGACTGGTTTCCACGGCTCCCAGTTTGGGAACCCACTGACCTACAGTGTCAAAAAGGGATGCTGTAGGTATTTATGAAAGATATTTATGCCCTTCATAACTTGTGGATGTCTGAGGCCATTCACCTGCCCTCAAGACTGAAATGTGGTGGAACATCTCAAGACTTGCCAAGGCCCATCATGCAGCAGCTGAGGAGGACACAGGCCTCTTTTGGACTAAAATCTTTGATGATACAGATGGTTAAGGAGACAGAGAAGTCAAAGTTCCAGAAGCTGTTCTCCGACCTTGACAAAAGAAGCAGCATAAAATATTTGAATATTCTGATTCATGACCACAATTTATTACCACTGTTCACTAATATTCACTAATTCATGACCACAGTTTATTACCACTTTGTTGTTCTGAAGAGGGGTGTGTTGTACATATCCTTTAAAAAAGCTGTTGCTTTACATTTGTTTCAGAAGTTTATCCCTAGAAGGCCCTGGTAGGAAGGAAGAGAGAACAGGGGTAAAAATGGGGGGGGGGGGGAGAGAGGAATGGAGGAGAGAGAAAAAAGGAAACAGCTGTAAGAAAGTGTTGGAAAACAAAGAAATAACTTGTTGGTGTCCAAGTCACACCTGCTGTCCTTGCCAGAAACAAGATATAACAACAAGCCTCAGCCCTACATCAGTTAAATTAATACAACTCCTGTGTTAATGTGTCTAGGATTGGCTTGTGTGACTCGTTTCTCAATGTGTTTTAAAGGAGGAGTAAATCCATGGTTTTCCTAAACAAAAGCTTTCTTTTTTCAAATATTTCATACACAACTCTCCTACTAAGCTGTTTTACAGAAGACCTGGGCTACGCTTGGCTACCTGCTTGAAATAAATGGTTCAGATACACTTTGACTAGCTGCTTTAACACAAACAATTCTGATAATAGTCTTTGTAACTGTTACAGTTTGAAATCATTTGGCAGGACAGAGAGAGGAGGGGAATCGAAGAAGCCACTGTCCTGCTTTCCTCTGATTTCTGCCTTCAACAGGCAACTCCGGCTCATATTCTTTCTGGAACAGAATACATAAAGAATACAGTTATTTGATCCAATTGTAAATTTCTCTCCACAATGAGACATTTAAAATGGACTAAAAGGTTCTTCTAGCCTTTTTATGTACTCAGATTCAGCAATACTTTGTACTTTCATCTGATTAGGGACCAGAGCATGGACAAAAGTTTTAAAAAAAAGTAAATGTCAAAGCATAGCCTGATATAGCTTGCAAATTTATTTTGGTGGGCAAAAAAATCAATAACTATGACTGCAATCCTAACCACACTTTCCTGAGAGTAAGCCCCATTGAACAAAATAGGACTTACTTCTGAGTAGACCTGGTTAGGAGTGTGCCCGATATAACACATGTGAATGCATGCAAAACCTAAACAGAATAGAAATAAGAGAAAAATAAACATAAGAAATGAATGTTGGATGGAAGGATGGATGAAAGAGGAAAGCACATGGTTTGAGCCACAATTTGAAAAGTGGTTATAATCGAAAACAACTGAAAGAGCAAAGTGATGAAAGTCAAGTGTATGAAAGTCAAGGCACTGCTGTACTACAGGCTGAGCCTTTGGCTGTAGGTAATCTCAGGTGCATCTTCTAGGTAAATCACTCTCATGACTCTTAGGCAAGCATCATGGGCAGCCACTCCACTAATTTCCTGGTCTCTAAGCATTCTTGGAGACTTCCTTTGCCTGAAGATTAACATCCACAAGGTCGCCAGTTCGAGGCCACCGGCACCGTGCGACCTTGAAGCAGCTGGCAAGCTGCAGCTGAGCTGTTCCATCTGCTCGGAGCGTGGGAGGATGGAGGCCAGAATGTTAAACCAGATCGGAGTGTAACACCTTGAATGTGGTGGTTCTTGAAAGAGAGAACCTTCTTTCAATTTGTAAAAATCCCTGCGTGGATTTAATAAGCCTGCCTGTGTAAACCACCTTGAATAAAGTCTTGAATAAAGACCAAGAAAGGCGGTATATAAATACTGTATATTATTATATTATATTATTTCCTGTGCTGCAGAAGGGATTTTCCTAATGATGATGCAGCATCTCCAATGGTTGCTGCTGTCCTGGAGGAAGAGGTAAGGTCAGCTCCCTGCAACAGAGCAGGGGGATAAGGTTTCTTGTGCCACTGCTGGGAGTACAGTAGAGGCAAAAAAAAACCCAACAAAAAATCATATGAGATAAACAGAAGGTTAACCTGCCCTTGCTTGCTGTTACAGACAGCATGGTCAGTTCCACTTTTTGAATGAATATATTTTCAATTTACAACAAGGTAGAAATGTATGCAGAAAAGGCAAATAGGCACACCCAGATAGCATTGTGTGTAGGAGTCTCTCACTGACATTAAAATTATAACCTTCTTCTTTATCCACAGACTGTGAGCACAATCCTAAGCACTTGTTGCGCCAGTGCAAATAACTTGTGCCGGCCCAGGAGGGTTGCAAATGTGCCGTGAAGCACGTTTGCGATTCCATGGGTATAAGCTGCACTGGCACCCAGAGGTATGCCAGTCCAAGGAAGGCCAAATCCAGGTTCCGCAGCAGCAAGGAAAGGTAAGTCCACGTTAGCTGAGCTCAGCTTGCGTGGGGACCTGGGGGGGCAGGTGGAGAACAGGGAGGAGGCTTGGGCCAGGATCCTAGCCTCCATTCCGGGGCAGCACAGAGTGGCTCATGGCTGCTCTGTTCTGCTGAGATCTGTGTCGCCTTGTCAGGTGGTGCAGATCTAAGCAGACCCATTGGGGCCACTGTGACTCTACGTGGGGTAAGGGGAAAGTTTCCCCTTGCTCCTGGTTGAGTCACAGTCAGCTCCAAACTTGCGCTGGACACAGCGCAAGCTCACTGGCCTGCCTGTTCTAGCACAAGTTAGGCTTGTGCTATTAGATCCCATCTACACATTATGCAGAGTGAGGTGAGTAGCTGACTATTCCACTACAGACTGCAGGTTGGGAGTCACATTTTTGTCTCCTCCTCAACAATCATCCTTCACATTGTAAACAAGCAAATTACATAAAGGTCTGCACAAAATGTTCCTAGAGTGTTCTCATTTACTACATGCAGAAAGAACTTTTTTTTTTTGCATGGGGAAGTCTATTGCATTTTTTTTTATGCATTTGAACCTATAACCCCACATCTGCAGGGCAAAGTAGAACATCCCAGAATTCTACCATCTCAGTATACCAATTCATATCCTGAAATATTATAATCATAATGCTTTGTATTTCTGGGCACTTACCAGCCTACTTCTAATAGCTCCATTATCTACTGTGTATAAGTCACTGGAAAAACCTAGTGCATAAAACTTATATAGGTGAAGAAGAAGAAGAAGAAGAGGAAGAAGAAGAGGAGGAGGAGGAGGAGGAGGAGGAGGAGCAGCTTATCTGAAGTACGTCTAGTCCATCTTGGTTTAAGACTGTTCAAGCCCTTGAGAAACCTATACAGGTAACCACTCACATAAACTTTTGCCGCAAAAGGGAAAAATTTTTCTTCCAGTTTACTGGCATGGCCTGTCTCATCTGAAGGTCTTCTAGGCCTGCCTCTAAAAGAAGCAGAACACATTAGATCAGTGGTTTTCACTCCTTTAGCACCAGGACCCACTTTTTAGAATGAGAATCTGTCAGGACCCACCAGAAGTGATGTCATGACCGGAAGTGACATCATCAAGCAGGAAAATTAACAATCCTAGGCTGCAGTCCTACCCCACACTTACCCAGGAGTAAGTCTCATTGATCATTGTTAAAAGCATCTTCATAGTAGCCTGTTAAAAGTAAAGACCTGTGATGTTTCCCCAAATGCAGTCACATACCATGGTAGCATCAAGTCTAATATATTAAAAATAAAATATTGAAATGAATGGGGATCCATCTGAAACTGGCTTGTGACCCACAGGTTGGGAAACGCTGCATTAGATACTCAAACTGCTATATAAATTATAGTGACAGTAGTACTTTCATATCAGTCAGATATGGCTATAGTGGTCCGTGTGTTGGTGACATCCCATTTAGACTACTGTAACACACTTTACATAGGGCTTCCCCTGAAGATGGCCCGGATATTGCAGCTAGTACAGAATGCGGCAGCCCAAATGATCACAGGGACTCAATGGCTCCAGCGGCTACACTGCTACCCATTTGTTTCCGGGTCTAATTCAAGGTGCTGGTACTTACCTTTAAAGCCTTATGCAGCCTGGAACCATAGTATCTGAGGGACTGCTACTCCCATATAGTCCTGCCTGCCCTCTTAAACCATCTGAGAGAGCCCTGTTGAAAGTGCCATTGCCTGGTAAAGTGAGGAGGGCAGTGGCAAGAAACAAGGCCTTCTCTTGTGTGACACCTCTCTTAGCGAACTCGCTGCCAGAAAATCTGAAATCTGCCCCTTTAAGAAAGAATTTCCAGCAACGCTTAAAAACATTTATTCACATTAGCTTTTGGGGGTAGGTAAGGGTGGAATTGTCAATTCTGGTTTTGTCAAGCCTGACAGTCCTAGTTGTCAATCCTGTTTTTATTGTGTATTCACATGTTTGTTTCAGCTTGTTGTGTTGTTTTTTTTTACTTGTCACCACCTATGGGCTTTTAGAATTACTATACAATACTATTTGCTGTGCTGGCTTTAAATGATGTTCTAGATTTGAACTGCTCATTTAACAAATTTATACTGTATTTTATGTATTAAGTTTTGAAAGCTGCTTTGAGCTTTGGGAAAGGTGGGGTATAAATGTTTTAAATAAATTAAATACATTAAAAATCCTGATCACAAATAGATGATATAAAAGTAAATTCTACTAAGGGTTAGCTTTTTTGCAAGAGACTTCTCTGGAGAAAAATGGACAATGCATACCAGCACCAGGCTGTGGTGTGCTCTTGTTCTGGTGATAGGACCCCTTGCGCTGGCTCTTAAGTTACACAGGCATTGCATAGTGGAAAACAGCTAGGCTGTCAAGATTCAAACAGATTTCATGCTGTAAGCCAGATTCCACAGTGCATAGTTTGCCTGTCTATTTCTGAACGTCTTGGCTAACAGCTTCGAATGACCCCTCTAGACTGGAAGCTGAATGTCAGACCTGGCAGCAACAAAAATAATGGTAAGTTTGGCCCAGACATGCAATTTCATTTTTATATGCTCTGCAAAGAAACCACCACTCTTTGTGAGACAGAAGCAAAAATAAATTAGTCTGTGTCAGATGGTGTTAATGGCTTCCTGTAATACCACTACAATGACTTTGGCCAAGGTGACATAGCTTTGAATAGGCCTTGGATCTGTAGTGAATTCTTTAATTGGTCTACAGCTCTTTCAATAGGGAAACCTAACCACCACCAACCAGAAATTATGTGATAATGTCATGGAGTTTAGAGTGACATAAGACAGGGATAGCCCAATTCTATTCCAGATTGGGCTGTCATGGGCAGCCACTTACAACAGTGGAACAGAGTAAAATGTCTGCCAATGGAGCATACAGTGGCCACCAGAGACAGCAGTGCTTCCAGGACATTGCCAGACATGCCTGGACCCACCAGAGCAGGTAAGGAGGCTGTGAGGGTGGGGAGGGGGCAAAACGGGTGGGGGGCAGGGAGGCTGCAGGAGGGGTGGATCCGGCAGTAACAGTGGAACTCATCCTTTTTCGCAGCCTTCTCACCCCTGTCCTCTCCTTGGACTTATGCCAGCTAAGATGCTGGTCCAAGGCTAGTGCAGGTTGAAGGAGACCCATTGTGGAGTGGGAAGGTTATGGAAAGGTAAGGGGATTTAAATCCCATCTCCCTTCGAAGACTCCTAATCTCCCCCCCCCCGCCCGCTGGATACAGCATGTGCCTTTTCAGCTTGGATGTACCAAAGAGAGCGGGGAGGAAAGGATAGGATTGGGCCATAAATCTGGCATAGCAAATAAAATAGCATCTAGTTTTGAGGAATTAGTCAAAACAGACATTACATGAAGTATGCAGTGCAGTGGATTTGTTCTGCCTGTACTAAAACACTGGAAGTTGCTATTACTATCAGAAACACTCCTGTTGATATGAAAATGGCCATTTCGTCTTGTGTACATTTGTGCTCTGCATAGAAATGTCAAAGACTTACCACTACCTCCTATACCACTACCTTCCACTGTTTTCAAACTTTTTTCCCTCCATACCCATGTGTGTATGTCTGCAATATAATCTTCTACCTGAGAATAACACTTTTTTTTTGCAACTGACAAAGTGAACTCCATTCACAAAAGTTAACACACAAACTTGTCAGTTTTTAATGTGGCAGAGGACAGCTTCTCTGCTTGTAAAATCACATGGATTTATAACACACAGAGGCTTAGCTAGGTCATTTGACACCCGGGGCCCATAAATTTTTGTCACCCCACATGGCATAACTAATTAATTAATTATATTGTTAATTAATTCACATTTTTATACCACCCTTCCTCTAAGCAGCTCAGGGTGGTGTACATGGTTCCTCCCCTTATTTTGTCCTCACAACAACCCTGTGAGGGTTGAGATGAGACAGATATAGTAATACTCATGAAATGAATAATAATAATGGCCAGAAAATAAATGCAGTGAATATTTCCCCACCAGCAATGGATGAAATTCTGCATCAAATGGTATATAACATGATGGTATTATTCCTAAAAGTCACAATTTCCAGAATTTTGGTCACTAGGGTGTCACACCCCCCCCCCATGTCTCATTGGTCTGTTTTGAGTTAAGGCAGTGGTTCTCAAACTTTTAACACTGGGACCCACTTTTTAGAATGACAATCTGTCCATGACCCGCCGGAAGTGATGTCATGGCTAGAAGTGACATCATCAAGTAAAATAAAATAAATAATTATAAATAATTAAATTAAAGAAAAACAGATAATTAAATAAGGGGAAGCCAGCCCTGTTTTACTAAGTGAATTTTCTCTGTAGTCTGCCTGCAATAACACCCCCCCACACACAAAAATATTAGTGAGATTTTAAGCCCTCCCCAGTGCCCACCTTACCAGCTCAAGCCTCTGTTTTATTCTTTTGGGGGTAGTTGCTGCCTTCTGAAGCATTTGTTGAGCTCCACTTTCATCAGATTTGGACCATGCAGCTAGCCTTGCTTTCCCCTGTGTCCCACATGACCAGCACCCAAGGCAGATTTGCCTACTAGTGAGTAAACACAACCATGTGGCTTACTTTCACTTTCCATAGGGCTCAATACATTTGTCTGCTTGGAGGGAGGGACTTCTTTCTTGGGTCTGCTTCTTTCTTGGGTTTTTTGGGGGCTGCTTTCATTGGATAGGAGCCATTCCGGTGTCATTAGATTCCTCTCAGCCTTCCCTTTCCAACGAACTAAAGCAAGTTTACCTACTCACGGATAAACGCGCGATATGGCTTGGTTCGCTTTCCATAGTGCTCCATGCATTTTTTTGTTTCCAGTTTTTTGGCCATAACTTTTGAGGGAAAGTTAATATTTCACTCCGGTTTTTTCATTGCATTCTGCTTGAAATTCCACATCCAACGCTATATAGCATGATGGGGTTATTCGTAACCTCCGCGATGTTAGTGATATTGGGTCATTTGTGGTGTTACCCCCCCAAGGGTGGACACCCCCTCGCTAGCTATGCCACTGATAACACATGTATCACTGACAGCATTAATCTTGTGTTGTCTTCATATTTCTTATTCCGGAAACAATCCATTTTCTGCTTTGTAGGTCTTGCTAGGAAAGTACACTTTTGGCAGCTCCACAGTTATATTTTGAAGGCTCATCAAGTCTCTTGCAGGAAAGCTTAGCCAAAAGAAAAGCTTCACGTTATGGAATAAGCTATTCTGTCTGTATGAGATGGCCAGATCCAGACTCTAAAATACAAGAGAGCTACTCTCTTATGCCAGAAGAATGGAATGGTTAATGAGTTTGCAAAACAAATGATAAAGTTCTCATAGGCAGACAATTTTCATGGCATAGCTATGATTATACAGGCTGAGACTAATTATTCGCAGGTGGCACCCAAGCACTCACATGGATGGCAAAAACCGCACTATAGCAAATCAATTTAAAAAACAAAGTTTCTTTGCTCCAGTGATTTAAAAACAGCCTTGCTGACCTTTTGACTCTAAGATAAGAGTCATTAAGAAGACAATCCATCAATCAGCCCTCCTCCAACCGCTTCACTCAGCTCCTCCCTTCACCAATGCAAACGTGTTCAGGGGGAAGGGAGGGGCCACTGGAGAGAGAAGGATTGATGGATTGTCAGCCAGCTGCCCCCCCTCTCTCATTAAGGAGGCTGTTGTTAAAGGACTGTTCAGTTTTTTAAACTGATTTTAAAGGGGTGCATTTTCCCCTTCTCCACGGATCAGCACATTCCTTCTCATTTGCAGGGGCCATTTGTGTTGAGTCAAATCCGTGTATAAAAAATCCGTGTATTCCATATTTTTTGAAAATTCAGTTTTCCAGACATAGTGGTTGTTGAGATATGTCTGGAAACATGAAGACTATATGCTTGAAAAGGTCGGTAAAAAGGAGACAATAAGGAGGGGAATTTCTGCAATCAAGGCTTTCTATAATCTCCAAAAGAGTTGGGTCAACATATTTGGCTTTACAAATTCCAGCATAAAACATCACAGAATGTGTACCGCCTACCTGCCAGCTCTGGTTTGGTTATGCAAAGCTCTTTATCAAAATGGGACCTAATCAAATCCGCCCCACTGGCCACCCATATTCACCCTGCTGTGCTGCCAAGTTTGTCTCATATGTTCTTTCCTTTAAACATTTTTCCTTAAAAAAACATCTGGGGTGTACAACTTCACTCCAATGTTGGTTTGCACACACTGCTTTTCAGAAAAGGAAAAACAGCCCACTGCCTCTTTCTGCATAACAGCAGCAACGCTGATGATAAATTTTATAGGAAAAGTGGGGGATATGAATTTCCCCAGTAGTCATGGATAACAGGAGCTTTCAGAAGGAAAAGGTTAAGGATTCCCAGGATGCTCAGCTTGCATGTATCCTAGTCAAGGGGGAAAAAGCTTTTCCTGTAGCAAAAATTAAAGTACTATAATTACTGTGTGCACTGTCATTGATGCACACAAACATGCTACTTTGACAAGGAACAGAAAAATTCTCATCCCTAGAACAGCAGTAACATTAGCAGCAGGAAATCTTCATGAGGAGAGAGTTGGACTGGTGAAGTTCCCTGAGCATCTGTGGAATGCTATTCATTGCATGTGTACTAAGTAGCACTCAACAGGCCTACTGCTAGGATAGTGTTAGTAGAATTTTTGTTATTGCCTGGAAGCACCAACTGACAAATCTTTAGAAGAAGGGATGATTACAACCCTGATATCAGGAATCAGGAGAAAGATAATATGCGATGGTTATCACATAAACTGAACTTGTTAACTCAGTAATGCAAAGAAAAACTGTGCATGTGTGGGAAAGTTCAGGTGCAGTCAGAATTCTGCTTGCTGTTTTTGTTAACAGTTCCCAAAGTCAAAGAAGCAAATCACTATTCAGTTTATAGAACTGGTTGCCTCTTCAACAATGAGAACAACTGTGGGCAAAAAGAACAATCAAAGCTCAGGAGGCACACATGGTTATGTCCTACCGACATGCTATTAGCCCTCTTGAGTAAATCTTCAAGGCAAATGAGATCAGGCTCATTACTGACAAAAAGAAATAAACACCATCATCTGTTGTATGTATTATTATCATCATATGTACTGTATTATTTTCCATTTTTAAATGAAGGTTGCCAAGTAGAGAGATGGTATACTTAGAAAACCTTACTAATTGCAACAGAAATAACTGAGGACAAATCACATGCATGAACTTCTTCAAATAAAACATGTGGGAATTCACATTCAAAGATAATGATGCCATCTGTTCTACACTACCATCTTTTAAATGTTCTCTCTTAATGACACCTCTCAGAATAGGTGTGGACAATTACCTTTCACAGGAGCCGTGTGTCTTCATCTAAGTTGATGAAGAGCCGCTGAATGTAATGCAAGATGTTCTATAAATGTTATGAGATAATTTTAGAGGAAAAAAAATTAAAACTACAGTTGCAAGCAAAGAGAAATTCTGGCATGGGGTACAGTGTAAATCTTCATTGCTTCAAATAAAAGCAAAATACAAAGAAAAAACTGTTTTAAACATTTCAAATAAAAAAGCAAAAAGCTACATGTTTTTTGAGTTAAATAAATGGTCAGTCACACTAATGGTAATAGTTAAGAACTATATAGGAGTTTTTAAATACTATGGCACTATTAACTGAAGATGGATCAGAGCGCAATACCATAGTCTTTCGAAACTGAAGGTTACCAACTACTGATCCAAAGTAGAGGGAGAAAAGTTGTCTGATTTTCTAAAAGTCCTACTGAAATGTGAGACAGATATGCGGAAGAAAGGGAGAAGGAAGAGATGGAAAGATTGGGAGAAAATCACTCAAAGATTTGTCATAAAGGAGATGCTGGTGGCTTTTTAGTTAGATTTCTCAACTAGGTGTGATAAAAAGCAAAATTCATACAATCTAAGCAAATGCATCGAAAGAAAATCTTCATCAGCCTGAAAATGTACCTCAGTTTCCTGTCCTGGTTTTAAACATACCTGCCAAGGTTAGCTAGCTTATAACTACAATTATGTACTTTTTCAACCTTCCAGGTTCACAACTTTGATTCTAAATGCACTGGGTGTCCAATCCTTCAGAAAGCTGTCCTGTCATCATTGAAATGAATGGAGACCACACAAAAACATAGGGTACTTGTTTTCATTGATTCATGGTGGACTGAGCCCATTATGTGGAAGTCCCATACATTTCTGTGAAATTTACTATTGGCTCATGCATTTATGTGGTACCTATAACAATAAAAGGAAGTCTAAAGTCCAGCTGAAATGTCTGCGTGACTTCCTCTTTGCTGACGATGCAGCTATCACTACCCACTCTGCCAAAGATCTCCAGCAGCTCATGGATCGTTTTAGCAAGGCCTGCCAAGATTTTGGACTGACAATCAGCCTGAAGAAAACACAGGTCATGGTTCAGGATGTGGACTCACCTCCCTGCATTACAATCTCTGCACATGAACTGGAGGTTGTCCATGACTTTGTGTACCTTGGCTCAACAATCTCCGACACTCTTTCTCTCGATACCGAGCTAAATAAACGCATCGGTAAAGCAGCTTCTGGTCCAACATGAAGCTGACGGAACATACCAAGATCCAGGTCTACAGAGCTTGCGTCCTGAGTACACTTCTGTACTGCAGCGAGTCATGGACTCTTCACTCACAACAGGAGAGGAAACTGAATGCTTTCCACATGCGCTGCCTCCGACGTATTCTCAGCATCACCTGGCAGGACAAAGTTCCAAACAACACAGTCCTGGAACGTGCTGGAATCCCTAGCATGTATGCACTACTGAAACAGAGACACCTCCGTTGGCTCGGTCATGTCGTGAGAATGGATGATGGCCGGATCCCAAAGGATCTCCTCTATGGAGAACTCGTGCAAGGAAAGCGCCCTACAGGTAGACCACAGCTGCGATACAAGGACATCTGCAAGAGGGATCTGAAGGCCTTAGGAGTGGACCTCAACAAGTGGGAAACCCTGGCCTCTGAGCGGCCCGCTTGGAGTCAGGCTGTGCAACATGGCCTTTCCCAGTTTGAAGAGACATTTGGCCAACAGTCTGAGGCTAAGAGGCAAAGAAGGAAGGCCCATAGCCAGGGAGACAGACCAGGGACAGACTGCACTTGCTCCCAGTGTGGAAGGGATTGTCACTCCCGAATCAGCCTTTTCAGCCACACTAGACACTGTTCCAGAACCACCTTTCAGAGCGTGATACCATAGTCTTTCGAGTCTGAAGGTTGCCAACAACAAAAGGAAGAACACTTTAAAAGTATCGTGCTGGGAGCCTCTCCATTCTCAACTTTCTGTAGTCAGGGGCTGGCGCTACTGGCTGCCTGCAGGAGTGCAGGTAAGCTGGTACAGGGGAGGGAGTGAGGAATGGGACAGGGAGAAACAGGGTGGGGAGGGGGAGGAACTGGGAGGGAGGGTTGGATCCTGGTGGCACTGGTATGTGCCAGGATCCTCTTCCCTCTCTTTACTGTCCTTGGTTCTGTGACAGCAAAATGGCAGGAATAGATCTGAGGAGACACAATCAAGCAGCAGAAGCTTGCCCCAGGGTAAGAGAATGAATCTTCCCTTACTGTGAGGAGATTTCCACAACTGCCCTCCCAGCATGGGATGCAGTGCATGCTCCGTTGACACAGTTGCATCAGCGGGGAAGGTTTTGTTAGAATTGGACTGACAGTTTAGGAAACCTGTGACCTTAGGAAGAGACCTAGATGAAAAGAGATTCCCCAAATGTTCCATCTAATAAATTCTCAAAGCAGAGTGGATGGCAGTTATGGCATCACCATCCAGTAGACCCTATGACCCCTCTCCCCATGTCCTATCTTCATGTTTGAACAGTTGTGAAAGCTAGTTGATAGAGGCAGAGAAAAGAAGTGATGTGCCAAAGAGAGGAGAAGAATGCTAGAGGCAAGGGAAAGAAAGGTGGTGCAAGGAAAGGAGACTCAGGGCCCAATCCTATCCATTTTTCCAGGGTCAGTGCAGCTATACCAATGGGGCGTGCGCTGCATCCTGCGGTGGGGGAACAGTCAGATAGGCCTCCTCAAAGTATGGGAACATTTGTTCTCTTACCTTTGGGGCTGCACTGCGGTTGCACCAGAGCTGGAAAGTTGGATAGGATCGTATGCTCAGGTCCCTGGTTCAATCCCTGGCATTTCCAGATAGGAGTGGGAAGGAGAAAGACCTTTGTCAAAGACCCTGGAAGGCAGCTGTCAGCCAGATACACAATAACAATAATCATGAGCAGGGTAGATTGCAGGACAAAACATTTTTATGAATTGCTGCGGATCTCCCCTTTAGAAATCTTTTGAAAATTTTTGATTCACATACAAGTCACTTGCTACTACAGGGGAAAATTAAATGCAGAAAAGTGTATCCTACTCTTAGTAGTGTAGCTGGGGGCAAAATGGAAAGTACTGCAGGCGCTGCAACCTTTGTTCACTGCTGGAGCCATTCCAGGCAGAAACAGCGATGCGCAGGCACTCGCTGAACTAAATGGTGTCTCCTGTGCATTGCCAACGCTGCCCAGAATGGCTCAGACAGCAAGTGGGAGGGGCCACTTGCATGGCAGGTTGCAGCACCTGCAGTGCTTATCCTTTTGCCCCCTCTAGCTATGCCACTGCCTACTCTGTTTCCCTGACATCTTTCTTCAGAACAAGATTTCTTTGAGCTATACAAATATACAAAGGCAACAGGTGTATGAAGGCATAAAATAGGACAAAGAACTACAGCTTAATTGACTTTTCCACCTTTGTAAATTTCAGCAAAGCTGCAGAGTCTTGCATAAGTTCTGTCATAAAGATTTACTTTGCATGTTGTTCAGGGTACAAAACACTTTAACCCCAGAGCCAGAATCACTTGCTCTGTCTGCAACAAAGGTTGCTCTCCAGACTGGCCTAATTAAAAGCATTGGGCTTGCTCCAAAGTTAATGGGTTCTGATTCTATTGCATCTTGAAAACTCCCATTGACAGTGCAATTATGTGGTACCTGCCCCACTGTAAATTAAGTCATTGCCATCTGTTCCCCAGTTACATTATAGTTAACCCCTGCCAGCTCCTTTCTTTAACCTGTTATGAACCATCTCTAACTACAGCCCAAAGATAGCTTTGTAGGACCTCAAGTCAAAAACAGCAATTGCCTCTTGGCAATTCAAGGGAGAATACAAGCTGTGCACATGAATATGATTCACATGATTGG
Source organism: Tiliqua scincoides (assembly GCF_035046505.1). Classification (NCBI taxonomy): domain Eukaryota; kingdom Metazoa; phylum Chordata; class Lepidosauria; order Squamata; family Scincidae; genus Tiliqua; species Tiliqua scincoides. Next base: position 139,140,289 of record NC_089824.1, on the reverse strand, counting down.
TTATAAAATGAGAGGTTCCATGCTACACAGCAGTGGCGTAGCTAATGATCGTGTAGCCTGGTGCCAAACTCAAAATGTTGCCCCGGACGTGATGTCACAACTGGAAGTGACGTCACGCCCGGGCTTTTTCAAAAGTGAAAAGGCATCCATCTGCTACCTGGGGTCAAAGATGATTTATAGCCCCCCCCCCGACAAAATCAAAATAATTTAGTAAATAAATAAAAAGTATGTCCCGGTAGGTTTGAGACACTGTGTTGGGGTGAAGCAGGATGGTTATTCTTCTCTTGCTAAATATAAGAGGGGCACCTCTTGAACAATAGTCAGTCTCATAGGTCAGTTTTGAGTTAAGAAAATCCACTTTTTTTCGAGAAGACAATTGTGTTTTCATTTTCTGGTTAATTGACCATAACTTTTCATAGACTACAGATATTCCAATGGGGTGTGTTTCATTGCATTCTACATTAAATTACCTTTCCAGTGATATATCTCTTGTTGGCATCCTTCAGTCTCAGAAGACTATGGTATCACGCTCTGAACAGTGGTTCTTGAACAGAGTGTCCTCTCCAGTGCGCAAAGCCTGGGTAGAGTAGATATGGAGGATACACTGTTACCCATGCAGTAAATCCCTCCTCTCCACGTCGCTGAAATGGTCCAATAGAAAGGCAGAAGCCAATACGGTTGGTTCCAGAGGCGTCGCAGGAGTTGCCAGAACGTGACTGTGTTCAGCCATGAACTGCCTCAGGGACTCCGGCTCCGGATTTTGCCTCGAGGTTGACTCCTGAAGCCTTTTCCATAACTGGATGTAGCCACAAGGCAGTGGAGGTTTGGGATCAGAGTTTTCCTTCTCTCAGATGAGCTGCCTTCCCAGGCTAACAAGTCCCATCTACCCGGTGGCTGTTTAGTCACCTCTTGTCATGTACTTGTCATACATTGTACTTGTATGTATATATTGTATCATTGTACAGTACAATGTATGACAAGTACAATCATATATAACATGATGGTATTAATCATATATATCAAAATTTTCACAATTTTGGTCACTAGTGTAAAGTTCAGCTGGTTGCCCCCCTAAAGCTTGATGCCTGGTGCAACTGCTACCCCCTGCACCCCCTTAGCTACGCCACTGCTACACAGTATGTAGTGTCACTGCTCATAAGTAACAATAGGGAAGGTTATAATGGGTGCTTGTGGGATAATGGCAATGTATGACCACATACTTATTAAACCACTTGTGGTAATGCAAAGACAAATGATTAGTAAAAGAATCACACACTCACATGTACTGGACAAGCTATGTTACAACAAGTTATGTTGAAACAGGACCAAAATATGGGCAGAAAAACAGATTTGGATCAGAGCTCAAAGAGTCTTGCAAGGTTATTCACAAAATGACTGACACAGCTGAATATGAGAAAGGAAGAGAGAAACTTCCAAAACAGAAACTCAGCTAGGAAGGAATAATCCCTGGTTCAAACTAAGACGAGAATCAGATGCTGTGTGTGAGACCCTGGCTTTAAAAAAGAGAAAGGCTAATTGTGGAAGAGTCCAAATAAAAAGGTCCAGACCTAAAACAAGGCTGTTTCTACTCAAGAAAGGGAAGATTAATGTCTTTCAGAGATTTAAGAACATTTGAATATAAGTGGAGTTCACTTTAACACTTTGATAACAGAGAACTGAACTGAAGAATGTTAGCTTCAATCAGAGTGAGCAATTGTAACTTTTGACTAGCTCAGGATAGACAATTGCAGATTTGGTTTTATGCTTCTATTGGCCTAAAGGGAACCACTTCTTCAAAGACATACAGCCCTTGGCTTAGGTCAGGTGAGCTTACAGACATCTTAGTAGATGCATATCATTTAAGCTTTTCATGCAGGAAAAATATTTTATTGGACCAGTCTGTTTCCATTTGGTAAAGAAAAATGCAGGCTTTTGAATGAAAACAGTGTTTTAGTACTGTTCTGTGTTTCAGTACTATTGTTGCCAGAATCCCCAAGTTTCCATTATGCATTCTGACTGTTTCAAAACAGTAGCAACCATGCATTTGTGGTTATGGAACGACTACATTAAAAAAAAAGAAGAAGAAGAAGCATCCTTGATTTGCAAAATGCAATGCTTTGGAAAGCAGGCACAGAGTATGAAGTACTTTATTAACCCCCAGAGTTTGCTCCACAAGACCAGTGAATCCAATTATCATGTTTCTACATAAATATCATTCAGTATCTCTCTCCACAGGGACAAATGGTAGGGCAACATGGCCTGCTAACTCCTTATGTCTTGTTCTGGTGATGCAGTTACAAAAAAGGCAGCCTCATGGCGCCAGTTGTGATGGTGATTTGTGGTTCTTGGATGTTTTCCACTCAGGCCATCAGAATTTTCTTTTTAAGGCAGTAATAAATCTACAGTAATTTATTCAAAGCTAAACTGGCCTAAGCAATCAACAGAGGACAAGACATAGATCTTGATCGCTAAATCCTTTGCAGGCAGTGCCAACTGCCACACCCATATTAGCCATGATCCTGACCTCCCACATAGAGGGCAGGAGGCTCAAGTTGACTGCTGAGTATGGCATTGTGACAACTGCATCTTCCGCTAACACCACTGCCAGACCCATGTTGCTTGAACAGTTACTGGGTGGAGGAAAAGCTACTGTTTACTTGTTGGAGGCTGTAGTGTGATGGAGTGGAGTGGACAAGTGAGCATGTTGGTCCAAGAACCAATGCAGCTATGAATTAATGTCATCACAATGCACTAATTACTGTCATCACTGAGGGCTGCTTGTACCCACCTCATTCAGTATCCTATAGCCTCCACTACCAGCATGGATCTTTGCCACCTTGTCACTGGATGTGTGACATGCATGTCCTTCAAGGTACTTACAACAGCCCTATCCCTGGACAAATAGTGATCTCGCAAACACTGTGCACACCAGCTGTGTAGCTAAGGGGGCAGAGGGGGCAATTGCCCTGGGCTGCAAGCTTGGTGCACCCCCACATCACTCCCTTCACAATCACAGACCCCTTCCCCAGGGGAAAGCAAAGGTTGGGGTTTTGGCTACTCACAACCACCCCTTCCTGCTCCACCCTCCTGGTTGCCTCCCAAAGCCAATCGCTGCTTTTGCTTTCAGCTTTTTAATTTTTTTTTAAACCACAGGGTGAGTGTGTGATGTCACTTCCAGGTGTGACGTTAACAGAGGGCAACAGTTCAAACTTTGCTCCAAGGGCCAGGGTAGCTAGCTACGCCAATGATCCACAGCAGGATTTAATAGCTGACTTCCTGTTTAGTAGGTACATGGTTCACATCTTTCTTGGTCATTGCTTCTTGCACCTGGCATGACTAGATGTGAATACTGGAGGGAGGACTATCCCACTCTGTCTCCTCCCAGAGGGGAGAAGTATGTTATGAGGGGGATGGGAACAACATACTGGAAATGGGAAGAGAGATATTTTCAGGAAGAGTGTATTACTGGGTTGTCTGGTGCACAGATGTCACAAAGGAGAGTTGTCTGAAGCAAATGGTCTGGGTCTTAGCATCTGGTCTTCCTGGCCTGGTCAGAGTCACTGACCTCTACTTGGGGCTGGGAGCCCAGGGTTGATTGTCCCTCCTGCCTATGTGATGCCTCAATCTTTGCAGGATTGCAATTCAAGTCAGGACTTATATAGGGTTGGGGAGTGGGGCATGCTCTATGCTTGTTGGACCCACCTAGGTTACCTGTATCTCTTCTTCTCCTTCTCCCAGATATTCTCTCCTTCACAGTCCTCCCCCTTTAGCCATCTCCGCATTTCCTGCACTTCTTGCATGCTTATGCCTTTCTGCCTCTGCTGCTTTTCTCCTCTCTTCATCACTGTCTTCATCCCTTCTTCACCCTCTTCCCTCACTTTGTCACTCCCTCTTGCAGTCCCTGCCCCATCCACCTGCTTCTCTCACTCAACTCACCCACCCATCATCCTTCGAATCCCTGTCTCTTTCTTCTTCACTTCTATTCCACTTACCCTCTGCTTTTGTCCTGTACCCCTCATCTCTATTCGCTCATCTGTATCTGCTCCTTTCCCTTTTGTAATTCCGCTCCACTGTGAATTATTGTTTTTCCACAGCTCTGCTAATAGTTTTATGATCCAAAGTTTTATTATTTCTTTCATCTGAGAACATCTGTTGTTTTTTTCACCCATGTGTTGTTTTTGTTGCCTTCCCAATTCCAGCAAACTCATCTTCTCAAATGCATTCTTCACCCATGTCTACAACCAGTACTATCCAACATTTGAGAATTCTTAGGGCCCAATCCTAAATAGTACGCACCAGCTCACCACCAGCATGCACTGTCGTAAATATGCTGTAAGGCACATTTGTGAGCTCTTACTATGGGCCAGCGCAGGAGCTGGGACCACGTTCCACTGCCCAGTGGTTGCCCAGGCTGCTGGGTTGTGGAGAGGTAGGTGGGGTGTGGGGAAAGGTGGGGAGGAGGCATTCCAGGGTGGGGGTGGCGGGGCAGGGAGGAGGGCAGGACTGCACCAGATTTTGAGCCCCATGTCGGGCCACATGGCCCGACAAGGAGCTCTTTGATTCTGCGCCAGCTTCAGAGCCACCATGGAATCGAGTAGCCCCATTGTGGGGCTACTTCCCTTACCCAGGGGAAGGGGACTTTCCCCAGAGGAGGTGCCATGGGCTACCCAGTTGTGCACTGGCTGCTGTGGTAGCCAGTTTGGCACCATGGCAGCCCTATGTTCCAGACAGCTCAGGATTAAGCTTCCCATCATTATATGGATAGCCTCTGAAACTGGAAAAAGGTCTTGCTGCTAGATAGCTTCCCTTTGTCATTTTTCATATTTGTGATGTAAAAATATCTATGAGTTTCTGCTTTGAAGATTTTGCACGTTTATGCATATAGATAAGGAATTATCATTTTCCTGAGAATTAATGGTGCTGATGAACACACATTGAAGCTGCCTAATACCAGTGCATCTAGCCCAGTACTAGCTCACTACTGGTGCATCTAGCCCAGTATGGTCAGCTCTAGATGGCAGTGACTCTTTAGGATTTCAGACAGAGAATGGCTTTCGTTTCGCCTAGTGATGTCAGGGACTAAAGGTAGACCTTCTGGATGCAAAGCACAAACTCTATGAACTATGGCATCTCCCCAAATGCAATTTCACTCCAAACCCTGATTCCCGGGTGCACAGAATACAAGATTAGTGCACTGCCAATAAATAATTATCATAATTATGGAGCTGCAAATATAATAAATGGCAATTAATCCCTGAAATGTTTGCAGATTTACATTACATGCTGTTCTGCATTTCTATGCCAAATGGAAGGCAACACAGCTAATGCAATCATTCTGTTTTGTGTCAGGTGAAGAGGCACCACAGTGCAAAAGTCATGGCTGTGATATATCAAACACTGATCTAATGCACTCTTCTAACCTTTTCTGCCTCTGCTCTGGTGAAACATACATTTTGTTTGCATTTCAATTCATTTTGCAGAAACTAAACCCAGGCTTCTTGTTTTTCATCATAGGACGCCTCGGCATATTTTACAGGGGCTATTTCATATTGCTTCCCATGATAGTCTGATAAGGACTTAATGTGCATTAGGTTTATATTTGAACATTTGATGTAATGTTACATAGAGATATCCCTCCTTTATGGGCAAAGAGAATGTGAATTTTTGTTCCTGCACAATAACAAACAACAATAAACAGCAATAAAATTTTGGCACTGAGACAGCTATAGGATTCTGTGTGTCCTTGGCAAGAGACCATCTGTAGGCTGCCCTAACCACTGAGGGGGCAGAGGGAGTGTGGCATGCAATCACAGCAATCCAGAATCTACTTTCCTGACTCACATAACCAAACCATGTGCCAATTTTTTACAATTGTCTTTCAACTGTTGATGATGTAATTTCAAGACAGCTTCACCATTCTTCACAGAAGTACTGCCCAGCAACAGTACCCATATTGTTCTTCCCTACACACTCCTGCCCCAGTTCCCTGAGTTACCCACACAAGATCACATCTTTATACTTTTCAGTGATTTCGAATAACACCCATGGATCCATATGCATCTCCACCCAGAGATATACACTGAAAGTATGTTAAAACACATGTTCATGCCCACCCGCACACACACAAACACACACAACTATCCTACTGCCATCCTAACTGTGAGTGCAACCAAGATGATAAATAGGAAGCATGCTTAAAACTAAGAGAAAAGCAAGTATCATGTGATGTGTGTTTGAAGGTTTTGTTCAGCTTCATTCAAACTTAGGCATCTGCTTCAGTGGAGAAAAGATGGGATAAAAATATTTTAAATGAATGAATGAACTTTCCAGTGGGCCCTTATTAAGAGCCCCTGTCTGCCACATCTTGAACTCTGGAGCTGGCAAATGGCTAGTAATGCACAGCATGGCTACAACTTCCCTTTTCTAATGGACAGTCAATTTTTTTTGTTTGTAAGTCAGACATCCACCATGGCTCAGAAAAGGGTATGGTTTTATTCTCTGTTTCTACATTGTTTCTTGCCAAGGACACACAGGGCGCAATCCTAACCCCGTATGTCAGTGCTTTCCAGCACTGACATAAGGGCAGTGCACCTCTGAGGTAAGGCAACAAACATTCCCTTACTTTGAGGAGGCCTCCGTGAGTGACACCCAAGTGCAGGATGCAGCACATGTCCCATAGGTACCGCTATGCCAGTGCTGGAAAGCACTGACATAAGGGGTTAGGACTGCACCCACAGAATTTCTTCAGCTATCTCAATGTCAAACACTGTATTGTTGTTCAGAATTGACAGGATACAGGTATCTTGTAGTCTTGTGTGCTCCCTGAGGCATCTGGTGAGCTACTGTGAGATACAGAAAGCTGAACTAGGTGGGCCTTTGGCCTTCCAGCAGGGCTCTTCTTATTTTCTTAACACTCTTCCATCTGCCTATGAAAGATTGGAGTACATATATATATATTTTAACCTCTAGCTAGATCTCCAATCTGTTTAGGAGCACAGGTTAATTTCCTGGGTTATGTAGGTGGGATGGGCACAGGGGTGGTACAGTTAGTGTACACTGTTGTTGTACATAGTTGCTGCAGTGATAGCTATATACATGAGAGGCAGTCACCTTGATGAATGTTTATACAATTCCTCACCACATGGTTATGGCTGGTCATAAACCTGCCAGAAGAAAAGTGTAATCTCAAGGGGATAATTGGAATACCTACAATTGGTCCTAAATTTAAGTCTTCAGACATGCTTGCCAATGGGATAACCACCCAGGCAACTAACAGTGGCAGTAACCATGCTGCAAGAACAGTGAATCAGTCCATAGACAAACTGGCGAATGTGAATATTCATACATTCAAACAATAGAGGGCCACTTCACGCAAGTATATTCGTCACTTGATATCTGTGACGCTCAGTGATGTGTAAATCAATCACTGCAGGCACAACATCAAAGTTAGAACTTCCATATCAGCTCATATACAGTGCTTTTCACTAGAGTCATTTCACAACTTCATCTCCCAGTCATTACGTACAATAATCAAGTAAAAAGAAATCAAGTCACGTACATACATGTGTGGACCAGTTGAGTGCTGGACGACCAAGGTTCAAATACTAAAAATTCATCTGCTATGCAGCAATTGCAAGATTTATCTGTAGTAACTTCAAAGACTTCAGAAAAAGCAAGATCCATATCTGTAACAGAACAAGTGGTTTAAAGATTTTCCCCTTCAATCCACCTCCCTTGTGTAACCTCACAGTTCATTACCAGGAAATGGAGTTTGGAACATTCCCCCCACACACACACACACACACATACCCACACACAAAACTCAGATGTCAAAAGGACATGTATTTTTTTTCCAGAGTGGAAACTATAGACTTGGACAGAAATAATTGAAAAGTTGCTGAAACAAGAGATTTACAGTTAATCCTGGAGATGGATTCAATCTTCCTGGAAAAGCTACTGTATTTTTGTATTCTGTACTGTGGTAAACCAAATATTCAAGGATCATTAGTAATTACCATAACATCTCACCACTTACTGTGACATACGCATAACCCATTCAACAGAAGCCACACATAAAAAAAGAATGTTTATTTTTAAATATTTTGAAATCTATTTTTCCAACCATCAGTTCATCCTGAGTTGTTTTTCCACTAACTACCTTCCAGCCACACACCTCAAAAAACTACTTTGCCTTTAAGAATTTTAGGTGGATAGGAAAGGATCTGTTGTGGAACTAACAACCTCTGTTAAATAGATTTTAAAAGGCATTTCCTTCAGCTTGCTACTTCCCAACCTAAGGACATACCCTCTATTCCACTTGCCACAATGTTTATTTTCTTTGGCTATGCAAACATCTTTGGAAACAAGGTAGAGAAGTGAGGAGAGAACGAATGTTTGCATGAATGTGGATGGACCACCTTCTCACCCAATCACCATCTAGAACCTAGCCTAATGCTGATACTTGCCACCCTGCACTGCATGGATGCTCAACTCAGACTGCAAAATGAACATCTCTAAACCAGAACCCATCTCAGGCATATTGATTCATTCACTGCCTATCTTGATCGCTTGCCTATCTGAAGTTCAGTGGGTTTCAGGTAAATGTAACTCCATTTGTACAACTATCGATCCAATCCCAGAAGTACTTCTAGTTCTTAAAAGGGGGTACAGTGATAACAGGTGTCAGATGCACATGTGGAAGAATATACATTGTTTGCCTGATGTCACATGTTACTTTGCATATGTGTGGTGAGTATCAGGGGTAGCCCAAGAGGTCCTGATGCCTGAGGCGGTATGCACCCCCACAACGCAGTGGCTCACTCACTGCTCTACCTCCTCCTTCTACTCCCTGGACTAAAAGAAGAAGAAGGGAATAGAGTGGAAGTGTAGAGAAGAGGCTCTAGCTCACCATTCTCCTCTCTGCTACACTTCCTCTTCTGCTTCATTTAATGCAGGGAGCAGAAAGAGGAAATGAAGTCCTGGAGGTAGGAGTTGCCAATTTACCACCTGAGGCAACTGCCTTATGTGGCCTCATGAATGGGATGGCCCTTGTGAGGTAAGCTCCCAATGCTCCACAATGCACACAGTTGCTCTAGATCAGGGGTGCCCAAACCCCGGCCCTGGGGCCACTTGCGGCCCTCGAGGCCTCTAAATGTGGCCCTCAGGGAGCCCTCAGTCTCCAATGAGCCTCTGGCCCTCTGGAGATTTGTTGGAGCCCACACTGGCCAGATGCAACTGATCTCAGCGTGAGGGCGACTGTTTGACTGCTGTGGGACGAGGGCTTCCTCCACTGCTTGCTGTTTCACGTCTGTGGTGCAGTAGTGGCAGGGAAGGAAAGGTTGGACTTGCTTTATGCTAGGCCTTTTATAGACCTTGAGCTATTGCAAGACCTTCAGTCATTCATATAAGTTCATCTTTAATATATTCATTTATGTAAATGTATGTAAATTTATTCAAATTTTAAATTTAAATTAATTCTTTTCCCCCCGGCCCCCAACACAGTGTCAGAAAGCTGATGTGGTCCTCCTGCCAAAAACTTTGGACACCCCTGGTCTAGATAACAGCCCAATCCTGTCTCCAGGGTCCACCAGGGTTCTGCTGGTGAAACACACTTTCTGGCTATCATAAACAGTGATACAGAGGCACACTTCCGGACTGCCACCAGAGAGGCTGCAAAGGCGCAGCACGTGACAGCAGGACCAGGCAGAGTGTCAGTTGATCGGCCAGAATTTGATACCAGGTATTTGCAAAAAGGTGACTGAATGAGGAAGTGGGTAATGGGAAGACTGAGGAACAGTGCAAAAAAACAAAAAGGTGGTATCTGGACATGGAGTGGAAGCTGGCAGGTGGATATGGAATCAAGAAAATAAATCTCACTGGTGTATCATCTTATTAAAGTCTTGGGAAACCACAAACTTGGTTGGCAAATGTAATAGAATCCCTACTTTGATCCTTTCCTCTTGAAGACACTTTGTCCTTATGACTAATATCAAACACATCATAGCATAGTTGTGGGAAACACAGCATCTGTTACTGAGTCTTAAAGAGTTATTTTTAAATGATAATGCATAAGTATATAAACAACCAAACTGCACAGCCGAGCTTTCTTTCCTTCGTTGAATGAATGCAGATCAGTGTGTATTTCAAGCCCTGCGCACACTTTTGATCTGTGTAGACATTTATAGGTGGTGGTGAATGGCTGGGATCCCTCCGACAAGCCCTGCCCCTTCACCATGCCCAACCTCTGCAGGAGTGAACTTCCATTTCTATTGCCTATGCATACACACTCCAATGCTCCTTGGTCCTACATGCACAAGCTATACTCTTCCTTTGTATGTAGTTCGGCCCTTGGACTTTGAAGGGGGATATGGGAACACCATACAGGACTTTGAAGGATGACAAAATGAATGAAAAATAAAAACTGGTGAAAAAAAATCCGAATCATGAAACACCTGCTATCCATGAAAACACCTGCTCTATATAACACCTGCTAAGAGACATCATCTTCAATGATAAAAGCACCCAGACAAAAATTACTTCACCATATGTTAACAAATATCTTTCTGTTCACTGAGCAAAAAACTCTGGTTCATGACCTAGCATCACCAGTAGTGTAGCTAGAGGGGGGTCACGGCACTTAGTTTTTCAGGCACCTGACCATGCAAGCAGCCCCTCCCCCTTCAGAACAGAGGTTTCACATCTGTTTTGCTCCAGCCGCCCAAAATGGATCTGAAGGGGAAGGGGAGGAGCCGCTTGCATGTTGCATTTGGGCTCCTGCAAAACAACACTGTGACCCCCTTCTAGCTATGCTACTGGCCATCACCCACTTGACTACTGCAACCTTATTCCACACAGCATTCCTCAGTACTTTCATCACTGTGATTCATTTCTCTCATTGCTCAAACCACATGGCACCTCTTCTCAACCTCTCATAATGGTTATTTGTCCCCTTCTGCAGCCAGCACAGATTCCCTGGTATTTCATTTATAGTTCTCTACAGCCTTGCCCCAATCTACTTGTTTACATGTATTTTTCCTTGTACCCCTAACCTTCAGGCCAAAATCCTAACCAACTTTCCAGCACTGACATAAGGGCAATACAACTCTGAGGTAAGGGAACAAACACTCCTTGAACTTGAGGAGGCTTCTGTGACTTTCCCCCAACTGCAGGATGCAGCACATGCCCCACTGGCACAGCTATGCCAGTGTTGGAAAGTTGGTTAGGATTGCACCCTCCGTCTCTCATTTAGTTGCCCCAAATCTCTGCCCTTTCTTCCTTGCTGCCCCTTATACCCAAAATTACCTTTCATAAATTATCTTTCTGGGTTTCACCTATCTTTGTTCCAATTCTTCCTCAAAACCTATTCCTTCCATGAAGGCTTTGGTTTATCCCTTTAGTCCTCTCACATCAACTGAAATGAAACCTATGAATATGTCCTATAACTCCACTTATCTTCCCCATTGTCAAAGTGCCGTGTACGCTGATAAGGCCGCTATTAATATTATAGTTCATCACAGCCTATGCTGGGCTGGTTTAGTCTACATTTTGGGATTTATCCAAGATCCTGCAAATCACAGAGATATCATTATTTTAATTATTATTATTATGTTAATATAATGGACTAAAGAAAAACTATAGAAGTCATTCTACAAATAGCCTTAAATTTAAACCTCTCCCCTTGGCTTAGGTACAAGGGGTATTTTCCACCTGATGGTTTAATTAGAAGCTCTGCTGAAAAACTGTCGATATCAGGCACGTCATTGGGGCAACCCTGGCCACTTTAGCTCTGCGGTCCATGCACTTCACATCACCTTCTGACTTACAGATGCATTAGCCAGAAAGTGGTGCACAGCACTTTCAGAAATCAATCCTGCAACAATCACATCTATTTTTGGAACCTCTGGTGTATGGGACTTTCCTCCACTGAGGTGATTTCTATTTTAAGAATATAAGTAGCTGGCCAGGGTAAGCTGGAGAGATGAGATCAAAACACTGTATCATGCTTATCCCCATTGTGAGTTTGTGGCTGGTATTAGTGTGGTCAAGATGAGTATTAGTCATCTGTTGAATATTTGTAACCATGACCTGTCCTGGCCAGCTGTACTTTTAAATACCAAAATGAGTAAACGAATCCTACCCTGATAAATATTTTGGTGTCTTTGAGACCGCACATGTCAGGAAGTGGCCAGGAAGTTGGAGAGTCCCTTATATGTCAAGATTTGTCTGGTCTTCTTTGACATTCATTCCAATGGTTTCTGTCTCACATCTCATTTTACTTTCTTATCAATGAGTTCATAGCAGTATTGTGTTTTGTTTTGTTTTTAAGTTATTGAATATTCTCATGAGTCCTGGAAGGGTGAAGAGATGGAAGGAGACCAGAAGGGACTAAAAAGGGGAGTAATGTCTTTTTTAGAAAATAAATTATTCACTATAAAAAAAGTGAAGCTCAAAAACCAAACTACATTGAATCCACTTTTCTACAACAAAAAACATGACATGACATATAAATGTTTTTGTGCCTGATAACTTTTCAAACTACCGAGGTTGGTAATCACTATATGATTTCTATTTGGTTGAGGACTAGATGCGCTGTAGTACAGGCCAACCTGGGTCACACCAAATTCCTGTAACGCAAGGTGAAGAGAGCTCTGATGTGCAGCATGAACAGGCAAGAGCCACATTCTTCTCCTGCCCAATCATTACTTCTTATAAATGCTTTTCAAAATGTCATCTATTTCCAGGGTGGTGGAGGTCTTGACCAGTCTCTGCCCTTTGATCCACCAGGCTGCCCTAGAGGGAATGGCTTAACCAGGTGGGTAGAACTGTAGCACCTTCCCTTTTTGGAAGCATCAGGATGATAGGCCAACACATGTATGTGTGCTGGCTTTGCAGACCTAGCTGGCTTTCCAGCCCCATGCCTGGAGGAGGTAGGTTTGTGCCAGCCCAGGCAGGCTGGCACAGGGGGTAGGGCAGGTGGAAGGAATGGAGGTAGGGAGGAGCCGTTGCTGGGCGGGGGGAGAGTGGCCCAGGGGACAGATGGGACTGGGAGGGGGTGGGAGCAGCCATTAGCAGCACAGGCCATTTCCCTACCCCTGGCCCCAGCTCGAAATGTGTTACTTGGGCTGTTCGGATTTGCACCCATAAAATTGTGGGTGTAGATCCAAGTAGTCCCATAGGGCTGCCTGGGGCATTGCTTGGGGTAAGGGGGAGGAAATTCCCTTACTCCAACTTGCACCCCAGCCTGCACCAATTCCATGCTGGATACAGTACAGGCCAGTTGGCCTGCCTGTTCCAGCATAGGTTAGGATTGCGCCCTTAATTGCATTAAATCAAACACCTATAAATTTCTGAGTGACTTACAGACTTCAGAAGGCAAATGGGAATTATTTCCAACATCCCAGTGTTTTTGCAAGTTTTGGCCAATCAAGAGGTGTACTGCCTGTGATCATAGGCAGCAGTGTACCCAAGGGCAGGGCAGGCAGTCTGCCCCAGGTGCACACTGTAAGGGGGTGCCAGCATGCTGTCTGAATGTCGGCTAGACCTAGCCTCCTCTTTGGGGAACCTTGAAGAGGAGGCCAGGTCTACCAATCAAGGTCTACCTTACCAAGCAGCCAAGGGTGGGGCAATAGGAGTGGTCCACCCAGCTACCAGTGGCATTAGGTATACCACTTATCATAGGCACTGATGACACATACTCCCATTCTGCTGCTCCAGGGGCCTTTTAGGCCTAAATATATAGTCTACGGTAGCTTACTAGGCAAGGTCCCAGCAGTGGACCATGAGGGTCCTGGTTTCAGACCTTGACAGTCTAATCTACTAGGAATAGTCATCCTCCTGCACTGAGTTCCAAGTGTGCAGCTGAACCTCTGCATGGGTACAGGGCTGTCACATTCAGACTCATTACAATAAGCTATTATGCTTCGTTCATACTGACATATGCAAAAATAAAATCAATCAAAAACACTTTATCCATTCAGTATTTTCTAGGCAATTTCAAAATTTATGGTGACAACAGCCAGAGGTCAGGGTAACCATTCTGAACCAGGCTTTATTATTACAGCTTGCAGTACTTGACCCAAGGCCTCAGCAAGGAGGTACACCCAATATAGTGAGAATTCCATTCAAGACCTTGAGTCGAGTTCTCAGGTTACTTGAGAAGATGCTGTTCTTGGCTGCATTTCATAGGATGGGAGGTGAAGGTGTAAAGGGGAAAGATTCCAGACATGCCAACATCCTTGCTGCTGACTGCTTCTGCTCTAAGTATAAAAAGTTCAGAATGTGACAGGTTTCAGCTGTGTATAAAACAGATTTGTATTTCCTCTTCCACAGGAAGGAATGGCGTTATAATATGCCACGGCTATTTCATTTCCTTCCCCTTACATTAGTTGGTGACCCACTGACTATACCATGAAGTGAGAATAACACTCTTTTCTTTACTGTGAAACAATCTTCACCTCTTTTTGATATTTCTCATGTCCATTCTGCATAATCAAAGAAAATGGAGATCTGTTTTGTTCTGCTTTAACAAGATACTCCCATGTGTCTTTTCTTATGGTAGTTAATCTATATGTAACCTCCATGTAATGTACAGGACAGGGGAAATAGGTTTAGTGGGGTAGAAAATATTTGAGTTGCTTACCATGATTGATAGCATATTTCAAAGGCATGTCTCTGATACATTCACATTTAAATCCCCAAACTAGGGGTCAGCAACCTTCAGTCCATGGGTCAGATCTGGCCCACCACCTGAAACCATCTGGGCTGTAGTTCCAAAAAGATATATCCACCTGGCTTGCAGTGGTCCTAAAAAAGAATTCAAGTTTGTAATTCGATCTCTGTAAGGCTTACAGTGAAAGCAGACCAAGGGCAGAAGCTTCCTCTGAGTGTCACTCTCTGCCAGGGCATGCTTCTCTGTGCTATGCCCATCTCTCTTTTTCTTAGCTCTACAGTCTAATTAGGAGGTTCACACATGCGCACCAGACACATTCTTGCTATTGATGGACCCAATGTCTGGCCTATGTGGATAAAGGTTACTGACCTCTGCCCCAAACCCAACATATTTCAAGAGCATTTTTTGAAACCACATTTTAAATACTTCATCATGACCACAGATGTTTCCGAAGAACAACAACAAGTGGACTGGTACATGGGAGGAAGACAGACTTCAGCTCTTTTCCTGTCCAAAACTGCACTCCAAAATTGAGAGACGGTCCACTCAGAGACTACACATTATTTATATTGTTTAATTTAGCTAGTCCATGCTAGAGGACACAGCAGGTATACAAAAACATCCATCAAAACCATTATGACAACATAACTCTCCAGTCACGATCATTCTTAATTTTGGGCACTAAAAGACAAACAGGGCCAACTTTAAGCCAATTGGATCAATTGCTCCCAACTGGACCCCATGCCTAAGGACCCCCATGCCAGGGTTAAAAATCATTATTTTTACTAAATCATTTCAGAATCAGGAAAATAAGTGGTTTTGTAACTATTTGCTTTTCAAAGGTAATGTACTTGTTTACTTGTAGGCTTACATGCATGCAGTTTTATATTAAAAGGTGCTTAGCTCAGTGACTCCCAAACTGGTGGGTCACGACCCACCAGGGGAACTGGAAGCAAAGACCCAAGGCAGCAACAGCGCCACAGGGGTTGTGGTGGTGCTGCCACTTCCATGGGGCTTTTCTACTTACCTGGAGGACAGCGCTGGGCTCCTGCAGGCTTGCAGCTCCCTCTGATCTCCCCTGCAGCTGCTGTAAAAAGTCCTCATCTCTGATCTGAAGTTATTTCTGGTTTTCCCACAAAAACCAGAAGTAGCTTTAGATTAGCGATAAGTGAGGTTTACAGAAGCCATGGAGGAGATCAGAGAGGGCTGCAAGCCTCCAGGATCCTGCAAGACTCCAGCGCTCCCCCCCCGGTATGTAAAAAAGCCCCTTGGAGGTGGCAGCAATATGATCCCTGAGGTGCTGCCACTGCCCCCTTCCCTGCCCATGTAAGCACTTTCCTGGTTCCCATCTCCTCTGTAAGAGTTTGGGAATCACTGGCTTAGATTCATTTGGTCCATTAACTCACAAGTACTTTTTAAATGCACATTTTATTGCTTTCTATGGAGATATAAATAAAATTTATTATAGACTTTATGTCTCTAAGATTCTACTGACATTGGCTGTGAACCTGGGGCCCTGAAAACAATATTTCCAATTGGGCTTCATCTCCACAGCTCCTGAGCCAGCCCTGTCAAACAATATTTAAAAGATCAGTAAAGCATTTCAGAAAGATGTTCAGCCTTGCACTTTGGAATTTATCCAGTGAAAGAGAGCTCATGGTCTTGGCGCACCTGTTAAAAATGTACCTCTTCTTGCTTTTGCAGCCTGAACATTTATGAGGTAATCATGTGAAATATCAAGCAATTGTCCCATATAACTGAGGGGACACATTTTCCTTATGGAACAAAGAAATCTCTCTGTTGTACTTTTCTTCCTCTCAGATATATGACACAGAGTGCCCTAGAAATCTCAGATTTGTTCACAGTTTTGCCCTGACAAGCATTTTTGAGAGGCTTGTGCAGTCAGCACTGCTGGCTACTTGATCTGCTCTTGGGCACCCTCCAGCTGCTACTTGGGATTTCATCACTGTTTTATTGCATTTCTCATCCTCTCAAAATTATTATTATTCATCATGCTTTTTTTTTTTTAACAGAAGAATTCAACTAAAGAAAGCAGCTCTGTGGGTGTCCAGTGATATTTCCTGCAAATGGTACAGGAATAACATTATATAGCGATTAGAAAGATCGTTATCTTTCTAGATAGATTATCTAGATTATCTTTCTAGATTAGAAAGATTGTTATCTTTCTAATAACAATCACACAATAAGAGCTCCCAATCACATCTGATACTGTACTTAGAAGAGGCCACTAGCTTCAATTAATGCTTACTACAATGTGTCACATATTTTGACACTGTGATAATCAGAAATAAATATGAGTTATTTCTCAGTCACACACCCTGTTCTGGATGTCAGAGACATGAGGGGCTACCTATGCATTATGTACACAAGAAGCACAAACTTCTTAAAAGAAAACCAGTTTCAGGTTGGGGCAATTTTGAGTGAAGGGGGGGGGGGGAGAAGCTTAACACTTTCCCTGTGTGTACATCTAAAATCACCCCCAAAAATAACTTTTCCAGCTACACGGTTCAAAATGCAGCAAACCCATATTTTGAATTTGATTTCTCCAGCCAAAGTCTCTGTCCTTCTCTTGCACACACACACACACACACACACACACACACACACACACACACACACACACACACACACACAGAGAGCGAAATTTTCCTTAAAAGGAACAGCCAATCTTGATGCCAGGGCTCCATTACCTGCTAGTTAGCCCCTGTGAAATGATGTTGGAGACTCTGAATACAGAGACTGCTTTTCTCTTACCTCTAAGTAACCCAACTCACTGCCATGTATCAAAAGAGGCCTTCATAGTCAAATAATGTAGCTTGCAGACAACGCTGAGCTCAGAATTTTATTTTTACCAGATATTCAGATGTGAGAATTGTTACTATTTTTCAGCCCATGTTTCATTACGGATATTAACTCAGAAGCATCCTTCATTACATGAGAAAAGCCACATTTGTTTCCATTGCAACGTTCCTTGGGTAAAGGGATTTATCCATGTGCATTTACCATGAAGTATCCTGTTAACTACTAAACTAACAGTTCCACCCCATAAATATTCATTCAAAAGTAAGTCTCACTGAATTCAGCGGAACTTACTTCCAAGGAACTGTGTGCAGTAGGATTGCAGCCCAAGTGGAATAAAATCAGCCCCAATGAAAAACTTTTAAAATTTACCTTGTTATAAGCTATGTCCTACTTGCAATGAATATCTACATCTCATCCCAACAAATGTTGACTTCAAGTACTTCATGCCCAAGGAGTTCAGATCAAATTTTGGATATATCTCTCTGGTAGGACAGCGGTCCAGGAAGGCCCCCTATCTAAGGTTGCTCCTTTGGGCTTTAGGGCAAGTGCTCTTCAGGACCCTCAGAGGCCCTTGGGAAGAGGCACCTGCCTTCGTGTGAAATGCACTGACTAATGGATAGCGCATCCCCATGCTTTCAAGACATGTGCAATACACACTCTCTTTTACAGTGTTTTTGGTCTATATTTGCATCTGGCCCCCCCCCCCAGGTCAGCGTGAGCTCAGGTAAGTGTAAAAATGCTCCTGGAAGCCCTGGCAGCAGAATGATTGTCCCAATCGCATTGCTCTCCCCATCCCTTAAAGGGGCACAGACAGAGCTTCTCTGGCTGGGTAATCATGCCACAGTTTGAGAACCTCTGCTTATGATATTAGGCACATAGCGTGATTTTTCATTGAAGTTGGAATGAATTAGAATTTTTCCCATTGAAATTAATGTAATAATTGTACTCATCCAGACTTTCGATATAAGGGCCATTTTTAGGATCGAATGAGGGAAGAGTGTACTAAGAAACAAACCAAACAATGTAGTCTGAAGGAATCCAAGAAGTAATATACTCCACAATAGAAAAACTCTATCCTGCCAAGTTCATAAGCTCCCTCTGGTGACTGCTGCAATGATTAACACAATCTCATTATCTTTGTGCATATGAGGCTGCCTTATTCAAAGTCAGACCATAGGGCTATCTATCTCAGCAGAATTGCCCAAAAGTTCTTTGGGGATTCCTTCTCTCCACCTGAAGAGGCTGGGGATTGAACCTGGGACTTTCCATGCACAAATCAGGTGTTCCATCATTGAGGTGCAGGCTATCCCTTCAGTTCTATGGTACTGTTGTAGAGGTCTATAACATGGCCAGCATCAGGAGTCTTTGATTCAGCTGTTAGAGACATGTGCAGAACAAGTTCAGAAGCTGGTACTGGGAACTCAAGTCAGCATCCCTAGACTCTGCAAAACTACATGACCGCATATTGCTAAGGCATGATTTCAACCAGAAGGCCTCTTATCTACACCTGCAAAGAGATAGAGAATCACGGTCGGAACTGAGGTGCACAGGGAAAGTGCAGTTCATTCTTTTCCCCATGTACTGTTTTTATTTTGAATAATCTGTTTTGAGGATTAGCCCCCTAAACATCCATTTTGCTTCCGGAGCAATTAGCTAAGCCAGAGGGGTGAATTTCAGGACAAAACCACATGCAGGAAAAGTCTCAACCTTCTCCCGCTGCACGCAACAGTATGTGCAACCTCCTGATTTTAGAAGTAGGCTACCTCAGAATGCCAGATGCAAGGGAGGTCACCAAGATTCAGGTCTCCGGCAACAAGACTGGTTGCTTTGTGCGGTCCCTGAGGCATCTGGTGGGCCACTGTGAGATACAGGAAGTTGGACTAGATATGCCTGATCCAGCGGGCTTATGTTCTTATGCAGTTTTGACTGGGATTCCCACCACCAATTAGCTATTTTTAACACACAAAAAAGGAGCATTTCCAGTTGAAAGCACACCTCAGCAGCATGCAGCTGTCTGCTTATACCAGGGGTGCTCACACTTTTTTGGCTCAAGAGCTACTTTGAAACCCAGCAAGGCCCGGAGATCTACCAGGGGGGAAGGAAGCGTCTGACAGACACCCCCTTTAATGTATGGAGCCCCTGCTGGAGTCTAGTCAGTTTCGTCAGTTTTGTTGCTGCAAGCCTGAAGAGCAGCTAAAGTGTCAGTTTCAGTGTCAGTTTAGCTAAATATGTCAGTTTCGTCTAGTCACTAGACGAAACTGACATATTAACAGTTTGGAGAGACAGGGCCCTGCAATCTACTCATTTTGCCTTGCGATCTACCGGTAGATCGCGATCCACCTATTGAGCACCCCTGGCTTATACAATTTGGCCCTCAGCCGCATTTCTTTCTTTGCGAGTTCCTAGTCCAGTGGTTCCCAGACCTTTTTGACTGGCGGCTCCCTTGACCTACTGGGCCATTGGCCATGGGCTCCCCTTAGGGCTACAATCCAATACATTGAATCGGGTGGCAGGTTTTTCACCAGGATTCTGATGCTCCCCTGGACAGTTTCTACAGCTCCTTGGGGAGCCACAGCTCACAGACTGGGAATTACTGTTCAAGTCTTTCTGGCTACAAAGACCAGGCAATGCCAAGTCAAATAACTGAAGCCCACAGGCAGTTCAGTAGAGTTTCTAGTCATCAGGGCATGTTATTGGGAGGGCATCAGTAACTGGGAGGGGAGTGGGAGTTATTTAGGGTAACTCCCACTTCCCTCTCAATTACTAGCAGAAATATTAGTATTATGCAAAATAAATAAGTGTATACAAATCTGGTAAAATTACATAATGAATACAGATTGTAGCATTTTATTTTTCTTGGCACTCAATGGTTCTCTGTCTCACATATTGTTGAGTCAAGACCAGACTGCTAAAAGTTTTCAGAACTTTCAGAAAAGACATCAAAGTAACTTTTTAGCACTGGGACCCACTTTTTAGGATGACAATCTGTCAAGACCACCGGAAGTGATGTCATGGCCAGAAGTGATATAATCAAGTAGGAAGATTGTTAACACCACCACCCCCCTCATATGACAAAAACCAAATCAATTAAGTAAATTAAAAGTTTACAATAAGTACAGATTTAAAAATTTATTTATGATAAAGAACTTCCTCCCAAGCAGTTGCTGATGCATTTTTTAAAAAAATCTCCAAATGCCCCAAAGGCTGCAAGCCTATTCACACTTACTCAAGAGTAAGCCCCATTGACTATTGTTAAAAGCATATCAATAGTAGCCTGTTAAAAGTACAGAACTGTAACATTTCCCCAAATGCAGTCACATACCATGGTAGCATCAAGTCTCTTAAATATAAAACACACATTGAAATGATTGGGGACTCACCTGAAATTGGCTCGTGACCCACCTAGTGGGTTTGAGAAACACTGGGTTAGTGTGATAGAATGACACCAGGAAGATGTGGGTTCAAATCCCTACTCAGTATTAAAGCTTACTAGGTGACTAGTAGTAAAGCTTACTAGTCAGCTTGATCAACCTCCCAGGGTTGTTGTGAGGGTTAAAGAAGGGGCAGGAGTCAAGTACACCATCCTGAGCTCCTTGGAGAAAGGGCAGTATATAAATGGGAAAAATAATATAAATACAAACACATATATAATAGTATAGGTATATACTTGCTCTATATACCTAGAGCAGAGACTGCTGCAGGAATTTTAGTAGCTTTAGTGAAAGATTTCTTGTTTTGTGGCGAAGTTAGAGAATGATTAGTGCTTAAGCCCTTTTATCAGCTATTCAAGGATAGAGGATTTCGGCTGTCCTCGGCTCCTTGGGTTCATGGTTGCACTGGCAAAGTTTAAGCTGTCAAACAGCTGAGACGCTAGTTAGGAAGGTGGAGGGCATGCCAGTGTTCATGGAATCTCTTAAAATCATATTTGCACTCTACAAAATGCTTGGCTCATTATTTGAAAAGTTCAATGTGGACTTAGAGGTTTGTCCTGTTCCCCCCCCCCCAAAAAAAAATTACTAACATACAAAATTACAGTTTACAAATCCATTAAAAAAAAAACAGGCCACCTCAGCAAGAAGTAACATAGATACTCTCCTATAAGGCAAGAAATTTCTGCCAATAAATCAAGTGTAAATCATCTCCTCACCTTATTTACAAGTCACTCAGGGGTCAGGGCTGTTCAGGCACATCTGCAGCCAAGAGAAGCCTGGAAGAGAGCAAGAGGTCAATGCAAAGGTAATGACAGGGCAATGAGGCTGCAAGCTGCAGCCAAAGTTGACCTTTTCACTCTGCTAAGAAAAAAGTAAGCCAGGGCTCAACACTTCCATTTAAATCAAGCAAGCTTCTTTCTCTTTGGCAGGATCACACCTGACCCTCCTGCACCCTCCTTCCATTTTGCAAATGTTTGGCAGAGGTCTGGTTTTTTTGAACACCGGAATGTAATTCTCATTTCCATCTGAAACAAAGTCCAAGGCTACAGTTAAGCGCACTATAACTTAAGAATAACACCCATGGAAAGCAAAGGGTCTACTTCTGAGTAAATCAGGCTGTATCTATGTGTAGCTGCACTTGCTCATGCTCATTCTTTTTTGTTTGTCTCTCTGCTATGAACTGAATTGCACACTCCAAGTTATGTGTTATAAGTTGTATGTTATACGTTGAGCCTCTGGCTTAACACACCAAGCACCTATAGAAGGCTTTGATTAGTGGTTCTACTGGTATATTGTTTACAGTGCACTTACTCTGATAGTGTTTACAAAAAGGTTGCAAAGACCAGAATTTAAAAGATTAATGAATAAAAATGTATCTTATGACTATACTTGTAATAAATTAGAGACAGTACAGTTCTTAGGTAACAATTTCTGGTAGGTTATTTTTCAGGATCTGGCCTCAGGTAAAATCAGACAAAACTCTAAAAACCCCCCACCCAATTTAACCCCCTGAAGATATCTGAGGGTCACAGAAAATTCCATGATTTTTGGCTCAAAACCTGCCCTTGGTTTATCTGTGATATTGACTTATACTTGAGTATCTACGGGAGTTATAGTCGCTATATATTTCTTTGTGTGCTACATTTATAGGAAGAATAATAAACAATTCTTAGTGAATTGCTGACAGAATCAATCTAATTCCCTGTCTTTTGAGAGAGAGTGCCCATTATGGATTGCATGAGTCATAACAGCAGCTGCAGTAGCAACAGAAAACTTCTGTGGAAAGGAACAGCAAACATGACTATAAACCACAAAAATCTTCAGAAGATTCAGGAACCTCTGAAAGTCTTTTTCTATTCATGGACAGGTATTCAAGTTCAAGCAAACTTCTGGTTCCAGTTTAACAGAGATGGGGGAGGAGGAATCTGTGGATACCAGGATGGAACATGTACTTGCTCTTTTTCTTATTAAAAGCATATTAAAAGCATATTACAGTACTGAGCTATGAGCCAAATCCTTCACTGAAGAAACCCACATAGCCCTGCCTGTGAGCTTCCCAAAAGCATCTGGCTGGCCACTGAAGAAAGCTGGTTGTGGGACTACATGAAACCTTGGTCTGATCCAATTGGGCTCTTCTTAAGTTTTTGTGTTAAACTACAAATATTCTTCTGGACTAAAATATTTCCCATTAAGAACAGAGTAGCAGACATTATGGAATGTTTTTTACCACTTGTAAGATTTCAGAACCTCTAAACCACAGAAAAAGTCAGTGCATATGGTACATGCAAGAAAAACTATCTGCTATTTTATCCAAATTGTGGATCAAATCTGATATCACTGATTTCCACATGTAAGCATACTGGACTAATCTGCTTGGGATCAAATTGTTGGAGGCACCCCACCCCTAAGTACAGAACCTGCTCACCTAAGAACATTAGAAGGAGTCTTGCTGGTTCAGACCAAGGGCCCATCTAGTCCATTTTCCTGAATTTCACAGTGGCCCACCAGAATCCTTGGGAAGTACACATGACAAGATACCTGTATCCTGTAGCTACTCCGTTGTATCTGGCACTCAGAGAAAGGCTACCAGAAGTTGCATATAGGCATCATGAATTGTAACCTATGATGGACATTTCCTCCATAGATCTGTTCAATCCCCTTTTAAACTCACTTAGGCCAGGTGTCATAACATCTTGCAGCAAGGCATTCCACAGATTAATTACACACTGATAAAGAAATACTTCCATTTGTCTGTTCTCACTCTCCCACTGGTCCATCTCCCTCTTGTACAATACCTGGCTCTGATGCTGTGCAAGAGGAAAAAGAACTTCCCTCTATCCGTCCCATGCATATAATTTTATATGTTCGGCAGTCCAATCCTACCTAACAGCCCAATGCTGTTGGGACTATACACTAGCAGAACTGGTGTTTCTCCAGCACAGACTGCCTTATGACAGTCATAAGAGCTGCTCTGGCAGTAGGCGAAGTTGCGTGCTGTAGGAGCACTGACGGAGAGGCTAGAACTGCCTCTCACACACCAGTGGATGGCTGAGGGCCCACCAGTGAAAGCTGGAGGGGGAGGCGGGTCAAGGCAGTGACAGGTCAGATCAGCTCTGGGAAGGGGATGGGTTTGGTGGCAGCAGCCACCAAATCCTAGCCATAAGAACATAAGAACAGCCCCACTGGATCAGGCCATAGGCCCATCTAGTCCAGCTTCCTGTATCTCACAGAGGCCCACCAAATGCCCCAGGGCCCCAGGCCCACCAAATGCCCCAGGAAAGGCCAAACCTTTCCAGGACCTGATCCCATGGCAGGGATTCTCACAGTGATTTTGCTTAGCACAGGTCTCAGTAGACTTCTCCACATTGTGGAGGCTTACCACTGGGTAAGGGAACAAGGTGGTCTGTTCTTACTCAGAAGAGGCCACCTTGGCTCCACCCCCACTGCAGGATGCAGCGTTAGCCATTGGGTGTTGCTGCATGGGGGGAGAAGAATAGGATAGGGCTGTAACCCAAATGGGTGCACACTGAATCCCTTGCCTGACGTAAGTCCTAGATGCCCCTCTGAATCTAACTCAGAACTGCACTAGCTATATAGCTATAGCTGTATAGTTGGTGCAAGACTGCATGGTCGCAGAAAGGTGGATCAAGACCGGGGAGGGAGATAGGACACCAGTGGCTCCACTGCCGCTGATACTGCCCCTTCCCAGCCCCAATTCACCCTCTTCCCCAACCCAATCTCCACACTGTTCCCTCCCTGCCCCACTCCACCCACCCCCTGCCACCCACCACACTTGACTTGCTGGTGCTGGGTCTCCTTCCTTGTCTGCTTCTGCATGGACCCGGTTGCTTGCTACTTGTGCAAGTGGCCAGGCCACACTGAATGTCGTGTTGCACTTTGCAACAGTCACAATGGAGCTCACCCTGCTGGAATGCTAGTTCCGGCAGCATAAGGCCCATTGAGATTAGGTTGTCAATCATCTCCTCCCTCAGGCATCTTTCTAGAGAAGAAACCAGCCAAATGGCATAATAATACTGGCAGTTTTATTCTCAATCTTTTTTTTTTTTTAAATGATTCTGAGCTTTCTTCACAGCCACCGCATGCTGGGTTGATACTTTCATCATGCTGTTTATCAGCATCCCAAGATCTCTCTCCTGGTCTGTTACAGACAGCTCAGAACGCATTAGCGTATACCTGAAATTTTGATTTCTTACCCAAATGTGTATCACTTTGTTTCCATTGAAGCGCATTTGCAATTTTGCTACCTGTTTTCCCATTTTAGACACCAAACAACAATTATCCATCCTTCCCTAATTTGTGACTTTGGGCAAGCTCCAGCCAAAGCTATTTGGTTTTAAAACTTATTTATTTCAATTGTAGGGATTTAAGCACATGCTTGATACCAATGGAAACCAAGACTATTCACAGGTGACTCTAGCCTTGGGTGAACTCCAAGAGGGAGGATTGGTGTTGACTTCATCAACTGGGAAGCAAGAGCATTCAGTCAGAGTCTATGTATTGGCCAAGGAGGCAACAGCTCAGTTACTTGGGTGATGGGTGACTGCCCCCTTCTCATCACCACAATGCAAGTCATCTCCAACTGGCCCTGTGGCAAGAGACTGGAAAGGATGAATGCACCTTCCTCCACAGGCAGGAATATGTTTTCCCTCTGTGGTTAGGCTGATACAGCCTCACACAAGTCAATAAGAACATAATATTTAAAATCTCTCTCTTTTTTTTGAAAGCCAACTGGGGAGGATGAGAGAGACTTATACCAAATTGCCATAGCATAACACCATGCAGGAAGGCAAAAGGAAAAACGTGTGCATCAGCTATGGCATCACTGAAATGGACAGGATGATGCATGGCAAAGGCCCACAAAGCAACGTTAACTAAAATCTGCACAAATATGTTACAAGTCAGATTGCAAATGAGCCTCATAAAATCTGGCCAACGTCAAAGCCAGTCAGCTGGTGAGATTTCTTGAGAAATGCCACAAACATTTGATTAATAAGAAAAAGCTTGGAGGAACTGCAAGATCCTTGAGATGGATTTAGGTGTACTAAGGAACACTGCAGGATAACGCATAATGATTATATAATTCCAAATAATATAGAACAAAACCTTCAGGCTTTCGTTTTCCAAAATGCACCGGTGCCCAGAGATGCTGAAGCCACCCCTGAATTCTCCAGAATTCAATTATTGTGCAACATTCTATTCTCTTTGGATATTAATCAAGACGTTAATTTTCAGCAGAAGAGAAACAAAGCAGCAATTATATAACACATTAATAACCCATTTCCTTTGGGGGGGGGACCTCCTTCTATTTGGGTTGCCTATTTAATAATCTAATTTATAAGTAAAGGTCCTTTGATGTGGCATCAGCCTGGTCTACTCTCCCTGCAATTTCATCCCCTTGGGACCAGGCTAGGCACTGTACCAGCATCCTTGCTGAACTATTGAGGAGCTGCCTTTCAGCATGAGGATAATATCTGGATTATTGGATCAAGTAGACAACTGATGGTACTACAGCTCCAAATTTCGAAGGAATCTATTGTTGGAATCTAATTGAGGTAAGAGTTTCATTTATCAGTCAAGGACTTCCTTTATCCAGGATTTATCCTCTCCAGTTCTATCCCTTGCCATGCTAAAGCAAGCAGTGTATCACAGAGGCATGCAGGGCATGCTATAGTGGAAGTGGGTGATCAGGAGGCCTGCTCAAGGTAAGGGACAATATTTGTTGTATTTATGGCCTACCTTTCCGTAGGCCTCCGATAGCCTATGTACATAGCTGGCCTGAGTCTGAAGACAGAATGGGGGTGGAATGGGCTGAAAATGGAGATGGGATCTGGTGTGCACTTCTGCCACCAAGATCCACCCCCTCCTGCCCGTTCCCTGCCTCCTGCCCTACCCCAATCAGCCCTGAAACTCCCTCTGTCTGCCCTCTCCCCACCCATGGAATACCCAACCACCACCAACTTACATGCTTTAGCACAGTTCTCTTATTCTCGCACTACTCTCTTAGCAGTGGTAGTTCAGACTGGCCCAGCAGCGGTGCACACTGCTATCAGTGTGCTAATAGTTCAGATGCTGTCTCAGGATGTCATAACTGGAGGATATGATTGGGAAATTACAGGTATGCCTCACTTACAGGACTACGTCACTTAATGGGGATATGTACTCCTATCCCCGTTGTTATGCGATTAGGTCATTAAGTGAACATTCAATCAAATCTAGAGCCTTTGTTGTGTAAACAGACATTCCCTGCCAGACACTAGCTGACTGCAAAGGCTACTGGAGATGGATTTCCTCTTCTTTGCATTAAGAGCCTCTCTGTTGTGTAAACAGACACTCTGTTGCAGGCTATGGGAGACCTGACTGCCTCATTAAGAGGCTCTTCATTGTGCTTTGACCAACATCATATATGCAGTCCCTTGTTAAGCAGACAGTTGAGCGATGCATGCCTGTACTATATAGGTTAGTATTCAGCTAAAGTTAGTTGTAATTAAGGCTACACTCCTTTACACACTTACCTGGAAGCAAGCCCCACTAAATACACTGGAACTCACTTCTACATAGGCATTCATAAGCTCACACTGTCGGTCTCATTCAAGTGAGCTGAGATTAATTTAACTCCCAAGACTTTCAACAGATCTTACACAACAATCCTTTCCAATAGGATGGTTCCTAAATTCTACTGTATTACGAGTAGTAAGAAAAAATTTTTACAACAGTGTAGTGGATTTATGCCACCACTGAGGGTACACTACCAATTCAAGGTGCAAAAAATAGATGAAATTGGGAATATGGGAAGGCCCAAGTCAAATGTAATGGCCACAAAAGAGGTGTTAAAACACTGCCACTAGAGTCAATGGGAAGCCCTGTCTACTGTCTATTCCCATCTACTGTCTTCTCTCTTCCCTTCTTGCCTTCAGTCACATCAAGAAGACAGGAACCTGACTAATTCAGCAGCAAATCATGGCACAGAATAAAGAAGGGGAAGATGTTCTCACTGTCCACCCACTGCTGCCAGGTAAACTGGAGAGCAGAGGCCCAGCACATAAGGGTGTGTGGTACCTGCACAACCTTCTGCCCCAGGGCCCAGCACAATTTGCTGAGGGCTCTGACTTCTCACCAGTTTTTTTTTTTTTCAGGGCCTCAAGGAAAGAGACAGAAGCTAGGACCACTCATTAGCTGGGCCTGTGCTGTTTCACAGAAAACACAGCTACACATAAAACCCCTTCAGCATCAAGCTCTATGGCTGGGATCATTCCCATGCATCAGGCTGTGTGTGACGGAAAAGTGTGTCTTATGGCTTTGGCCCCCTAGGAGGCTACAAAGTCCCTGTTGTGAGCTTCTCTTCTGCATGTTACTGAGTCTGTTTCTCAGCAAAACGGGTTCCAACAGAACTCTATGATAATTCAGTACATTATCAGGAACCTATTCTATACGTTGGGGCACATTTTTAATCCTCCCACTTTTGCTTTTTTCTGCTCACATCTGTAGGGCTCCTAAGGATAGCCAGGGGTGGGGGAAAGGGCGAGGAGTTCAGGGATGGGCCTGCCTGGAGAAGTGGTTGCAGTGACCTCATCAGGGCTTGCCAAGCAGCACAGAGTAGTGAAACATATTTAAGTGCCCTTGAGTAAATACCAAACCTGTCATCAATTTCAGTAGTGCAGAATCAGGTGTTGCCTGTACAGGAAGACAGCTTAACAAGAGGGTTCAGGATGTCCTTTTGCTTTTGTTTACTCTTGTCAACCTGTCCTACCAATGCAGCCTTCCTTATTCTTGGCTTTTTTCAGCCTGTGTACGGTTTGAAGGTATCGATCTCAATTATTTAACAACGTGTAAAATTACAAACATGTTCAACGACAATATGTTCCTCTTGCGTAAACTTCTCCTTTTGGCCACATGCATAATGAAAACCCTGTTGAGTCCATAATAAAATCCAGAAATCTTTCAAGTCTCAGAACTGAATGTTCAAATGTTGCTCGCTTCCTTTTCTAACCAGACAGCAGGAGCTGCCAAGAGACTTTCTGGGCGCTCAGCCCCTTTCCATATTAATATAGGCGTGTGTGTATTTATAGCACTTTACCAGAGTCGCTGAGGATCAGATCAAATGCTGATTGTTTTCAACCCAATTAGGTATAAGTGTAATTTTCCCTAAAAAAAAATGTATATGCTCTGTTTATGATGAAGAATAAACCTTCCTTAAACAGAGTGGGGAAAAAAGCAACATATCAGAGCTCAATAGAGTATTCAAATTTCACTTTAATGACTAGTAATGCAATTACCAAATATTGTGGAGACCCATCTTGGAAAAGAGTGCTTTGATTCACATGTATATAAATGTATTCCTAGACTGCTTACATAACAGAATTATTAAGAGGGTGCACACAGCTTGCCTTTGCACAAGTCACATGGTATTCCCAAGGTTGCTGAACTCAGCGTACTGCAAGAACCTTCTCCGAAATATGAAGGATATGTTCTTATTTGAATCGGTTGTGATTCCTACTTAACTGGTTGGGAACAGCTGAAGATGCCAATCCTGAAAGTACTTAGGTTGTGTCTTCATTTTATTATCCTGCCCACCCCAATATAGCAAAAAGCAAGGGAAAAACAGCTGCAAATGACAGACCTAGACTTGAAAAGACAAGAACCAGGCAGCAAGGGATACCCCCCCCCCCATCCTGAGAGGCAGAAGCATATTGCTGTTCAGATCACACAGTGTGCTGACACCCACCATTCTTTAAAAAAAACTGAAAAAAGTTAAAATCAATAGCATGAACATCACAGGCCTTTTTCAGAATGCTCATTTGAAGCTCTGAGCTGCTGCTGGTACTTGTGTCATGGCTAGGTGGTGAAGCTGTGGCAATGGTGAAGGAAATCATTGCCAAGTGACTATTTAAATTGACAACAGTCGTGTTGCTGGGGGGCGCAGGTGGTGTGGATTGCACCGAGTGACACACTTAGCAGGGGATGACAACACTGGCAAAAAAGGGTAAGCCTTGGTATTTTTGAATAACATCATCATATTTCATCTGATGCATAATTTAATGCAGAATGCAATGAAACAAACATTGACATATCTATATTCTATCAAGAGTCATAACCATAAAAGGATATTGCAATTGCCTTACGTAACAAAAAATGGATTTCTTTAACTTAAAACTGACCAATGAAACTGATTGTTCCAAGAGCCAGTGAGGTGCTACTGTAACACAGCAAAGAATCATTATCAAGTTGGTCACTGGTGTTTGGTTACCAATTTGTTGGGTGACCTGTACTGTTTTTTAAATAAATAATAAATAAAAGTTGATGGGGTTATACCAACCCTAGTGATGCCATACCATCTAGGTTGCAAGTATCATATTGTAATTTATTCTGTATGGTCTGGTACGGAAGGCAGTCCATCATAGAAGTGATGCAATGAGCTCTCGCATGTTGGCAACCTTCAGTCTCGAAAGACTATGGTATCGTGCTCTGAAAGGTGGTTCTAGAACAGCGTCTAGTGTGGCTGAAAAGGCCAATTCGGGAGTGACAATCCCTTCCACACTGGGAGCAAGTGCAGTCTGTCCCTGGTCTGTCTCCCTGGCTATGGGCCTTCCTTCTTTGCCTCTTTGCCTCAGACTGTTGGCCAAGTGTCTCTTCAAACTGGGAAAGGCCATGCTGCACAGCCTGCCTCCAAGCGGGCCGCTCAGAGGCCAGGGTTTCCCACCTGTTGAGGTCCACTCCTAAGGCCTTCAGATCCCTCTTGCAGATGTCCTTGTATCGCAGCTGTGGTCTACCTGAAGGGCGCTTTCCTTGCACGAGTTCTCCGTAGAGGAGATCCTTTGGGATCCGGCCATCATCCATTCTCACGACATGACCGAGCCAACGCAGGCGTCTCTGTTTCAGCAGTGCATACATGCTAGGGATTCCAACACGTTCCAGGACTGTGTTGTTTGGTGACATCTCTGACTGCTTCTGCTGTTTGCCACGTACACCCATTTTGCTATCCAAGTGCTGCCTCTTTAAGCAGGAGGCAGGGAGAGGATTGGGACACATTGACTGGGCAGGAGATAACATTGAGGTTGTCCTTTCTTTTGGCAGGCAGCAAAAGAGTTAGTGTTTGGGGTTGACTGAAGGGGAATTGACAGTTTTGGGTTAGGAAATGAACTATGGGGATAACTAAGGGCACAATCCTAATCCCTTATGTCAGTGCTTTCCAGTGCTTTCCAGCACTGACATAAGGGCAATGCAGCTCTGAGGTCAGGGAACAAACATTCCCTTACTTTGAGGAAGCCTCCGTGAGTGACACCCAACTGCAGGATGCAGCACATGCCCCATTGGCATCGCTATACCAGTGCTGGAAAGCACTGACATAAGGGGTTAGGACTGTGCCCTAAGGGTGTTTTTTTTGGTGACCAACTCACCAAATTTCTCATTCTGAGAATTGCTGATGAGGCCAGAAATGTGGCCCACTTGGATCTCTGGTCTGGCCCTGCAGAACCCGTTCCAAAGTCCATGTAAGGTGCATTTATTGCCCTTCTGCACAGCCCAGCTCCCCTCTGTCTGCCCCCCTCATCCTCAAAGATGAGCTTCTGTGGTGCTCTTTGTTATTTATATGTTTTTTCAAAAATATATGGCAGCTTTGTGCATGCCACTCAGAAAGTCTGTGTGCCACTAGTGCAGGGCTTTTCAGACTAGGGCATCGTGACGGCCCAGCCTGTGGGCTCTGGCCCGTTTCCCCTTAAGGGGCGGGGGCAGCCAGAAGGCAGGGAGGAGGCTCAGGGGGGTTGCAGGGGCTTGGGTACACTTACCAGAGCCTCCTGCAGCCTCCCGGGGGTGCGGGGAGCCCTGTGCGGATGTCCGCAGGGCTCACCGAAGCTTCAAAAGTGAAAGTAGAGCGATCGCGCTCCGCTTCTGCTAAACCAGTTGTATGTATATTCATGACATGGATGCTGTGTTTCAGCAGCAAATGCAGGATCAAAGGAGAAGTTTGGTTTTTGTGGGCTCAGACCCCATACCTTCCTTGTATTCAGTGTGGCAATGATTTGTCTGGAGCACCTACATTTTTGACAATCTCACTGATTTGTACATACAGAGAGACTGTTGTGATGAATAATTAAATGAGCCTATGCTCTAGGTATGCAAGCAGAAAGCCCAAATGCCCTTTCTTAAAACTGAAGGAGTGGTGATTGAGCAATGATATCAGGAAGTATGTGACAATTCTCAGTGATGTTTAACAGTCCAGCTTTGAATCTATTAAATTACACTGTGTATTTTAAATGCATGAACTGTGGTCAACATCACAATAAATAGGAGTGTTTGATTATTGTCATACAGATGACATTATTACAGTGATTGTGAAGCATAAAAGATTGCAACCCAAGCTCTTAAACCAACCCAAGCTCTTAAAACACACAGCTTTTTTATTTAAAGTATGTCCAGGGTCAGGTCTTTAAAAATTGTTGGGAATCTTGCCCCACACTCACTGATCTTGTAAGTGGCGATCATGCCCACATCAGTTTCACCCCTGCAGTTATGTGTGCAAACACTCAAGTACCCATCACAGACTACAATATGGATTTTCTGGCTTACAGTCACAGTGTGGTCAATGGGGTTGTGTACACAGTACAGGCACAAAGCTGATGACCATCCACCCTGAGGAAAAAAAGCTCAGTCTTGGAAACACAGTCTAATTTATTAAAATCAATGGGGCTTATTCACATACAAGTGTTTGAAACGGCCATAATCTCTGCAGCTATTTTGGAGACTAAAATGGATAAATGCAGCAGCCCAAGACTTATTTATCTTTGTTCTGTCTGCTTTTTTCATTTATGTTAAAAAAGAGAGAAAGAAATGCATTATTTTTACAAGGATGAAATAGACTTGACAGATGCTCAAGCAAAAGATGCTGCACAAGAGCAAGCAAAGTCCAAATGAAGAGAGGGATGAATATTCAAGAGTTCATAATGGCATGGAAGACAAAAAGCTAAGTTCAGTTCGGAGGACTTTTTCCCACACTTCAGCTCAGCACATCAAGAGGTCTCAATGAAATTCTGTCTATCTGGTCATATGCCAGAGGGATTGTCAGCCTCTTTTGCCTCCATGTTTTCCCAAAGACTACAACATAACAAATGAAGACTCATAAAATTTTGTGAAGATATTAAGATGGGGTGAAAGCAATCCTTTGTATAACGGCACTGTAAAACAACAGCGGGTCACTAGTGGGCAAGTATCCATACATAAGTTAATTTCTAAAATGTAAAGTATCTCTGCTAAAGATTACCTGCGAGTTGTGTGACTGAGGGCCTGATCCAGACCCATGTGTGCTGGCTTACTGCCAGCGCACACTGTCACAAACGTGCCTTAAGGCATGTTTGGGAGCTCTTTTTGTGGGCCCAGTGCCAGAGCTAGCCTAGCGCAAGCCCAAGCTGGGCCAACTTTGGCACTGGTCCCACATTCTGCCACCTGGTGGTCTCCCAGACCGCCTGGCAATGGAAAGGTGAGTGAGGGTGTGGAGGGAGACAGGGAGGAGGCATTCCAGGGCAGGGGGAGGTGGGGAAATGCAAGTGGAGGGCAGGGAAGAAGTGGGACGGGAGGGGGCAGGACCAGCAGAGCTCGGCTCAACCAAATTCTGAGCCTTGTGTCTGACAGTGTGGTCCAACATGGGACTCTGATTCTGCACCTGTTCAAGAGCCACTCCAGAATCAAGTCCCCCCACTGTAGGGCTACTTCCCTTACTTGGGAGAAGGGGACAAAAGTTCAGTTCTCCCAAGGAGCCAACATGGGCTTTCCAGTTGTGTGGTAGATGCTGCGGCAGCCATTTTGGCACAGCAGCAGCCCCACACTCTGGGCAGCTCAGGATTGGGGTGCAAGATTGCAGTGCAGGAGGGTCACAATTCAGAGAAGTTCTAAGACGGTAAGTTGCAAAAGACAATGTACATCAAGAGCATCTCTGGGAGTTATATTCTGCTAGTATTATCAACCCAGGTCAGACAGGCATTCAGCATATCAGGTGTAATTGGTAAAGGCACTCGTAGCTCAGAGGAGCTAATTACATATTAGCTCCTAGGAGCATGAATGGACCCAAGAATACACCTGGATTGCAAACCTATCTTTGATTTCATTAATAGTACTTGCTTCACAGGGCTATTTTGGGGACAAATACTAAATTGACATCTTGTGTAGTTACACAACTTATATGACGCTGGAGATCCTGTTTTCCTGCAGAACTGCAGACACTGTGGCCTTCTTTGGTAGGGACTAGGCATTGAAAATTCACCATTTTCAGGATTTGGAGGATGGAAGGTAAGATATTTCACTGCAGGAGTCAAGATCCTAGTGCATTTTAAGAGCATTTCTTGTGAATAACTATAACAATGTTATCAACACAGGCCAAACTGTCACCCATTTAATGAAGCAAAAGTATGCCTTTGGTATGCAGACCTCCTGCAAGGCTTAACTGTTTATTACAATAGTCATTCGATGTAGTAGACAATCAGGGAGTTGGTCAGAGATTGAGATGCTGCGAGGAACAATCACATGTGGTCTGAAACAGGGTGGAAGGGCAATGGTGCCCCTTGCTAAATGAAGCACCTGGCTTGGTAGGGAAAGGTGCCATACCCCTGTGTTTGTTTCTCTGATAAGGACCTTGACATTTACTTATATTGCATAGCAGAAAACCTCTCATGCATACTTCCACCCTCTTTTATTCTTATCCAGCAATATAATTACTCAGAGCAAGTCACCAGTAAAATATATGAGAATGTGAGTGAGATAAATCAGAAACATGAATGGGTAGCAAGGAAATTCACAGGAAAAAAAGACAAAATATGGGAATTCTTAAGAGAAGGCACACCAGTACAAAATTGGAGGAAAATGCAGTGGCGCCAGGGTACAAAACACTTGAGGAGCCAAAAAGCTTTCT
This sequence comes from Tiliqua scincoides, assembly GCF_035046505.1. Lineage (NCBI taxonomy): Eukaryota > Metazoa > Chordata > Lepidosauria > Squamata > Scincidae > Tiliqua > Tiliqua scincoides. The sequence goes on along the minus strand of NC_089824.1, from coordinate 139,105,452 downwards.
TCTATACTTCTTTTATACATCTGTTGGTGGTGGTAGTGGGTGTTTTCAACCGAGATGGAAGTTTTGGCACCCCTGAGAAGAGTTGTGGGAAGATACATTAAAATGGTAAAATAAAAGGAGTTAGTAAGAAAAAGTGAGATGGAAGAGTGGGAAAATGTCAGAAATACAAAAAAGGTGAAGGTTGGAGAGAATGCCTTAAGGTTTTGCAGTCCTACTTTTAACAGGTCATTGGACAACCCTATATACTGTAATCTGACCAAGTAAAACCAAAGTGTCAAGTGTTAACTGAGAGGTCAAGCAGTGAATCTGCTCTGATGGAATCATTCGAGTAAGCAAGAACATCCTCCGCGAGTATAGCTGTGTCTCCCAAAAGGGGGTCATTACCATCTGGCAGCTTCTCAAGAGAACAATATGCTATGCTTACACTTTCAGTACAGGGAGCTACCACCATTCTGCTGCTATTCAGGAAAGCAGAAAAGTTAAAACTGCAAACAGCACCATCTTGAGAGTTAAAAAGTTTTTAAAAATCCCCTCAGTAAAAAGGCTCGAAACTGAGGAAGTGACTGACTCCAACTGCCAAATTCTTTGCCATCCCATCTTCTGAGTCCTAGAAATCCAGTTGACCTCGGTTAATAAATTTCCCTAAAACCTAGACATACTCTTGGCCTTAATCCCAAATTCACATAAGAAACCATTTCATAGGCAAGGGTCTTATTTATACTTACTTGACTCCTGTAATATTTTATCTAAGGTGGCACTTTCAGCAAACCCTGCTACTGAATGAACTGCCTCTTTGCTTTAAAGGTTTTTCGCTAATCTAGTAAAATCCCATAAATATCAGGAGGCTTTAGTTCCCTACATTCAGATGAGAGAAAGACTGAGGAGAAACCACATTAGCATTAAAATGATGGTTACATCCAGACGGAGGCTGACAAAGCACTCATTTTTTACATCTCTTGTCATTAAGCCAGCTTTCCCTGACTGTGTACCAAAAAGCAGAGCCTTCAAAAAAGGCTGAGAAATACAGAGAAGAGAAAATGGCCAGTCTTAAAGTTTACAGAGAATAAAATACACATAAGGTTTTTCAACTTTTGGAGACCTAAGTTCAATATCTGCACTCCTGTGCAGCAAATCCTGTCACTGTTATGTTTCTTTTTCACCATGTTTCAGGGAAAATTTATCTGTAGCTCATTTCAACCCCCGCTCATTTCAACCTAGAAGTCATAGATCACAAGGGGTGCAGAATATGGAGCAACCTGTGGACCTCCAAAGGGGAAGAAGGGGGAAATGAAAAAGAGTGAAGTCCTATAGTGTTCAGTAAGCTATGGAACTGATAGGATAGATGCAGAGGAGTATCTGGGTCCTTCAGAACTGCAATCGATTTTCCTGAAAATATGAAGGTAGGAGCTAATAGAAGACTAAAAGGATTTGATACTGTTCAACTGCTTCAGGGTATGTAAAGGGTCAATTTAAGCAGTGCTCTTGTGGTTGCTTTTATATGTGAACTGTCCCAAGGACATATCCCTAAGCTTGCACATGACATTTCAAGTTATCACCCACCATAACATCCATCTCAGCAAGAAGTTATGCTTTAAACATTCCTGTATACTTTTTTTTTTCTTCACTTCAATATTGGGGCAGAGCAATGGGAGATGTTAAACTGAATGAGCAAAGATAATCATTTTTTCAACAGGTGTTGGCAGCCCTACCCCGGGGTAAGAGAAGACAGCAAATGGAATTTCCAGAGACAGCGGAAGGTTGATCACTATCTTGCCTGTTCCTTAAGGCTGCAGTAAGAGGAAACATGGAGTCTCCACAAACATATATGTCCTGGGTAGGAGGTAGTTGAAACAATATCCCTTGTTGCCTCCTACACAGGACATATAAGACTGTGGAGACCCCTTACTTCCTTTTTCTGCAGCCCCAATGCACTCCCTGTGAATACTACGGCACCAAATCTAGCAACAATCTAGTCCTTTTTCTTGTGTCAACATGCCAAGCCTCAAATATAGAACTGCCTTGTTTTTCTTAAAAGGAAGCTTTTCCACCAGCTAATATTAACAGCAATGTTTTCCTGATTTAAAGAAGAAGAAGTCAATGGAACCATTTTATATTTTTAAAACATTCCCCTCTGGAACCCACAAGCTAAACAGTATGTCATTGTGCTAGCACATGGAACTGACTGTAAACAGGACCTGTCTGCCTTCTCTGTTAAGCTGAGAAAAGTCAGCATAAATGTGGACAAGTACATTTGTACATTACACATTTAGTGTTTTCAAGGGGTATGTTAAAAATGTTATTACCTGTAGAGGAAGTAAAGGACTTTTTTTAAAATCAGGGTTTTTTTCCTTTGCTCATGCAGAGTTAAGACTCCTACACTAGACACATTCTCATTTTGTAAACACCCCCTAATTTAAGCTACTTAGACACTACCAGTGGAAGATAGTATTTAAAATGCAATCCTAGGCATGTCTACTCAGAAGTGCCACTGAAGTCAGTGGGACTTATTCCTAGGTAAGTGTATGTATAGGATTAGTTTAGTTACTTTACAGCCCAAATGTGTTCTGGTAGTGCAGCATCCTTTATGGTGATCACCAAGCACAACCTGCCATTTTGCACAGTGGCTGCAAGCCACTGGCCACTGGAACAGCTCTAGCGTGGTAAGTTGGCACAAGGGATAGGTGGGTGGAATGGGGTAGAGAAGAACCAGGGCAGTGACCAAGGCAGGGAGGGATGTGTGTCAAGACTGGGAAGCAAATCTCATTAAACTCAATAGGCCTTACTTTGAGTAGACCAGCAGAGGCTTGCATTGCAAATAACTTCCCTATGACTTAGCATGGAGGGGGCAAAATCGCCCTCTTCTTAAAATCATCCTAGCTTAAACTTTCTATTCTGCACACATGCAGAATTATCCCAAACTGTTTGTCTGAATACTAGGTCTGCTGACTGCTGGGTCAGGAACAAACTTGGGGCCCAATCCTATCCAACTTTCCAATGGTGGTACAGCTGCAATGCAGCCCTGAGGAACAGGAACAAACATTCCCCTACCTTGGGGATGCATCCATGACTGCTCCCCTACTGTAGGATGCAGTGCATGCCCAGTTGGCACGGCTGTACCAGTACTAGAAAACTGGATAGGATTTGGCCCATAGCTAGATAAAGTAGGTCTAGGGTTTAAGGAGCAAAGCAAAAAGTAGAGTCGAAAGCATAATAGCATATAAAAGTCAAGTACTCTAGAGGTAAGCATTTTAGATCCAGAAGCTGCCTTTTTAGTATTTGCTGAAGGAAATACTTGGTATCTTGGATAACTTAATACTCTGACAAAATGAAACACCCCACACAAGGAGTTTTTAAGTCCGTTAAATATATTGACGCAACACCGAAAGGTCCTTCTGGGCACCGCCTTTGCCACTGGCAATGCTCATAAGAAATGCATGAGGTCTATAAGGAAGAAACACTTTTCCAACACAATGTAATATGCATCTCAGGAAATATCCCTGGAGATTGCCACCTTTTCTTCCCATTACCATCAGTAGCGGTATATGTGCCTACCACAATATTACCATATTTCCAAGCAGTTATGAAAAAGTATCTAGACATATGCAAATACTGCACATTGCATTCAGTCTCTTTTCTGAGAAACCCGAAGGAATCGCCTGGAACCTTGTGAAATAATCTGGGATGCCAGATGTGATCAGTCCATCCTCAAAGGAAAACCACCACGATGCTGCTGACGTGAAACATTCATTTTAACAACTACCATGAATAGTTGGATTATGCATCATAGGATAAAACAGGTTATAACCACCACAATTGACTATGCACTATATTAAGATGTCCAAAAGTACATCCGAAAGCAGCTTTGAGGAAAAGCAGTTAGATCCCACAGTGCACAGGAAACCAAACTGTAATTTTCTTCCCAGAGGTATATGGATCATGGTCTTCTCAAAAATACAGACTGATGCAAGCCCATGTGAAAACGGGTATTTACCACAGAATAACTGCGTTTTTGGAAGCAAAATCTACTAGGTTTTCCTTATCCAGGAGACAGCCATCAGTTTATTGCCAAAAAATATCCAACCACCTATTTTCTGTTTTTATGAAAACTTGGGTTTTGAATGTACGATAGGAAAACTCACATCGTTTAACCTTTGCAGATTCTGAGTCCTTGGAAAAGGTGAGATGGTGCCTTGAATGGCTCCTAGCAGAGCCTTCTTTTACCTCAGCTCATCTTCTCCTTGTTTTTGATTTTAAAGGATAGCCGTCTCTGCTGCCCTGCTTGTCCCAAGTAGGAGAGAGCAGCAAAAGCAGTTTTTGTTTGGTCTGTTGCTCTGTGAATCTGGTTGAAAGAAACCCTGGGTTGCAATTCACTCCTCTCACCTCCACATCGTTCTACTCCATTTAACTGAGCCAGAAATCCTTCTCACTCCATTATGAAACATTGTTACAATTTGAAAACTAGTCCTACTAAGGTGTTAGCTGAACATGCTACCATTTGTTTAATTCAGGAACAAGTAATATTGGGATGGGCAGTTGCTTGCACATTCCTAAATAGAAACCCTGCGTCAACGATCACTCTTAAAGCACATACATGGTTTCTTGGCTGCCAGCAAGTCTTTCCTATCTGTAGGAAAGGATGACATCGTGTCTACTTGCATTTCTCCTTCTCATAAGCTTTTGAGTTCCTTTCACCAAACACAGAGCTGCCTAAATGGGAAGGCCCATGACCCTGCAAATACCCACTCTTTCACAGAAAGTCTTATCTCCAACAGCAATACCATGTGTGGCTCAGATATGATTCCTCACATCCGCTGATATTCTTTCTTCACAAAGGATAGAGTATGGAGGGTAGAAAATTTCCCAGAGCCAAAAGGTTTTCAGATTCTATGGCAAAGATGAGACAGCACAGATTCACATATACATTTGTCACTGCATTTGTCACTGCAGTATTAGATGGTGGCCTGCATGTGTGACTGCACCGTCAGAGATGAGACAATGCAGAAAGGATTATCGTTATCACCTTAGATCACTTGTCAAGAGAGCACATGCAGGTCCAGGTACTGCGGCACTTCTTGAACTGTGGCAAGGACATTTCCTTCTTTCACTTTTTTCCAATAGAATTTCAGTTTGCTTTATTTTCCCTGGATTTGATGCAGTATATTTTTTATACACACTTTAACAATGATATAAGGTTCTGGGTAACAATAATTGATTTTTGTTTTAAATTTTAGAGTCTAGATTAGGGGGACAATATACAAGAGAGACAGTGCTTCTGTCTTTTTATGGGTTGTGTATCACAGCAATGTTCAGTAGTGCAGTGGATTTGTCTCTCCATCACTCCAGTCTGCAAGGAAGGAAGTTGCATCTACATAACTTTTGGATACTGAAAAGCCCTTTCCTTTTTGAAATATGATGACCCAAAGCAAAATCTTGTGACACAAGCCCTTTCTGCAAAAAGAGTAGAACCTCTGTCCATATCAAAAGAAATAAGTTAAATCCAGTACCTTGAGAAGCCAGTAAATGCAAAATCAAAATGGAAAATCACTACCAGCATATAACCCATGTGTGAAATTCTGAATCCATGGTGTACAACAGTTTATGCTGGCAGAAATTTTTCTGTTCCCAAACTTTCTTTACAGCTACAAAGCTATTTGTGTACATTTTGGGTTTGGTTCTAGCAAGTGCACCCTATGGGAGCTGTGTGTATGTTGATTTTCTGCTCCAGTTGGACTATGAGTTTTGCAGAAGCTTTTTGGCTGCAGTGATTTTGATTCAATGGAAGACATCTGGAACTGACAACCTTGCTCATGGTGGAATATTGAAGAAGGAAGAGATTGTGTTATACAATCTGTTTTCTGTAACCCCAAATATTGGCTATATTCTTGTAAAGTTGTGGAGGGACATAAGAAACCAAAAGTTCTCCATGTTAATAGTTAAAACCTTATTATGAATATGTTGTTTCTGTCTTAACCTTAAGATTGGAGGAGGAGGAGGACAGGATTGATAGAGATTTTCTAGCAGAGACTAAGGAACCAGATGGGGTGGAAACAATGGAGTTGCCTGAGGATGTGACATGGAATGAACAAGTCCAGTTATGAGAAGTTTTACAGAAACATTCTGTTATTTTTAATAACAAACCAGGCAGAACCACTCTTGTTGAACATTCTATTCATACTGGTCATAGTGCTCCTATTCAGACTAAGGTCCTTTTTCTGGGAAGTTGAAGCAATTTTAGAAAAAGAAATACAGGAGATGTTAGATGTTATTGAGCCTGCAGCTAGTCCATGGTCTAGTGTCCCAGTAGTGGTTGGTAAGAAGGGGTTGGATGAGAATGGAGATCCACAGTTTAGAATCTGTGTTGATTTCCACCCAATTAATAAGATAACAACATTTGATGCCCATCCCTTACCAAGAGTGGATGATCTTTTGGACCAAGTTAGTAGAGCTCAGTATATTTCTTGCCTGGACTTATCTAAAGGGTTTTGGCAAGTACCACTGGCACAAGATAGTAAATGTAAAACTGCTTTCTCTACACCATTTGGACAATTCCAGTTTAAAGTTTTGCCTTTTGGTCTTGCAAATTCTCCAGCTACATTTTAAAGGTTGATGAATTTAGTTTTGTGTGAATTTAGTACTTTTGCAACTGCTTATTTGGATGATATTTGTATATTTTCAAATTCATGGGAGGAACATTTGAAACATCTAGATTTGGTCCTCACTAAACTCCAGCAGGTGGGACTTATGGTTAAGTTTCAGTTTGCCAAGTCATATGTAGATTTCTTGGGGTTTCGAGTAGGGAGAGGACAAATTCAACCATTACAGGCTAAAGTTAAGAGTGTATTAGATTAGGAACCTCCAAAAACTAAGAAAAATTTGTTAGCATTTTTGGGCTTGTTGGGTTATTACAGGTGATTTGTACAGAATTATAGTCAGATTGCTGTTCCACTTATGGATTTAACAAGAAAGAATGCTTTTGAAAAGCTTAAGTGGACTTCAGCTTGTCAGATAGCTTTTGATACTCTCAAGCAGTGTTTGGCTAGGGCACCTATTTTAACTGCACCAGATTATTCACAACCTTTTATTTTGCAGACTGATGCAAGTTCTTGTGGGCTGGGTGCAATTTTGGCCCAGTATGATCATCAAGGTCAACTTAAGCCTATTGTTTTTCTTTCTCATAAATTGTTGAAGCGTGAACAAGCGTATTCTACTGTGGAAAAGGAAACATTAGCTGTAGTTTGGGCAGTAATGAAGTTACGCCAGTTTCTTTTAGGCACCCATTTTCAGATCCAGAGTGATCATAGTCCCCTTCAGAATTTGGAGCGTATGTCTTCTAACCAAAGGATTTTAAGGTGGTCTCTGATTTTACAAGATTATTCATTTTCTGTCTCCCATATTCAGGGAGTTTTAAGTTCTGTGGCCAATTCATTGTCACGGAGATGGGGGTCCACAAGATGATGATTGATAATAGTCCTAGTATAGGCACAGTGCAGGCACTGTGTCTTATGGGATACCGAAATGTTTTATGGGTTTAATTTTAATGTAGATCTCATTCTGTGGGTTGGAATAGTTCCAGTTTTGGCTGGAATCTCTTCCAACTTGGGAGAGGCGTGTCACGGGGGTGGGGCAAGTGCCTTTCCCTTTAAGATGGATTAAGTTGGGTGTTTGCTGCCCAGGTGTAGTGCATCAGTAATTTAGAGAATAAAACCTGGGCTTGGGTACCTGAAAATACACAGACAGTAGGAGGGAGGGAGCTGAGGGTTAACATCTTTTAGACTGAAAATGCTGAGAGACCTGCATGATGGTAATTTTAGCCTCTTTTTAGTTTCTTGTTTTTAGCTACTGTAATGCATGTAAATAAGTCTTTTGGAGTAATTGAAACTCCCTTAAAATAAAAATCTTTTACATGAAAAATTGGGTGCAATTATTGACCAAGGAATTGCATGTTAATGGGACCTGGGGCTTGGAGTAAGCTAAGTAAAAAAAACATTGCTCCTGGGGGTTTGTGGAGGGTGGTGTAAGATTGGAGGAGGGTTAAATCCTGGTTGGCTTGGGAATCTCCCCTGGTCCTTCCCTACCCCAAGGGTGATGTTTGTGACAACCACCACAGAGTAGGCAAATTGAACACATACTTAGCAGGTACTTCTTAAGTTTAGAAGCACTCTGAGAACACTAATATCTAACTATGTATGTCAGGTCTGTACTGCATGAAGGTATTACCAAGAAAGTGGATTAGATGGATCTAAAACACTGGTTCTTGCTTGTTCTGGACTAGTGTTTTTCAAACTGTGGGTTGTGACCCACTAGGTGGGTCCCCATTTATGTCAATATTTTATTTTTAATATATTAGACTTGATGCTAACATGGCATGTGACTGCATTGAAGAAATATTACAGATCTGTACTTTTAACAGGCTGTATATGCTTTTAACAATGATTGTAAATAGGACTTACACCTGGTAAGTGTGGGTAGGATTGCAGCCTAGGATTGTGAAAAATTTTTCTGCTTGATGATGTTACTTCTGGTCATGACATCACTTCCAGTGGGTCCTGACAGATTCTCATTCTAAAAAGTGGGTCCCAGTGCCAAGTTTGAAAATCACTGTTCTGGGCTATAAAGTAACCATATGGAGCAACATAAGTTTGGTGCTCCAAAACAGCAAATGAAAAAATGTTTTGCTAGATGAGTTTGCAAAATAGGAAGTGAAGAACAATGGGAAATTATCTAAAGAGTACTTATTATGTGAGGAAGGATTATAAGTGCAATGAAACCCAGTTTCCCCAATACATTTACAGCACAATCCTCTACAAGTTTACTCAAAAGTAAATTCCCATTCTATTCAACATGTATAGCCTTGCAGCCTCAGAGTAACAGTACAAATCTGTGCATACCTATTTAGAAGTAGGTCTCAATGTACTAAATGGAATTTTCTCCTAAGAAAATGTAGACTTCAGCAAGCCACAAAGTTCTATGAACCAGAACCTAGAAATTCTATTTAAAATGTCCATTTCTACACACAATAAATAATGAAGAAGGAAAAACAGCAAAAATTTAAAAGCATTGCTGAATGGATAGATTAAAAAGCTATTCTGCAGATTCACTTATGTGTGGATCTGGTCCACGGGGCCCCCTGAATGCTCCCCTCCCCTCCAGAGGGTCTTCTGAGCCCAGAAGAGGCCGCACATGTCTGTCTGCAGCCTCTGCTGGGCTCAGACTGACTCTCAGAGTCAAATGCATGACTTCCAGTTTATTCAAAAAAACCAGAAGTAATGTTTTTAATTACATTACATAATGCCTTATAAGGCAGTGGGGGCCCAGGGAAGCCCCAAATACCAAAAGCCCCGAATACCAAAAGGAGCAGATTACGGAATCCACGGTTCAGGCTGCAATATTACATCTAATATTCATGCAAGCTATTTCAGCACAAGCCCATTAATTCTTTGCTTTGACTATATGGCCTCTTTTTTGTGACCAGACAGTCACCTATGTTATATGGGTATATTTTGCTATTTGAAAGGATGACTAGAGCTTACCTAGCATCTTTTGTCCTTTTTCACCCCATCTGTCCTATTGTTTGTCATGGCCTTGTTATTCCGTCATGTGTAAAATTAGATTCTAAGCTCCTTGGAGAAAGAACAGTACCTTTTTTTCCTTTGTTCTCTAAATGCCTAACACACTTTTGGGTCATGTAGAAAAATTAACACAGGAATTATATAAACTGAAGGAGATTAAAAATATATATTTAAATTGCATAAGCCTTTAGGGAAAAAAAGATACAAGCACAGTGAATGGAAGCTGACCAAAACAAATTGTCACCATCAAAGAATACAGAGGGCTGCAAGCACTGTCTGGTAACCATTTTGGGGTAGTCAAGTGCAAAATGTGCGGAAGGAATTGAGTTTCTACTTCAGTCTTCCAAGCCTGAAACAATGAGTTTCTTCAGAAAATTCCACCAGCCTGCTCAAAACTCCATGTGCATTCTCACGTGTAAATATTTTGTGTTAGTCTCTAGCAGTTTATATAACTCTTATGCTAATTTTCTACTGAACCTGCTAACTGGGCAGAGACACTTTCCAAAGCTGCACTTCTCAACCACTTAGCAGGGTGAGAGCAACTGCCCCGTTCACCCCAGTGTACTTTGTGAACCCATCTGAGACAAGGAATCATAGATTTATGTATTCTGCTATGTGAACCACTTTGTGAACTTTTTGGTTCAAAAGTAGAATAAAAATATTATTAATAATAACAATAAGAATAGTGCTTTGTTTTTGGGCAAACCAATCCTGAAGCCGGCGGCTCTTCCGGGTGCAGTGGCACCAAAACAGCTACCACTGCATCCCAGCAGCACTGCCAAGGCAGTGGGATATCTCCTCAGGGGAAAGGAACTTCCGTCCGCTTCCCCTATAAGGGCATGGGGCCACAATGGGTCTTCTCCAGTCTATGCCAGCTATTTTGGCAGCACAGACTGGAGGCGCTCCATGTCGAGTTGAAAAGCTGGGCTCCACTGGTCCCACCCCCCTCCTTTCCCAGGTTCTTCCCCCCCACGCCCTGCCCTGGAATGCCTCTCCTTTCACCCAGAAACCTTGTACCTCTGCCTGGCGGTGCACCTTACTATAGAAGTTCTTCCAGCATCAGCCTCCTGGTGCTGGGCCCAGCACTGGCACTCCTTGCTTCCCTGGTGCCGTAAACATGCTTTATGGCACCCAGCACTGGATCTCAGCACCAGCACTGGGAGGACATAGGAATGGGCTCTTAATTCTTTTGTTCTATCTAGAGCCAAGATATTGTCATGCTCATGCCCTACATCAACTCATTTCTAGTCACAAAGCTGCATAAGGGTCTGAAGACCTTTTTGTGCCATAACACTTTTAAGTAGGGTGCCATTGGCTGCTTTTATTGCATTACTGAAGAGAAACAATACACACACACACACACACACACTTCTCTTCTTTTTTATCTTGTCTTTTATTATGTAAATCAGCTTGAACTCCCAGAAGGGTGGAAAGGCAGGGTATAAATAGTTTACAATACATAAATAAGCACCCAGTAATTCACATAGATGCATGTTTTTCTCAACATCTCACTGTGTCATGGGACTAGTAGATTTAAAGCTTCTCAGATATGGAATCATTATTACACATGAATATCTGGCTTTGACAGAAGACAGAAAGATTAGCACTGAAGTTCTATGCACACTTACCAGAGAGTAAATCTCACTGAATTCAGAAGGGGTAACTTATGAGTAGACATGTCTAGGATGTTAATGAGAATACAGGAGAAAGTGCAAAATGTTTAAATTTTAATGAGGATGCTATTATAAAAGGAACACCTGGCACTAATGTAAACAGATCTACAAGGGTGAACACACAACCAGCTTTAGATTTGCTGCAATGCCTACCCCCCCACTATCAAGCAATGGCTAAGGGGAGAGAGAAATCAGAGAAAATCCAGGGTGCTTAGTGGCCCCTATTGCCACACGACAACTAAGTGGAGAAGGCCACATACTTTCCATTCAGCTGCTTCTGTCCACAGAACTGCAGCAGTGAGAACCACAGTGAGCCCATGCGTACATTAATTTGCCATATGAAGGCTGTCCTACCCCTACCTCCAAGCTGCTGATCTGGGGTGCCAGCCCTAGCCATAAAAGCCCTAGCCCTACGTCTTCCCATGTACATCATTTCTGTTATGTGATTTCTTCCAATAGCTGCTTTGCATGTTATAAGTATGTGTATGCAAGATGAAGCATCATCATCAACACTTGTTTTTCATACTTCTAGTGTAACTAATTAATGGAAAATGTACATCTGCCTCATGCTGACATGCCTGTATTCCAGATGCAGGAATAGATCAGACATTTAATTACTGGGAAGATACATGAGTTCCCTATCACTCATTCTTTTTTGCACTCTAGTGTGGTATGTAACTGCTTCTTTCTCTTGACCCTTCACATAATGTAAAAAAGCACCCAGTGTGTTACTTCTGTGCTTGGGCTAATGGAAACTAAATTGTTTTGAGTCTGAAAATAATTTGGCAAATATGCAATTCATTTTGTTTTTTGTTTACATGTTCTCTTATTTCAGCTCCACAAGTTCTCATGATAAACAGAAAGAGAGAAATAAAGGGTACTGAATTTTTTGATACTTTCCAATGCGCTGGCGTGCGGACCAGCTCAAAGGCCCATCTAATCCAGCTTCATGTACCTCACAGTGGCCCACTAGATGCTTCAGAGAGCATACAAGTCAAGAAGGTATCTGTATCCTGTGCTCCCTAGCACCTGGCATTCAGCGATAGCCTACTTCTAGAATCAGGAGATTGTATATCATGGCTTATAACCTGTGGACTTTTCCTCCACAAATCTGTCCAATCCCCTTTTAAAGGCATCTAGATGGTCAGTGTTGGTGCAAGCTGCTGGAGGTGCTGTGGCATAGTCCTTCACTAGGCGCCCCATGGTGCCCCCCCCCATTTCCCCCTGATGGCACACTGGGCACTACCATTACCATTTGCACTGAGGGTTAAGGTCTATCCACGTGGGTCCTCAGTCACTGCCTGACACCACAAATATTTCCCAGAGATATACTCAAAATGTCTGAAAAGCGGGCACTTGTACACTTCTCCTTCAAGGGGACTTAAAGTCTATCCCTAAATAAGATACTGACAGAAAACAAAAAGCTGATTTTTGCACTCAGATTTATTGCAAAAATAGATTGTTAGCAAGTCTGAAAGAAAGACATTTGTATGGATCTTTCTAGAAACTGAGGTAAGAGGTCTACTCCCAAATGACAAAGAACTTTTAGGCCCCCCAGAAATTTGGCACATACAGCACAAAATACATTGACTACGAAAAAATCCTGAAAACAAGATTATTTTGCAAATAATGTCAGAGTGTGGTATAGTTCCATTGCCTCTTCAGACTTGGATCCAAGGAGGTAGCAGCTGGGAATCATCATCATCTACATCAGCAGAATGCTAGTTTTATACATGGAAGTGCTTGGGGCTTGCTGACAGACAGACACTAAAATTCAGAACAGTCATAATTATACCCTAAACACTACAAATATCTGAAGGAAAATTCTGTAATCTAATGCACAAACACACAAATCAGGAGTATGCCTGTGCAATTAGACCTAAAGGCATGTGCTGAAGTATTAGCAACCATTTCGCTAACACTGATGGGTTCCAGCAACCACACTGACACCTAGCTAGTAATAGCAGAGTGTTTAACAGGGTCAGTAAGAAGGGAAGCTTGCAGCTTCCGGAGGGTGGGACTCAAGAACAGAATCCAAAAACGGTGAACAACAAATTCTTCAACGGGAGCACTGGCCACAAGCTCAAGAGTACGCCTCCCAAGTGCAGCAGTTTCCCAGGTCTGTATTTGCAGGGCTTCCCAACATAGCCTTTGCAACAACAGACCCAGGGCTATCTACAGTTCAATTCCTTGGTCAAGGATCTTACACTCCAGATCCTCACTGAGCCTGCTCTAAGGTATAACTCCTTGCCTCTGTTCTTCAGATTCCTTCCTTTTTTACAGCCCCTCCTTCCACAAGCAGGGCCTCCCCCCTTTCTAGGTCAGAGTCAAAGCTTACAGCACAGGGTCTTGGGAAGTGTAGTCCCATTACAAATAGGGACATTACTGCCTCAAAATGAGATCTCAGTGTAATCACAATTTTAAAAGCTGAAATTTTATATACGCATAGCTCCAAACATACGGATCACTAGGAATACCTGAAAATGAGATACTTCTACATCTAACTGGAAGAACCTAGGACATGAAGGTTACCTCATTATGTCCGAAGAGGTCCACTTTCCAATGCAGAGAAGCCCAAGGCTGCAACATGGTACAAAATACTGAACAGAGAGCATAATGTTGCTTTTTCATACAGGCCACAATCAGGTTAAGGCAGGGAGGATTTCCAGCAGCAGCTAGAAGCAGGACACAAGCTTCATTTACCTGTCTGTGTCTATAAGAGCAGATATAAAGTGTTTTGATTAAGCTAATCAAACCAAGTAGCAAAGTGAAATGACAGCACAAAATGTAATTGCTCAGTGATCCCATCATCTTATTATTGCAGGGGATGCCCGTATATGCGGATCATATATCCTTGGATAAGTGAATCCACGGATTAAGTCCGCGATCCCCCCTGTGCACCCCCTCCAGATGCCCCAGGCTGAATACCACTGCCTTAAGGCATAGTCTGAGCCCAGCAAAGGCCACAGATGGATGTCCACGGTCCTCTGCTGGACTCAGAGGGCCCTCTGGAGGCGAGTGGAGCAGATCTCCTCTCAGCTCCAGAAAGTGGGAGAGGCATTTGTCCATATTCACAGTTTCACTTAACTGTGGGGGGTTCTGAAACGGAACCCCTGTGGATACGGGGGCACGCCTGTACTTATTTTTCACATTTGATATGACTCTACCTCTAATCAGCTCAGGATGGTGTACATACCATAGTTCCTTCCTCCTTTTGTCCTCACACCAACCCTGCGAGGTAGGTGAGGCTGAGAGTTAGTGACCAGCCTATGGTCACCCAGGAAGCTTCATGGCCAAGCAGAAATTTGAATCTGCATCTACCAGATCTAACTCCCAAACACTACACCATCCTGGTTCGGTCTCGTTGTGTTGCTTTAATAACCGATTCTAGAGTACTGGTTCTCAATGTTTGTCCACTTGCTGTAACACTTCACATGGACCACCTATTCAAAATACCACCAACCACCAAAGTACCACCATCACCACTGGTGATGACATCACTGCCAGTTACTTCTGGATTGGGAGGCCAGATGCAATGTAGCAGCAGTAAGTAGCTAAGGGTGAATGGGAGGGCTTTTCTGAGTGTGGTAAAGCATGCTTTGGAGCCTCCTACCACTGTTTGTTGTGTCATGTTCCTGGACTCACTGCTACAAGTCCTACAAGTACCACCAGATACCACCTAAAAAGTACCACTGGTTGAGAAACTCTGTTCTAGAGCAGTCTCACTCTCAGAAGACAGAAATGTGCATCAGAGTGAGAGAAGCTCATTTCTCAGGACTTGCAACAAAAGCTTTTAATTCAATATGGACTAGAAGACTTTCAGAAGTACCTTCCTCAGTTACTGTACTCCGTTCAATCCACAATAACTAGATCAAACTTAGACTTATCTAGACTTAGATCTATTAATTGTTAGTATTTTATGTTGTCAAGAGCCTATGTTAGGATGCTGTGATGGGTCGTATGTATGTTGTTGTATACTATGAATGTATTGTTATTTTTATACTGGTCGGTGACCGTAATAAAACTGAACTGAACTGAACAAAAACGTCAACAAGCTTCTCAGCAAATTACATTGCTTCCCCTTAACATTTTACAGTGCATTGTCCTTGCTCCATCCCTTATAATGCTGTCATTTTACAGACTGTTAAAAGTTCACAGGTCAATTGTAATACCCTCTCTGTTCAGAGGAAAGAAATATGGACTTATTCATCTCTATCTAGGAATAACTTGTATATGGATGTTGCTATTAATATCTGAGGTTCAAGTCCTTCCTGAATCTGCCATCTGAGGCAGTATGATAACCAAGATAGTTATCCAAGGCAGAGAGTGGTTTATGAGTCAACGTATGATGAAATTCCATGCCCGCACTTCCTCCTGTTTTGGTTTCTAGCTCGCCTTTTTTGCTGCTGCCTAGGTGCAGAGGTGAAATACATTTTGGTTTCTGGAACACTGCAGTTTCAAACACATCTAACATGACCCAGAGTAGTTAGGAAGTCACATAATACACCAGTTAGTTGCTAGATAATTATAATCCTCCCTCCCCACTACAGAGAGCTCTTCTCAAGGACTGGCAGAACAGTCACACAAACTGAGAAGCTTCCTGATGGTCTGAGGACATTGAGTTTCATATGGAAGAAGAGGAAATGGAAGATGCAAGAACCCAGAAAGAAACTGAGAGAGAGAGATAGGAATGGAAGAAGTGATAGCCCAGGGTAATATGCAGGGTAGACCAGGGCTACTGTCCTGAGAAAACAAAAGATGTAAAGCTCTGGTTTTCTCCCCTCATGGTTTGATAGCTCTTGCTATGATTTTGTTATTACACTCAGAACACTTCAGTTATCTAAATTCATGGGACATTTGGATTCCACATTACCGAAGAACAACAATTTAATACAAATTTTCTCTTCATCCAGGTCTTGCATAAAAGCTTACTAAGACTCAGGGATGGGAACTTGAGTCAGGTCACTCAAGCCCAAGTCAGGAAAATCAGCATTTTTTGATGACTCACTTACACTCGAGTCACACGTGTGTGACTAGGCAAAACACTTGAGTCAAGGGCCCCTGGCTCGACACTCAGTCCCCATGCATGCAGGCTCAAGTCTGTGTCCAACTGTGCTTGCTTACTGTTTAAGCAGTGTGAAAAACCTCATGGGGCCATCATTCAGACCAGGAAAGTAGCAGAGAAATTCCAGCTAGGAGGCAGGGAAGAGTTAATGTTTTTGTTTTGCATCAGGTGGGAGTGGACTCTCTTGCCCATCTCTGAAGGAACAGGTGATCATTTGATGAAGGAAGAGTGATCTGGTTTGTTTCTTTGTAAGAGGGGGGCAGGAGGAGGAGCAGCCTAAGAGGGTTCTTGCCTTGGAATTGGCTGGGGAAGTGCAGGAAAAAGGAGGCAGGGAAGCAAGGGGAAGGTTCATAGAGATCACACTTTCTAATCACATGGCTGCTGGGTGAACTACATTGTTATTTGGGGGGAAGAAACCCCATTGACTGGCTCCAGTGGTTCTACTTCCAAGTACAGCTGCAAAGGATCAGGCCATCCTGGTAAGCCTTGCAGCTGCTGCACATGACCCTCCACCCTCTTGCCATTGTTCCTGTTCTCTCACAGTCCATTCCACCCCTCCCACCTTGTTTACAGATGGGATGGGGCAGCAGGGGGGTGTTTAAAGAGAACTCTGACACACACACACACCCTTGCAGAAGTTCCTTTTTCTGTGCCTGGCACATGTATAAAAAAAGACTCATAACTTCAATCTTTTTGAGTCACAAAAATGCTCCAGGTGACTTGGAAAGTGCACTCATTAGGACGCATTTTTAACTCAAGTTGCTGTAGGGCAAAGACTCAAGTCAAGTTGTGCTGGATTTGCCCATCCCTGCTAAGACTTGGCTTAGCCCTGTGCCAGCAGCAGTGCTGGAATGTGCGAGGTCATAATAAAAAGAGTGCACTGAGCATATGCAGAAGACCTTTCCCTCATTACTAAGTAACAAAACTCTGAACTCAAAACTCTGAAACACATTAGGAAGATGAGGTCAGCTGTGCAACTTTCACTCATGTGGTTCATTTTTAAGTTTGTGGCTCATTTTTAAATTTAAGCATTTTCAATCTCCACAAGTAACAGGGAAAATGCAATTTTTTCCTCCTTTGTTTAATACCTCAAGAAAAATAAGCAGGACAGAAAGTTCCAGAAGGCCCTGCAGTTACAATAAACCATGAGAGCTGCAAAGATATAAAGGCAGAGTTGACAGAACTTCGTTATTTTGAAAGACCTGAAAGAAACTAGAAGTTGTTCTTAAAAGACATGTCTATGCTCAATCTCCTTAAGTACAGGTTAGGTTCTAAGAGTCTGTACTAAAGTTGAAATGTAATTAAGTTGAAATGTCCAGTTCTTACTGGCTCAGTGCTATCACGCCTGTGTGAAAGTAGTACTGAAGGATATACTGCACCTGTGCAAAAGTGCCCACAACCGTCTGTAACTCGGACATCCGTAACTCAGGAAGTAAGTGTATGCAGTTGTTGCAGAGGGAATACAGACTTGCCTATTTGTTCCTAAGGAATACTGCCGTGGCTTCAGACAAACCAAAGAAGTGAAAACCTGAAACCACTTGAGCAGTAAACACTGAGCTCATACTTTGGTTCTACTGTCTTTCCTATGCATTTCCATGTTTAGTTGGCCCCCTCCCCAGCTTTCCACCTCCCTTGTGAGTCACGGAACCAAGCCATTTACTACTGAAGGAATGATTTAGAGCGGCAGGAACCAGAGGTCTGGCAGAGGCAGCAGGAGAGGCCCATTCTAAGGTAAGCACAAATATTACATACAGAGAAGTGTAGAAAGAGAAGAAACGGAATGGGAAATGGAAAAAATATGTATAGGAAGGCACAAAGGAGAAAGTGGAATATGGGAAAAATTAAGAACAGCACAAAAGGCTTTTGTTTCTATGAGAACCTTCCTAAATGGATGTTTGACAGAAGTCTTTTGACATGCTTGCCATTCATTTTTATTCCAGGTCTTTTTTTTCCAGGACTTTTATGTGGAATGAAACTTTGGCCCTGACAGACTCTCCCCAGCTGAACTACTAATCTTAAATAAAGGAAGTAAACTCAGAAGACTCAAAGGGATATAAGACCATATGCAGCTGTAGCCCATCATATGGAACTGCATATTACGCTAAGGAGAGAGCAACTCAAGACACAGATTTGTGCAACTCAAGTGCTGCAACATTGTGCTCGTGCAACTCTAGCTGGCAAGAACCGATGACATCATCAGTTTGTGCAAGCCTCTCCAAGCTTCTGTGCAGGAGCAGCATGGCAAAACCCACATCACAAGGTTCACACAAAAGAGCCTAGCTGGCCAAGAGAGTAGCGGGAGTTCTAGCCTCTGTCTGTAAAGTACAGTAGTATGTAGCAAGCAGCTGGTACTAGTGAGTCACACCTAGAGAATTCTGCCATACTGAGAAACATGACTTTCCTCTGAGAATAGAAGTGTTTGACATTAGTGCTTAGCTATAGTAAATATACATGCATCCATCATTATCCACACCTAATTTGTTCCTGAATGGCTCTGTGATGTCCATGGCAGGACCCCACCTTCCCCCTGGGTGGTCTGGCTGTAACAGGGAGAGTAGACACCATGTGGATGACTTGCCCCTCCTAGGGATGGATTGCTTGCTTGCTTGCTTGCTTGACCACTTGCTTGAGAGAGGTAGTTTATCTGAGTAACTCCACATTCATTGGACCCCTTGTTGCACCACAAGAGGCCCAGCTCCAAGTCCACAAGTCAACATGAGTTTTGCCATAAGTAGGTACCTCTGCCCAGGTGGGATTGCTGGTGTCCTGTGAAGAGACTCACAGCTGCCTGGAGGCCTCCTGTGAGATGAGGTTGTGGTCTCACAGGCTGGCTGGGTTCAGGAAAGTAGGTACTCCCTTGCATCTCCTTAGCTGTAGGGCAAGGCAGTCCCCAGGAGGTCACCCCACACCTAGGGGTATTGCTACTGTCTTCCATGGGTGTCTTGGTTAATTTAAATGGGAAAAAAATTCTACCTCATTCCAAAGCCTTTCCAAGTTCACATTAATATCATGCTAAATACCTAATAAAAGAAAAGGGGCAATGGTGTTAGGTGGAGGAGCAGTGGTGGACCTCCCCAGCCCTGTGCCCTGGGGCAAAGATCAGCGATGGCGCCCCCCATGGGATGCCACTGTGCCCCATGCAAATCTGGCCCCCCCACACTTACCTGAAGCACATAGTGCCTTGTGCAATTCCAGGACGCATGTGGGAAGCCTCCTGAAGGTTCCCCAACGCTTTAAACTGCTTTTGGAAAACCAGAAGCACCAGTTTCTGACCCCATAAGGAAACCAGAAGAACCAGTTTCTGACCCCATAGGGAGCCTCAGAGAGGCTTCCATGGGGTCCTAAAGGTATGCGAATCTCCGTGCCCAGGACATTTGCCCTATCAACTGAATGAGAGGTCTGCCACTGGAGGAGGGAGAGTAAGATGCAGGAGACCTTGTTGGTAGTGGTGCAGGAGACTATTGACAGTCCTATCCACACTTTCCTGGGAGTAAGCCCCATTGAATCTAATGGGCCTTACTTCTGAGTAGACATGCATAGGATTGGGCTGTGAGACAGTTGAACACTACTAATGGGTAACAGATAAAAGTCAGCATAAACACATAAATATACACACACAACTTCACATAATGCCTTGAAAGCTAGTATGAAACTGGGCATGGGTAAACACTACCCAACAAGCAGTGCATCTCACACAGCCACTTGATGCAATTTTTAATAACAGTCTCACCTCATGTGGACTAGATGCCTCCTCCCACACCATATAACCAAAAATGCTGGAAAAAGAAATATGGTATTAATATTGGTGGGGCATAAAAGTGAAAATCTGTATAGTGAACATAAGGATAGTGAGGGGAGTGTGTAAGCGCATAAGCAGAAAAATGAGGATTGATGATGCAAGGAATATACTGTATTCCAAAGGAGCATGGACATGAACATGAATTATGTTCCATGAACATGAATTATGGAGGATTTCATTAAAAAGATGGGCAGGTATCCATCGGAGAGCCTTTACTTAGCCATGTCTTACTTTGGGCAGTGAGTTTACCTCTGAAATACACTTAAAGTCTATAATCAAGGAATCTGACGTGTTTAAAGGTGCAGCCTATTTATCCACAGATTTGTCTCAATGCAAATGGGGTAGGGGTACTGAAAGCCACACACACCTTTGCCTCCTGCGCCGGTATCTCGCTCTGTTTCCAGGCAGCCCAAAACACTGCAAAAAGGCTCTGCCTCATGCAGGCAGAGAATAGCCCTGGAGCCCTGGAAGAGGTTCCCCTTGCAAAGGAACAGTAACACTCCTGGAGCCCCTGAGGCAGAAAACCCTGTGTAAACAGAACACATGCAGCAAGGTGGAGCTCATGCTCGCTCGCCCTCTCATACCCACACAGGTGTGGTAGCAACAGAGGGGACTGCTTTAAAAAATCCGGAGAGTGTTTGCCAAATTCCCCCCCCCCCATGGTGCAGGCAATCACCGACACAAGCAAGCCTTCCCACCAAGCAAAGCATGAGATATAGCTTACAATTCTCTCCACACTTTCCTGGGAGTAAGCCCCATTGACTGGAATGGGGCTTACTTCTGAGTAGAAATGCATACGGCTGGACTCTTAAAAGCTCAACTTTCATTCCAACTGTGAAAGGAGCCAGGCAGCTGGCAACGGGGAGGGCTGAGTACGGAGGGGGAGAGGGGACTTAATTGAATGGGGCTTACTTCTGAGTAGAAAAGCATAGGGCTGGACTTTTAAAACCTCAGCAACCGTGAAAAAAGCCGTGCAGCTGGCAATGGGGAGGGCTGAGTACAAGCAGAGGGGAATGATAACAGCTGCCTTAGTTTCCT
This sequence comes from Tiliqua scincoides, assembly GCF_035046505.1. Lineage (NCBI taxonomy): Eukaryota > Metazoa > Chordata > Lepidosauria > Squamata > Scincidae > Tiliqua > Tiliqua scincoides. The sequence goes on along the minus strand of NC_089824.1, from coordinate 139,084,308 downwards.
TCCATCTGGAAGTGTCAGGCTGCAGCTCTATGCAATTTAGCACAAGGTGTTTTTTGTTAATTGAGCCGAGTCATGAAATGGAACTAACGTGGATAAATAGGCTCTACCTGTACTTTCAAAACACAGCAAAAGATGAGGAATGAAGCACTGTTTGTGGAAGACAGGTGAAGGAACAGAGGAAGAAAGTGCAGGATTCCAATACAAGAGCAAATTGGAGGTAGAAACACAACTCCCTCTAAACAGTAAGATCTAGGATGTCTGAATGAAGGGTAGCCCCCCCATCAGTTTCCACAACAACAAACCTTATCACTTTCCCTGCACAATTCAATGGTGCACTATTTGCACCATTGAATAAGCAGACCATGAAAGGACTGATTCAGAGTTCACCTGAAGCCACAGTCCAAATCATTTAGAATGAGGTCAAGTGACTGTGTTTTGTTAGGTAGGTTCTCATGTCAGGGTTCTATACAGCCCAGTCCTGAGCTGTGCAGGGTTGCAGTGGTGCAGAAAATGGCTGCTACTGCATCCTGCACACCTCAGGCAGCTGCTGGCAGCTCTTTGGGAGAAGGGAACTTTTGTTTCCCCGAGTAAACTGAGTAGCCCCACAAAAGGTTGGTGGTGAAGCAGCAAGCCCAACACAGAGGCTCTGGATCTGGTGGAGCAAAGCTCCACCGGTCCCACCTCCCTTCCTCCCCATGGAACACCTCCTCCCTGCCCTCTGCCTGCCTCCTCCCTCCCGAGAACACCTCCTTCCTGCCTCCCCCCACACCCCCGCTTACCTCTCTGCTGCTCGGCGGTCCATGCGACCACCGAGCAGAGGAGCTCCAGTGGCTGGCCAGTGCTGGGCTACCACCAACACTCACTCAGCAGTAGGGCCTGCAAATGAGCCTTATGGCTGCCGCGCACTGTTCAGGATTGGGCAGTTAGTGTCTTATCAGAGGATGAACCAACTTTCTGTTAGAAACTAGAGTTGATTTTCTTTTTTTTATTCTCTTTCTGCAGGAAAAAGAAGGTAACAACCCCCTTAACCACAGGAATCAGGAATCTGGAATAAAAAAATTATGTTTGCTGTCCAAATGCTTTCGTATTCCCTCTTAGAGAAGCAGATTCACTCTCTAAGGTACAGGCTGGAGGAAAGACTACAGCAGGAAAACATCTGTGAAATGTTCGCAAGAAAACCTGAATTCAAAACTAAAGCACGTAGCCTCTAAATTTAACTCCTTCAATGTCAGGCCTGGGCCTTAAAATGACATGCCCGGAAGCCTGCTTTATAGTTTCCCATCAGGGCTGCATGAAGTATGTGAGCTTAAAATAACATGTACGGCAACAGAGTGGTATCCACCAAGAATAAATTAAGAGATATATAGCATAGGGAAGAAACTGTTAACTCTCTTAGAGAAAAGTAGGAGGAATTTTGGTGAGGTGACTTTATCCATTTTATCTTGTTCTCTCTTCTTCTACCTCTCTTCTTCTCTCCCTAAATTCTTATTGTGGCTATTTTAGGTTGAGAATCCCTAGACCAGAAAACCACCCAAATGTCTAAGGAAACTTTGAAAGTGGGGATACAGGCTGAAAAATGTGGGTGAAATTATCCTGTGAAATGTGCACATATGAAATGTGTTTGTTCTTAACACCTGACATAAAGAAAAAAGACAAACAAATGGAAGACTAGCCCTCACTGAAATGGTTGGGAACCACTGGTGGGTTAAAAGACCTGACCCAAAATATTGTGCTGCCCCAAAAGGTACACCTCCCAATGCCCTAGGGCAGGGGTCTCCAAATGATTCAGCCAGAGGGCAGTATAAAACATCTGGCACGGTGTCGAGGGCCAGAAAAATGAACAAGTTTTTAAATATAAAATTTAAATAAATACATCAGAGATGAAACTTAGATGAATGAATGAATGGGCTCTAATTTCCAGGATTTCTCCAAGCACCACCATAGGAAAAAAGCACACACTCCAATGGACTCCCATATCCCCACCCCACAAGCAGCTTACTTACATGTACAGGAGCAAATAACTCAGAACCAGCACATCACAGAAACAACCAGAGCATGTTCTGAGGGCCATGGAGGACTCACTGACCTCAGAAAGCCTGAGGCCTTTAGAGGGCCCAAAGATGTCACGTCTGATTTTTCAGGAAAACCAAGAAATGATGTTTTTAGGCCTTTAGAAGGCATTCTGAGGTGTGGCCTTCCTGGCCCTCAGAACACCCTCTAGATGCGATTGGAGTACAGCTCTGGTCACATTCGGTCAAGTGGGCCAGAGGCTTGCAGGGGACCAGAGGCTGGATAGAGGCTCACTGTGTGCCACATCTGGCCTCCAGGCCGGGGTTTGGAGACCCCTGCCCTAGGGTCTAGATACCCATCGTGAACCAATCTGAAAGCTGGGCCCTTCTATCCTCTGCAATATAGCAAGAGTTTCTGAGGTACACTCTGAGAATGACACATCTCTTGATTGGTGCCCATACAAACAGCCATGCTCCAACTTGGTTGCCAAAGCTGTTTGTGCAGCTGGAGCAACCCTGACTTGAGCAGCTTTCGGATCTAATTTTGCATGCTCCTTTCCTTGCTAACATGAGCAAAATTCTGTCTAACAAACTCCAAGCAACATCCACATGTCAAATTACCCTCCTTTCTCTGTATGGAAATGATTGCCATAACCAGCAGGGATATACATCATGTTCACGCAACACCCACTACAGAAGGGAACGCAGTTGAACCAAACACTTCTCAGCCCCGGCCTTAACCCATTTTTTTCCCAGCACACAGGGTGTAAACATTTGGTCCCTGTTGCGTATATGCACCACTGGGAAAAAAATTTAACTCGGCTTGACGAGGCAGGCTAGATGCACTTGTGCTAGAAAAGAGCCAGCCAAGAGATCCTCCATGGGAAGCAGGGGGAAGGGAAATCCCCTCCCCAGGCCAGGGCTGAAGAGATTCCCGAGTGACCTGGCTCTCTGGTATGCAAGTGCAGGACCCCATGAAGTCTTCTTCCTAAAAGGAGCACAGCAATGGCCACGCCTGCCCTGCTGCAGCTACATCACCGTCATCCCGCTGGCTGGCGGATGACGAAATCCTCCAGACTTTCACCAAATATGGGTCTGGCTTGGAAACCTCTGGAGTTTGTTTTGCTGGAGCCGGAAGTTGCTTTGGCTGCAGCAGCCCTGGGCCAAGCAAGGCCAAGCGAGCAAGAGGGGCTGATGCAGCCCTTTCTCCACCCCTGCCAGCAGGGGGCAACAACAATCGGCACTCTCAGAAAAGGTGACCAGGCAGTTTTGGAGGGCAGCAGGCTCAGCACTTTCTTGCTGGAACTGCAAAGGCAGCACTGTGACCCTCCCATCTTGCAGCAGCAGCTCAGCATCGACAAGTGTAGCACTGGGGGGGGGGGTAAACTTCTGAGTGCAGTTCAAACCGCCACCCCCCACTTTCTTTCTAAGGAAAACTACTTTGGGGGATGAGAAGCGGGAGGGAAGAAGCTCTGTGGGAAATGTAATTCCCTTCAGCTTCTTGGCACCATCGCGGATGGACAGATGGTTTCCTCATGTTGCTTTATGCGCGGGGGGGGAGGGGGGCTGTTGGTGGAAGAGAACTTGATGGGGGGAGATTTCCTCTCCAGGAACCCACCAAAGATGGGCTTTTCGCCGTCATCAGCCCCATATCTACTCCTGGGGGTGGGGCGGAAGCTGCCTGGTACCAGCTTGAGATCCATGTTGTTGGAGAAGGAAGACCAAAGCGTGTCTGTTTGGGGGAGACTCCACTGCACAGGCTTGCAAAGCAGGCTGGTGCCTCCAGCCTCCATGGGGAGGACACAGGCTCTTTTATGCAAGCTGCTGCCGCCTGCTGCACCTCTCTGGCTGCAGAGAAACCCATCCCCATCCCCCCCAAAGAAGGGGGGACCCTGTCCTTGCTATAGCTCCTGGAAGATTCAACAAGGCTCCTTCGAAAGCACTCCTGCACACAGCAGCCACGATGTCTGCGAGACCCCCACTCACGTGCGTGTATGTGCTTCCGCCTCCCTCTAATTACGCCCCCGGAGCAACACTTACCCTGCCACCCGTTCACAGCCACTATGCAATGTCTCCTCTGTGTGTGGACCCCTTTCAGCGGTGGGAAGGAGCAGGCGACGAGCCGTCTGGGTTTTCCCTCCTCCAAGCAGCCGTCGGGCTGGCGAAGGGTGAGCTCCCCTCCCCTGCATGGCCACCCTCTAGGAGCATTGCACATGTAAGACACAAACCGTATGGCAGTAGTGGACGGCCAGGTTGATCACACTGCTGCTTTCCCTTCACATCTCCTCCCTCCTCCTCCTCACCCCCTCCTTCTCCTGTGTGTGTGTGTGTGTGTCCCCTCCAACATTGGTCTGCTATAAGTTTTGCAAGTGTGCTTGTGAGCCGCTCTCGCACGTGTGGGTCAGAGACACCAACAGCAAATAGGCAACCTCAGCCACAAAGAAAAAGTTCAGCTAAGTGCACTCCCTAAGATGAGCACAAAACCATCTTCCTAGGAACTTGGTTGGGCAATCAGAATGCATCTCATGGATACATCTCAGTGTGTTGTTATTTCTTACCAATAGATTAGCAAGCCACAATTGTTTCCTCCATTTCTCCTAAACCATAATAGGCAGACTGAATTAATAAGAAAAGGGGGGGGGAACTAAGCACCCCAGGAGGAATTTCAAAGAATTTCCTGCCCTGGGAACAAAAGTGAGGTCTATATTTAACAACATCTGAAGCTGTCAAGAATGCTTTGTGGTTGGATAACAGAGTAGAAAAATTTGGGAAATGCAGGCTACTGCTCTACCAAATATGGAAATATTGTTACGTCTGGTGTCTGAATCACCATCTGGAAATACTTACAGCCATGAAGTCGAACTGAAAGACGCCACAACAGAAGCTTGAAACACCTCCCCGCCAACCTCAAACCAGAGGAGAAACATTATTAAAGGCTGTGATCCTATACTGTGGACACTTTCCTGGGAGTAAGCCCCACTGGATGCAATGGAACTTCTACGGAGATGTGCGTAGGATTGCGCTGATAGAAAAACACTAAAACCCCTGATAAGCAGCAGACTTGCAAAGAAGGGCTGTTTGGCAGGCCCAATGTTGCTTTTCAGTTAATTTGGGCCTAAAAACGGGAAGGCCTAAAGTGTTTGCCTGCTGCACAATTTATAAAACATTGGTAATGACCTATTGTATTTTGTCATCTTTAGAACACAGCTACTATAAAAACACATTCCAAATAGGAGTTTATCAGGTTTTAACTAATCATCATAAGTAACAAACACCTTCTTTAAACAGAATTACAGGATATCCCTTAAATTGGAGCATGCAAGTGAGATGATGTTTATTTCAATTGCTTATCATTCCATGCTAGACTGAAGGTCATGGAGAGGTCATTATTCCATAGGAATAACTTTCAAGTTTGCTTCCATTGAAGCAGATTCCCCCCCCCCCCCACACACACACACACAAACTATGCCAGCAGGTCCTTCAAGGCAGTTCAAGCATCAGGAATACTGTACAGGCAAATGGACCTTTGAAAAGGCAGAGGGGTGCTATTATTTCTGTTTCTATATTCCTGCAGTACATGCAAAATGTGAAGACTACTGTACTAAGTAAAAGGCAGAACTCAGAGGAGAAGAACCTTTTCAGTATCTAAGAGGAAAAAAACCTTCCTTTGTACTTACCTGGGCAAGGATGGGAAGATAGGAAAAAAAACTTTTGGAGGGGTGGGAAGACAGTAGAAAGGTATACTTTTTAAGATAGGACCCCAAGATTTGGGGGGGAGGGAAAGGACATGGTAAGACAGTTATAGTTGCAGGAGAAGAGAACAAGTGCTGCTTGGTATGATCTCAGTTCGTGGGACCTGAACTCCAACCCAGGTGATGGTGTCACAGAAGAGAGAATTCCTATAATCCAAACATATACAACCACTGTGCGGTGGCACACTGGTGTGCCGCAAGTGACTCATAGGTGTGCCACGGGAATTTGGGGGGAGGTCATTTATTAGTAGGGCCAGTGAGGGATGTGAGCAGCATGGTGTGCCTTGTCACTTGCGAAAACCCGATGGTGTGCCTGGACTATTTTAGTGCCTTGAGACGGAAAAGGCTGAAAATCGCTGCTTGGAGGGGACAAGAGGATTCCCCCTCCCCCCCCCCGCTGGAACGCCTCCAGGCCAGGGAGAGTACTTTCTCTTGCACATGCCCCATTCATAAAAACAAGCCAAGGCGTCGCCATCTGGGTCTGTGCGTGGGGGACACACCCTTGGATTTCAGCACTGGATCAGATCCTTAGGGGGCTCGCTCCTTCCCTCCGAGCGTCACAGGGATGTCCACTACTCAGCCAGCCCACCGGGGCTCTCACTGCTTTCCCAGGCTGCAGAGGGAAGGGGGAGGGGTGGCTCCCCGGACCACTCTCTGCAAGAAGAGGCGTGTGCGCCTCGAGCGCCGCGAGGGTTGTTTCCTTGCTGGCTTCGAGACCCACCAAAGGAAAAAAAAGCGCAACTGAGACAGGGCGGAGCTTGGCCGCCCCCCGCGCCAAGGAAACATTCCGCGGATGCTTTCGAATTCCTGATGCCTGAGAATTCTGGAACGCGCAACGTCAGTGCAGCTGCAGCACGCGGCTGGCGGGCGCGCTATATAAGGAGCGCCCTCGCGGCGCCTCCGCAGACAGCGCAGGGATCCCCCAGGCAGCAGCAGCAGCAGCAGCAGCAGCAGCAGGCGGCAGCTCCCCCTCGCCCTTCCAAGGACCCAGGCGGGGCGCCAGGCTTGCCAGCTCCCTTCCGAAGCCGCCGTCGGGGCACAGGCTCTCCGCGTGGTCTGGCAGGGAATCCTCGAGGCTCTCTCCGCGCCCCGGCTTGAGTTGTGCTGCTGATCAAAGGGAGAGGCGAAGGCGAGCGGAGATGAACACGCAGATCACCAGCTGCCTGCTCCTGGCTCTTGCCCTGCTCCAGCTAGTGACCAGGGTAGGTCTGCGATGGATGGCGCTGCCTGTGATTTCCTCCCTTGCTTGCTTTGGTTTAGAAGATCCCTCATCGGAAAGAATGATTTCCTTAGAAAATGATACACTTGAAGGGTTTGTGTGTGTGTGTGTGTGTGTGTGAGAGAGAGAGAGAGCGAGAGAGCACATGTTGATAGTGCCATAAGGAATTTAGTTCCAACCTGATGGTCAACAGTGATGCATTTTGGGGCTGGATCCCAGGCTCTCTCCCTCCCTCTGCTCTCTGCAGGTTGATTGTTTCCTGCCTTGCCCCACTGTGGCTGTTGGAATCTCACCGTTCCTTTTTCTTCTGCTTCTCCCCCAGGCACTTTCTTCCTGCCCGGCCACTTGCCAGTGTCCCTTGGAAGTCCCCAGATGTGCCCCGGGAGTCGGTCTGGTTCTGGACGGCTGTGGATGCTGTAAAGTCTGCGCTAAACAGCTCAATGAGGACTGCAGCAAGACGCAGCCTTGTGATCACACCAAGGGGTTGGAATGCAATTTCGGCGCCAGCTCAACAGCTCCAAAGGGGATCTGCAGAGGTAAGAAGTGTGTGACTTGGCTCCTTTTAAAGTGTACGTGTGTGTATATATATATCTAATAGAATACCAGTTATTGTAGCGGTGAAGTTTAGTAATTTTCAGTCCATGTATGGTTATGCTTTGTTGTTGG